>NW_027223758.1:6469787-7055458 GCF_028538775.1 Myotis yumanensis | reverse complement strand
AAATCCAGAGCAAAATTTTCCAAGACCTTACAGAAAAATATGCCATGGGCCCCAAATGAAAAACTTAACCCTAAGTAAATATTTGGGTTTGCTTCAGTTTAAGGACAAAATCCAAGTTCCGGGGGTCCTGAGAGGAGGCCAGGGCCCTCGGAGGCTCAGGGTGGGTGGTCTGGATGCTGGTGCAGAGCACGGGCCATAGCGCTCCATCCTGAAGGCCCCAGGGCTCTAGGGAAGCAATCCAGAGCTCTTGAAATAAAGTACATTTCCATTTCAGCCTTTTTAGAACACCTCTTAGCGACTGTCTGATGAAATGACCGTGTTAAGAAGCAGTGGGGCACAGGTGTTGACTTTGATGCTAGATGCAAACTGCAAGGCTGGGAACCATATAAGCACCTGGAGTGAGTTGCAACATACATCCCTGCGGAAGGGAAATGAAGGCGAGAAGTATGCTGTCAGAATTACATTGGTTGCCTATAACAGAGAACTCAAGTAAGTGACTTAACCAAGGTGAGCCCCTTTCCTTCTCATGTGAAAGACACCTGGAGGGGAACGGGCAGACTGGCACTGACGTCCCTTCTTTGGGAGTCCAGGCTCCTTCTGTTTTTCTGCTTTTCGTTCTTAGCATGAGCCTTCCAGTCTTAGGCCTCCTCATGGTCCAAGACGGCTGCGGGAGCTCCGGCCATCATGACTTACTCCAGCAGAAGAAAGGAGCAAGGGTGTTGCCCTGAGAAAAAGGGCCCACTTCTCAGCTGAGTCAGCCTGCCTTTACGGAGCTTACCACGCAGCCCATGCAATGACTTCCTTCTCCTCACCTCTCAGGGCCACTTCTACCTGCAACGAATCTATATATATAACAGCCTAAGCAACTGGACGACCAGAATGATGGGAATGACCGGTCAACCAGTCGCTATGATGCGCACTGAACACCAGGGGGCGGACATTCAATGTAGGAGCTGCCCCCGGGTAGTCAGTGTGCTCCCATAGCCAACCTCCTACAGCCAGCCAACCTCCCACAGCCCCTCCCCCTGTCCCTCCTCCCCCCATCTGGCAGGCTCCGTCCAGCAGCTGGCAGGCCCCTAGGCCCCAGCCAGCAGCCGGCAGGCCCTGGCCGACCTGGTCCCGATCAGGGACTAGGCGAGATGGCCCCAATAGGCCCTGATCGCCGGCCAGGCCTCGGGACCCCACCCATGCATGAATTTCATGCACTGGGCCTTTAGTCTAGGAATAAAGTCATTTAGCACAATACCACTCAGAATAAAAGCAGAGTTCTCTTAGGAAGGAGGGAAGGAAGAAGGGTGGGAGGGAGGGAGGGTGGAAGGAAGGGAGGGAGGGAGGGAGGGAGGGGAGGGAGGGAGGGAGGGAGAGGTGATATTGGCTAGGCACTTAGCAGTTCCAGTTACACATAGCATAGGTCAGACAGCATAGCTGCTTTGCCCCAAGCACAGAGGAGCGTGTCAGGAGATTCAGTCTGCTCACCGACACTGCAGGGCATGCAGAGGCCACGCGGAGCAATAGGGAGTGGTGTGGAGTGTGGCGACTGGCGGGATCCACATCTCACTCCAGGAGGCCTCTGCCCCTCCGCCCTGGCGGGTTGCTGGAGCCAGCCCCACTGGTTTCCATTTTGTTTGTTTGTTGGGGTTTTGGTTTGTTTGTTTTTTAGGAGCATCAATAAATCTAGATGGTAGAAGGTGATCTCTTAATTTTTAAGTGCTGGGTCATCGACTATTTTTTAAAATGTGAACAATAATAATGGCAAATGTTTTGCATGTTTTGATCCAGAGGAGGGCTACGAATTTTTATCTCCTGATGATAGACAGGGAAAATACAATACCCTCGTCACATGGCATTATCTCGTGAAAGTGCATCAGTTGTTAAGGGGAGGGGGGTAACTAAACATAAGCAGATCCTCCAGCGTGGGCAGAGGTCTGCGATTTGGGTGCTTGCCTTGATAGCAGGCGGAGGGCACAGGGCCGCCCGCAGGACTGGGGCCCAGGCCACATGGGAGTGAGCAGGAGCCCTGGGCCTCCGATCAGCCTCCCTGTGTGCTGCAGTCTCCCAACCTCCCTGCTGGGCTGGGGCCGGGCCATGTGCAGGGTGCCGGGGTGTCACACCGCCTCATCTCTCGCGTGCCTTGGGGAAAGGCAAAGCCTGGTCGAGTCTGAGCCTGCCGGCAGCCGGGCCTCTGCCCAGGTTCTGGGTGGATTCCGCTGGGATTGAGCCAGATCTCAAAGTCGGGGTCAGAGATCTTAGAGTCCACATTATGCATAGAAGTTGAAGGTCAGAGGGGCCGACCTTGAAGGCAAATTACAGGGAAGGGAGCCCTGAGCCTCAGCTGAAGTGTCAGGCACGGGTGGCCAGTGCCTCGGCGTGCCCTTTCTTTCGTCTCCTGCTAAGTGCCAGTTACACACACAGCCGTTCTGTCCTGAGCGACAGCGTGGATCCAGCTGCCCCGCATGAAGGCAGCTACCAGCCCTCAACAGCGCCACTATCCCGACGTCTGCCTTCTGGGGAGGGCTCTCCAGCCGTCCACTAACTCCCTAATTTTAGCATTGACCGAGCTCCCAGGAAGGCGCTGACAGCTCTGCACTGGGGGACCGACCCGTCCTGGTTCTCCTGGACGAAGGGGGTCCCCAGGATATGGGACTTTCTGCTTTAAACCTGGCTGAGTTGGCCACCCCGTCTCATCACTTCCAGGGACAGCCCCTTGTCCTTTGCCAGGATGCGGCATTGAGACCCTGACCGGCCCTGCAAAGGGACATGCAGGCACCTTCCCCGGGGAGACTGGGAACGGGAGGCTGGGAACGGTCACAGCAGCCTGCGAGGGGCAGGCGCCTGGCTCCCCGAGGAGAACAGTCGGTAACATCACAGGAGAAACTTGCTTCCGAGGTTTAAAAAAAGTTATCTCGATTCAGGACCCAGAGAAGTAAAACCTGGCCCCCACGGGGCTGAACGTTCCCCTTGTTCGTGGCCAGGTACAGGTATCGTCTGGATTGTGTTTGCATCACAAGAAAACGAGAGAAGCAGAGAGCAGGCGCCAAGGCCCTGGGGGACCCCGAGCCCCTGGGGACCCCGAGCCCCTGGGGACCCCGAGCCCGAGGGCCGCCTTCATTCGCCCTGCCCTGTGTTGTTGAGTGTGTGCGCCCATTTCTGAGATCTGACACCTGCAAGGTTTAAAACAGAACTATACCCTCTTCAAACTGAACCCGCTTCGTACGGGATGCCAAGCAGCCCCGGGGAAAGGGTGCTGCCCGCCAGGATGTGTGCTCGGTGGAGAGAGCAAGTCGCAGGCAGAATGTCATAACATCACAAGAAAAACAGATCTACCTGTTGCAGGTATTTGTCCAAGAAGTTCTGGGACGATTCACACCAAGATCTGAACATCAGTTTATACCTGGGAGAAAGTTAAGGTGGAAGCTTGTACTTTCAAGTCCACTCTCTGCCCTGGCCTAACTTTCTGCCCCTAAAAAGCCTGTGCTTCTTTATTTCTTATAAAAAGCAGAGACGGACTTTCCGACTAACAGACCCGTGTTCACAGGTCTCAGAACATGGGCTCCTTCCTTCCCACAGGCCACCACCTGGTGCAAACAGAACATGGTTTACACACCTTTTTAAGGACAAATCCCTCGTGTAATTAATTAAGCCTATAATTATGAGCCAATCTTTAAAAACGTAATCTGTAGCTTGCCTGCAAGCCTCCTGCGAGCCTGGCTTTTGATGTGGGCGGAATTATATTGGAACCAATTTTTACAACTTGGAGACTCAGGGGGAGCCAGGCTTCATCTGTGACTGATTTAAATGCACTGTCGCTTCCGTCTTTATTTCTTCACGGCGACGGGTGCTCACGGAGCCGTGTTCCACCCCAGGCCCCGGACACAGGGCTCGGGAGCGGCCATTTTACGTGAAGCCCTGGCCGCCTCCTGCGGTTGGAGCTGGTGCGCTCCAGGCTGGTTTTTCTCTCGTTGTTCACCTCCTTCTGCGCATCAGTAGTTTTAGGAACAGGCTTCCCTCTGCTTGTGCCACTAGAAAAAGGACCTCTGAACTGAGTAGGACCCCCTGCGCTTGAGTAAAGGAAGCGGGACTTGTAAAAAAGAGAGCGCTGGGGTTTCGACATCTCTGAGTGACCGCTTCCCAGACACTGCAGGTCTAACTCCCGTCTGTCCGGCCGCTTTGCCCTGGCGGAGAGGAGGCCCAGCGGCCTGCACGCCGGTGTGTCTGTAGGTTGGGACTCTCTGGGCTGCGGAGTCCGGAGGTGATGCTGGAGACAGAAGCTCTCCTGAGGAAGAAGAGAAAGGGAAGTGCTCTCAGGAAAGGGGCAGGTGACGAGGGCGGTGAGCAGGGCTGTGGGACAGCTACCCACTACGCTTGCCTCTGCCACCGGGACGGAGGCTGAGCTGAGCTGTCACTGACTGGGGATCCTACTTAGAGCAGAGAGCCTCCTCCACACTCCCAGCTGCGAGGCGGGACCCCCACCTGACAGGGCAAATGGCCCCTGGCACCGCCGCCCCCACCAGGCTCTGCGGCCCACCTGTCTCCTGCCCCAAGCCAGCCACCCGGAGCCCCTGTCCTCCGGTTCTGGGTAAAGGGCTAGCGGAGGAAGCTTTCTGCACACCTGGGGGAGGAGTCCTACCTGTGAGCCCTCCCCAGACGGGCATCTTAGCCAAGCCTTCCTGTCTAGTTTTTCCTTATTTTGGACCCTCACCCTGGAGACAGATTTCTTGTAGATGGCGTGTAGCTTCTCAGAGGGATTACTCATTCTGACAGGGGGAGGACCCCCCCCCCAATACCTTCTGACTCATTTGGGGTTTCTCTCGCCTTGCATAAACTTTGAGTTACTGCTTTTGTTGAGCAGATTATTATTCGGAAACGCCTTTGCAAGCTGTCTGGACGGCCATCACACGTGAGTTTGGAAAAGGCAGCACCTCTAACCGCTCTCGCTGCTTCCTGGCCCCAGGCTCCCAGGTGGGTCTGCCTAAGACAGAGGGGAGTCAGAAAAATTGGGCACCGTCTGCAGAGGCCCAAGACCGCTGTGCCAATCCCCGCGCACCAGGGGGACGGCACTGCCCCCAGCCCTCCTGCCTCGGCCTGAAGGCTCTGCTCCTACTCGCTCTGCTGAAATCTGTTCGCTAAGAATGGGATGCAGACTCTTGCCCCCGCAGGTAAACAAACCCGGACCCCAAACAAAACACTGTAAAAACTATGAACAGCCACCTTCCATCGCCAGTTTGCCTGGTAGGCGGTCTCAGCCAGTAGAATCAGCACCGGGGGAGTCGTGCGGGAGGAGAAGGGGTCTGACGCTGGGCCCACCCCTGGCCGGCAGAGTCAGAATTTCTGGACATTTTGGTTTTTGCTTTTCGACAGCCCGCGGTGTGAGGCTTTAACATGCAGCTGACGAACCACCGAGTCAAAGCAAGGAGGCTTTCACTCAGGAAGACACTTCAAAGTTCAAAACGTCCAAAGGAATCCTCACCAGGTGAGTCTCCCCGAATCTCCCCGCTAACTAAGGGCCCTCCCCAGTGGCTGAGAGAGGGAAGAGCCAAATTTGTGTGGGGCCCAGCCAAGGGCATTAGGCACTCCTGGGGCCCCCTCTGCTGGCCGCAAAAATCGGCCCATTCTCTTCCCAAAAGAGCCTCCCTATTGGGACAGCTCTTCTCAGACGCTGGGGTCCACGCAGCAGGGACATTTCCAAGGCAAACACCAAAAATGTTGGGGGTGGGGTGGGGCCAACCTTTTATTCAGAAAAGAGGAGGCATTTCCCGGTAAAAATACAAAAGGAAAGCATTTGCAGAATAGAAATACTTAGGCGTTAGGAATGCAGCCTAAATGTAGCCTTCAGAAAAACCTTGCTCCAGGATTTGGCTTCAGGCCAGTGAACTGCCTACTGGGACCTGGCTGGGGCGGGGGGGGGGGGGGGGGGGGGGGGGGTTACTGGCTGGAGTCTCATGTGTCCTGCGGCCTCCATGGGACTGACACGCTCACTTGTGAGCTTACAGGCAGGAGTAAGTCGGGGGTGTTGGGCGGGGGGGGGGGGGGGGGGTGGCTGTTATCTCTGGAATAACCAAAATTGTGGAGTTTATGTCTCGGCTGACAGAGGGCTTGGCACACACGAGGCGCTCCAAAGAGGGCGGCGATTTGCCTGTGGCCTAGTGTACTAGTTGCAAGTCTTTGCGTTAATAACAGAAGCACAACTCATACTGGCTTAAGCAGAAGTCAGATCCGTGGGCTCACCTGGTTGGAAGTCCAGGAGTGGACTTCAGGCACGGCTGAATCCAGGTGTTTGAACAATGCTGTCAGAAAACCGTCTCACTTCATCTCTGCTTTTCTTTCGTCAGCAGAGTTCATCCCTCAGGCCACTTCCCACTGTGCCAGGCTTCCCTCCCTGGCAACCTGGGGGGAGGGGCAGAGGGTAGAATCTGTAACAAGAAGAAGGGGCGAGGAAGCTGGGCAGACACCCACCATGCTCACCGTGTCTGCTGAGTGAGAAGAAACCTCAAGGGCTTGCACAGCTGAGGTGGGTGGGTGGGTGTAGCTATGGCAACCGTGCCAGGGTGTCACCTCTAATCAGCTTTGCAGGATTGGTAAGCATTTCTTCAGTGCTTGCATCGCCTGGGGCCCCAGACCTGGGACATGGAGGTGCCAGTGGGTGGGAGACACAGTGCAGATGCCCCGTGAATTTCCACCTGGGCTGGGGGAGGGGTGGCAGGGTGGCCAAAGAGAATTCTGAAAATGATTTTATTCACCTGAGCCAACCTCCTTTCCAGCTCTCTTTTTTCCAGCCCACAGACGGAGGCCCTGGTTGCCCTCTGAAAATCGCCGGTGAGGCCTCGCCTCTCTCCCAGGCTGTGGAATTACAGCGTCCAGCAAGGACAGCCCTCAGACGGGGGCCATGGTCCTACACTCCCCCACATCAGCCCGTCTCCCACAGACTCCTGGGCCCTTTCTCCTTGTCCACGTTCTGTCTGCACCACACGGGAGGCCAGTAAAGAAACGCCCTCTGCTTGTGCTGCCCGGGAGAAGCGGGGCACACGCTACCCCGATGTTGGGGGAGGTGCCTCCTTCTCTGGGTGAGGAGGCTCCAGGTCAGGTTGCTCACCACAAGTGCACTGCCCGACAGCCACCCGGGCTACAGGCTGCGGCTTCCCCTCTGGAGCGACATCACTGCTGCCACCCCACCCCTCCCCCATCTGGCCCAGGAGGCAGCGGTGTCTGTCGATCGGTCAGGCCTCTCTGTGCCCTGCCCGCTGGGGACGCTTGGCCTCCGTCCACCCTGGGGTTCTGGGGCCTCTCAGTCATCGCAGTGGGTGCGGAACCAGGGAGGGGTGAGCCCCCAGGTCTTCACCTCTGTCCTGCAGGTGGGCGCAGGGCCTGGGGACACCTCTGCCTGTAGTGACCGGAGGTGTTTGGGGACTTTTTCTCTGAATTACGGGCCAGGCCTTAGCCCATGCGGGGCCAGAGTTTGTTCCCCATTCAGTGTTCTATTTGGAAACACTTACTTATATGAAATCTCCACTCGCTTCTCTGACTGTAAAGGTTTCCTTTAAAGACAGGACTGGATGCTGAATTTGTGGAATTCCTTTCGACATCTGTCAAGGTGATCACCTGGTTTTCCTCCTTCGCTGCCTCGTAGGAATCGCACCACAGGTTTCTTCCTGCCAAGTAACCACCACGTCTGGGCATGGCGCTCTGCGCGCTGGAATCCCAAAGGCCTTTCTCATTCTCCTCTAACTCATTAATGTTTTCCTGGGTTGTGTTGACAGTGAAAAAGTTAATGTGAACAATCTATCATTGTTCTTTATCTTCTGTTAAATACTTCAAAAATAGTTTTACACAAAAAAATAGGACTGCGCCACGACATTTGTATCATAATTGTTTTTTCTGATTCAAACGCCACACATTCCAGGCAGAACGCAGCGCTCGGCCACCCTTTCTCCTGCGGCTCTCAAGGCAGATGTCCCGGGGTTTTGTCCTGAGACGCCTCTCACTGCCCAGCCCCCCATCAGCCTCACCTCCTCTCTGCACAGTGGACGGTGGACGCAGCATCCACCCTGTCCTTCCCAGTGACCCCAGACCAGGGTCAAGGGACAGCCCCTCTGGGCCAGGCCAGGGGCCCAAGGGCGGGCCCTGGGGAAGTGCACCTGAAGGCGAGTCTCTTGGGGAACAGAGGCAGTCGGCTCACAGAGGAAA
The DNA here is from genome assembly GCF_028538775.1 of Myotis yumanensis. Lineage (NCBI taxonomy): Eukaryota > Metazoa > Chordata > Mammalia > Chiroptera > Vespertilionidae > Myotis > Myotis yumanensis. The sequence continues at coordinate 7,047,277 of NW_027223758.1, read as the reverse complement.
ACCAGATTTTGTTTAGTCTCTTCCTGGCCCAGAACGCCCGGTACTTAATACATTAATCAACGCTGGAGCCAGCCCCCGCCAACTGTTTTCATGGGCTCCCAGCACCCCGCCCGCTCCCTCCCCAGGCGGGGCCTGACCTTTCAGCTGCCCCCGCAGAAGACTGGAGCTTTCCTCCAGCCCCACCCCCATGTCACCCCTTCGCCTCTGTGGGGTGGCTTCACAGTTTACAGGACTGAACCTGCTCCAGGGCTCCCCACAAAGGAATTTGGGGTGACCTTTGACCTCTGGTTAGTGCATGTCAGCCAAGTCACCCTCCGGGTCTTGTTGCCCCAGGGAGGGAGTTACTGCCCGAGAAGCAGCAGGGGAGACAGCAGCATGTAGGGACCGTCCCTAGCGCTTGAGCCACAGCAGTGCCGCCAAGACCCCGGCTCATCCATAGGCAGGACTTCGAGGCCCTGGGGTGCAGACATGGACCAGACATGAGGCCTGGGGTGCGGAGATGGACCAGACTCCAGGCCTGGGGTGCAGAGATGGACCTGACTCCAGGCCTGGGGTGCAGGGATGGACCAGAAGCCCTGGGCATCCCCATTGGCTACTGAGCATCCTGGCAGGCACTGACTTATCCCACTCCCCGCCTCCCAGGGCCCAGTGTTGGAGTCGAGTGGGGTGGGGTGGCCTGGGGTGGACGTGGGAAGCACCGGCAGAGGGAGGCCGGTGGTGGAGAGGATGCTTGCTGGGAGCATGTTCCGGGGATGACAGGACAAGGGGGTTAAGGGGCCACTGGCGAATCCTTCCCTCTGACACTATTTCTAAATACACATGGTTTAACAAAACGCAGTTCTTAAATAAAACATTACACACTTAGAGAATGCTCCCCAAAACCACAAAGAAGAAAGTGAAAATTATCCAAAGTCCTGTAACGGAGACAGCACTGTTCTGTATGCGGATGGCGGCAGATGCTGACCCCGGACCCGCCCTGCGAGACCTGATGTGACCTCGCCTGACCTGGCTCATCCCCCTGAGGGCTGCACACGGAGTTCTCCATATGGTATTGGTTTTTTTTGTTTTTTTTTGGGGGGGGGGGGTTTTGAGAGAGAGAGAGAGAGAGAGAGAGAGAGAGAGATTGATTTGTTGTTCCACTTATATATGCATTCATTGGTTGATTCTTATATGTGCCCTGACCGGGGATCAAACTCACAACCTTGGTGTATGAGGATGAGGTGCTAACCAACTGAGCCATCTAGCCAGGGCCTCTCCCTCAGCATTTTAAACACCTGAACAGTCCATTGTATGGCCCCTGACACCATCCCACATGATGACTATTGATGTTAACAATGAATGGATGAATGAATGAATGAGAAAGCAAATGAATGAATACATGGAGGGAGGGAGGGAGGCAGGAAAGAGGTCCAGCTAGGACATCTAGTGATTTAAAAAAAGAAATAAAAAATATACCAGTAAGACAACGCTTCCCTGCACTCTATCTGCCCCCGCCCCCCTAGCCCTGACCCTGTGGAATGAACTTGGGATGCCCATTCTGTGCTTTGGGTCACACTCTAAAAACTAGCCGGGTGGTTCTGTGGTTCTAGTATCCAACCCGTTGGCTTCTCTTAAGTACACAAGATGGTGGACCTCCTTGGCCCATGAAAGCAATGGTGCCCGGGGGCTGGCTTCAGGGAGGTTGTCTGCCCTGTGAGATCTCCGAGGTCAGCTAAGCATCATGTCCATGTGTGCTCACGGCCCTACCCCAGGGTGTCACTCTCACACTGCTCCCATGGAGCCTGCGGGAGCTGGGGGAGACGGGACACAAATACACAGGGCAGGTGTACGTTTCACTACGGGCTTGGAAGCCAGCAGGATGAAGGCATGTGGGGAAGAGTGGCTGTGAGGGGGATGGCGTGGACCAGGTAGTCAGGGAAGGCTTCCTGGAGGCAATCATTTAGACTGTGAGACTTAAACAGCAAGGAGATGGCATGTGGGCATCTGGAAGAAAAGCACTCTAGGCAGAGGAGGCGGGGCACGTGCAAAGGCCCTGTGACAGGAAGGAGCCGGGGAGCTGAGGCCTGGCCACGTCTGTGTAGCTGGGATGAGGGTCCCTGGGACCAGGCAGGAAGATGCTGGGCAGAGAAACAGTGGCGCAGAGCTTGGAGGCTGGGGAAGGGGTTGCGATTTTGTCCTAGACAATGAGAAGCTACTGGAGGACTTCAAGCAGGAGTGACAGTGGCCACTCTGACCCCCACGTGAAGATGAGAATGGAGAGTCCAGGCAGGCGCCAGCGAGGCAGCCAATGCAGCCGTCGAGGGAGAGATGCTGCTTTGACAGCAACTCTCTCCCGTGCAGGAGCCGTTCCAGGCCCAGGCGATGCCTTTCGTGCCCGTGTCTCTGGGGCCTCCTGACGCTGATCTTCATCTTTGGTGGCGTGAACTCCTCTGAAGAGGACAGGCAGGGGGTCCGATGGCTGCGTGGCATCTGGCTCGCATGTGTCTCACTCACAACTGTCTGGCCGTGCATCCACTCTGTCCAGGTCGTTCTGCTCTCATCTGTTTGCAGTAAAGACAATTACAGCTCTTAGGGGGTCGAATGGGGGCCCCCAAAAGGTATGTCCATGCCCCTAATCTCTGGAGCCCGAGAATGGGACCTTATTTGGGAAAAGGTCTTTGCAGATGTGATTAAGTTAAGGCTACCGAGATGAGATCGTCCTGGATGATCCAGGTGGGCCCTAAATCCAGGGACAAGTGTCCTTATGAGACACAGGGGAGAGGGAAACAGGAGGAGGAGGAGGCCATGTGACGATGGAGGCCGAGACGGGAGTGATGTGGCCACAAGCCAAGGAAAGCCAGGAGCCCCCAGCAGGTGGAAAAGACTCAGGAAGACCCTCCCTGGAGCCTATGGAGGGAGCATGGCCCTGCTGACCCCTTGGTTTTGGACTTGGCCTTGAGGACATGAGAGAACTGGCTGTTACTTTAAGCCACTCAGTTTGTGGGAGTTGGTTATGGAGGCCCCAGGAAATGAACACAATCCCCACAATGCCTTTCACAGAGTCAATTAAATGCTTGTTGATTGACAGACAACTCCCACAGCCTGAGGACCATCAGATAGGGCCCTTTAAAGCGGGGTGCCTCCTCGGCCCAAGGAGCGATGGAGAGGGGAAGCCTGAGGAGCAGAGCTGGGCTGTGGGTGGGAACCAGCCTGGAGAAACGCAGGACACCGAGCGTTTCTGGCGTCAGACACGGGGGACAAGCGAAGCCACTGGCATCTGGGTGGCCTTCGGGGGGGCGGGGAGGGGGCAGCTTCCCAACCGCTGGGAACATGTGCTGGGTGTGAGCTGGACTCCACAGGCCTCAGCATGGGGAGGGCAAAGCCACCCCAAGCAGGCACATCCACCCGCCTGGGAGGCCAAGAGGGACACGCGGGGCCCCACCACAGGCTACTCCACTGCGTGCAGGGAAGCAGGTTGGTGGGGGTGGAGTCTGCAGGCCCTGTTTCCCAGGGCTTGGAGCCCAGATGGGGGCACTCGGGGACGCAGCCTTCAGCGTGCAAAGCCTGGATTCAGTTTGCACCCACCCTCCCTCCGATCTGGGTGCAGTCCCTGCCTGGGGGCCTCAGCTAGCCATCCTGCGGCTTCGGGGAGGGGCTCTTTCTTGTTTTTAGCATTTCTTTGACGCATTTTGTTTTCAATTTTAATAAAAAGGGGACATAAAACCCTTAATGAGCCGTGGGAAGTGGTTCTTTTGTACAAGGAAGGCTGGCATGTCCCCGGGGCAGCTGGTGGGTCTGCCTCCACTTCAGATGAGCCCTGGGTTTATCGTCGCATCCATCCCTCAGTGTGCATCCGCCAGGGGGTCGCCTGCAGGGGTCCTGCCAGCCCCACCTCACCTCCCACCAGCCAGCAGAGGCCCACAGGGCCCAGGTCGAGCAACGCGGGTCTGGCTCCAGTGTGGCTGTTTTCAGCAACTGTGCTAACAGAATGCACATCCTGGAGTCAGAACATAACTTCCAGGAGAAATCTCGGCTGTCTCATCGGCATACGTGGCCTTTGCGCTAGCCATGAAGCACCCCCCCTTACCATTGCTTCCTAGCAACACCCCCCCACCCCCGGGGCTTGTGGGCTGCCTCCTCCTCCAGGCAGGCATCCCTGACCTCCTAGGGCTGCCTGTCCTTACCGCCTGGTCCGAGTCTGTGGTGGAAGCACCCAGCAGGCGATACCGCGCTCCAGCCTCGCTGCCGGCTTCTTCCACAGACACCCGTGTGCACCCTGGTTCCCAGTGAGCTCCCGGCCACCTGCCTGCCGCCCAGGGTTTGGGAGGCAGCTGGCCGGGCCTCAGTGATCAGGAACACACCTGCTCTGGGGTTGAGACTTAAATGCCTCAGAGCTGGTTTTGTGAGGCAAATGTTGCCTAAATGAAATCCCACTGGGAAGCCGTCCGTGGCCGCACACGTCAGTACCTGCGGTTTGTGCGTGCGGGGCCAGCTCACAGCCTGCGGCTCATTTTCCTCGGGCACGAAGCAGATTGGTGTATTTTCTACTCGACACCGTATAAAAGAAACCCAGTCAGGCCAGGAAAACCATGTTGGGAAGTAGGAAAAGAATGAACTTTGGACAGCGTATCAGTTAGGAGAGACTTCTAGCTATAAAGAAACAATGTCTACCGGAGGTGCTTTGAAACAAATCTTCATAATTTCACATCAGGAGTCCAGAGGGGTGGGCAATGCCACATTGCTCCCTCAGAACTTTCAACATCATTGGAGACCCGGGATTCTTCTACCTCCATAGGTCAGCTCCGGTCTTCAGGCTGATCTCAAGGCACAAGCGGGCTGCACGGGCTCCGCCATCACCTCCTCACAAGCTGCATCCGAATACAGAGAAGAAAGTTTTCCATCTAGCGTCTTTTTTATTTTATTTTTAAGACTAAAGAAACCCATTCCCAGAATCCCTTCAGCAACATCCCGTGAGGCTTATGGGCCACAACCATAGCCCAAACCCCTTCCTACCAACACTTGGCCCGGAGAACCAAGTGCCCTGATTGGCTGAAACAAGGGATGGGCAAACGAGAGCCTGGAGGCCAAATCCATTCACGTTTGTCAATAGCCGCCCCCGTGCACCTCAGTCTTGTCGATGGCCACTTTCACGCTACTGAGCGAAAGATGGTTTGCCTACAGGGTTCACTAGATGGTGCTCGCAGAGGTCCTTCGCATCCTCTGGTTTAAGTGAATGGAGATTGATGCAGGACAGTGGGGGAGGGGTGGGAGGAGGGAGGGGTGGGGGGAGGGCGGGACGGTTTGGGCAGGACCCCAGTGGTGCCCGGTGCAAACCCAGCTTTGCCTCAGACGAGCTGCGAGCTGCGTGTCTTTGGGGAGCCCTCATTCTGAGGCTCAGCTCCCTTCCTGTAATGGGGTAAACCCTTTTGCTGCTGTTGCAAGGAATAAACGAGGTGATAGACCAAAAGCACCTGGCACAAAATAGGCACTGGAGCAGCGGTTCTCAACCTTCCTAGTGCCGCGACCCTTTCATACAGTGCCTCATGTTGTGGTGACCCCCAATCTCATTGTTACAAATTGAACATAATTAAAGCATAGTGAGTAATCACAAAACAATATGTAATTATATGTGTGTTTTCCGATGGTCTTAGGCGACCCCTGTGAAAGGGTCGTTCGACCCCCAAAGGGATCGCGACCCACAGGTTGAGAACTGCTGCCCTAGAGTGTTCTGTTCCCTTCCAGAATTTTATGCCATTAGACCCCCCAGAAGAGAGGCTGCAACGGGGTTTGTGGTTTACTAATTAGAATCAAAACACTGCTCCTGTTCACAAGAGGCAAATGAGCCAAAGTCGATGGGTTTTAGGAGCTTTCCGAAACACAGAAAGAGCTGCCAGTAAGCTCCAAAGGGGAGTTGTGCAACATGTGGTATGGGGGGGGGGGGGGGGGGGGAGTCCATGGGCGTATTTTCTTGGGGCTTCAGAACCCAGGGGTGTCTCTTCGCTGAGGGCTGCAAGCTGAGGCGTGGGGCTGGACAAGATGCACAAGCACCAAAGGCTGGGCCCCCAACTCTGCGCCCTCCCGAACCCTTTTCACTATCACAGCCACGCCCCGTTCGGAGAGACAACTGCCAGCACAAAACGCTTTCATTAACTCATGTATTTTCCTTTGTTTTGTTGAAAAACAATCAAGAACATGTGCACTGGCCACTGTGGACTTCTGCTGGGACCAGAGGCCAAGGGACATGGAGCAAAAGAAACGCGGTGGGTTTAGACAGACCCAGATTTCTGTCCTGCTTCTCCGCTGGGGCCGCACCCGCCTGGGCAGGTGCCCTGGCCTCTCCGAGACTCGGTTTCCTCCTCTGTAAATGGAGGTCACAATAGTGCTTCCTTCCGGAGGTTCTGGAGATCTGGGAAGATCGATTAAGATTTAATACAGTGATAACGTGTCCAGTCCAGACACTTGTACACTGCAGTATATGCTCAAAAATGTTCAGTGTCCTATTAGCTCCAACACGGCCAGGTAGATTGTAGTCCCATTTCTCAGAAGAAAAGATGGAGACTCAGAGAGGTTAAGTAATTTGTCCAAGGGCACACAGTTAGGAAGGGGCAGGGCCAGGGCTGGTGAGTGGGTCTGCGCGGCCCTAGAATGACAGTGAGTGACAGCCGGCTATGGGACCCCTGGGACAGTGAGACCAGGAGAACCCCTGAGTCGTGATCATTACGCCTCAACTTAGGAAACGGCCTTCCCCTCTTTACAGCGCTGACAGAAGCTCGTAGGGGCACATGCCTGAGCCCACTCCAAGGTGGGGGGGCCTAGAGGAATCCCCCCAACCAACCAGGAGGACCAGGGAGAGGCAGCCTCCAGGGAGCCCAACAGACCTCCTTGTGGCCACCAGAGGGCAGCAAATGCACCTGTAAGGGAGGGCACCCCAGGTTGAGGAGCCACAGGGAACTGACACCCAGGTGCCTCCTCCTCCAGGCGCACACTGGTGAGTGGTGAAGTGGGGGCTTGAACCTGGGCCTCTGGCTCTGAGTGTGGAAGCCTCTGCCCGGCTTGATCTAAGGCTGGGCCCAGGTCAGCTGCTCCTGGACATCTGCAGGGCAGGGCAAGGGAGGTCACCAGGGCTGTCCTTATTGTCCCTTCCCTGTCAGTCAAAGCTCTTAGCTCCTCCCTCAGCACTCACCTCCACGCCTCATAGGAAGCCTCAACTCATTCATTCATTCATTCATTCATGTGTCCATTCTCTCAATTTAATATCAAATATATATTTACTAATCACCTCTATGTGCTAGGCAAACAGTAGTGAACTAGACAGTCTGGTGGGGGAGGCAGGCATGTGCAGTCTGATGGGCTGGGCACAGGAGCCAGGGGGCTCCTAGGGCTGGGGGCAGGCGGGCATCAAGGAGGGCTTTCTGGAGGAGGAGGTTTACGCACCAGGAGCTGGGGAGCCAGTCACAGGGAGCGGGGAGAGCTTTTCCTCATCCAGCCATTTAAGAGCCACATATAAAGCAGTGGGATGGGAGCTGGAGATAGAGACGCCCCCAGATTCAGGGCCCAGCAGGGGCGGCAGGCAGGGCGTGAGCATCTGCAGTGCTGTGCTCAGGGCCATGATGGCCGGTCCCCAGGGGAGCACAGCAGGGGCAGGGCCAGGAGATTTGTGGGGCACCCACAGGAGCAGCATGGCGAGCGCATAAGCTAAGGGGTGACAACCTGGACCCGCGGGTATAGCCGTGCGAAGACAGTAACTTCCCTGAGAATCAGTTTCCTCATCTGTAAAATGGGAATGAGTCTCATTGTCTTGTAGGTGTTGTGCCACCTGACACATAGTAGGCACTCAATGAATAATGCTGGCTGAATGAGTGAGTAGCCTGTGGGCTTGTTCTGTGAATGGTTGCTGTGTTGTTGTTGTTGTTGTTTTATTACTATTACTATCTGTGTGCTGTAAATCCTGGAGCAAGTGTAAAGTTAACAACGGCCTGCAAAGACTGAGTAGGGAATTTCCAGTAGGTTTCCTGTTACTGGTAGAGACGACTCTACACATCCACCAGGGGGCGACTGCGCTTGCTGGGCCCCATCCTGGACTCTCACAGGCAGTCACATACACACACAGGCGTGCTCACGCTCACACACATTCATACCCACACTCACACTTGCCCTCAGCTCATGCACGTATTCCCACACATTGGCTCACACACTCACCCTCACACACGCTCCTTCCAGAACCAGCACCTCACTCAGGCCGACCCCACCAAGGCGGGCAGGTGTCTGCACCCCTCCAGCCTGGCCTGGGCCCTGCTGTGGCGTCTGGCCCTGGCTTGACTGGTGACCACAGATGCTCAGACCTGCCACAAGGGCCAGGAGGGTGGACGAGGGCCAGGGACTGGCCAGTGTCTGTCACTCATTTAATCCTCACAGCACCCCTAGGAGAGAGGGAGGGACTGTTACAGTCCTCCTTTCAGGGAAGGAAACTGAGGCACAGAGAAGTTACAGGACTTGCTCACTGATAAGAATCAGTGTCTCTGAGTCACAGCGACAACACAGCACAGCACACCACACAGCACAGCACACCACACAGCACAGAACAACACACAGCACAGAACAACACACAGCACAGAACAACACACAGCACAGAACAACACACAGCACAGAACAACACACAGCACAGAACACCACACAGCACAGAACACCACACAGCACAGAACACCACACAGCACAGCACACCACACAGCACAGAACACCACACAGCACAGAACACTACACAGCACAGAACACCACACAGCACAGCACACCACACAGCACAGACACCACACAGCACAGCACACCACACAGCACAGAACACCACACAGCACAGAACACCACACAGCACAGAACACCACACAGCACAGCACACCACACAGCACAGAACAACACACAGCACAGCACACAGCACAGCACACCACACAGCACACCACACAGCACAGAACACAGCACAGCACACCACACAGCACAGCACACCACACAGCACAGAACACCACACAGCACAGAACACCACACAGCACAGAACATCACACAGCACTGAACACCACACAGCACAGCACACAGCACAGCACACCACACAGCACACCACACAGCACAGAACACTACACAGCACAGAACACCACACAGCACAGAACACCACACAGCACAGAACACCACACAGCACAGCACACAGCACAGAACACCACACAGCACAGCACACCACACAGCACAGCACACAGCACAGCACAGCACACAGCACAGCACACAGCACAGCACAGCACACCACACAGCACAGCACACCACACAGCACAGCACACCACACAGCACAGCACACAGGACAGAACACCACACAGCACAGCACACAGCACAGCACACAGCACAGCACACAGCACAGCACAGAACACCACACAGCACAGCACACCACACAGCACAGAACACCACACAGCACAGCACACAGCACAGCACACCACACAGCACACCACACAGCACAGAACACCACACAGCACAGAACACCACACAGCACAGCACACAGCACAGCACACAGCACAGAACACCACACAGCACAGCACACAGCACACCACACAGCACAGCACACAGCACAGAACACCACACAGCACAGAACACCACACAGCACAGCACACCACACATCACAGCACACCACACAGCACAGAACACCACACAGCACAGAACACCACACAGCACAGAACACCACACAGCACAGCACACCACACAGCACAGAACAACACACAGCACAGAACAACACACAGACCACCACACAGCACAGCACACCACACGGCACAGAACACCACACAGCACAGCACACCACACAGCACAGAACAACACACAGCACAGAACAACACACAGACCACCACACAGCACAGCACACCACACAGCACAGCACACAGCACAGAACACCACACAGCACAGCACACCACACAGCACAGAACAACACACAGCACAGAACAACACACAGAACACCACACAGCACAGAACACCACACAGCACAGCACACCACACAGCACAGCACACCACACAGCACAGAACGCCACACAGCACAGCACACAGCACAGAACACCACACAGCACAGAACATCACACAGCACAGCACAGCACACAGCACAGAACACCACACAGCACAGAACACCACACAGCACAGCACACCACACAGCACAGAACAACACCACACAGCACAGAACAACACCACACAGCACAGCACACCGCACAGCACAGCACACCACACAGCACAGCACACCACACAGCACAGAACACCCCACAGCACAGAACACAGCTCAGAACACCACACAGCACAGCACACAGCACAGCACACCACACAGCACAGAACACCACACAGCACAGCACACAGCACAGCACACAGCACAGCACAGAACAGCACACAGCACAGCACACAGCACAGCACAGCACACAGCACAGCACACAGCACAGCACACCACACAGCACAGCACACCACACAGCACAGCACACAGCACAGCACAGCACACCACACAGCACAGCACACAGCACAGAACACCACACAGCACAGAACACCACACAGCACAGCACACAGCACAGCACAGCACACCACACAGCACAGCACACAGCACAGAACACCACACAGCACAGCACACCACACAGCACAGCACACAGCACAGCACAGCACACAGCACAGCACACCACACAGCACAGCACACAGCACAGCACACCACACAGCACAGCACACAGGACAGAACACCACACAGCACAGCACACCCCACAGCACAGCACACAGGACAGAACACCACACAGCACAGCACACAGCACAGCACACCACACAGCACAGCACACAGCACAGCACACCACACAGCACAGCACACCACACAGCACAGCACACAGCACAGCACAGCACACAGCACAGCACACAGCACAGCACACAGCACAGAACACCACACAGCACAGCACACCACACAGCACAGAACACCACACAGCACACCACACAGCACAGAACACCACACAGCACACCACACAGCACAGAACACCACACAGCACAGCACACAGCACAGCACACCACACAGCACACCACACAGCACAGAACACCACACAGCACAGCACACAGCACAGCACACAGCACAGAACACCACACAGCATAGCACACAGCACAGCACACAGCACAGAACACCACACAGCACAGAACACCACACAGCACAGCACACCACACATCACAGCACACCACACAGCACAGAACACCACACAGCACAGAACACCACACAGCACAGCACACCACACATCACAGCACACCACACAGCACAGCACACCACACAGCACAGAACACCACACAGCACAGCACACCACACAGCACAGAACACCACACAGCACAGAACATCACACAGCACAGCACACAGCACAGCACAGCACACAGCACAGAACACCACACAGCACAGAACATCACACAGCACAGCGCACCACACAGCACAGAACACCACACAGCACAGAACATCACACAGCACAGCACACCACACAGCACAGCATAGCAGCAGCCATACAGGGGAGCTGTCCTAGCACCCAGCGTCCCAGCACTGAGCATGTGGCCGTATCATCTCCCTCAGTTGCTATGGAGTCGCTCCAGCTGCTGTCATGAATTCCCGGGAACTGGTGCCTTCAGCCCGTACACTGATTGTTCCAGTCGGTTCTGGAGGTGAGAATGGACTGGTGTCCCGGGTGGGTTCTGGAGGTGAGAATGGACTGGTGTCCCGGGTGGGGCCTGGAGGTGAGAATGGACTGGTGTCCCAGGTGGGTTCTGGAGGTGAGAATGGACTGATTGTCCCGGGTGGGGTCTGGAGGTGAGAATGGACTGATGTCCCAGGTGGGTTCTGGAGGTGAGAATGGACTGGTGTCCCTGGTGGGGTCTGGAGGTGAGAATGGACTGATGTCCCAGGTGGGTTCTGGAGGTGAGAATGGACTGATTGTCCCGGGTGGGGTCTGGAGGTGAGAATGGACTGGTGTCCCAGTCGGTTCTGGAGGTGAGAATGGACTGGTGTCCCTGGTGGGGTCTGGAGGTGAGAATGGACTGGTGTCCTGGGGGTTCTGGAGGTAAGAATGGATTTGTGCCCTGTGGGTTCTGGAAGTGAGAACGGCCTGGTGTCCTGGGGATCTGGAGGTGAGACGGTGCTGACCTCTCCGCCCCCCTGCCCCTTGCTCCTAGCCTCACTCTCCACTGTCTTCATCACCTTCCTCTCTCTGTCTCTCTGTTACCTGTGCCCCATCCCTGCTGTGGCATCTCTCCGTGTCTCTGTCCACTGTGCTGTCTGTCGTGGGCACTTCTCTGTCCCTTCGTCCCTCTCTATTCCTCCATGCATGTTGCTGTGTGTCTGAGTCGCCATCTCTCAGCGTCTCTCTGTCCCCGTGTCTGTCTGTCCCTGTGCCGTCTCCCCCTTGGTCCCACCTTTCGCGTCCAGGGTCTCGGTGGAGGACGGAGGGGCCCATGGTGGTCTGAGGACACTGGCTGGAGTCACCTGACAGGACTCCCCACGGAAGGGCTCAGGCCTGACCCCCGAGGCAGCCCCACCCTGCTTCCCTGCCTCCGCCTGCTCCTCACCGGCCACCTCCTGTGGCCCCGTTACCCCACCTTCTGTGGAAGTTCCCGCCCGTCCTTCCCTTCTGCTGATTTGGGGTAGGGGCACGGAGGCCTCGAATCAGGGACTGTAAAATCATGCCCTGGAATTTGTTGGAAACAGAAAAGCCCCCCATAAAGTCTCCCTGCCCCTCATATTCGATTTCACGAGCCAGTCGTCTGCTAACTGCGAGGAGCAGCCCCTGCGCCCCCAGCCCCACGCTGCCGGGTGGTCGGAGGGGACACCAGGGCAGGAGGGCACGTTTCCTCTGCTTGAGGACACCAGGCGCTAAGTGACAACGCGCCACCCCGATGACTATCTGCGGGAGGGTGGCCCTCCCCGCTGGGGCCCTGCGAGTGATCAGGGAGACAGGAGGCCAGAGACGCCGGGTCTCTATTGACTGTGAGCCTCCACCACAGACCCCATCAGCCCTCATAGAGCTCCATCCACACCCTGGTCTGGGCTGCAGCCCTCATTTTCCTCCACAAAACTTCCTCCTGCTCCAGGTTCCCTCACCAGAATAAAAGTCCCCATTGCTCAGATCAAGTGGCAGCTCCTGGTGGTGAGGGCAGGACCTCTGGGGGGTGAGCAGGTGCTGGAATTGAGCAAAACAAATTCATTCTTCAAAGTAGTGTTTCTGGAGTGTTGTCTGGGAGGCAAGGTGTAAGCCTGGGCCCAGCTCTCCTCACTGGTAAGGTGGAGATGCTACCTGTCTCCTGGGCTGCAGGTAGGATGAACTAATTATTCATGATGATCAAAATCAGCTGCCCGTCAGGCCTCGGTTCAGCCTCAGCTCCACCCCTTGCTGGATGGGGGTCTGATGGTCAATTTATGTGTCAACTCAGCGAAGGCCCCGCCGCCAGTTATCCAATCAACCACACTTCTAGGTTCTATGAGTGAGGGGGTGTTTTACAGAAGAGATTCAAGTCCCAAATCAGCAAAGGAGGGTCCAGAGGATCTGGTGGGCCTGGTCCCATCAGTTGAAAGGCCCAAAGAGCAGGGCTTTCCTGAAGAAATCCCACCTGTGGACAGGAGCTTCGGCCGCTGCCCGAGTTCCAGCCCCTCCTGCCCGCCTGCCCCATGAATTCCAGGCCTGCCCAACCCGCCCCACGGCCGCCTAAGCCAAGTCCTTGCAATAAACCCTTATTATGTGTCTCCTCCTGGTTCTGCTGCTCTGATCGGACCCTGACTGATACGGGGGTTCTGGGCAAGTGTTTCAAGCTGCAAAATGGGAGTAAGAACCTCTTATCTACACTAATAAAAGAGAAACATGGTAATTGGCGTACGACCGCTACCCTTCTGATTGGCTAATCAGCGTATCCTTATGCAAATTAACTGTCAGCCAAGATGGCGGCCGGCAGCCATGCACTGAAGCGAGCAGGGAGGCTTCCTTGCCCCAGTGACTGCAGATTCCAACATTCCCCGCCTGACTTCCCGGCCTCTGAGCTGGCAGTTTGAAACATTCTAACAAATATAGCCGGCTGGGATCTCAGAGCTGAAGTTATACATTGTTTCGATTATAGAACTGCAAACAAACCAGCAGTGGAAGCCTCAGAGCTAGAGCCAGAGCTAAAGCTGGTCCAGAAGAAAAAAAAAAAAGAAAAAAAGGAGTGGTTGGGAGCTTCCCGCCAGCCTGAAAGCAGTCAAAACCGCCAGCCTGAAAGCAGCCCTCAGCCCCTCACCCAGACTGGCCAGGCACCCCAGTGGGGACCCCCACCCTGAAGGGTGTGTGACCAGATGCAAACAGCCCTCAGCCCCTCATCCAGGCTGGCCAGGCACCCCAGTGGGGACCCCCACCCTGATCCAGGACACCCTTCAGGGAAAACCAGCCAGCCCCCAGGCCTCTATCCTATATAGTAAAAGGGTAATAATATGCCTCCCAGCACCGGGATCAGCGGAGCCACGAGGCCTCCTGGCACCAGATCAGCGTGACAGGGGGCAGCGCCCAAACCCCCTGATCGGCCCTGCTCTGTGTGTGACAGGGTGCGGCGCCCAAACCTGCGCCCCCCCTCCACGGGCCCTGCTCTGTGTGTGACAGGGTAGAGCCATAACCTCCCCTTCGGCCCTGCCCTGAGTGTGACAGTGGTGGCGCCCAAACCCCCTGATCCGCCCTGCTCTGTGTGTGACAGGGGGCGGTGCCCCAACTCCCCTATTGGCCCTACTCTGTGCGTGACAGGGAGGAGCTCCCCAACCCCCTGATGGGCCCTGCTCTGTGCGTGACAGGGGGGAGTTCCCCAACCCCGTGATGGGCCCTGCTCTGTGAGTGACAGGGGGCAGCGCCCCAACCTCCTGATTGGCCCTGCTCTGTGCGTGACAGGGGGTGGCACCACAACCTCCCCATCGACCCTGCCTTAAGTGTGACAGGGGGCGGTGCCCCAACCCCCCAATCAGCCCTACCCTGAGCGTGACTGAGGGTGGCATCACAACCTCCCAATCTGCCCTGCTCTGTGCATGACGGGGCGGCTCCCCAACTCCCCAATCAGCCCTGCTCTGAGCCCGACCAGGGGCTGCACTTAGGGATTGGGCCTGCCCTCTGCCACCGGGAGCAGGCCTAAGCCAGCAGGTTGTTATCTCCTGAGGGGTCCCAGACTTCGAGAGGGCATAGGCCGGGCTGAGGGACCCCCCCTTCCCCCCCGAGTGCACAAATTTTTGTGCACCGGGCCTCTAGTAAAATGATAAAGATGAGAGCCATGGAGAGGGACAGGCTAGAGATTGGGGTCTGAACCCCTCCCCCCCACCCCCCTCACCCCCCTCACCCCCCCCCCCTTCCCGGCCTGCAGCACCTGCCTTTAAACCTCGAGCCAAGGACTTGACATTTCTCCAAAGAAGACCTACGAGTGCCCAACATGCACATGAAAGGGTGCTCCACATCATTAGGGAAATACAAATCGAAGCCACAAAATCCCACCCAGTAGGATGGCTATCGTCTTTGAAAACTAGAAAATGACAAAGGGTTGGCAAGGATGTGGAGAGCTGGGAACCCTTGTGCATTGCTGGTGGGGATGTAAACTGGTGCAGCTGAAAACCAGTCTGGTGGGTCTCAAAAAGTTAAACAGAGAACTGCCCATGACCTAGCCATTCCACTTCGGGGCACACCCGGAAAGCATTGAAAACAGGTACGCAAGCCAATACGTTCGCAGAGCAGCGCTGTTCACAGCAGCCAGCAGGTGGAGGAAGCAGCCAAATGTCCAAGAACCGGGTGGTAAACGCTGCGGAGAATTACTCAGCCGAGAACAGGGAGGAGCTCTGCGACCTGCTGCCACATGGACCAGCCTCCGAAGCACGCTGCTCAGTGGAAGGAACCAGGTGCACAATGGCCAGCAAAGGTGAGTCCATGGAGACTGGAGGCAGATTGGTGGCTGCCAGGGCCTGGGAGTTGGGGGCGGGGGGTGGGGGGGGTGGGGAGAATGGGCAGTTACTGCTTCCCGGGCACAGAGTGTCCTTTTGGGGAGGTGACATGTTTTGGAAGGAGACAGAGGGGGTGGTGAATATACTAAATGTCACTGACGTGTCCGCTGTGAAATGTTTAATGTGATGTGATGTGATGTGAATTTCACCTTAGTACAAAAGTGTTGTATCTTGTGACCTTCAGGAACAGGCCAAGGGCATCACAGAGGCACCGGCACTGCCATCATTTGGCCGGCAACATCTTGAAGTCAGCCTTGAGCAGAGGACGGGGCCCACTCCGCCTGCACGTCTGTCCTGCACAGGAGGCGCGAACAAACAGGTGTTGTTTGTGGCAATCTGTTACGCAGCGTTGCAAACAAGTAAAAAAGGGGATCCTTTCACGTAGCCATGGAGCTGGGAGGGAGCTCACAGAAGACCCAGCACCCCCACTTTCCCCAGAAATCTCCCCCCTCCCTACCACTCACCTCCGCCCCTCCCTGTATATCCAGAAACCTCTCCCCGCTGCCCTGCCCTACCTCAACTCCGGCTGCTCTAATTCCCCTCCTTCCCCTACGATACCTGCTCAGCAAATATGCCATGTGACCGGGAGCTCTCCCGGCAAGAGGTGGAAAACAAGGCCAACCGAAGCTCTCAAGTGAAGGCCCGGTCAGAGCTGGAAATACCAGGCGGAGCTGGCACGGGGAACGGCAGCCCCTTGCCAACGCCGTTGAATGAGGTTCTTTAGCCTGGAACAAAGCCCTCCCTTTGAGGACTGACTGCCAACAGGGAGCGCTTTGTTGGGAGCGGAATTTGAGATGCCCGCTGGGATGGGCAGGGGAGAAAGGTGACACCTGCAGGAGTGCCCTGTGTAAATCCTGGATCACAAGAACCAGCATTTCCCCCCTTGTTGGCAAATACGGACGCGTATCGCGCTGACACGCCGCAGCCTCCATCTGATGCGCGGCCCGGGCCCTGGTCTCGAGTTTCCGGCAGGTGATCCCTGCACAGATACGCTCAGACATCCGTGGGTCCTGCCAGGGGAACGGCCCCTTCTCACTCGTCAGCTCTTTATGTTGTTAGAAGAAGGAAAAGCAAATCCCAGTGTTGTTTCCTGAGGCGGAAAATTCAGAGGCGGGAAGGAAGCGTGGGTGACTCCAACGCGGGCGAGAGCTTGTTTATAACACGCCCTGTGCCTCTCACTCCCTCATTAAGGCCCGGGTCCCATCTTACTCTGAATAAACTCCAACACCCTACTCTTGGGCCCTCGTTGTCATGTTCCAACTTCCGGCTGCGTCTCTGACCCACCTCCTGCCCTCTGGGCCCAGCCAGGCGGAGCCTGGAACACAGCAGGCACGTTCCCGCCCCAGGGCCTTTGCACAGCTGTTCTCTCCACCCTGGGTTTGTTTCTCTAAATATCCGCCTGACCGAGCCTGTTCTTCTAGCTCGTGCTCAAGAATGTCATCTCCTCAGAGGGGCCTCCCTGGCGCGTCTCGCTTCTCTATGTCACAGGTTGGATGCTTAATCCTCTCCCAGCCTTGGGAGTCGAAGCCCACACTTTGATTCCCATCACCCCTGGCCTCGCCGGAGGATCAGGCCAGCAGAGGGACAATTACAGAACAGGGTAGACCCAGCCACGGCCCCTGCCCTCCCAGGGCTCCGCTGGGCCTGTCCCGGACCCCGGCCTGCGAGGCAGGGTGTGAGGGTCAGCAGGCGAGGATGGGGAGCTGGCTGTTCCCGCGTCTCCAGCCTGCGCTTGCCAAGAGGTCCAGGTGGTGTCGGGCGCTGGCAGGCGCCCCGTGGCTGACCTCCCTCGCTATGATTTTAGGGCCGCTCCGTTTGTCAGCTCGGCGACGGCATTTCAAAGCTCCCAGGCGTGGGCTCTGAGCTGTGGTCCCTCCTCGGTGATCTCAGCCCAGGGAAGGGAGTCATGACACAGCTAATCCAAAACAGCTGGGACCCGAGGAGCCGCTGACAGCAACGGCCAGTGCGGGAGACTGTACTCGGTCCTGCGACTGTACTGGGTTCTCTTTACGGTACTGGGTCCCTGGGACTGTACTGGGTCCCCTCAGCTGTACTGGGTCCCCTCAAATGTACTGGGTCCCCGTGACTGTACTGGGTCCCCTCAAATGTACTGGGTCCCCGTACTGTACTGGGTCCCCGTACTGTACTGGGTCCCCACGACTGTACTGGGTCCCCTTCGGTTGTACTGGGTCCCCTCAGCTGTACCAGTTCCCCTCAGCTGTACTGGGTCCCCGTGACTGTACTGGGTCCCCGCAGCTGTACTGGGTCCCCTCAGCTGTACCAGGTCCCCGTGACTGTACTGGGTCCCCGCAGCTGTACTGGGTCCCCTCAGCTGTACTGGGTCCCCGCGGCTGTACTGGGTGCCCGTGACTGTACTGGGTCCCCTCGGTTGTCCTGGGTCCCCTCAGCTGTACTGGGTCCCCGCGGCTGTACTGGGTCCCCTCAGCTATACTGGGTCCCCGCGGCTGTACTGGGTCCCCTCAGCTGTACTGGGTCCCCTCAGCTATACTGGGTCCCCGCGGCTGTACTGGGTCCCCTCAGCTGTACTGGGTCCCCGCGGCTGTACTGGGTCCCCTCAGCTGTACTGGGTCCCCGCGGCTGTACTGGGTCCCCTCAGCTGTACTGGGTCCCCGCGGCTGTACTGGGTCCCCGCAGCTGTACTGGGTCCCCTCAGCTGTACTGGGTCCCCGCGGCTGTACTGGGTTCCCTCAGTTGTACTGGGTCCCCTCGGTTGTACTGGGTGCCCGTGACTGTACTGGGTCCCCTCAGTTGTCCTGGGTCCCCGCGGCTGTACTGGGTCCCCTCAGTTGTACTGGGTCCCCTCGGTTGTACTGGGTCCCCGCAGCTGTACTGGGTCCCCTCAGCTGTACTGGGTCCCCACGACTGTATCGGTCTCTCAGCTGTACTGGGTCCCCTCAACTGTACTGGGTTCCCTCAGTTGTACTGGGTCCCCGCGGCTGTACTGGGTCCCCATGACTGTACTGGGTTCCCTCAGTTGTACTGGGTCCCCGCGGCTGTACTGGGTCTTGAGTGCACAGCCAGGGGAGCACTTGACATCCGCTTTCTCCTCTTTTGTAAACTCATTTTTCATGGTAATGAGTCTACTTTGTATGTAAAGTGTTTCTCCTTTATTTGCAGAATAGGCCTGCCTACCCCAGCAGGAGTGCACCTGTCGGAAACATCCCCAGGCTCCCTCTCACATCAACCCGGAGACCGCGCCCCCCCCCCCCCCCCCCCCTCCAGTGGCCCCCAAGCTGTATGCGCAGGACAGGGCCCCTTCCTCTTCATGCCCAGCACAGCGCCTGGATGACCGCAGCAGCTCAATACACATTGGTCAAGTGGCTCAGACCTCAGATAGCTCAAGGCCCACCTCCTGGGAATCCAGCCTGACTGCTTGGAAACCCTGACCTCTGTCTCCTAGTGCTTCTCAGGCTCATGGGCATCCATGGAAAGAGTGCTGGGGAGGGGGCATGAATACAAGGCCGACAGGCCCTCCTCACCTCAGGGTCGAGGATGGAGCCTTAAATTGGGGCTCTGCATCCCCAAGTCCAGTCCTGACTTGGGCACAAAGCACTGTGTGACCGCCTACAGGTGTCATGGACTCTCTGGGTTTTGTTGCTCCAAGTGCAAAATGGAAGAGGGCCTCACACCTAATGGAATGGAAGAGTCCTTGTAGCTCTGCATGTGGCTCTGTATCAATGAGGACTTCTTGGCTGACAGCAACAGAAAACCCTACTTACATATTAGAGAGGAGCAGGAAGGACTGTTGGAGGAGCTGGGAAGGATACTGACTCAGGTATGGCTTGATCCAGGGGCTCTGACAATGTCATCCTTTCTGTCTAGTGTATTTCCCTCCACCTGTCAGTGCTGCTTTCCTTTCACATTCTCATGCAGACTCTCCCCTGGGATGGCAGGGAGGCTGCCAGCACCCCAGGCTTCATGCTGTCCCCCCAAAGTCCCCAACAGGAAGAGCGACTCTCTTTACCCCAGAGCTAATGCAGAAGGACCCATGTTGGCTCTGGTTGGATAAACCTGGGTTACATGCTCATCCCTGAACCAATCCCTGTAGCCAAAGGGGTGGATAGAATTCCCTGATTGGCCGAGCCTGTGTCATGGGACCACACCTGGATGTGGACTGAAGCTGGGGTAAGAGTTGTTTCCCAAAGAAAATCCCAGAGTTGTTTCCAGACGGAGGGGAACAGATGCTGGACAGGGAAACATTTTAAAAATCCATGGCAGAGTCGGAATTACACTGTGCAATCAACCATCACAGAGGTTTGCCTTCTGCAAATGTGTGTTCCTCTGCGGGTCGAGAGATGCCCCACTGGGCACCAAAGCCAGCCAGGAATTGCCTGCAGGGACAACCCCACATGCTCGGATTTCTTCCCTCTCTCTACTGCAATATTTTCCTCTCAACAATCATCTCCCCATTCCTCCCCAGGCCTCAGGGGAGCGTCCAGGCTTGCTTCCTTGGAGCAGGTGGTATATGAGGCCCCTCTAAGAGGTCCCTGAAGGCAGCACTCACCCTCAGAAGAACCTGGGAGGCACCTGAGTAACTTTTACTGAAGAAGATGGTTACAGGTTGTAGGTGCTTCCTCCGGCTGCTGTAACAACTTACCACAAACCTAGTGGCTTAAAACATAACTTATTTCCATACAGTCCTGGAGGTCAGAAAAGGGGTCTCCTTGGACTAAAATTAAGGTGTTAGCAGCCGGTTTCTCTCTGGAGGCTCCAGGGAGCATGGGTTTCCTGCCTCCTCCAACCTCTAGGGGCTGCCCACACTCCTTGGCTCAAGGCCCCTTCCTCCGCTTTCAATGCCAGCTGCAGAGCATCTTCCAATTCCCATCCTGCCTCTGACCCTTCTGCCAGCCTCCTAGAAGGTCCCTGTGGTTGCATGGAGCCCACCCGGGGAATCCAGGACAGCCTTGCCATCTCAAGGGCCTTAGTCACATCTGCAAAGATGTGAGGTCACATCCTCGTGGGATTAGGCCGTTATTCCACCTACCCCAAGGGTCATTCCATGCACTCCCCGCTGCCTGCTCCTTTATCCAGACCATCCAGTGAAAATTTGCTTTAGGTTACAAACTGAGGCTTGCAGTGGGTCGGAACATGCGCGCGCGCGCGCGCACACACACACACACACACACACACACACACTCCTTGCCTTCTCTAGCTTGCCTACAGTGTGGCACACACACGAATTCGTTCATTCATTCAATTAACACGTATGAAGCATCTACTATGTGCTAGGCACTGAACTTACCACGAGGGTGTGATGGAGACAAAGACACACAGGGTTCCCCCCCAAAGGAGGTTACCATCCAATATGGGACATAAGCATCAAACCAAGTAAGTACTCACCAACTCGTTCTTTAATCCACTCAGCCTGTACTTATTAAATGCCTGAAATACCCTGGCCCTGAAGGAGACAGGCCCCATCCCTGTCTCATGGAGGGTGCACTCTGAGGTGGCAGACAGACAATTAGACAAGCAACGACAAAGGAGGGTGGGGTGGGAAGAGGGACCAGTCCAGATGGGGGTGTTGACCAAAGGAAAGGGGAGAGGGGCTGCCTGTCGGTTACACACTGCGGCGTAACAAACCACCGCAACGCAGACACTTCTTACAGCGCCCTCTCATTCCCAGGTGTGTGGAGGCCACTGCAGAGTGCTGCTGACCTGGGGTGATCTCCACTGATGAGGCTGGAGATGAGGGGACCTGCCCAGGTCTCCCTCGTCTGTGGGACGCTTCTAGCATCACCCCACGTCTGACCATGGGGGGAAACTCCTCCGCTGGCGAGGTCTCCCGGCAGCAGCCCCGGGTTCCCCTCTCCTTCCAGCCCTGGTCACCTTTGCAGGCAAACCTGCCTCCAGGAGCCGAGAACAGACAACCACGGCCCCGCCAGTTTACAGCCTCCCCCGTGCCCGAGGCTTCTGGCCCCTGGTGCCCGCTAGCTGCCAACTCAAAGGGACCGGAGGGCTCCTGGGCTCTCCTCTGACCTTCCACCCACAAGCACAGAGGCTCCTGTGGAAACGCCAGGAAGCCACCGCCCCCTCGCAGAGCTGAGTCCTGAGCAGGAGGCCAGGGAGGATCTCTCTAGATTTGCAGTAAAATCCGACCTTTGGTTCAACCCGGCTTAATGAGTACGTGAGCTGACAAGGCCCTGCAGTCAGTCCCAGAGCTGCTTGGGGCGAGGCCTTTGGCCAACCGTGGGGCCAGCCCCTCCCCGTGATCTCAGTGTCCCTCCCAGTCCCCACAGAACCTCGGGGCCGCTGGGGGGCGGCAGTTTGGGAAAAAGACTTCGGGTCTCTGGCTGCGGGAGGTGGAAATGCTGAGCTGGGAGAGGCCGAGGGCGGCGGGCGTCTGAGGGGCCCGCGGGGCCATTCCGACGCACATGACACTGTGGCTCCTCACAGGCCGCTCCAGTGCCGGCCACCTGGGCCCCCACCTGCCACTCCCGGCTCTGGGATGTAAATGCCTGCTGCTCACCCACCGAAAGGTGTTGGGAGTGGAAGGGGACACGCAGGAGGACCGGGAATATTCGCTGTAACTGACAGCAGGCTGGGCCACCCCGCGGTGCTGGGAGAGCCTCGCCCGCAGCAGCGAGAAAGCTGTGTTCTGGTTCCAATTCTGGTTCCAGAGACTCGGGGACACGCCCTGGAAACGAGGACTCATCTCCTCTATCAACAGCGGCCACGACTGTGCCAGGGGCCACCCACCTCGAGGGCGGCGGGTGACCGCACAGCACAGGCAGCACCCACCGCAGCCCCACGGGGCACCGACTGGACCCTCCGCCCGTGTCAACTCCTCTCGTCACCGCAGCCTCCTGGGCCCGCAGATGAAGATCTGGGCCCCGAAAGGCACGCCACCGCCCGGCTCCAAGGCTGCGACTCTCACCCTGGTGCTGCGCCTCGGACAAGGGGACAAGTGGGGGTGGGCTTTGAGGGTTGGGGGTGCTCCGCTCCCACAAACAGCCCCTCCCCCAACCTAGAAAAAAATGTTCAGAAAACGGCAGCTTCAATTGAGGGACAAATCCCAGAAAGAACAAGACGGCCCCTGAGACAGCTTCCTGGTGGCCGCGCTCTGGGCCGGCGCCCTGCGCCCCACCGTGGTCACTATAACAACAGCAACAGTAAGGGCTACAATTTGCAAGAGCTTGACTTCCTAGTGCCAGGCGTGGAGCATTCCAGCTGCGTGAGCCCACGTTCCCTCTGCTCAACCATGGCAGCGAGGCAGCGTTTTCAACTCCCATTTTACAGAAGGGGAAACTGAGGCCAAGAGAAGCAACAGAGCCTGACGGCAGCCCAGACACCAAGCCCTGGGCCCTCTGCGTGAGCTCCTGAGCCAGGGCCTCTATAGTGAAGGCCTGGACTCTGCTTCCTAAAGAACTGGGGGTGAGGGGCGGGGGGGGGGTGCTCCCAGCTGCACCAGGGCCTGCGAAATGAGCTGGGGGAGTTACCTAACCCCTGTCAGCATCCTTGGATGAAAGGCACTTGGTATCTGGGACACATAAGGGCTCCGAGCTCCTGAACTCTACCGTCGTTGCTCTTGGCGGTGGTGCTGGCAGTGGCCGTCCCACAACCAAATTATGGTTCAAAGCCACCACCTGACCACCTCTTCCCAGTCCCAAGTTCCAGTTTTCAGGGAAGAGACTCTGATTGGCCAGCTTGGGTCAGTGCCCACCCTTGACCAATCAGCAGTCACCGGAGGTGGGAGGAGGTCCATGGTGTGAGCATAGCTCATGGGAGCCAGCTGTGACCAGGAAGGCAGTGGAGGGAGGGGATCCCCAAACCGGGGGAGGGGAAGGGGGTTGCTCAGAAACCCCACAGGCTTCTGCTGTATCTTTGTTGCTAAATATAAAATATTACTCTCTGATTGTAAGAATTATACGCTTACACTGCAAAAACAGGTGAATCAAATACTAAAAGGTATAAACGCGATTTTAAATTGCTTATGTTGGCCACCCATTTGGTAGCTCTGTCTCTGCTTATCTACACTTTCCGTATTCTATGTGGACATACAAGTGCATTTGTTGTACAAAACTGACCTGCCTTCCCACTCACATCATCGTGGACGACTGTGTAAACACAGACCTAAGACGGGGTGCGACCTCCCAGACTCGGCAATGTCGTCCTGTCCCACCAAAGGCGGCACCAGATTTCGGCGAGGCCGCTGTCCTGTGACTCAGCTGCTTTTTAAAGATGTTCCCGTTGCCGGGTGCCTGTGGCGTCTCAGGTTGGATTACTCCGAGCTCCGATACACTGAATGCTCCTTGCGCTGTTTTGGGTGCAGGACCTGCTGTTTGCAGGGCTGTCTTTAACCCTGCGCCTCCTGGGGGGGGGGGGGGGGGGGGGGGCGGGGCGGGGGTTCTGAAAGGCAAAGACCAGCCGAGGGAAGAAACCATTCCAGCCTTTGAGGAGGAGAGCCTGGGGTTTCGACCCCTTCGCTTCCAGCCAGGAATCCCACCACGCAGGTGCCTCAGAGGGGTCCCCGCTCCTGACATGGGTTCCTAGTCATCCCTTCCCCAGGAAGGGACTGTGGAGAGAAGAGCAGGCACTAATTCTCCAGTTTGTGGCTCCCTCTCAGATTGCCTCCCATCGCTCCCTCCGTGTGCACAGGGCTCTCCCTGCAGAACCGCCCAGGCCTCTCCCTACACGCCCCTCCCTGCCTGCTGCCCTGAATGACTCCCCTGTGAGGGCGACCTGGTCTGCGGAGGGGCCCGAGGTCCAAGGTGCAGAAGGCCAGCTGTGGGGACACTGGCAGGGAGGTGCTTCCCCTCCATCTGGGCTCCATCACTCCCGGGGGAGAGGTTCCCACGCCTGGGAGGGCACACCTTTCACCCTGAGCTGTGGGGGAGCCCGGAAGGCAAGGCGATGGGAACTAAAGAGAGGGGGCCGGACACAGCCGGCCAGGGGGAGCAGCGCCTGCGGACACCCGCTCTGGGCCCTGGCTGCTGCTGCCTCGGGTGTGGCCTCAGGAACTCCCTGGCTGCTGGGGGGTGGGGGGGCAGGGGCGGGGAAGGGGGGACTCGGTTAGATGGCTGTGCATTCTGGATGCCTTTGGAGCTTGGGGGAGAGGTGACTGTGGGACCCGAGCTGGGCAGGACTTGGGGAGAAGAATTTGGAGCTGGGAGTTGGGGAGCGGCCAGGGCGGAAGGGGTGAAGGCCAAGACGGGCAGGGCTGGGCCAGGAAAGGTGGGCTCTGGCCATCAAACTGCGGTACCGACCCCATTTCAACCTCAGACCCTGGCATCGCTGGGCAACACCTGGGAGAGGGGGCAGTGGGCGATCCCCAATTAAATAGAAACATGTACGTTTATTCAAAATGAGCAAAATTTGCATCCTGACTGGAAACTCGTACAGTCCTGGACTAGCCCCACGTGAACCGGAGACGAAGGTCACTCCCCAGGGGGTGCGCATGTGCTGCACCTGCACCCGCGGGGTCGGGGCGGAGCCCCTCGTGCCAGCGAGGGCAGCCCCTCTCTCCCTGGGTGTGGGACTCCCTCCCCCTGCATGCTCCTCAGGGGTCCCGCATCCACATTTCTGGAGGCCTCACAGGCCGTGTGCTGGAGGTGGAGGCACACGGGGCTGCAGGTCCCATCTGCAGGCAGGCTCCCCTCAGATGGGTGACAGCCTGTCCTTCTCGGGCTCAGCGGCGTCACCCCCACATCTTCCTCCCACAGACCTAGGCTCCAGGCTCTCCGCGTCCGCCCTGATCTGAGGAACCTCTGAGCACCCACTGGAGACCCTGCTCAGAGCCGGGGCTCGCCAGGCAGAGGTGACTCAGCTGAGAAGCAGCCACTTCTTGACTCACATTTCACTAGGACTCACCCCGGTGGGACATCTCCCCACCTGCCACCTGGAAAATGCAACTCAAGGCTCCTCTGCCCTTGAAACCCACCCCACCCCACCCGTCTCCGGACTTCTGATTTTCCTTTTCTAAACTGGGGGCTTCCTTGGACTCCTCCCCGAAGGCCACACCAAGCCCCTGCTGGGACCTCCTGCGGCCCACACCTCTCACGGCTCTTCCCCACCCTCGAGGCCGCACTTCCCTCTGCTCCGGACAGGAACAAGGGCCCCGTTCACACACAGCCTGCTCCTCACCCTTCCACTCCTGCCAGGGGGAGAGCTCTAAAGAAAGTAGGTTTCAGAGAATTTTCTGAAAATGATTCAATTTATCGCTGCCTTTTAGAAGGCCAACAAGTGAAAGTGGTTAACCCATAACTGCATGAAAATCACTTTACAGCAAAAGAAAAGTGCAGAAGAGCAACCTGAAATTCATTCCCACGAAGCCTTTGTTTCCTGGCGAGGCCGAGTGTGGGCGGCTTCAGAGTTCAGTGCCCTGGCCTCCAGGCCAGCCACTCTCTCCAAGTCAGGGGTCTGGCGTGAGGATTCACGGTGTATTCAATGGAACACACTAGGGTAAGCACCTGACACAAAGTATGTGCTTATTAAATGGTCGGACCTTGTAAATCCTTACCCACGGCTATGTTTTTTATTGATATAAGAAAGAGAGAAAGACAGAGGGAGGGGGAGAAAGAGCGAGAGCAGGAGAGAGAGAGAGAGAAGACACATTGATAGGTGGCCTCCTGTACATGCCCCAACCTGGGATTGAACCTGCAACCAGGTATGTGTCCTGACCAGGAATCAAATCAAAACCTCTTGGTGTGTGGGATGATGCGCCAGTCAACTGAGCCGCCCGGCCAGGGCAAATGGTAGGTTTTTTTTTTTTTTTTTTAAAGTCCTCATTGTTGTGAGGGTAAGACTTATTGGTATGGAAATGTTTGTGCCCCAGCTGCACCCTGACCTCCCACATTAATTCAAAATGATACATTTGCCAGGTGTTTGGGAAAGTGGAAGAATGGGACAAGACTGGTTTTCTTAGTGGATAGAGCATCAGCCTGCAGACTGAAGGGTCCTGGGTTTGGTTCTGGTCAAGGGCACATGCCTGGGTTGCGGGCTCAATCCCCAGTGTTGGGCATGGAGGAGGCAGCTGATCAATGATTCTCTCTCATCATTGATGTTTCTATCTCTTTCTCCCTTTCCCTTCCTCTCTGAAATCAATAAATTATATATATATATATATATATATATAGAGAGAGAGAGAGAGAGAGAGAGAGAGAGAGAGAGAAAGAGAGTGGGACAAGAGATAGGACCAGAGAGGTGAGAAAAAAGTTACCACTTACCAGAAAGGCCAACAACCGGCAGAATGAAGACCATGGGGGAGCGAGGGAGTGTGACAGGTTGGGCGGTGGGTAGGTGAGAGGCTCCAGGCCATCCGAGGGCACCAGGGGATTGGGAGGCCGACAAGGGAAAGAACTGGAGAAATGAGGTCATGGCTGTGACTTAAATCCTCACTGATATGCCTTTTGAGATGCTGTTGAAGGTCGGAATTCCTTGAAGAATTTCTGGTCCCTGGACTGTGTTTCTTTATGGGAGAAATACTGTGTTTCTCTGCTCTGAGGTGGGCCTGTGGGACCCAGATGTCATTAGGGCTACAGCGCTGATTCCTTTTGGGGCACAGAGGGCAGAGGGCCCTTTGGGGTGCCTCCAATGATGGGGTTTGTCTTCCGGATGCTCAGGGAAGCAAGATGCTCAGCAGTCACCTCCAGAGGCAGCCTCCCAGGAGGAATCCCTACTTGGGGGTTCCAGGTGAACCCCAAGTGCTGGGTACAGTTTCCCACGTGGAATGGGGCCTTGCCCTGTCCCTGCTCTGTAGCGTCACCATTGCAGTCAGCCAAGGGCTTTCTCGTTTGCATGTTCCTTTTTTTTGGAGCTTCCTGAGATAAGCTGGGTGCTTGGCCATCACCAGCAGCACTGCCTGTCTCTGCTGGACACAGGTGTCCCGGCCAGGCCATCGGGCTTCTTTTGAGAAAGTCACCTAGGCCTCAGGGGGTGCCATCATGTGCCACTGGGATCGCCCCTTCAGGGCCACCAGGTATTGATGGCTGATCATCCTCAGTTGAGTCCCTCTCCAGGAAATGCCTTTGGCCTCCGACAGCTACAACCTGCAAGGCCAGGCCCCTCCTTGGGTGGCTGGACAGAAGGTAGAAAATCCAGGCCAATGGCCCTCGTTCATGACCACTTTGTAGGACAGCCCAGCTCAGACCTCCCAGGGGTCAGTGGAGGCCTCTGCTGTGACCGGCCCACGGCCCACCTTCCCCCACATACCTGTTCACCCCAAACACTCCCAGTGAGCTTCCTGTACAGTAGTTTCGTCCCAGGTCTGCTTCCTCAGGACCTGCTCCGTGACAATCCCCACGCCAATCAGTGAGAGAGGATGGGGTCTAGGGTTGCCAGACTTAGGACTCCCAGTGAAGTGTGAATTTAACCAACATTAATCAACAACCAATAATGTTTTAGTGAAAATATGTTGCACGCAATAGTTGGGATATGTTCAGACTTTAACACGATCTGTTGTAGATCTGAAGTCCAAGTCTGACTGGCTGCGTTATGTGTTCTCTGGCAGCCCAGGAGGGCCGTGGAGTATGAAATATGAGGTCCAGGTCCAATGGGTCGGGGGCCATGTCACACGTTCAGAGCGTCACAGACTGATGTCCTACAAGCAAGTCAGCTTGGGTTTCTCTCGGGAGAAATGTAACAACTCAAATGTGATCTTACATTTGCTTAAAGGAATAATAAAAAGTAATACCCACCTTATATAGAAGGCGCACTCTGTCCTGGACCACATACTACGCATTTTAAAGCTGTTAACCATCTCTCAACTCACTCAACCTTCACAACAATCTTTTGAGCTTAATGTATCAGTTAGATCAAGTCCACTGTAAACGACAAAAAACAGAAGCTTTCAGTGGTTCAAAGAAAATTCAAAGATAAGCAATGCACGGCTGGGATTAGTGAGCCCCCACCCCCTCCCTCTTCTAACTCGTGTGGCCTCCATGCCCAGGTCACCTCCATGGCCCCAGGTGGCTGCTGGGGCGCCAGCCAACACATAATATTCCACCAGCACGAAGGAAGAAGAAACAAAAAAGGGCTCACTTCCTCCCTAAGGGCACTTTCTAGAAGTTGCACGAGCATATCCGTTTATGCCCCTTTTAACAGAACGTAGTCATGTGGTCTTGGTATTTTTGAAAAAGCTGCAAAATATAGTTTTCATTCCAGCTGGTTACAGGTCCAGGTACGAATCAAGATTCTTGCTAGGGGAGAAGGGAAGAAGCATAGGGAGAGATCATTAGCAGATTTTGCCACAAATAGGTACTATGATTATCCTTATTTTGGGGTGAATTTGAGGCTCAGGAAGATTCAATAACTTATCCAAGGTCATTCAACTTACAGCCTGTCCCAGAGCTGTGCCTGAAATAACCACTATCATAATATTCGATTTAGACTTCATAGATGTCCACTATGTCAGTAGGACCTGATCATGGGCAAACCCTGTTTTTAAAAATCTGATTCTTAAACAAACCACGGGCATTCACATATCAGAACTTTGTAAAACACTAAAGATTGCAGCCAATGCAGAAAAAAACGTAGGCAAAGGTGTTTCAATGGCACACAGACGAGAGAGAGAGAGAGAGAGAGAGAGACCAGCTTTCACACAAAGGAGAGAAAGCCAGTCCACGACCCAGAATCCGTTTAATTGGGATGATCCAAAGAGAGAAACAAGGGAACAGGGAGCTGCAGTGGCTGTGGGGGTGGGGAGGGAACGCTCCAAACCAGGAAGAGTAAAAGGGGGAGCCCTCAGGCGCAAGTGAACATTAAGTGGGCTCTGCAGATTTAAGAAATACAATTCTTTGAACTTGGATCTCAGGGAAATGGTCTTGGGAATGAGAAAATCCTCCAAGAGAAACATTATTCGTGTTCCACGGTTGTAAAAGTGACTAGTCCTCCCCCATCCCCAAGTGGGGAAGGGAAATTTGAAACCTGTCATTTAGAAGCTGGTCTACAAGTGGGAGGGCCTGCTTCAGGCAGGTCTGCTAGCTGAGTAGCTCTCACTGTTGGGAGAACCTGTCTGACATCCCACCACCTGGGGGGCCTTCCTCCTGCCGGGATTAGGTAGCTTCCAAAACCGTGGTTTCATCGAATGCATAAAAAAATAAAGTGTCAAATTAGCCGATGGGCTACAAAATAAAGCCGTTGTTCAGAACTTCTTAGCCCGGGGGCATCCTCAGGGTTGCATGTGAGGAATGACCAGAGATGCTGGGACGGGTCCTCAGGAAGCCCATGCGCAGAATCCGTTGGAAGGGAAAGTGGGGACGGGGATTCCTGCTCTCCAGCAAAGGCCCAACACCCGTCAGCTGACGCTGCACTACCTTCCTGGCAGCACTCACATCTACATCGGCGCACAGAGCCACACAGGCACAGGGCGTGTGATCCCGCTCATGTGAAGTGTCCAGGCGAGGCCAGTCCGCACAGACAGGAAGCAGGCCGGGGGCTGGGCAGGTGGAGGGGTTAGCCTGCCTGCTTCCCGGGCCGGTTTCCTTCGGGGGTGATGGAAATGTCTGGAACTTGATAGAGGTGATGTTTGCTCAACGTTGTTCATCTACTAAATGCCACTGAATCACACGCTTTACAATGGTTCATTTATGTTACGTGAATTTTGTCTCCATTTTTTGGAACCTCATCCAAGGACATGCTTAGAGAGAGGAAGGGAGAGAAAAACATTGATGTGAGAGAAACGTCAATCCGTTACCTTCCCTGCCCCAACCAGGTGTCAAACCCAGAACCCAGGCATGTGCCCTGACCAGGGATGGAGCTGGTAACCTTTCAGTGACCGGATGACGCTCCACCAGCTGAGCCACCCCGGCCAGGCTCCACCCCCACTTTTAAAAAGTACATCACCTCCCAGTGCAGAATTGTCGGGGCTGTTTTGAGGCCAGGATGCTCCGAAGTAGCCCTGAGATGAAATGGGAGTCCCTGGTGCTCTGCTTGCACGCAAAAGGCCTCCCTGTGCCAACCCAGGCGCCCACGGCACAGTCAGTGCCTAGACAGTCGCTGTCCAATGCCGTGATGCTCCCCCCCGTCCCCCCCGCCCCCTCCGGCCAGGCCGGGCCTTCGTCCCTGGCTGCTGGAGGACTCAGTGGCCTCAGCTCTCACGGAGTCCCTCTGGGACTTGCCCTTGGATGAAAGCAGTCACTCCTCCATCCCCCCAGCTCAGGGCGCTGCTGCGTGGGCCCGCTGCGCAGGTGGTGGGGCTCACAGGCCAGCCCTTGCTCCGGGCAGGACCCTCGGCCAGAGCATCCCGGCTGCAGAGCCCCCTGGGCCCATCGGAGTCCCTGCTGCTCCACATCACCAGGGGTCCTCATCCCATCTGCCGCCCTCGCTCCCTGTACATGGTCTCCCAGGGCCTCCCCCAGGCAGATCGCCTGCTCAGAAACCTAAGGCTTCCTGCAAGTTTGAGGGAGGCCATCACGGCCTAGAGCAGGTGCTCCTGGGGTGTCTATCCCCCACCCAGGGCGCAGGTGGCGACGTCTGCGGACATGTTGGCTGTCACAGCCCGGAAGTGGATGCTGCAGTCACATCTGGTGGGTAGAGGCCAGGGATGCCCCTAAACACCTCCAATGCATGGGACTTTCCCCCAGAGAACCACCGGCCCCCGAGTCGGAACCCCTGCTCTGGAAGAGCAGCTCCATGCCGCACAGTCTTTTTCTGGGTGCGCCGTGCTGACCTCAGGGTGCCTGGCGGAGTGGCTGCTCAGAAGCACGTGGGGATGAGGAAAGCCATCGGAAGGGTGGGGCTCCCCGGCTCCTTCCCAGACTGACCACCCTTCCTAAAATAAACCCTGCCCCTCCCGCTGCCCTCGGACCCACCGTCCTGGTTATTGGCTACATCACCTTGAATATTGTGCTGGAGGCAGATTCTGTGTCCTCTGCCCCCTGGCCCAGGAGGTCATGGCTGCCGTGCAGTCGGCTCCACTCCTCTGCAGCCCCCAGCCGCTGAGATGCACCCAGCACATAACCAATCAAGTACTGATCGACTGAATGAGTGAGCAGGCAGAACAACTTCCACCTTGGACTTGGGACACCCAGGGTCACCAGCGAACTTGGCATCATGGAAATTAGGGAATGGAGGAAGGGAGGGAGGGAGGAAGGAAGGAAGGGAAGAAGGAAGGAAAAAAGGAGGGAAGGAAGGAAAAAAGGAGGGAAGGAAGGGAGTAAGGAAGGAAGGAAAAAGGAGAGAAGGAAGGAAGGCAGGAAGGAAGAAAGGACGGAAGGAAGGAAGGAAGGAAGGAAGGGAGGAAGGGAGGAAGGGAGGAAGGAAGGAAGGAAGGGAGGGAGGGAGGGAGGAAGGAAGGAGGGAAGGGAGGAAGAAAGGGAGGAAGGAAGGAAGGAGGGAGGGAAGGGAAGAAGGAAGGAAGGAAGGAGGGAGGGAAGGGAGGAAGGAAGGAAGGAGGGAGGGAAGGAAGGGAGGAAGGAGGGAGGGAAGAGAGGAACTTCCAGGGGCCCAGGGGCTCTTTCTCTGCAGTCCTGGGAAGCTGTGCCGAGCAGGCGGGAGCAGGAGGACCAGGATTTTGTCCTGGGAGGTTCAAGGCGGGGCACACACAGGGCACGCTCACAGGGAGATGTCAGCTCCACACCCATCAAGGACTCTTAATGACACCAGCACAAGGAAGACTGGTGCCAACCTTTACCCCAAAGGCATTGTTATTCCCTCAAACACTCTCTCTCGGTCATCCCCCTAGAGCAGGACAAGGGCCATTGGGTACTTATGATGTCATTCGAGGGCCATACAAAATTATCAGCTTAGAAATGAGCCTGCTATATTTGGGCAAACATTGAACTAACTCACCCTCATGCCTTGGCAGGGCCAGACGGAACGATTTCTCGGCCCTATCCGCCCAGGGCGGACATTCCCAGTCCTGCCCAAGGCCACACATATTCCAGGCCTGAGGAGAGCTGTGAGCTTCGTGGGGTCACTTTCACTCCCACCCGGAAAAGCAAAGGCATTACACTGTGCTTTGGGAAAACTCTGTGCACATGTCCCCTTCCGACCAGAGAGGAGCAGTTCCCAGAGCCACAGGGCCCTTCCCTGCAAGGACATGCCGGCTGCTCCCTCCCCGTGAGTGCAGCCCCTCTCCCAGGGGCTGGGCTTCCAGTTTCTGTGCAGGCTGCACTCACAGGAGCAGAGGAGCAGGGAGGGCAGAGCACACTCCCTCAGCCGGGGCGGGAGAGAACCTCCATGGCATTCTGAGCGGCTAGGAACTTTCAGGAACCGGTAAGATACAGACACTGCAGGTCTCCCTGTGACGGAGGCAAGCAGGAGATGCACGTCGAACGGCACGGCTCGCGGCCTTCAAGGGCCATGTCTGCACCATGTAAACGGATGCTAATACTGTGTGTTCACTGACCTGGAAAACTGTCTATGTCCAAAGGGAGGTGGTGGAGGGATTCATGAAGACGACTCCAGAAAGTGCTTCCAGGCCCCCCCCCCCCCCAACCCCCTGGTCTTCACACTCCCATGCCAGCACCTGCCTACACTCCCCAGGTGCGCCTGAGGAGCAGCTGGCTTCAGTTTGGGGTGTCTGGGTTCCCAGTGGGCTGAACCAGGACTGGCAAACGCAGGCCCAGGGCCCAATCTGACCCATTGTCCATTTGTGTAAATGAAGTTTTATTGGAACGTAGCCAAGCCTGTTTGTTTACACGCTGTCCACAGCTGCAAAGGCAGGAGGGAGGTAAACATATTCTTAGCCTGGCCCTTGGCAAAGAACGCGTGTCAACGCCTGCTCCTGACCACCCCTGACTTTCCTACGGCTCCAGATTCTAACTCTCCACCCACCAGACTCGCTGCCACTATCGTGAGGCTGCACGTGCATGAACAGGGATAAAGTGGGCTTTATGAGAGGAAACCAGACCCTAGAGTGGGCCAGCGAGCTGTTTCCCGCAGGCCACAGCATCCGTCAGAGGTCCCTGCAGCGCGCCGAGGGCTGTGTTGGCGCCCGGATCACACGCCCTGAGCCCATTCATTCCTCTGACTTTTCCTCTTCCTTTCACCAGCCCCCCTAACTCCCCCCCGCAAAGCACTTCTTACAACCCCCTCACCCCGTGTCACCGAGAGGCCGCTAGGAGAAGAGAAGTCTCCGGGTTTGGGTTCCCCGTGGAAATGTGCTCTGACCGACCGCACCCAGCGCCGCGGCTGCAGCGGGAACCCCACGTTTGCCTATTAATCACAGGAGGAGGCTGCAACTTGAGCCCCACGCTCCAGAAATGAATGGAAAAAGTGCAACCTGACCACAAAAGTATTATTTTATAAATAAGGCCCTTCAGTAGTGGTTAATTGGATGCACATTTTGCAAGGTTTGGGGAACATTAAAACTGTCATACTCCAGTCGACTGGCTGGCTTCGCGTTACAGCCCTGGCCGTTTTCTGTGCAATGTCAGGCCCCAGGTTGCAAATTCGAGCTCAGAGACTTTATTTTTCCCCAAAGGATGTCACTTCTCCACCCCCACCCTTTAAAAAAAAAAGAGCGAGATTGATTTAGGGTATGTTTAACAGCTCCATAAATCACTCAACATCCTTGAATCTCATCAAAATTCTGCCAGAAATGATTTCACTAAAGCAGATGGCCTGTTTGGGGAGCTCATTTGGCATGCTTTTATTCCCACCAAATTTCGATGAGCTCCTACTGTGTGTCAGCCTACACCTAAGCCTGGAAGGAGCCGAGGGGAGCTGCGGACGTATGCGTCTACATCCCAGAGGAAGCCAGAACTGCAACAGCTGGAAACAGAAGATGCTCAGATACAGGAAACCAGCCACGAAGATTGTGAGACACAGGACAAGGGCCCATGCGGTCTAAGGCAGTTTGAAATCACAAATTTCTCACGGAGACAGAAGAGCAAATCCAGGATAAGCTTTGAGTGGCATGTCCTGCTCTGCCTGTGGAGGGTAGTGGGCGACAGTGAAGGGACTGAGTGGCATCTTCAGAGAGAGGATTGGAAGGAAGGGTGGCAGGTTGGAGAGACCAGAAACCTCATACGCATTAGCTCATCCATTCTTCAAAATGACCCCACAAGGTGGATTCAATTATTATACCCATTTCACAGATGAGAAAATCAAGTCTCTTGGGTATCTCAACCTTTTCCATCAAAATGCTCCTGAGCATAGGATAAAGGGAGCATATGAAGTGGGGATTTGGGGAGTGGGGGCTTCCCAAATCCATCTGCTGCAAAAGCAAAATTTCTTTGAAGTTCCGGGATTTTTAATGTTGATATGTTTTTTACACTCTGCTCTATACCTCAGTTGGTTTTAATATAAACATGATGTTTTTAATGGTCTATCAGTGAAATTCCACGAACTTTCCCGCCCCCCCCAAAAAAAGTTCTAATAAAATGAACGTCCCCCAAGGATGCACCTCATTTCTTCTGGGACTCGACTCCTTCACCCACTGATTTGTTCTAGAGGCTAAACATGATCTGGTTTAGGAGGCTCAGCCAGAGAGCACGGCTTTTAAACTGGTGACCTTTTGGCCTGTGTAGTATTTTTTTTTTTTTTTTTATAGTTTCTTTTTTTTTTTTTTTTTAAATATATTTTATTGATTTTTTACAGAGAGGAAGGGAGAGAGACAGAGAGTCAGAAACATCGATGAGAGAGGAACATCGATCAGCCGCCTCCTGCACATCCCCCACTGGGGATGTGCCCGCAACCCAGGTACATGCCCTTGACCGGAATCGAACCCGGGACCCCCCAGTCCGCAGGCCGACGCTCTATCCACTGAGCCAAACCGGTTTCGGCGTGTGTAGTATTTTTAAGTTCACACACACACACACACACACACACACTTCCAGCTTCTCTTGAAAATGGTCCCAAAGTAGCCATTGTGTGGCTCTGAGTAGCGGCAGCCGCTGCAGGCCGGGGCATGGGTTCTGCAGTTTGCCACAGTCCCCACCACTCTTTAGTGTCTTTTTAAAAAAAAATCCTCACTCCAGGATATGTTTTTTCATTGATTCTACTGAGAGAGAGAGGGAGAGAGAGAGAAACCTTGATTGGATGCCTCACACAAGCACCCCACCTAGATATTGAACCCGCCCTGACCGGGAATCGAACCTGCACCCCTTCAATGCACGGGACAATGCTCCAACCACTGAGCACACCAGCCGGCGCTCCTTGTGTCTTATACCTGACGGTGTCGCTGACTTATATTCCCATTTGGAGCATGGACACATGGAGCATGTATCCTTGCCTGGGAGATTGCTGTCTGGCAGACGTGTGCTGAGAAGCCATGGGCTCCTCCCTGGAAAGGCAGGGGCCACAACCTAAAGGAAGAAAAGTCCATTCACAAAACAGCCTGCAGTCATGGCAACAGGCAGGGGAGGCAAAGCTCAGTGATGCTCAATGAAGCCTTTTTATTTTCCACTCTGCCTCTGATGCTGCTCAGAGTGATGGATTAGAGAGGCTCATTTCCTTTGGTTGAAAAAAAAAATAATCCACCAGAACACACAAGAAAAAGGCAGTGTTCAATAAAACGTATGACGCAATGGTGCGCGGACCCCTCGGTGTGGGGCTGTTAATTGCTTCCTTCCCCGGGACGCTGTGCGCCCCCCTCTCGTGGACTGGGATGTGTTTGTCAAAAAAAGTAGCAACCGCCCATAAGTCTCCCAAACGGTACAATACATCACTTGAAAGCAAGCTAGGATCAACACGTTGTTAACTGTTTGATCTCGCAAGTCAGAATTAATGATAGGTATTTTGCACAAAGAGAAAAAAATGAATGTTAAAAGCCTATTGACGTTAACGAGAGACATCCCCGCGGCATCGGGGTTGAGCTGGAGGCGATTTCCTGTGGCACAGCTGTTCCACGTTTGCTAGACTGTGGGTGGGTGGCAGCCACTCGTAATCACAGCCAGATTGAGGGTGCGGAGCCGAGTGATGGGGGACAGGAGCCTCAGAGAGAAGCCCCGCTGACCAGCTGGGACAGGGGCTCTCCCTGAATTAGTCTGGAGTGAACTCATTCGGAGCCTTGGGGAGAGTTAGGGATCAGTTTCTTTATCTGAAAAATGGACTTTATTCATCAGAGGCATTGACGCCCAGCGATCTGGTTCCCAAGCCCACCCTCTCTAAGGGTATGTGGTCTGCGCTGTGGGATTCTCTATTTTCCATGGGACACACTTTAACGACTTGCATCATTAAATGGGGGGAAATGCCGCACGTGACTTTTATTTTCCCCAAGCTGGTCTTCATGGAGAAAGGAGGCGCAGGCTGCTCCAGGCTCCCCCGTTTCCTACAGTGTCCCCGTTTGGCCCTCACTTCCCTTTGGTCCTCAGGTGCCGCGTAAAGCGGGCTGGGGGTTCAGGGAGAGGCTTCTGCAGCTCCCCAGCCCGGCTGGCCGCAGCGCACTGGCTGGACCGGGAGTTCAGGCTCAGGCGAGGAGGCCGTTCTAGAATCGAGCAGGCCTCAGCACGCACTTCCCGTAAACACCACTGGTTCTTGTTACATGCCAGGCCTGACTCCTCGGGGCAGGTATTGTTTGTTTTTTATTAAGATAAAATCCGTAGAACAAAATTCACCACTTAAGCCATTTAAAAGTGTGCAACGCAGTGGCCTTTAATGCATTCATGATGCCGCACAACCAACACCACTATCTCTCACAAACACCAACCCTCATGCCCATTAGGAGCCCCTCCCCGCCCCTCCCCCAGCCCCGGCAGCACGCGTGTATTTCCTGTCTCTCTGGATTTGGCAGTTCTGGACATTTCCTGTAAACGGAATCGCACAGTATGTGGCCTTTCGTGTCTGGCTTCCTTCACTGGGCATCACGGTGTGAAGGTTCCTCACGTTGCAACAAGTGTCTGACTCCCTTCGTTTTTCTGGCTGAATAATATTCCGTCATGTGGATGGGCCAGGCAGTGCTGTCCATCTGTTTCGCTTTCGGGCTGTTTCCACTCGGTGGCTGTGGTGACTAAGGCTGCTACGAGCGCTCGTGTACGCGCTTTTGTTTGAACACTGTCAGTTCTCTTGGGTGTACTTTCCAGGAGGGGCATCCCTGGGTCACAAGGTAACTGTGTCAGGGTTTCCAGCCCACTTTTCAGATGAGAAAACTGAGTCACTGTGTAAACTTGCCCACAATCACATTCCTTTTATACATCTTTTCTCGGCTTAATTTTATTTCATTACAAAAGTAATGTGTGCTCCTGGCAGCGTGCCAAGTTGTTTTTTAAAGCGAGTGTATTAAAACACGCACACATGGTCATGGCTCACGGGCTTTAAGCAGGTCTTACCTCTGGGTGATTTTCATCAGTTCAGGCAGGGGTGGCACAACACACCAACCAAGCGACACGCAGGCTCCATCAGTGTGGAAAGGAGGGGCTGGTCCTCACGGCCTAGGGCTGTGCAGCTCCCCAGACAGCAGTGTGGGGCTCTGAGGGTGGGGCTGAGCATCCGAGGAGGCTTCGTGCCCTCGGCAGGTGCTGAGGCTTGGCCAGCGGTGATGGCGGCCCTGAGCCAAGGACATCAGCTTCCAGGCTAAGGCAACACCATCTGGCTTATGTTTAATTCTCAGGAAAACTGCCTTTTGCCTCCCATTTTTAATTTATTTTTATGTTGTTTATTTTACTGATTTCAGAGAGAAGGGGGGAAAGGGAGAGAAAATCGATTGGCTGCCTCCTGCACGCCCCCTACTGGGGATCAAGCCCATAACCTGGGCATGTGCCCTCACTGGGAATTGAACCAGTGACTTCCTGAGGGTGCATGGATGACCCTCGACCAACTGAGCCACGCCGGCCAGGACACTTCCCAGTTTTTAGATGAGGAAACTGAGGCCCATAGGTGAACTGACTTGCTGGTTAGCAAGGAAGTGGCTGACTGGGGTGTCCACGCCAGCTCTTTCTGACCTCAGAGAGGTTTATTTACCATATACTCTTTGCTTTCATATCCATATCCATTTAATCCACAATAATCCTATGAGTAGATATTTTCCTTATCCCCATTTTGTAGATAAGGAAACTGAGGTTCAGAGACTTGGAGTGATTGAACTGAGATCATTTGGCTAAAGGTGGAGCCGGGCTAGAACTCAGATGCCATATCTGAGGCTCTTCATTGCTAGGAATTCCGATGTTTGTAAAGTGTGTTTCTCCTAGGTTTTTGTCCCAACCTGAAAAGCATCCAGACCTCACCTTGATTAGCTGCTGGGCATTGGTGTTATACAGACAGGCCTTGATTTTAAATCCCAGCTCTGGGCAAGCTATTTAGTGAAAATTGAACTAAATAAATTGCATATTCATTCCATGGAGAAATCATCTATCCTATATCATAAAGAGGTAATATGCAAATTGACTGTAACACCCTCACACAAGATGGCCACCCCCAGTGGTCACAAGACGGCTGGCAGGGGAGGGTAGTTGGGGGCAACCAGGCCTGCAGGGGAGGGCAGTTGGGGGTGACCAGGCCTGCAGTGGAGGGCAGTTGGGGGGGGGACCAGGCTGGCAAGGGAGGGCAGTTGGGGGCGATCGGGCCAGCAGGGGGGCAGTTAGGCATCGATCAGCCTGGCAGGGGAGTGGTTAGGGGGTGATCAGGCTGGCAGGCAGAAGCAGTCAGGGGCAATCAGGCAGGCAGGCAGGCGAGCGGTTGGGAGCCAGCCATCCCGGATTGTGAGAGGGATGTCCAACTGCCGGTTTAGGCCGGATCCTGTGGAATCGGGCCTAAACCGGCAGTCAGATATCCCCCAAGGGGTACCAGATTGGAGAGTGTGCAGGGCTGAGGGGCACCCCGCCTCCAGTGCATGAATTTCGTGCACCAGGCCTCTAATATAGTATATAAAAGCCTAAGCAACTGTTCAACTGGTAGCTATGACATGCACTGACCACCAGAGGGCAGACACTCAACACACAGGCATGGAAACATGGAACAGACTGATGAATCTCAGAGGGAGGGGGGAGGGGGAGATCAGGAAGAGATTAACCAAAGATCTTATATGCATACTAGAGGCCTGGTGCACGGATTTGCTCACCAGTGGGGTTCCTCGGCCTGGCCTGCAGGGATCGGGCTGAAACCAGCAGTCTGATATACCCTGAGGGGTCTCAGATTGCGAGAGGGCACAGGCCAGGCAGAGGGACCCCACTGTTGCATGAATCCGTGTACTGGGCCTCTAGTGAAGAAAATAATCAACTTGTTCAAAGAGCTTATTTTATGCCAGAAACTGAGCAAAGCATTTTCTATTAACTGATTTAATTCTCACAACAACCCTTTGATCTACGTACTGTTTTTATTCCCTTTTCATAGATGTGGAGACTGAGCCACAGAGAGGCTAAGTGACTTGCCCAAGGTCACACAGCTCCCAATTGCCAAGGCTGGAGTTTGCAATCCAAGCCATTTATAAAACTCCATTAGTTCAGTTTAAAAAGTAAGTCACAAATCAGCCCAGAGGCCCATGTTTGTTTTAGATTTATATATAATACTACATTTCCTGAGTGTTGACTATGTCTGGGTGCTTGGAACAGAAGTTGAATTTAATCTTCAAGCAGTCCTCTGAGGCCACCTGTGCCCTAGACATATTCAGAGTGGAAGACTCCGAGGGGTATGGTCTTGCAGCCTGCGAGTGTGGGCTGGGCTCAAACCAGACAGTTGGGTGTCCAGAATGCACCCATGCGGACCACCCACAGTCGCCCAGCCCTCTTGTGGGATCTCTGGGTGCCTCCACCACTGGCCCCATGACATGGAGAGAGGGCCAGTGACCTGCGATCTGTGGATGCCTGGGTGTGAGCCTCAGTTGTCCCTAGAGACTCATGTCCCCCTTCCCGCCCCACATTTGCAGGGTGCTTTCCAAAATATGTAACACACAGTTAGAGCCGGGCTCTGGCGGTCCCGCTGTGGGGATGCTGCCCTTTAGATGCTGGCTTGTGGGCAGTGGGGAGCGTGTGGGGCACTGGGTGGGGCGCTCAGGGGCTCTCTGTTCTTCCCCTGGAGAGCAGGCTGGTGCCGGGACCTCAGGAGCTGCCTCCAAGCCCTGACTCCCAGCCCCTCTGAAGGCAGAGGCCGGAGCAGGATGGCAGAACCTGGAAGATGTTGGGATCAGGGCGGCTGTGGAGGACAGCAGAGGGGACAGGGCGGGTGGGGGCATATGGCAGGGGGGAGGAGGGGGAGGCTCAGATCCACCCTCCATGTGCAGGCCAGATGCAGGACGGGAAGCGGGAACCACATCAAAGTGGTGGGCGCCCAGGCCGGAGTGGGAGGGGACCCAGGGCATGTACAGCGCCGTGATAAAAACCCAGGCCGCACAGAGCCACCGCCTTCGCAGGCACGGGGCCTGGGCCAGGGAGGGTGGTGGAGGCGGTGCTGAGCGGCCCAGGTCTGAGATGGCGCTGAGAACGTGTGTTCCCTGAGTCTCAGAGCAGAGAACTTGGGGCGTCAGCCAGCGGGGCCACGTCAGCCATCTGGACCCAGTGGGCCTGGGTTCGAATCCCAGCTCAACCAGTCACAAGAGTTATAACCTTTTGCAAGTTCTTAAGCCTCCCAAGGCCTCAGCTTCCTCATCTATCATTAGAGTAATGGTGCCTACCTTCAGGTTGGAAGGATCGAATGTGTTTAACAGGACACATGGCACATAGCGAGCATCCCGGGAGTTCGCGCCCCAGAGCGCCCGCGCTGCTCTGGACAGAGCTGCTGGGTAAGGTCCCTCGCCTCTCTGAAGTGCCAGCTACACACTGTCCCCAGGGTCCCCACCAAGATGGGCTCAGAGCTGTCCCTCTGGGAGCTGCCTTGCTCCTGTCCCAGCACCGCTAGCCATGCAGGCCCTGAGCCTCCGTTTCTCAGTAAAGTATGTGACGGCAGCCACGCTCGTGTTCCTTCTGCAGGTCCAAGGTCTAGCGAAGCCCTGCACATAGCAACCAGGAGCCAAATGTTAGCTGTTGCTACTACAGTCGATGAGACTGGGGTGGCGTTCCGGGTGAGAGAGCTGGGTGTACACAGCGTCCTCACCTGTTTCATGCTTCCTGAACAAAGAGCCCACATTTCCACTGTGCACGGGGCCGGCACATCGTCTGTAAGATGGGATGACAACACAGGGAAGCTGGCACCTGGCCAGGCGCAGTGATGAGCAGCAGGGTGTGTGCCTATAGAAGTGCTTTGCTAATAAAAAGACAAAGAACCCAATTAAAACACAGGCAGCCCTGGCCAGTGTGGCTCAGTGAATAGAGTGCTGGCCCACACACTGAAGGGGTTGCAGGTTCATTTCCTGGTCAACGGCATGTACCTGGGTTGCAGGTTCAATCCTCAGCCCTGGTCTGGGTGGGCGAAGGGTGCAACTAATCGATGTCTCTCTCACATTGATGTTTCTCTCTCTCTCTCTCTCTCTCTCTCCCCTCCCTCTCCCCCTCCTTTCTACTCCCTCTAAAAATCAATGGAAAAAAAAATCCTTTGGTGAGTATTAACAACAACAACAAAAACCACAGACAAACATTCTGAATAGATCTTTCTCCAAAAAGATGTATGAGTGGCCAATAAGCACATGAAAAGATGCCTAACATCATTACTCATCAGAAAAATGCAAAATCAAATGAGATAGCACTCTGTACCCATTGCAATGGCCTGAACAAAAACGGGGGAGTATGGCAAGTGTTGGTGAGGACGTGGAGAAATCAGAACCGCGTAGGCTGCTGTGAGGAATGTAAAATGGTGCCCCCACTTGGAAAAGTCTGGCCGGCCCTCAAGAGCTAGAACACGCAGCTGCTATAGGACCCAGGGACTCTACTCAGTGTGTATCCAAGAGAGACGAAAAGCTATGTCCACACAAAACTTGTGCATGAATATTTAGAGCAGCATGACTCACAGTAGCCCAAAGCGGAAGCAACCCAATTGCATCGTCTGATGAATGAATAAACAAACACAGTCTATCCAGGCAGTGGAATATTATTCAGCCACGAAAAGGAGTGAAGTAGTGTCTCCTGCTACAGCCTGGGTGGACCTCAAAAACACGATACTGAGTGAAAGAAGCCAGACATAGACCACAGATTATATGATTCGACTTAGAGGCCCGATGCACAAATTCATGCATGGGTAAGGTTCCCTAGGCCTGGCCTGCGATCAGAGCCGATCTGTGGGGCCACCGGTGGGGCGATCAGGGGCCGGGGCTGGCACCTGCCTTGGCTGGCCTGGCGCTGCCCGCTCGCCGGCCCCGCCCCCTGCCACCACCTCAGGTCGCCTCCCTCTGCCGGCCTGGGGCCTGCGGGCTGGGGCAGCTCCTGCATTGAGCGTCTGCCCCTGGTGGTCAGTGCGCATCATAGTGACCTGTCGTTCCACCAGTTGTTGCACTGTTTGGTTGACTTGCATATTAGGCTTTTATTATATAGGATGCCCAGAATGGTAAAATCCATGGACTCACAAAGTAGGTTGGTAGTTGCCAGGGGCTGGAGGTGGGTGGGGAATGACTACTAATGAGGTTGAGGTTTCTTTGGAGGGTGATGGAAATGTTCTAAAAGTGGCTGTGGTGTCCTGGCTGGTGTGGCTCCGTTGGTGGAGCATCCTCCCATGCACCAAAAGGTCGCCGGTTCAATTCCCAATCAGGGCACCTGCCCGGGGTTGTGGGTTTGGACCCCAGTCAGGGTGTGTATGGGAGGCAACTGGTCAATGTTTCTCTCTCTCTCTCTCTCTCTCTAAACTCAATGAAAATATATTTTTTCAAAAATGACTGTGGTGATGGTTGTGCAACTCTGAGAACATACAGAACACATTGAACTGTATCCCTTAAGTGCGTGAGTTGTATGGATATTACCTGTTTGCAAAGGGTCTTTGCAAATTCCAAAGTGCTCGACAGAGGCTGTGGTGATGGCCACAGCACAGCGCTCCACCACCACACACAGACGTGCACACTCACGTGCTTACGCTCACGCTCACATTCATGAACGCACAGGCTCACAGGCACAGGCACTTTCATGGACATGCTAACACACACACACACACACACACACACACACACACGTGGTCCTGCCCTGCTGGCTTCTCCCTGTTTATTCTTCATCTTTGGGAAAACACAACCTCTGCCAAGTCCTCTGGGGAGAGGCTCCGAGTAAACACACTGGCTGGGGAGCCCTCCCTCGTGCTGTGCACTCAGTCCTGCATTCCACAGCAGAACAGGTCAGAGGAGCCCTGGTGGGACAGCATACGCCGTGGCCCCTTGGGCCCTCCCCAGGACAGGGACAGCTTTCTGGCCTGGCCAGGAGCTGAAGGCGGCCGATGACCGAGGGCCTGGGGCTGCAGTGCCCTGATGGGGGCTTCCCAGAGCAGCCAACATTCAAAGAAAGTTGTGGGACCAACGTGGGGCCATCTCTTCTCCCCCCTCTCACTCCCTCTCTCTCCCTTTTTCTCTCGCCCTCAGTGTGTGTGTGTGTGTGTGTGTGTGTCCCTCTCTGACCCTCTGGTCTCTCTG
The DNA here is from genome assembly GCF_028538775.1 of Myotis yumanensis. NCBI lineage: Eukaryota > Metazoa > Chordata > Mammalia > Chiroptera > Vespertilionidae > Myotis > Myotis yumanensis. Next base: position 7,003,001 of record NW_027223758.1, on the reverse strand, counting down.
CACCTCTCCCCGTTTCTCCCTTTATCTCCTTGTTTACCACTTCATGGCTGCAGCACAGTGGCTGCACCTCCAGACATCACGCCCACGTTCCAGACATGGGGGCATGCAGAGGAACATTAACCAACACCTCAAAGTACTTTGCCAGGTATTTGTGACAGAGACACAAATCGATAAATGTTTGAACGCTCCTTCTCCTACCCAACTACCCAGGATCACCACCGCGGAAGGATGTGACAGTCGCCTGCTCAGTGTTCTCCCTTTGTTCATGCTCTGAAAACACCAGGTTGTTCCCGGGATTTTGTGAAATAGAAGTGGGAGGATTGATGGAGCAGAGGGATTGGTGAGCAGGAGGGAGAGAGGGAGGGACTGGCTCAGCCCTGTAAGCTTCCACCGAACTTGCACTGACCCCCCCCCCATATCAGTGTTTTAGTTCATTCATTCATTCACTCATCATTCGTTCATCATTCATTCATCCTCTTGCTCCCCATTGATTTCCTCCCTCATTTCAACAAGAACAAGGGGCTCATCAGACTGTGGTTTCACTGCTTGTACTTGTCTCCCCCCGAGATGGTGAGCTCCCCGAGTCCCTGGAGGACCGGGGTCACGCAGGCGCTGCACCTGGAGGCACCAAGGAAAGGCCTGACTGGGAAGAGCTCGGTTTATCTGGATCTCTGGACCAGAGCAGATGGAGATAAGGAACGTTCCTGATCGCCTTCCTCCATGACCCCAGATGTGGGACTCGCGGTGAGACTGTGTGACCCTGGTCGGGCTCCCCTCACGGTCAGGCCCAGGGAGCCTGACAGACTTCCCTTCAGCACCTGTGTCCCGCGGTGCTGGGAGCCTCGCCTGGAGGAATGGCGGCAGGTGGAGGAGCTGCCAGGAGGCGGCCACCCACGTGAGGGTGGGGATCCTTCCCCCTGATAGTCAGGTGGGTCCCTTGAAAAATGGCAAAACAAGCCTGATGATTAAATCAGCAGCACGAGTACAGTTGCGAGCTTATTGTGTTCCCTGTTATCATAATGCGCTGAGCACATGCTATTTCTTTTTATTCTTCACAACAGCCCTGTGAAGTCCGTGCTATCATTATACCCATTTTACTGATAAGGAAATTGAGGCTCAGGGAGGCCAAATGACACAGGCAACAAATGAGGGGAGCTGGGACTTCCCCTGAGGCCAGCATCCGGTCCAGCTCCTCCGGTGCTGACCCCTCCCCCCTGCCCTCCTGCGACTGCCTCGTCCTGGGCTCCCCTCCCTGTTGGTGTAGATTAAGTTATCCTGACATGTGAGTGACTGCGGAGCTCAGCGCACCCTAAAAACAGGTGTCTTTTTATATTAGTGCTCGTTCATCCAGATGCCGCCTAATTGGTGGAACGTGGAGAAACGTCACCCGAATCCAAGGGCACCTCCCTTATGCCCATTCCCGGGGCGGACAGGGGTGCCGAGGGAGGCCTGCGGACTCCCTCCCGCCTACAAAGCCTGCTGCAGCAGAGGCGGTGAGAACATCACCTGCAGCCCCGCCCGGGCCGGGAGCAAGTCCTTCCAGGCTCTTCCGTGGCGGCCGTTCATCTCCAGCCCTAACGACCCGCCTGCTCCCTGCACGTCCAGGTCTTGTTTGGACTGGAACCATTTAAAATGCTTTCTTATAATTACAGAGGTTGTGCAGGCGGGGGCTGCAGCCGGGGAGGCCGTCGGCCACGCACGTCTCTGCTGCAGCCAGCAATTTCGGTAATGACAGTCATGCACACCGTTTATCCTCGGGGTTTCCAGAAATACGGGGCTTTCCAGACACTCGGAGCGCCTGTGTCCGGAGCGACTGTGTCTGCATCCTCGCTGAGGCTGCGGGGACGCGCTCCCAGGCCAGGCAGCTCAGGGACTCCGCACTCAGATGGTCAGACAGTCCACGGGTGAAGGAGACAGAGTGGGCAGGACAGGGGTTTCCTGGGAAGCAGGACTTCCGTTTTAAAACCGAGAAAGTCCTGGACAAACCAGGACGAGACGAGTCGGCCCCCTATTCCTGGGGACCTAGGGAGTGGAAGGTGGAGTTTTTCTTTGCTCCATCTGGACATGCCTATGAAAAGGTAACGAACAGAGTTTTTAAAGGAAAAAGCCCTAGAACAATAGGAATAGAAGAGCGGACACCAGCAGGTGAAGGCGGGTGAAGGCCCCACAGACCGAAGCCGGTAAACGAAGTGGATGGGACAATCGCTGAGCCCAGTGACAGGGGGCCTTTGAGAAGCATGGATGTGGGGGCCACACAGGCCTGGGAAATAGGCTCCCTACCCCACCCCCTGAGCCCTGCAGAGCTGGGGATGCCGGCCGTGAGGACAGGACGCCTCTGTCCAAGGGCCGCAGGGAGGCCTCACCCTCCGTCCCTGGTAACCGCCTCCACGGCCAAGCCAGAAACCAGAGCACCGGGCAGAAACCACAGCAACAGGCAGCGAGGTCAACGCAGAGAGAAGACACACAGAAGGAAAAGCAATAACAAAAGTGTGGTGAGTAGCCTCACAGCGATAAGAGACTACACTTGAGAAGTGAGAAGAAAATGCGATGTTTTAAAATAAAGAGGAGCCTTCCAGAAGCAAGAATGTGCCCTTATAAAACTGTAACGAGAGAGTCAGTAGCATCATTGAGATAAAGGTGAAAAAATATCCCTAAACTTGGCATAAAAACCTGCAGATGAAAAACTAGAAGGGAGAGATAAGAAAATTAGAGGTTCCATCCTGGGTCACCTCTTCCAACTGGCAGGCTTTTTCGAAAGAGGAAATCGAACGGAGGGAGAAGTTAGCATAGCATTCCACAACTGACAGAAACTGGAGTTGAAAAAGACACGCCAAGTGTTCAGAGAGAGAGAGAGAAGGGGGGAAAGTCATACACTTGTGAGCAGGAATCAGAACTTCTTAACCGCAATAGTGGGAATACGGCAGCTCTGGGAGCCCGAGCCAAGCCTGGGGAGCCGCCAAGCCTTGGCAGGAACATGCCTCTCGACTCGGATTCGGTATTGGGCTGACCAGTGAAGGCTGGAGATAGAATAATGATGTTCTCGGGCATTAGAAGGTTCACACAGCTGCCTCCCGTGGAGCTCATCCCAGGCAGCTCCCGGAGACCTGCCACACAACCGCATAACCCATGAGAGGAAGGCGTGGGGCCCAGGAATGGCGACCCACAACTTCCAGGAGGGTGTGAGGGGGCCGCCCGAGGCGCAGCAGGCCTGGAAGCCACTGAGAAGGAAGTGGGAGGAATAACTTAAACACCAAACCAAAACAAACCTAGAAAAGCATCCACGGGATTACCTAATATGTTTGCAATGAGAAAAAATTTAGGGCTTTTTTGGAGAATTGAACAAAGACTATGGTGAATACAGAGAAAATGAAGCAGAGTATTTTCTAAAGGCAATCACAAACTCCAGGAAAAACGAAAGGTCAGACAAGAAAGGAAATGATGCCACAGTAGATACTGCCTGATGGAGAGGTGACTGGCCCTAAATGGCCATCAAGTGTAAACACTAAGTAATAATCCCAGCACAGCTCAGGACCAATGGATTCAGAGCTGCTGGGAGGACACATCTGCATATGGAGGCAGGGTAAGGTTCCCAGCCCTCACTTTCTGTAGGAGAGGACTATGAATAGTGTCTAAAATGGGAAATCAAGAAAGAGTAATCGGGGCATGCGATTTTGAAGTAGAAGAAAGAGCTAAAAAGGTAAAAAGAAAAGTGGTTTCTTCTAGAGCAGTGGTTCTCAACCTTCTGGCCCTTTAAATACAGTTCCTCCTGTTGTGACCCAACCATAAAATTATTTCCGTTGCTACTTCATAACTGTCATGTTGCTACTGTTATGAATCGTCATGTAAATATCTGATATGCAGGATGGTCTTAGGCGACCCCTGTGAAAGGGTCGTTCGACCGCCAAAGGGGTCGCAACCCACAGGTTGGGAACCGCTGTTCTAGAGGCACTAGCGCCCAGATTAAAGCGCCCACAAGTGCCCAGTACAATACATTTCAAATGACAGAGACCGACCTGGACGTGGACGGAGGGTCAGCCCAGTGCTGGAGAGAGTTGAGCACCTGCTTTCTACTATGAGTCTTGTATTACAGTTTAACTTACTATTTGCCTCTGAACAAATAAAGATTGAAGCTAAATGGTAACAAAAGGACAGTTTTCTATGGGGGGGGGGGGGGGAGACGGATAATGAAAGGAATTCATTAGTATAATAATTAAAGGGATCCGTGGCCTGCGTTCAGTACAGCTGGATTCAGCAGCTCAAGTGATGTCACCGAGGGCGAGGGCGACCCAGGTGGCCCGGGACTTACTCAGCGTCGGCACAGAAATGTGCGCGTGCCGAGGAAACCCGTCGGTCTCGGGCAAACCAGACGGTTGGTCCCTAGCAAGGGGCCAGTTCTTTTCTCTCTGGCCAGCCCCCCTCCCCCCCCCCCCTCCCCCGAGTCAGCATCGTCCTCAGATCCCCACCAGCCCTGGAACATGTACGTGGTGTCCCAGCCCAGGTGACCGCCACCACTCACCTCCTTGCGCCTCTGGAAAATCTCTCCCTCCAATTTTATTTTTAATCTTCCTCTTTTCCATGCGTTTCAGTTTTTTGCTAAGTCTCCCACAAGACCTTTTTTGGGAAGCAGCCCATCTATATATAAATCCTAAATACATCCATACGTCGCGGTCCTCTCCACAGCTGCCTGGCGTTGGCGGCTTGGCGGAGAGCTGCCGGGCCAGGTGAGCCGGGACCCACGGAGCGGAGCGAGGGAATTCCTCACCTGAACCATCAGGCGGCTCGGCCGGCTGGAGTGGCCCATGAGCGAGGCAATTGCTACGTCCTCTCTCAGGCTGTGCTCGGTAGGTGACCAATGAGCTCACTTGATTTTGTTTTCATTCATCCACGTAGGTTTGGTGGGGCAAGAGGCTGTTTGCCTGGTTCTCAGGTGGTGGTGCCCCCTGGTGATGCTCAAGGCCTGGGGCAGAGCCAAGACACAGGAGACGATCGCTGGTCTGCCGCAGTCCAGCCATCCCGGTCTCCCCTAACTTGGGGGAGGGGTGAGCACCCTCGTGGGCGAAATAGCACCAGGGATAGGAGCGAGGGTGGAGTGGGGGGAACCGGGGCCCTGCACCTAACCAGTCACCCTCTCTGGCCAAATTCCCGTCCCCTGGGCCGTCGCTACGCCTGCCGGAGCCTCTGTGTGGGTGGGGAGAGCTGGCCTCTGGGTACGGGTGGCCCTCACAGAGCTTAGGTGCCGATCACAGCATCTCCCTTCCAGGATGATGGAAACTCCCAGAGCAGCGCCCAGCCCTCAGGGGCAGCCATGCAGGGACCAGCAACAGGCCAAGAGCTTTCCTCTTGTCTGTCTGGTCCCGACCTTGTCCCCAGATACTTTTGTATGGTTGTGGATCCTCCTCAAAAAAATTAAATTAAATTACAAAATGGAATAACTCACCAGAATACACGAGAGAAAAAAAGACAGACAGGATCAAGGCTGGGAGGACGCGGGGCAAACGGCCTTTCTCAGAAGGTGAGGATGTAGGTTCGACCGCCTCACAGAACAGTTTGGCAGCTCACCAATCCTGTGCCCCAGGCCATGCTGCCCGGCCCACGGAGTGGAGCCCACAGGGCCACCTTCGTGTGTCCACCAGGACATGTGCATGGACGTGCACGGCAGCGTTCCCTCATAGACAGGAAGTGGAAACCACCGAATGCCCGACGGAGAATGGACCAACACAGTTGCTACATTTACATAATGGAATGTTTACAGCAATGAAAACGAGTGAAGTACAATGAAACCCACCAGGAGGGAACCTCACAAACATAATGTGAGGAGCAGTGGCCACACCCACAAGAACTCGTGTCATACTGTTTTGGTTGCATAACTTTCTAAAACAGACAACAATCTACAGCAAGCATGTCAAACTCAAAGGCTAACATGGGCCAAATAAATAAGGTTTCAGTTTATGTGGGCCGCAAGAAACAAAAGCTTCAATTTTCATAGAAATGTAGGTTTATTTCGATAGAGACATGCTGAATACAAAGGGCTGAAATAATTGAGTAATCGTTAACACAAAATAATAGAACATTTTAATAAAATTAATATTTTTTCTTGAACATTAACTTGCCAGACACCGAATAACTGCACAAATTAATAAGCGTCATGCAAATAAACCTATTTTTCTTGTTCTCCGAAAGCGAACTATCTCCTGTTGTGCACACCAAACACGTCAGTCCAAGACTAATGACGTGGCCATCGGCTGCTAAAATATTCGCTGCTGGTATTAGTGGAGAGAAATGGTGCGCCTGCGCGTAAGGCGAGTAAGGGAAATGAATGCAACACGATTACAGTCATCGGTCATTAGTGAACATAGTTCGTTATTAATAATTATGTATAATAGGGTATTGTGAAGATTAAGTTACAAAATTTTTATTAAAACTTTTCTTACATACCGTTATATTGGCTGGGCTGCAGCCCTGGCAGTGCCACGCCCTCAGCGACTCCCCCGCGTCCCTGGCTGCTGTCGCTGCTGTTGCCATGTTCTCTGCTTGGCGCGTGTCGCGTGCCTGCTTGGTTCCACGGCCGCGAGTTTGACATGCTTAATCTACAGTGAGGCTTCCAGGCCAAGGTCACCCTGGGGCAGGGTGATGGCTGGATAGGGGCGCAGGGGACTGTGATGCTGTTTGTGGGTTTGTCCAGGTGCAGAGACCATCACTCTGAATGGCCACTCGCCGAGTGTGCGCCTTCCTGCCGCCGCTCAGAGCTCAGTAGAAAACGGGGAAGGGCCACACAGTTCTGATCCCGTTTCCCTGGTTCCGGGGCCGTGGGGGCTGGGCTGACGGTGACTCCCCTTGTCGTCCTGTCCCAGCTGAAAGGTCACCTTCTTGGAGGCGCCGTGTCTGGAGAGCCATCCTGAAGCAGCCCTGGCAGTGCCACGCCCTCAGCGACTCCCCCGCGTCCCTGGCTGCTGTCGCTGCTGTTGCCATGTTCTCTGCTTGGCGCGTGTCGCGTGCCTGCTTGGTTCCACGGCGGGTTGTGTCCTCTCTGTCTGGCTTTGTTCCTGCCCGTGTCCTGCTTCCGGCACAGCACCGGGCACAGACGGAGAGTGAGTCCGAGTGCAGAGAGGCCCAGGCAGACATTTACCTGCAAGACATGGGAGGGTGCACGTGTGTGGTGTTTCCATCGGGGGCCCGGGTGGGGCTTCTGGGCTCTTCCTCACCTTCCCCTGTTGGCGTTCCTAATTTCCGAATCCGGGAGGAGGAATAATCAATGTTACAGCCAGGGCGGCATTGGGATGGTGAGCCATAGGCAGCCGACAAAGGCTTGGGCAGGACATCTAAGGTGAGCGCCCCATAGCCGGCGGCAGGGACGAGTGGTTGCAGCTGGTGAAGCCGGAAAGCCACACGGTGCGAGTCTGCTGGGCGACCCCACTGCTCACACGCCCCCACCGGCTGAGGGCCCGGCAGCGGCAGGTCTGCGCACAGTGTCAGGGGGTGTCCAGGACCAGGCACGACAGCTCCGCCCCTGACACACACCTGCCCATCGGCCTCGAGCCGCGCGACTATTTATACCCGAAGGTCACCAGGCTGATGGGAGGCAAAGACCCTGCGGTGGCCACCCGGTCTGGCCCAGGCTTTGCGAGCACCGCCAGCGCTATCAGCAGGCCCGCTGCGAAGATAAGGAGCCTCCGCTGGGCCCCACTAATGGTGTTTTCTTAGGGACCGCTCAGAAGGACCGGATGGGATGGGCCCCGGCCATCTGTCAGCCTTTCCCTCATCGACTCGCTCAACAAGGGCCGAACGAAGGCCAGGGCTTGCCTGGGGGGCTGGAGAGGCGCCATCGAGCCGGAAAACCGCCCCCCCAAGGGCGGCTGGGAAGGAGGGTGCTCAGGGCACCTCTGGGTGACCGCCCGCCACAGGCGAGGTGTGGTGCCAGGAAAGGGGCCAGGCCGTGGCGCTCCAACTCTGGGCTGGGCGGAGTGGGCAAGACGACTTCTGCTAAAACCTCCTAAAATGGAGAGATCCTGGGTCTGGATCCGCTTAGAAAGGGTCAGGGCTCAAGTATGCCATTTCTCTGCTGGCCTTAGCAACTGAAACCACTTTTATTCAGCATTTCTATAACTTAATTAGGACGTGCGCCATCGAGGGTCACCTACGAGGGTCTGGGCCTCTGGGCAAAGGGCAGCCAGCGTCTGCAGCCCCGCCCGCCGCCACCTTCACCCCCACCCGACGCACAGACTTCTCCTGGGAATCAGCATGTTGCTAAGTGATGTGCTTGTGGCATCGAATGATGACATGAGTTTGGGAAAGAGAGCAGGATGCAAGGCCAGCTCCTCGTTCCCATCTCCCCCAGCCGCCCCTTCCCCGGAGCGGAGGGCAGAGAGCTGCCGGGCTCGGTGAGAGGCAGCGAGCACTCACTGCTGGGCAACTGGGAAACATGGCCTGGTGACCCCCCACGGCGGCCCAGCTGCCAAGGCGCTGCCCAGAGGAGCCGACAGAGCCGGAGGAGGGAGGCACAGGGGGGAAGGCCTCTCCCAGGTCATCAGCTACTGGGGCAGGGCCTGTTAATAACAGTAATGACCCTTAGTCATCAAACTTGTCCAGGAAGCTCTGCCGTGTGCCAAGCCCTGGGCTGGGCACTGGGGACACCCACAGTGACCCACGCAGACCAAAACCCCTGCTCTCCAGAGGGTGAGAAGACAACAGCCACACCATTAAGTAAAACATTCCGCTTTTTGGGTGGCAATGAGCATTATGGAGAAAGAAGCAGAGGGACAAGGATAGGGAGGGCCAGGTGGAGACCGCCGTGGCCAACAGGGGCCCGGGGGTGTGGGGACAGGACCTGCCGTGGCTGAGGGAGGGCTCTCCTGGCCGGGCAGAGCAGTGCAGAGGCCCCGAGGGAGGAGGCCCGGGGGGAGGAGGGGTGCCGCTGGAGCAGCGTGTGGGGGAGGAGAGGGCTGGGGTGCAGGAGGATGAGTGAGAGCGCCTGCCCCATTGGCTTGAGCTCGCCCCCAGGGGACACGTGGCAAGGTCTGGGGACCAGGTGGTTCGAGGGGCGCTACTGGCATCGAGTGGGTAGAAGCTGGGGAGGCTGTATGCCCCTACATGGCATGGGGCACCTCTCACATGGAGATGTATCTGGCCCCAAATGTCAGTGTCCCGTCTGAGAACCCCTCTGACTGAGCAGCCTTTGCTGGTCCCAGGTCTCCTGCTGGCCCTGCCCCTTGCCTGCTCTGTGCCATGTGTGTCGCTAACCCTCTCTAACCGCGTTGTGAGGTGCAGCTTAGCTACTGTGCAAGCAGAACCCCAAGACTTCTGCCCTCAGCCCTGCAGGCCTGGGAGTACACGGGACTCTCTGGTCCGCCTTGCTCCCTTCCACATCCTCCTCCCTGCCCTGATTGGGTGCCTCCATCTCCTCCTGGGCCCTGACTGGGGTGCCTCCGTCTCCTCCTGGGCCCTGGGCCACCTTCCCCCAGCTCCACGTGGTCCCGCTTCCCGGACTGCTCACCTGCTCACCTGCTCTGCCTGTGGTTGGATGTGCACCCAAGGTGACAGCGTGTGTTCTGCACCCAGAACCCATCTGCAGAGCGCAGGTGCCCACAGTGCACGTGTTGAATGGTGACTGGCCCAGGCCCACTCGGACCCTGAGCCTGGCACAAAAGTCCTTGCTCTGTCCACTGGGCACAGGCCCCAGTGGACTCGAGGGGCTCAGAGCAAAATGAAGTCATGGGGCTTGTTCGAAAGATTCGGAATCTGGGGCTGCAATAGCTGGCGTTCACCCAGACCCAGGCTGCTCAGAGCCTGGGCCCTGAGTGGTACTCAGGCTGCCTGGGAAGCTGGCTGTGCCCAGGGCTTGTCTGCTCAGTCCTGCAGCCTCGTTCTGGTTCTGGTGTTGTGACATGACCCGAGGCCATGCCTCAGGGCTCAGGCACTTAGCACAGGCTGAGGAGCTCCCAGCCTTGCATGGTGAGGTGGGTGTCTGAGACGGGGCGGGGCCTTGCATGGTGGGGTGGGTGTCTGAGACAGGGCGGGGCCTTGCGTGGTGGGGTGGGTGCATGAGATGGGATGGGGCCTTGCATGGTGGGGTGGGTGCATGAGCCGGGGCGGGGACTTTCATGGTGGGGTGGGTGTCTGAGACGGGGCGGGGACATGCATGGTGAGGTGGGTGCATGAGACGGGGGTGGGGCCTTGCATGGTGGGTTGGGTGTCTGAGACAGGATGGGGCCTTGCGTGGTGGGGTGGGTGTCTGAGACGGGGTGGGGACATGCATGGTGAGGTGGGTGCATGAGACGGGGCGGGGCCTTGCATGGTGGGGTGGGTGCATGAGATGGGATGGGGCCTTGCATGGTGGGGTGGGTGTCTGAGACGGGGACGGGTGGCAAGACCCAGAGCCAGTGGAGGAAGCGCTGTGTTCCCAGCCCAGGTGCACATTGCCTCTGTCCAAACAGCTGTCACAACTCCAAAGGCTTGGGAGAGGTCTGTGTTTTCCCTCTTCTATTTTTATTTCCTCACATCTAAGACCAAGAGAGGCTGGTGCCAGAGTCCTGAAGGGGTCTGAGCCAGGAGGAACCGGCCCACAGGCGAGGGGAAGATGTCTGCATGAGGTAACCCTGAGGATCCTCGGAGGATGGGTGTGTTCCTGCCTGCGCACAGGGCTGGGGCCGGGGCCGGGACACAGGGTCCACTCTCCCTCAGGTCCCCCTCACTGTGAAGTGCAGCTTAGCTGCTGTGCAAGCAGAATCCAAAGATGACCCCAAGATTCCTGCCCAATATACAATCTTCACTCCCAAACGGGAAGGGATGTCACAGATGCAATGAAGGCCCCTAATTGATGGACTTGGAGCTCATCCAAGGGAGATTAGCCTGGGTGGGCCTGCCCTAATCAGGTGAGCCGTAACAGAAGGAGGCGAGTCTCCTGGCTCTGAAGAATCAAGCTGCCATATGTGAGAGGACCACGTGGAAAGGATGTGAGAATGCCCTCTAGAAGCTGACAGGGCCCGGGGCTGAGAGCCAGCAAGGAATTGGGGACCTCAGTCCTACATCTGCGAGGAATGAGATTTGGCCAACAACCTGAATGGGCTTGAAAGACAATGCAGTTGCTGACACCATCATGGCAGCCTTGTGAGCTCATGACCAGAGAACCCAGCCACACCTCACCCACACTGCTGACCCGCACGGGTGAAGGGTAATGAATAGCTGGTGATTCAAGCCAGCCAGTTTGTGGTGATTGCTATGCAGTCATAGAAAACTCCTACACATAGCTAATTGCTAACCTCTTCGCTTTCACAAATTCCACAAAGTAATAGGACCCTGGCTGCTGATTTTTGGCTACGTACATTGCCACCCAGAATAAAGACTGCTGTTCCCAGGCTCCCCTGCATCTAGGTGTGGCCATATGACTGTGCTTGCTAGTGAGGCGTGGATATTGTGTGGCTACCCTTTGGGATGGCTGCTTAAAGGGCACATACAGGGTGGACTATAGATATGATGGCTGGGGCTCCAGCAGCCACGCTGGATCATGAGGCGAAGATGGGAAGGGACTAGATCCCAAATGGCACCGCTGAGCTGCCACCTGATCTCGGATGGCTGACCTTCAGACTTCTTTTAAGGGAGAGAAAATAAACTTTTATTCTGTGTAAGCGCAGGCTTCGGGTTCAAATGTCAAATCCTAGGATCCAGCAGTGATTAGCTGGGGGTGTTGAGTAATTTCTTCACCTCTTTGTCCCTCTCAGCATGCCCGGCAGTGACGTCAGGCCCTGTGGTGTGAGCAGCATCACCTGATGCAGGTGCTCTGTGAGCAGGATGGGGAGTAGCAGCAACGGAAAATGCCCTAAGATGGAAATGAGCAGGAGATAGAAACCAGGAGAGGGGGAGGAGGAGGGGAGGGCAAAAGATGAGGCCCTCTGTGGCGCTGCAGCCACACACACACACACACACACACACACACACACACACACACATACACACCAGCCTGTGGGAGCCTGACTGGGTGTGAAATGGGGGAAATGAGCCAGGGATGAACGAAAGGTTTGTCGTCAGCTCTTCCTGAAGTGTGTGGCTCTTACTTTCCTACTCTTAATAGAGACCAATAAATAGGTATCTACAATTTTTAACACAGCAACTGACATGTGCATCTTTGCAAGAGAGGTAATAGGGAGTAGTGGAGACTGTGGCAACAACTGCTCTTTGCCTCCAGCCAAGAGCTTCTACACAGGAAGGAGAAAGGCCAGACCTGCCAGTTTCTCAAGGAGAAGCCAGAATTCGGGATTTTTTTTCCTCACCCCAATTTTCTGATTTCCTAAAACATGTTGGAAATGAACTCACTTAAAAAAAAAAAAAGCATAAACACCACGCAGGGAATGAGACACGTCTGCAGGCCACATCTGGCCCCTGGTCTGCAACTTTGGTCTTGAGCCTGGAAACAGACCAAGAGCTCAAATGAGCATCAGGACAATGACAAGGGGTTGGGCAATCACAGGGCCTGGAACTTGTTAAAAGCTGCCGCTTGTTTGAGGCACCAGGGAAGAGACAGCAGCCTGGCCGAGTGATGGCCGGGATTCCAATACCCATCGGGTGACCTGAACTTGCACTTCAAAGCGAAAAGGAACCCAGGAGGCTGTCCCACGCGTGTGGCTGCTCTGTGCGGGTTTGGGCAGCGGCCCCTGGCTGCTTCACAGGCCTGAGGTGGGCCGCCCACAGCTGGGGCCTGGAACTGGCAGCAGCCCCCAAACCACCGGACAATGTGGGCTCTGCAGCCTGTGCTGCCCCAAACTTTTGGGTGTACACGCCCCTCCCACCTTTTTTTTTTTCCTTTCTTTCTTGTGCCTCTATTTTATTGGGATGACTAAACCTTTCAACTATGTTAGCAGTAAACACAGCTAATTTACCCCCTGCCTCTTTGAAACAGCTGCTGACAGCTGTGCTGCATGTAACTCAGGGAAGGATCTTTGTAGTCGAGCCTACCAAGTTCACATTTGTTGTTGGGCTCCATCTCTCCTGCCCAGCGCCCCACACAGCTGCACCAGATATTGGGGAGTGCCCCTTCCTCCCAGGGCCTGGAGGATAAACAGTGTGTGAATGGCGGAGGCCAGGCAGAGAGCTCCTAGCAGACCAAGGGGACGCCAGTGACCAGAGTTCAGAGAAAAAAAACCAGCACACACAGACATACACAGGCCCAGGAACCAGAACCGAATGTCTCCTTTTATTGTGAAGTCAAAACCCTTTTTATTTTGTCTATTTACACAGAATTTTCGCTGAGGACTGCTCTACGCAACAGCTGAAGGTACATTGGTCCGACCGTTAATAAATAGTCTTAAATAAGAAAACAAGCAGGTTGGAGGAAGCAAGCTCAAACAAGCGACTGGAAGAGGGTCTAAAAGGAGCGTCTGATGGACATAAATAATTTGTTCTGTAGCAACTATTTACACGTTTCGATGTACAAATAATGCGAACCAGAGGTGAGAAAACTTGCACCAAGAGGGGGTCACACAAAAACCCCCATATCTGCCAACAGAGGAAATAAAATGTAACAGAAACAGCGACTCTTCCGCTGCAGCCCAAGCTACTGAAGAAGAAAAAGCAAAAGAAAGTAAAAAACAAAGTTTTCTCCAAGTTTCCAGCAACAAACTTCATCACGACAGAGGAACGGTCCCACCAGAGCCTGTCCCAGGGCCTCTGGGTAACGCTGGTCTTTGTGCACAGAGAGCCTGTGCCCCCCAGCCCTAGGCTGCAGCGGGAGGCGGTGCACAGTTTAGGGGGCCCCCCCGGCCAAGGCGAGGAAGGCCCTCACCAGGAGCCATTCCAATCGGGACACTCAGTGAGGACGTCACTCTCCAAGGCTCTAGGTCAGTGGTCGGCAAACTCATTGGTCAACAGAGCCAAATATCAACAGTACAACGACTGAAATTTCTTTTGAGAGCCACATTTTTTAAACTTAACCTATATAGGTAGGTACATTGTTATTAACTTAATTAGGGTACTCCTAAGGCTTAGGAAGAGCCACACTCAAGGGGCCAAAAAGCCGCATGTGGCTCGTGAGCCGCAGTTTGCTGACCACGGCTCTAGGTCCTTCCCCTGGAGATCTGGCCCTGCTCACCCAACGCCCAGCAGAGCTCCCGCTGGGCTTCCAGGAGCCGACTGTTTGCAGAGCCCTCAGCAGGGGTCTGCCAATGAGAAGAGGGGCCCGAGGCCCAGACTGAACGCACACTTCAGAACGCGGTGGTCACTGCACGACAGACAAGCCTACTTGGGGGATGGGGAGTAACCCTATGGAGAGCTAGGCTTCCTGGGGGCTTCTTTAAACAGGGTCACATTGGCCAGAGTTCAGGGTCAAGCCGCCGGCTCTGTGCTAACGCTGCTGTCCTCCACTCTGCTCCACACAGATGTCCTAGCCGGGGAACTGGACGAGCACTTGTGAACATCTGCTGGGCCGCAGGGCCATCACACGCCCAGCTGAATGACGGAAGGCATTTTTCCTTGGAGATCAGCACGCCCCTTCCTCTGAGCAGAATTTGCCCTTCCCCCTCCCAGCCAAATCTTGGGTTTGGGCAAGTCTACGTAACCTGGGTCTCTGGAAACCTCAGACGAAACCCAAATGGAATGAAGAGGGGCCTCCCCGCCCTCCGCCGGCCACAGCCTCTGTTTATGAAATCAGGGGAAACCAAGAAATGTGGACAGATTGTTTAGGAAAATATATCTGTAACATCCTAACCATTTTCATTCATTCGTTTTATTGGGACATGTATTACAGGCACTTCCGCATCATTCCTTCAGCACAGACACGACACGCCCACCCCTCCCTGCGTCCCTTCCTCCCACCGCTGGGTCCTGGGCGAGGGGCGCTCCTAATTGCCCTGGGAACGAGTCAGCGCACGACCATGGCCGGGCAGTTTTTCTTTATATAATTTTCTTCCTGTTAGGTTTTGCTTGCAGCAGCTTATAGGATCTTGTCCATAGGATGACAACGAAAAACTGATCAAAAGCCATTTGCCTCTCAAATCCTTAACGCTCTTATACCATTAAAGTTGGGGAGGGGGACGGGAAGGCCTCGCACAGGGCGGCCGGTCCCCTGGCTCCTTGCCACGGTGGGCCGGGGGCCTGGGTGGTGAGTCGCAGGATCCAGAAAAGGTGGCCCCAAAGGGCCTGCCTTCCAGGAGGCTAGTGGCAGCCACAGGCCCGGACAACCATGTTCCTGTATTTCTTCAGGATGACGTTGGAGCTGTCGTCGAAGTAGAGCACCGAGATGGCGTTCAGCTGGGTGGGGGCGCAGCAGGGCTTGGGCACTGTGTCCGGGTTGATGAAGTGGACCTGCAACGCACAGCGAGACGTGGGCCGTGGTGAGAAGGCGCCAGGCCCTGCTCTCTGGCCTCCTATGTGTGTCAGGGACACACGCCGCCTGGGCAAAATGACCGAGGGGACACTCACCGAGCGTGCCCGGTTCTGAGCACATTCTGCGTCACTAACTTGGTTCTGTAATCATCCCTGCTTCCCAGGTGAGGGACCCACGTGCCCGAACGGAGGCTTGCGCAGCGCACAAGGGGAAGTCGGCGGCCAGATCAGACACTTGGGGCCACATGGCTCTCTCTCTTGTGGGGCTGTCCTGTGCACTGGGGGACTTTAACAGCACCCCTGGGCTCGAGGGTCAGCGGCACCCACCCCCAATCATGACATCCACATGTCGCTAGACATTAAATATCCTGGGGGGCAAAACCGCCCCAAGTTGAGAACCACTGAGCTGGACCAGGCTCAGCCCACAGGCCAAGTCCTGCCCAGCCGACTGGTTTTGGGACTAAAGTTTTATTGGCACCCATCCCCGCCCATTCATTTACAAAGCCTCTCTGGCTGCTTTCTCACGATGAGGGCAGAGTGGAGCAATGGCAACTTGTGACTCTCAAAGTAAAAACCCTTTACCGTCTGGCACTTTTCAGGAAAAGGTTGCTGACCTCTGAGCTAGATCTGTCCTATTCGAGTCACACCTGTCATTTTAAAAGTTCTCGCAGCCACATTTAAAAAGACGGGAAAGAAACAGGTAAAGTTAATTTAAATAACATGTTTAATTTAACCTGGTATTTCAAAAATATTATTGTTTCAAGATATACTTAACATTAAAAAGTCACTAATGAGATATTTTACTTTTTTTGTACCAAGTCTTCAAAACCCCGACTGGGCGCACGTCAAGTGCTCAGGAGCTGCACGTAACATAGGACTGTATTGCATGGTGCAGGGCTAGGCCGCACTGGACTATTTTGCCTCTTGAGCAATAAAAGTAAGAGGCAAGGAATTTGGGCAAACACCTGGGTGGACGGACATCAACAAGAAAGCAGGCCGTCCAGAAGGTGGGACCGACGAGGTCAGGGGGTAAACAAACTCAAACCCCTACATTTCCACAGGAGTGTCACTGGTGAGTGACTGAGGCCAGGAGTGAGACAATAAGGAATAGTGAGGACTGGGGAAAACTGAACACCTCTCCTCTCAGGCCCCAAACTGACTGCAGCAACCAAAGCAGCGCAGTCAGATATGCCAACAGTCGGGACAGGCTGGAGATTCGGTTCTGTTTGTTTTTAGGGGAAATTCCAGGTTTCCGACACACCACGAGTGACAGCACTGTGGACTGCTCACAGCCTTAAAATCTGAATCTTCCCCCATCTTTTCCACCCGGGAATCACTTTAAAGCAAATCCCAGATCTCAGCTCGCTCTGTCTGTTTCTCACTAGGGCTCCTGGAAGACAAGGATTTGGCCCCTTTGAAAACATAACCCTCGTTTCAGATTAATTGGAGGGTCCATCTGAGCCTGAGGTCTCTGATGAAACAAGGACTGAGTGGGTGGTCACAGGGCCACAAAGGCAGGGCCGGAGGGTAGAGGTGTGCCCCTGCCAGTCTGGGACACTCCCATCACCTCTGGGTCCTTGGAGCAGGACCTCAGGGGGTGGGGGCGCAGGTCCAGGCCACAGAGTAGGCTGGGGGCCTGTTCATCTCCAGCGCAGGGACTTTCAATCCTAAACAGGCTGTCCCCCTAAGGACAGAGCCTGGTCCCAGCGAAAGGGATGGGACAAGGGAAGAGGGAGGCCAACACTAAACAAAAGAGGCACAAAGCTCCATAACAAACAGAGCTGTGGGAGAGGGATGGCCCTGGGTAGTGAGCTGTCTGTCATCAGGAGCATTCAAGCCAGGGAAGGTGAGCAGCTGTCAGGAAAGGCCCAGACAACGTTCAGGGCAGGGAGCTAGACAACCAAGGTCCTTGAACCCCTGATTCCAAGCTAACGAACAGAGTCCCTAACTCATTGCTGTTGCTGTTGGTAGGGTAGCAAAAGTAACGTGTAATCTGTGTCATCGGTGCTGGGCACCTTGTTAAGAATCTCATTATCACAGCATCCTCCATGACCCCATGGAAGGTCAGCCTGAAAGAGGCCTTGGCTCCCCAGCCCATCTCATTATCCTAATCTCCTGGTGGGCCATCTTCCTGCCACGTCCTCCCTCTGGCCTTTGCTCATTTGCTTCCTGGTTGTTCCCTCCCCTGGACGACGCGAGGCCCCGCTGGCCCCGCGGGGTCCCCAGCTCCCCCTGCAGGGGCCACAGACAGTAGACCCTCAACAAACAGTAAATTCCCTGAGTGACTGACTGCGAAGTTCAAAGCCAGGAGGTGGATGTGAGCTGTGGGAAGCGACAAACTCTCAGCCCATGACCCAGGGGAAGAGGCACTGTGTGTGTGGGGGGGGAGCGGGGCAGGCACTGTGGGGGACCGGGCACTGTGGGGGGGGCCGGGCACTGTGGGGGACTGGGCACTGTGGGGGGGACCGGGCACTGTGGGGGGAACAGGCACTGTGGGGGGACCGGGCACTATGGGGGGGACCGGACACTGTCGGGGGACCAGGCACTGTGGGGGGACCGGGCACTGTGAAGGGGACTGGACACTGTGGGGGGACCGGGCACTGTGGGGGGGACCGGACACTGTGGGGGGACTGGGCACTGTGGGGGGGACCGGGCACTGTGGGGGGACTGGGCACTGTGGGGGGACCGGGCACTGTGGGGGGACCAGGCACTGTGGGGGGGACCGGACACTGTGGGGGGACCAGGCACTGTGGGGGGACCGGGCACTGTGGGGGGACCAGGCACTGTGGGGGGGACCGGACACTGTGGGGGGACCAGGCACTGTGGGGGGACAGGGCACTATGGGGGGGACCAGGCACTGTGGGGGGACCAGGCACTGTGGGGGGACCGGGCACTATGGGGGGGACCAGGCACTGTGGGGGGACCGGGCACTGTGGGGGGATGACCAGGCACTGTGGGGGACCGGGCACTGTGGGGGGGACCGGACACTGTGGGGGGACCGGGCACTATGGGGGGACCGGACACTGTGGGGGGGACCAGGCACTGTGGGGGGACCGGGCACTGTGGGGGGATGACCAGGCACTGTGGGGGGGACCGGACACTGTGGGGGGACCGGGCACTGTGGGGGGGACCGGACACTATGGGGTGGACCAGGCACTGTGGGGGGGACCGGGCACTGTGGGGGGGACCGGGCACTATGGGGGGACCGGACACTATGGGGGGGACCAGGCACTGTGGGGGGACCGGGCACTGTGGGGGGACCGGACACTATGGGGGGGACCAGGCACTGTGGAGGGACCGGGCACTGTGGGGGGGACCGGGCACTATGGGGGGACCGGCCACTGTGGGGGGACCGGGCACTGTGGGGGGACCGGCCACTATGGGGGGGACCAGGCACTGTGGGGGACCGGGCACTATGGGGGGACCGGACACTATGGGGGGACCGGACACTATGGGGGGGACCAGGCACTGTGGGGGGACCGGGCACTATGGGGGGGACCGGGCACTGTGGTGGGGACCAGGCACTGTGGGGGGACCGGGCACTATGGGGGGGACCGGGCACTGTGGGGGGACCGGGCACTGTGGGGAGACCGGGCTCTGTGGGGGGGACCGGACACTGTGGGGGGACCAGGCACTGTGGGGGGACCAGGCACTATGGGGGGACCGGACACTATGGGGGACCGGACACTATGGGGGGACCAGGCACTGTGGGGGGACTGGGCACTATGGGGGGACCGGACACTATTGGGGGGACCAGGCACTGTGGAGGGACCGGGCACTGTGGAGGGGACCGGGCACTGTGGGGGGACCGGGCACTGTGGGGGGGACCGGGCACTGTGGGGGGACGAGGCACTATGGGGGGACCGGGCACTGTGGGGGGACCGGGCACTGTGTGGGGGACGGGGCACTATGGGGGGACCGGACACTATTGGGGGGACCAGGCACTGTGGAGGGACCGGGCACTGTGGAGGGGACCGGACACTGTGGGGGGGACCAGGCACTGTGGGGAGACCGGACACTGTGGGGGGGACCGGGCACTGTAGGGTGGGCCGGGCACTGTGGGGGGGACCCGGCACTGTAGGGGGGGCCGGGCACTGTGGGGGGACCGGGCACTGTAGGGGGGGCTGGACACTGTGGGGGGGACTGGGTACTGTAGGGGGGGCCGGGCACTGTGGGGGGACCGGACACTGTGGGGGGAACCGGGCACTGTGTGGGGACCAGGCACTGTGGGGGGGGACCCGGCACTGTGGGGGGACCAGGGACTGTGGGGGGACCGGACACTGTGGAGCACCAGGACGGCAGCCCCCAGACAGAGGCGGGGCCACAGCCACCTCTCCACCAGGCACAGCAACTGTTGCCCACTGTACCTTTAGGAACTCACAAAACTTCTCATTTCTTTTGAATTTAGGAGAAGTAAGTCAACGTGAGGGTCAAAGGTTAAACATATCTTTATGTCAGCACAGTAGTGAAATAGAACCTTGTTTTACAGGGAATGGGGCCCTTGAAAGTCATGGTGTGGCCTTGGGCAGAGACCTGCTCTCGCCCCAGCCTGGCGGAGCCCGGGAGGACCCGCTGCCCCGCTGCCCCGGCCCACCCGCTGGTGTCAGGCCACACTCACCAGTGTCTGCACGATGGCGTGGTTGGTGGCGTTCATGTAGGAGTTCAGAGGGAAGGCGCACTCCCCCTCGCAGTAGTAGGCGGCGTAGCCCTCGGGCGCGATGATCCAGTCCTGCGGGGAGAGGAGTGTGGGGCCAGGAGGGCCGTGTCCAGGGCCCGTGGAAATGTGGGCAGGTCAAAACCCTCCTCCTGTGGGCCAGACTGCGGGGCTCCCAAGTCAAAGACACCCTGAGCGGCTGGGACTCATCCCCTGCCCTTCACCTCCCTCCATCCGTCTGGCTCCAGGGGGGCAGCCATGTTCCTATAGCACGACCCCACCCTGGCAGAGCTCGCTGGGTCAGGGACAGGTGCTGGACCCGAGCGGGGCCCATCGGTCTCTTCCCTGGGAATGTGAGTCGCGGGAGGGGAAGGAGGGCAGCTGGGTCCTGGCACCCTGAGCAGCCAGCACAGATGGAAACGGGCTTCACACGCAGAATGGGGTCCAGTGTCCAAAGTGCTAGGGCTGCTGCTCCAGCTGGAGTCACAGCCCCATTTCTACTCTGGGGTTTCTGGAGGCACCCCATCCCGTCCCCTAAATCCTCTGCCCTGGTTGGACACTTGAAACCATGGTCTTAATCGATGCAGAAGAGAAACCCGATCGGGGAGCCCCGGGGCCACCCTTACCTGCCAGCCCAGGTCGCGGAAGCTGACGTACAGCTCATGCTTCTTGCAGGCCTGCCTCTGGTCAGTGCTGCTGTTCTCTGCGGGCGAGCGGAACGCGGGGAGGAATGGCAGCACACGCGTTAGGCAGGTGTGGCGCTGCAGGGTGGCTTTTCTGACATAAACGCTGCTGGAGGACCCATGGCCTGCAAACTCACTTCCACCCCCGGCCGACAGTCCCGCACGGAGGCGCCAAGCTCTCCTGCTCTCACAGTCCAAGCTCACAGCACCCTCTGGATCAGTGATGGTGAACCTATGACACGCGTGTCAGAGGTGACACGCGAACTCATTTTTTTGGTTGATTTTTCTTTGTTAAATGGCATTTAAATATATAAAATAAATATCAAAAATATGTCTTTGTTTTACTATGGTTGAAAATATCAAAAAATTTCTATATGTGACACGGCACCAGAGTTAAGTTAGGGTTTTTCAAAACGCTGACACGCTGAGCTCAAGAGGTTCGCCATCACTGCAGTCTGGATCCTTCCGACAACTCCGGTGTCTTGTATACCCAGGTGGGGTTTAGACGCTCACATCTGCCCGGGTTCCATAAAGGAGTCAAAGCCCATCATGCCCGACAGGAGGCTGCTGCAGGAGGCTGCCCGAGGGCCCTGCTTCCACCAGCCTCGCCACAGAGGCCAGCCGGAGGGTAACGACAGGGCCTGGGACAAAGCCCCCATCACCACCCCCACCAGGAAGAAACAAGAGGCAGGAAGTCAAACCACACTGATCTTCCAGCAAAAGCCTCTGAGGTTTCTCTGAGGAGTGGAATGATGCACTGGGGCTTTCCAGGAGTGCGTGAGCTTTGCAGGCATGTGGGTACGGATTCAGGACTTGTAAACACATCGAGATCTTTCTCTCTCTGTCTGATCCACACTCTCGCTCACGCACATGCACACCCCGCTCCCCGCCCCCCTCCACAGCTGCCTGTCCACACTAGCTCCATGAGCTGCTCGTGGCCTTGGTCTGTCGGGCCTTGGGTTTCAACATGAAGCCAAATATCATTGCTTTGCTTTAAGACGGGGTTGGAAAGTGGCACCCAGGCTGCTACTTGTCCTTCCTCTGCTCACGGCAGACGTGGCTAATCAATCGTGGCACTTTCTTCTCACGGAGCCCTCCTATGGCTTCAGACCCAAGCAGCTGGCAATGTTGGTGCAGAAAGGGAAGAAAAGGGACGCTCAAGAAGTAGGCCCCAGCCCCGCTGCCCTTCCAGTCCTGCCGCTCCCACCCCAACAGCCAGCAGGAGCAGGAGGCACGCTGCTTCTTCCACCGCCTGAGTAGCTAATGAGTTAGGACCGGTGCTGGGGCTCAGCCCCCCCCCCCCCCCCGGGTCATCTGCCAAGAGTGGCTAATTACCAGGGAGCTGGGTCCAAACGTGGGTGGGGAGAAGGGTGTGGAGGGAAGGCAGCGACCCCAGTCTCTCATCCCCAAACCACAGCCTGTGAAGAGCAGCGCAAGGCCTGGGGGCAGGCTAGCCTGCAGGAAAGAGCTTCCGGCCGGCCGGCAGGGCAGCAGGCAGCATGCTGGAGCACGTCTCCTTCCGGCGCACAAGGGGCTGCCTGCTGCAAGAGGCCAACTTGTGTGGCCCTGCAGCAGGACTCCCAGCCGGCACAAGAGGCGAAGCACCCCCAGGGCACGTGCACGCACACTCGCACACCCACACACAGATTCTGGTTTACTAAGCCTGCGGTGGGGCCCAGGTCTCGGTATTTCTTTTCTTATCAAACTTCCAAGCAGAGTGTAGCTGAACTTCCAACAGGGCCAAGAAATCCACAGGAAGGAGACAGGTTCCAGGCAAGAAAGAATAGCTGCATGTGAGGTAGTGAGAGCCCCGTCCTGGGGGTTATGTAAGTGGAGACCCGAAGGGGATGTGGTGGGGGAAACTGAGTGTGGAGGACTTTGAGGTACCAGAGTCCTTGGGGCAGACCACGGTTGGCTTTCACCGTGGACCCCCAGCCCCCAAGAGCACGGCATGGGGGTTCCCTACACAAATTCAGGGGTTCCGCTGGTTTTTAATGTGGGGGATCACAGACCCCTTTGAGAAGAGGATGATGCACCTGGCAGAACACAAGCCCTGCAAAACCCTGTGCACAAACTCGGGAGCCACCACACCCAGCACGGTCCATCCGGGCCTGTGGGCTCGGGAAGCCTGTGCCTAAAACCTTCACCAACCACAGCACCGGTACTGCCCTTCGTCCTCGAAAAGGAAACTGAACAGAAAGTCCAGAATCAGCTGGGCGAGGCAAAACCAGCTGTTGACGAGATAAGGCTGACTTGGGGATGTGGCTGCTTTGCATATTCGGAACACCCATGTGCCCCTGTCCTTCCTGTGACCAACCCCAGGCCCAGGAGCAGGACCGCTGAGCTCAGCTAGGAGCTCCGACAGGGCCGCCCGCGGACTGGGCGCTGCCTCGGGCCCAGCACAGAGTGCTGGGAGAGTGACACCGGAGGGGAGACCCGCACTTAACCAATACGCAAATTTGTTAGGAGTTTCATATACTTTTCACTTTAAGAAATAGCCCTGACCGGTTTGGCTCAGTGGCTAGAGCATCGGCCTGCGGACTGAAGGGTCCCAGGTTCAATTCCGGTCAAGGGCATGTACCTTGGTTGCAGGCACATCCCCAGTAGGGGGTGTGCAGGAGGCAGCTGATCAATGTTTCTCTCTCTAATCCATGTTTCTAGCTCTCTATCCCTCTCCCTTCCTCTCTGTAAAAATACCAATAAAATATATTTTTTTAAAAAAAGAAATAAAATTAAAGATGCAGCAAAGTCCCCCACTGTTCATCCTCCCCGCTCCCCGGGCAGTAGCCTCCCTGGGAAGCGGGTGTGGCATCTCCCCACAGGTTTTCAGAGCTTCCCTTCACGTGCTGTAGCCACTGTTTTGTCTGTTTAGGAACTTGCATGGCTGGCCTCTTGTTATACTAGAGTTTGGCACTTGCATTTGAGTGCCACTGTGAGGCGGACAGCCAAGGGGTGAGCTGTCAGGAGGGCTGTGGGCTCCACAGCACAGGCTCCACAACCACCGGTGGAGCACGTGGCTCCCCAGCTGCTCCTCGCTGGGCCCCGTGCGTGGGTCCCAGGGTCTGTGTGTGGACCCTCCCGCCCCCGGCGTACCTGCGACGTTGGCCATCCGCAGGGCCTCCTGGTTCTTAGGCGTCTTGGAGCGGTTCTGGCCGCGCTGCCGGCTCCCTGTGGAGCGGGCGCTGCGAAGGTGGACCTCGGTGGCCTTGAAGAAGGCCACCATGAAGGGCTGCTTGTTCTGGGGCCCGTGCCGCCCGATCAGGCCCGCCAACTTGGGGTTGATGCTCTGCCCTAGATCGGAAGCAGCCAAACACATAGGAGACGGTTACAGGAGAGGCGGTTGGGGGGGCTGCATGCATGCCTCACAGTTCACTCACGCATTTGCATCGTCCACCGGCCTATATTATTCAGCGCTGGCTCTGTGCCAGGTTGTGTTGGGAGCGGAGAGCACAGTGAGGAACCACGCCGAGAAAACTGTCCCCTGGGCAGGCAACCTGGTGGGGCAGGCGGACAGCTATCCCAGGGTAAGAGCTGAAGCGGGAGGGGGCACAGCCGGGCTAGGGGAAGCTCCACTCACATTTCCTTGGGCACAGCAGGTCACGTGATCCATCTAATCTCAAGAGGTGGGGCAATCCTGCTCAGGGCCAGGGAAGGTGGGATGGTTGCAAGCCGCCCTCATGTCTACCACCCTGTGCACAGAGGGGCCATCTGAGCACAGAACCGGGTAGCAGGGAGGAGGAGAGCCATGAGGATATTTGGGGAGAGGGCATTCCAGGCAGAGGGCACTGCCAAGGCAAATGCCCGGAGGCGGGAGCCAGATGGACGTGTTCAGGAGCCTGGCCGCCGGGCTGGAGCAGAGCCTGAGGGTGAGGGGGCAGAAGGGGGCAGTCAGGAGGAAAGTGGTGGGGACCGTGAGGCACCAGCGAGCACTCTGCCTTACTCTGTTTACTGTGTTGAATAGTGTCCCCCCAAGTTCATGTCCCCAGAACCTCAGGAGGTAACCTTTGGAAATAGCGTCTGTGCCTATGAAATCGGTTAAGATAAGGTCATACTGGATTAGGAAGGGCTCTAACCCGATGACTGGCGTCCTGAGAAGAAGGCCATGTGAAGGCAGGTACACACACACACACACACACACACACACACACACAGGATGGCCTAAGGGCATTGAGGAGCGCCGGAGCCACCAGGAGCGGGGGGCACGGTAGGACCCTTCCCTGGGCCTGTGGAAGGAGCACAGCCCTGGGCACCTTGACTTTGGACTTTGAGCTCCGACTGGAGAGACTAAAGTCCTGTTGTCCTAAGCCCCCCGGTTTGTGGTGTTTTGTTACTGAAGCCCCAGGAGCCTCATGATCTGCTCGAAGTGGAAACCATGGGTTCGAGAGCTGAGCAGTGGACAACTTGAGTTGTTTGCAAAAGATGGCCCGGGCTGCCCCTGGAGACTGCACTGTGGGGCCGAGGACCGGAGCCAGAGACCAGGGGGAGGTGGGCCGGGACAGGTCTTCAGTTCATTTTTAAATCCACCTTTAGAATTTATTTTAATTTTAATGTCTTGTTTATAAATAATTACTGACTCACAGGAAGTTGCACACACACACAAAAAAAGACTTCAGGGAGGCCCCATGTACCTTTCACCCAGTTCACCAAAGGGGCACGTAACTAGAATACAGCGCATCGACCGGGAACGGCCCAGCCTGGCTCTGCCCTGAGAGGGAAACCGAGGGAAGTGCTGAGGGAGCGGATGTAAAAGGTCAGAAGACACGGGACTTCCTCACTCTGGGCCTGAGCACCTGGGAGAAGGGAGGGGCCATTTACTGAGGTGGGAAAACAAGGTAGGAGCAGGGGAGACATAGAGAACAGGGAGGGTGGAAGGTGGCAGCAGGACATCACAGCTTGGGTTTGGCTCCTGATCTGGGGGAGACACAGACTGGGGACCAAGACCCGCTCCGGCCCAGTGCCAGCCTCCCTGAGTTCAAGCCCCGGCCCTGGCACTCCACACAGCTGCCCCTCAGAGCAGAGCTCTGCACCTCAAAGGCGCTTGGTAAATGCTGGCTCGGGGCTGCGGCCAGGCGGCGTGGAGACTGGACGAGATCCCTGGGGAGAGTGTGTAGCTGGACACGCCATGTGCGGGCTGCCTCTAGGTGCCCATCTCCACCACTGAGAGATCAGGGCCCGGGGCAGAGGCTGTGCGGGAGTGCCGGGAAGGAAGGATCTGGGAGCAGTTTGGACAGGAGGAAGGGCACCAGGAGGGTATGGGATCCCGGGGACCCAGGGGAGGAAGCGGATGGAGCAGTCGCCATGTCCTGTGTTCTGCCAGTGGGTGGGGATGATGGGAAAACGGGCGATCTCTCGGCTCTGGCAACCATGAAGCCAGTGGCCAACATGTACGTATATAGTGTCATGCTGGTGGTGATGGTGTTCCAAAGAAAGACAAAGCAAGAGGCGGACAAAGAGAGCCGATCCCAGAGACCGAATGCCCCGCCCGAGGACCCCGGCGTGGAAGCGAGGGGCAAACCCTGGCCAGCTCAGGTTGCGCAACCACAACAGACGTGACCCCACACTGGGTGCGGGGTCAGAGGCCAGAGGAACCCTTGTTCTGGGAGCCTTGGCCCATCCGCATCTGGAATTAACTTCACCTGGAGCCCTCCAGACGGCGAAGGCAGGAAACTGCCTCCCAAGGACCAGGCCAGCACCAGGGGTTTGCTTTGGTTTTTTAACAACGAGGGCGTTTCAAAGACCAAGCTCCCCATCCGCCACTATTTCCCCCTAAATTAACCCCTTTAACGTTCGCTCTCCTGCATTCTTTAGCGGGGTTTCCCGGAGTTCACCATCTATAATTGGAGCAGTTCTGTAAAAGGAGCCATTAAAGCCAAGCTCCTAGGATTTGCGTTCCCCCCTGGAAGGTTTTTAAGGGCAAAATAAAAATGCCTGGAAACGCGACGTGGCCCGATACAGTAACCCTACGTTTCCCGCGATGGCGGACGGTGGGCTGGCCTCCTCCTGGGCCCTCAGGACAGCCAGGGCCAGGGAAATGGGCGATGGAGCAGAAAGAGGAGGGTCTCTGGGGGTTCTGCACCCGCACCTGCCGCGGAACGGCCTGTGAGGGCCACGCTGGCCTGCATGCTGGGCCCAGAATTGGTCACCAAACGGGCCACTGGAGACACAGGGGCTTCTCCACCCGGCTCGTGGGTTGGAGCTGAATGTGCCCTTCGGGGACTGCGTGGGTATTGTAGGGTGTTTAGGAGCATCACTGGCTGCTCCCAAAACGTATCCCAGTGCCCCTGGGAGGCAAAACGTCCCAGGTGGAGAGCGGGGGCCATGCATACACCCTCCCCGACCGTCATGCAGACAAGTCACTGCAGTCGAGCCTTTAGCTGCAGACCTGAGAGACCCTGGGGGGCATTATCAGACAAGATCATTAAATTCAGGGGTGGCACGAAGTAGCGACCAGCCACCTAAACAAGGCATGCATCTCTTTACAAGTATTCCTGCGTGGTGTCCGGGCCAGCGATGCTATGCGCCCTGGGGGTCCCACTGGGAAGGAGACCAACGGAGGAAGGGCCCCTCCGATCAGCCCTGAGGGGGAGACCCAAGGTGAGCCAGCGTGACTACAGTGGGAGGGAAGACGGAACATGAGGTTAGGTTCACCCGTAAAGTTCATTTTATGTCAATACCCGCGGGAAGGGCAGGAGAGTATGTCAGGGGCGAAGACCTGCGGGTCGGCTGCGAAGGAGCTCATTTTCATTTCATGAAGTTACATACACAGGCTCTACTTCGCATGTGCAAGTGTTCGTTTCGAGTATTTGTTTTCAAATGCCTGCGGCAAGTCAAACTGAGTAGGGAGCCAAGCTGAATGAATCAGGCAGACAGATTGAGGTGGCTGAATAAATGAAAAAAAAAAAAGACATACACTCTATTTTAGCATAGGTCTGTATCTTTAGGAAAGTTGAAAAACACTTATATTGTAGCTAATGGTTAATAGATTAAAAACAACAAACAAACAAAAACTGCCCGGCTGGTGTGCTCAGTAGTTGAGTGTTGACCCATGAACCAGATGGTCAAGGTTTGATTCCTGATCAGGGCACATGCCTGGTTGGGGCTTGATCCCCAGTAGGGGGCGTGCAGGAGGCAGCTGATCAACAATTCTCTCTCATCATTGATGTTTCTATCTCTCTCTCCCTCTTCCCTTCTCTCAGAAAACCAATAACATCTCTTTTTAAAACCCTGAAGATTTCTCCAATTATAGAGTTGTCAGATTTTGCAAATAACAATACAGATGCCCTGCTAATTTTGAATCTCAGATAAGTGACTAATGCTTGCAATATGGGGGACATACTTATATGAAGCAATTATCAGTTGTTTACCTGACATTCGAGTTCAACGGGGCTTTTATCTGCCAAGAGGTGATCCTTAAGTTAGGACGGAAAGGTTTACCAGCTGTATACCTCCTACACGAGGAGGAAAGTGATGGAGAGGTGTCTGGCCTACTGACTGGCCGGTAAGAGGGCCCAGAGCAATGAATTAGCTGGTTTCTTCTTTGGTAGATGGTTTGCCTCTCTCTGGTGTTTTGCTTGGTTATGTGTGTGTGTGTGTGTGTGTGTGTGTGTGTTTTAAATTTTAGTTTTAACTTACAGTAATATTGATAGGGTTTTTTCTTTTAATGCTCACCCGAGGATATGTTTTTATTGATTATTTAGAGAGAGGAAGAGAGAGAGAGGGAGAAACTTCGATTAGTTGCCTCTGACTTGAACCCTGACCGGGAATTGAACCTTTTTTTTTTTTTTTGGTGCACAAGACAACACTCCAACCAACCCAGCCAGCCAGGACCAGACGACACTCCAACCCATGTATGGATCCCTGTAATCACCACTTCTATCGGGGTACAGAGCAGCCCAGCAGCCCCCAAAGCACTCCCTCCTGCCGCCTTTATCTCAGTGTGAGGAACCGGAGGTCAAGGTCGTTCTGCTCCCCAGGGCATCTGTTTTCCGCAGCCTGGGGGCAGGTGCTTCTGGCATCGCGGGGGTGGAGGCGGGGGTGCTGCTCACTGCCCTACAGTGCACAGGACGGCACCACAACAGAGAAAGACAATCCAAAATGTCAGCAGTGCCGAGGGGGACAAACTGCCTGTCACGCCCTCCCCCCACTCCGGCCTGACCTGCTCTCTCCCTAGCTCTGCGTCTTCCAGGCTTTTCATGCACCTGGACTCCCGGTCTTTTGCGTTGGTTTCCTTCCGTCTGCGTGTCCTTGAGGTTCCCCCACGAGGTTGCAGGTGTCAGCGCTCACGCCTTCGCTGCTGAGCGAGAGTATCCCCTGGCGTGGACGCTGAGGTTGCTGACCCCTCCCGGGAGCGGGACCGCAGGGCGCTCCATGCAGGTCAGGAGGAGCATCCAGCACAGGAGTGCTCGTGGCCTACGTTTCCATTTCTGCGCCTGAAGCAGAGTGATGTTTGTTGTGGGGTCCACGTCCCAGTCTGCACGCTCAGGTGCCCATCTGCTCCGGGACCATCACACCTGCTGCCTGGAGAGCCAGGGAGGCTGTCTGCGCACGCTCTGCTCCCACTCGGAGCTGCGTGGAGAGGAGCCAGCCCTGGGAGCCCCAGTGAGGCAGAGGCCGTGGGTGCAGCCCCACGCCCTGCCCAGCCCGTGGCCCTGGTCCTCCTCCACTCCAGGAGGTGGCCCATCAGCCCGTTCCCAGCCTCACTGGCAGCTCCGTCTAGGATGGCTGCTGCAGGCTCCTTGGAAATGTCTTCCGCCCTAAAAAGAGAGCGCCCTTTATCCAGCCACCTGCTTCCTTCCTGCACGCTCGGGCGTGGAGGCAGCCGTCTTGCCAACTGTGATGTGACAAGCCTCCGGCCCCAACGCCAACACACGCAACATGCGAAACCAAGAGGAAAGTCTTCCCTGCTGTTGATGCTCTGGCCCAGGGTCCAGACACTGCAGCCCCGGGCCCATCCGGCCCACCGGCTGTTCTCTGGACCGCAGACGGTCTCACTGGACCGCAGCCGGGCATCCATCCACTCTGTCTGTCTGCGTTCACACTGCATCGCAGAGCTGAGGATCCTCGACAGAAAAGGTCTGACCCGCCAAGCCCAGCACGCTGACTGGCTGGTACGGACAGTGTTTGCTGACCCCCTGCTCCACTTGCTTCCAGACTTGTCAAGAAAACCCGCATGTCCCCACAAGGGGAGCCACCCATTGCCTATGCATCACCATGACAGCATTCCTGATGGAGCTGCTTCCCTCCGTCACCGGTTCTCAACAGGTAAGAAACAACCATTTGAGAGCATTTGCTCTGAGCCCGGCACTGTGCTGAGCCCATTCTGTGGGCAGGACCCTTGATCCCGTATTTACAGATGAGTCAAGTGAGGTCACAGGCACGAAGCCATCTACCCTGGACCCGCCACCAAGGAGGCAGAGACAGGGACCACACCCTGGTCCAGCTGACCCGAGCCTGAGCACTTAATCTCGACCTGCCGCCGAGGCCAGCAGGTGTCTTGGGAAACACAGAAGAGGGATCAGCTGGGCCTGGATGGGCACCTGCGGGGCCTCCAGGGCAGGAAGGCTCCAAGGCACCGGAAGTAAGGCCTCCCAAGAGGCGAGCTGGGTGGGAGGGGGGTCGCAGGGACGCAGGACTGTGAGCTGGGAACAGGGACCAGTGGCAAGAGCAGAATCAGCAGGCCTAACCCAGCAGGCTCCAGGCACAAACGGGGCCTCTCAGGAAAGGAGGGGACACAACCGCCCACAGACAGGGCGGCATCTTGGTTTTCTTGTGGCATCTTTGTTTTCCAGGCCCAAGGCCATCAGCTGCCCTGAGGAGGCCCACAGCGTAAGAATGTTCCTCGTTAATGGTGCAAAACACATTAATTCCAGCCACTTCTCCTGATGGACCAAGGCCCTAGTGACAAGCAAGTTCATCGTTAACACTTGTGACATCTGCTTGGCCTCGATTGCCCAATCCCGTCCCCACCACCACTGCCCGCTCCGCCCGAACCCATCCCAGCCTCTGGGACATCAGGCCTCTTCTTTCCTCTCTCGCTCCAGCTGCTGGACAAACAGGATGTGAAGCAATCACCAGGGAGCAGGCACCACGGAGGCAGCTGCGCTGGGGGC
Source organism: Myotis yumanensis (assembly GCF_028538775.1). NCBI lineage: Eukaryota > Metazoa > Chordata > Mammalia > Chiroptera > Vespertilionidae > Myotis > Myotis yumanensis. Next base: position 6,972,246 of record NW_027223758.1, on the reverse strand, counting down.
GGGTTGCTCACCAACCTGGCTTTGCAGGGCTTATCCTCCGCGGCCGCTGCGGGCAAATGGCTCGCCTCCCAGGCTGTCCGCAGCAGCTGCGGCCTGAGCATCAAGCATATGCTCTCAGTCCCTTAAATGTCTGGCAATCCCATCCGATGCCATCTGGGAGGATCAGGGAGAGGCACATGTGCCCCACGCCTGGAGCGAGGAGCCAAAGGCTCTTTGCACACGGATACCAGGGCACCCTCATAGCTGATTCCAGGAGGCAGGGGTGGGCAGGGTGGGAGCAAAAGTGGCCTCCTGGTCCTGGAGCTCAGGGCGTGGCGGGCAGCAGCTGGAGGACCATCAGGAGGAAGTGTGAGTCCGCGCAACAAGGCTATCAGATCATCCTCTGGGATCAGAGAGGTAAGGCTAGTCCACACTGCCCTCCTGAGCCTCCAAGTTATTTCTTCTGTGGCTGAGGGAGAGGAGGGGAACCCCACAAACTAGGAGAGGATGCTGGAGTCCTCCTCTTGGGAACCAATGACTAGATGCTTCCACATCTGTAAGGAGGAAGAGACCCAGCCCACGGCAGTCTTCATCTCCCCGTGGGCTTGGGACGGAAGGCAGCCGGGGAAGCCCAGTGTCCTGGCAAGCAGCCAGAAGCCCTCCTGCAGCGTCCTCAGGCCTGGGCCCCGACCTCCAGCAGACGGTGCCTTCACACTCGGCTTCTTCCTATCAGGACGCGAGCCACACGACAGCGAAAGGCTTGCTCTGTCCTCCGCAGCCCGTGCCGGTCACAGTCCCTGACACAGTGTAGGACCGATGTGCTTCCTGTGCAGGCGAGGAGCTGCTGACTGCAGGAGGCTGTGTGCACGGGTAGGTGCTGGGCAGGGAAGCTCAGCAGGGATGCGGGGCCAAGGGCCAGCGTGTCCTTCAGGCGCGGTGCACGGGCCCACGGCACTTTTAGGGGCCCATGAAAATGTTTTAATGTCTCTTAAAAATCAGAAGACAAAATATGAGCCGTTTAGAGTCCGAGAAAATGGACCCTAACATGGTCATACCAACATGGTCATAAAACATGATTTTTAATATTTTTGTGGAAGGGGGAGCCCACGAAAGTCAGAGGCAGCGCCGGCCACCTCTGTGTCGTGTGCTCCTTCAGTCTGTCCTATAGGGAGCCCACTGTCTCCTGGGTTCTCTTTCCAACTCTCTCCTCCCAGGAGAGGGGAGGTGCCGAGAACAGCCGGGCGGAGGCCAGGATGCTGCAGGGTCCCCGGTTCTATCTGCTCAGCCCAGCGTGTGCCCAGCGAGGGCACACTGACCACACAGGCCCCCTAGTCCGGTCCCTGGTGACTACATTCCTCAGAAGGCTCTTCAGCCAAGAGCGAGTCAGACGCCACGGTGACATACAGGCGTACCTAGAGCTGAGTGACTTTGGCCAAGCTGCTTGGTTTTCTTGGCCTTGGTTTCTCCTCTGTCAGATGCTGGCAATAACGTGGGCAGGGTCACTGTGAAATTAAACACACCGCCACCAACAATAGTATGTAGGTCGAGGAGGGCAATGGGGGGAAAGGGGACACCTATCATAATTTCAACAATAAAGTCAGATTTAAAAAATAATAATACCTCACACAAGCACAGACAGGGTGCCAGGCCCAGGGCTCAGCACTCAGCATGAACTCACTCTTGTCTTCCTCCCAACCGTTAGGAAGCCCCTGGAACCGATGGAGGGACCAGGCGCCGAGAGGCTGTCTGGAGGAGCCCTGGCGTCTGCAGGCCCCAGGCTGTGCCGCCGCTGGTCCTGCGCAGGAGCCGGGCCTGGGGCCTGGCCTGCAGTGAGGGCTCGGCTGCCCCAGCCCCGCCTGAACGTCCTCTTCGCAGGGGCCAGCTGCCCACCCCAGTGGGGCCACATGTGTCAGAACCCCTCCACTCAGGGTGCCCCTCCTCCTCTCCTCTCCCACCCACCCATTTGGGGGGTGCAGCCTGTGTGCTGGGAATGAGCATTACCCTCTCCCGGCCCCTCCCTCCCCCCCATAAAAGGTAAAGACAAGCAGACGCAGCCTCCTTCCTGCAGGGTCCCATCCTGGAGATGAGCGAAGGCTCCCAGTTGGCTCCCCATGAGCCACAGGTGCCCGGGAGTTTGTGGGCTTCTTCCCCCCAGACACGTGTCTCCCCCCAACCCCCACCGCCAGAGCGGGGCCCAGCTGCGCCGTTCCTAGGGGTGACTAACAAGAGGGCCATGGCTGGAGGAAGAGGGAACAGGCACAGGCTGCCTGGGTGGTCCGAGGCCGCATTTAGAGGCCAGGGGCTCACCTCGTGCCAAACATAAGGCTTCTGAGAAAAGGTTTGTGATGCCTGGGCCTCCTTAGGATGAAAACAAGCTCGCCCACATCACAGTCACTAACATGCCCATTGTATGGGTGGGGAAACTGAGGCCCTGATAGGTGGTGGGGCTCTATTCTAGACGCTGCCTAGTGGCTGCAGGATGCTGTCTAGGTCTGGACAAGGATTAGATGCTATACCCCTGACTCAGTGCCCCGTCTCCTCTGGTCCCTGATGGGGGACTGGGAGCTGGGCATGGGTGCCACCACCCAGGGACTCAGCCTGTCCAGGTGCTGTCCCAGGCAGCGGTGCTCATGGAGTTATGTTAATGCTGGTGAGAGGTCCCAGGGCAGGGACCAGGCTGTCTCTACAGGCAATTCAGGCTGGCACACAGTAGGTGGGCACCAGGCTGCCCAACAAATGAACTCCAGAATCCACAGTCTCCCCAGAAGACCCTGCTGGTCTTACCCAGTGCAGACATCTAACAGGAAAAGGCTTAGACCCACATTGTAAAGGAAGCCAATCGGCCGGGTAGCATCTCATTAATGAGGGAACCCCAAAACACAGGGCACAACTTTTCCACAGTGTTATTGCTGATCCAGGCCGCAAGTTACCCAAGGAGCTTGTGAGAAAAGGCAGATTCCCAGACCCACCCTCGGGGATTGGCCACCGGGGGGCCTGGGCGGAGCCCAGGAATCTGTATATTCACGGTGCCCCCCTAGTGCTGGGCAAATTCCATGTCAGGGGTAAAAAGAACCTCGCAGCCAGGCGCCTGTGGTCTTTGAAATGCTGGGCTCACGTGCTTCTTATCTCACTCCCAAAAGTTCCAAAAATTCACATGTCTAATTGGCCAAACTGGCCCATTGGTAAACTCTGCCCCTTCCCTGACCCAGGCAACCACACTAAGCGGCCGAGCCCCAGGGCGACGGCACCCATGCCTACCCCTGAGTGCCCATCTGGGGGGAAGGAGACAGGGCACAGGGCATCTCATCCTTGCTGACGGTAGGCAGCATCTTGTGACCACTAGGCCACATTCCCCAGATGGAGAGGGGCCCTGGGCAGCTGCTGGGATGGAGAGCCTGCCACATCTTAGGGGTGGCGGTGGCAGCACCCAGCTCCCTGGGGAACGGTGAGGATGACTGGAGACAATGAATGGCATAAAGCGCTTGCTTGGTGCTGAGCAGAGGCGCGACCACAGGTTGAGCAATTAAGCTCTGCACCTGCATGAGCTCACCTAATCCTCCACAACCACGGGGGAGGCGAAAACTCTTATGAACCCCACTTTCCAGATGAGGGACGTGGAGTGACTCACCTGGGTCACGTGGTAGAAACAGCAGAGCTGGGATATGAACCTGGGGAGTCTACCAGCTCTGGAGCCCACACTCTGACCATCAGCTGTGCCGCCTCGACAGTGCTGAGCCTCTTCCACAGCCAACGGGGGAGCAGGGCTGGGGGCACGGGCCACAGAGACCCTGGCTCGGGGAGAAAGAGGATGGCACCCCTGACACTAGGGGAACTGAACTGAGTGTCACTCAGGAGAAAAACCAAACCTAGAGGCTCATGACCCACTGGGGTGCAGCTGGAAGGTCTCGCCAATCTCCACAGTCCAGGGAGATGCTCACCCTGAAGGGAGAAAGCAAGTCTCCCTTTGCCTCACTTTACCTCGTCCCCAGTAAGCGCCACAGAGGCTTGGAAGGAGAAAGCAAAGCTAAATGATCTCATTGCCAAAGAAGTGCGGCATTCCTCTGTGCTGTATTCCCCGGCAGGAGGTGCACAATGGACATCAGCAAAGTAAGAGCTCTGGTAAGTTGTGCAGGGAAATCTGTTTTGTTCAAATCCCAGCTCTGCTGTTCCTACCACGTGACCCCAGGTGAGTTGCTCCATGTCCCTCATCTGGAAGGTCCACACTTACCTGACTGTGATCCTCAGCAGGGGTTAGAAAGTTTTTCTGTTATATTTCTGAAAATAAATATTTTCAGCTTTCTGTGCCGTAGACTCTCTGTTCTAACGACTCTACTCTGCTGTTTGAGCACGAAAGCAACCCTAGACTACCTAAACCAATGTGCTAACTGCGGAAGAAGTCTCACATAATTTCACATGTCACCCAAATAGCCTTCTTTTGATTTTTCTCAACCATTTAAAAAGGCGGGAGGGAGCTACTCTTAGCTCACAGGCCACACAGAAACAAGCCACAGGCTGCACCTGACCCAGCTGACAGTGAGCCGACCCCATGTCAAAGGATGGAAAACCCAATGCCTGGGAGGACCCACTTTTACGTGTCAGGTGTGGACAGTGGGAGGAAGGCCGGAAAGGTCAGGGGACCATCAGTAGAAGGAAGAGCCTGGAAACAAAACAGGAGTGAGTGGTCCTAAACTCTGTGGCCCCTCCCTGGGCTCATGGCCTTAGGAGAGGGACTGGTTTCCTGAAGCTGAGGCAGAGGGGGCAGCTCCAGGCCCAAGTGGTGGCCTAGGGATCGATAAAGGACACACTTATCAAATTCAGCCACGTTGTCTACATCCACTCAGCAATACCCAGTATTCACCACAGTCAGAAGAAAAGCTACGAACTGGGAAACCATTTGCAGCTCAAATCACAAAGGGCCAAACGTCTCTAAAACATAAAGAGGAGAAAGACCAACGCCTGATGAGCACAGTGGGCAGAGGGTGTGAGCAGCGTACTTCAGAGGGAGGGCCAGGCACACGGCAGAGGGAAGGCCAGGCACACGGCAGAGGGAAGGCCAGGCACACGGCAGAGGGAGGGCCAGGCACACGGCAGAGGGAGGGCCAGGCACACGGCAGAGGGAAGGCCAGGCACACGGCAGAGGGAAGGCCAGGCACACGGCAGAGGGAGGGCCAGGCACACGGCAGAGGGAAGGCCAGGCACACGGCAGAGGGAAGGCCAGGCACACGGCAGAGGGAAGGCCAGGCACACGGCAGAGGGAGGGCCAGGCACACGGCAGAGGGAGGGCCAGGCACACGGCAGAGGGAAGGCCAGGCACACGGCAGAGGGAGGGCCAGGCACACGGCAGAGGGAAGGCCAGGCACACGGCAGAGGGAAGGCCAGGCACACGGCAGAGGATGGCTAAGCAAACTCCAGGATCCCGTCCGTCATCCGTGGGATTAGCAGGGAGGGAGGAGTTTGAGAACTTGTGCTGACAAAGACGGGGAAGCAGGTGCCCTTGTGAACCGCTGCTGGGGTGCCGATGGAATGACCCATGAAGGGCAAATTAACCCTCTCTCTCAAATCCACACACAGGGTCACTGTCAGGCACTGGTCCTCGAGCTGCATTCACTCGGGGGACCATGGCATTTACACTGAGGTTTTCCACAGCAGCCCCGTTTGTCGGAGCAAAAGACCAGAAAACACCCAGACATCCCTGCCAGGGGCTGGGCAAGACTTCCGATAGCAGTGACAAGAGTGATAACACCAGCTCTCATCCTGGGTGTGTCCTGGGAGCAGGTCCTGTTCTCAGCCCTCCATACTCACCGCCCCGCCCAGGGACCAGCAGCCCCCGTGGTCTGGGGGCCGGTTGGAAATGCAGGTTCCCAGGGTCTGCCCCGCTGCTGATGAGCGTGTATTGTAACAAGAGGCCCAGGGTTCCAATGCATGTGAAGGCACATCTTAAAACCCTTTCTCTATGAACTCAATTAACCTGGGAACAATCCAATGGCCAGGCCCTCCCGTTACCTGCACGCTGGGGGGAGGGGCTGAGGCTCTGAAGCAGTGACGCCACATACACACAAACACACCACCGCCTTCGAATACCAAGGGAGCTCTCCGATCACTGGAAGGACCAACATCCAAGAGAAGTTGTGAAATGGGCAAGGTGAAGACCCTGAGCACTGCCACATTCAGTGGGAGGAAAACGGAAAAGGAGAGCAGAACCCACGTGTAATTCTTAGGTACCAGGGCAGCACCTCTGGAGAGAGATCCAATCGCAGGAGAGCAGCAGGGCCTCTGGGAGGGGAACTGGGCGGTGGGGGAGGCAGCCCACGGGGCGCTTCACTGTGCACACACCTGCAACCTCTGAAGGCTGAGCCATGAGCACGTATTACCTATTTTACAATAAATGGTTTTGGTTTTTCTTAAAACTGGTGCAGGAAGAAGCTACAACACCCCCAAACCATCTGCACTTAATAAGAAATACACTGTGGCCTGGCTGACGTGGCTCAGTGGTTGAGCGCCAACCTATGAACCAGAAGGTCACGGTTCGATTCCCAGTTGGGGCACATGCCCCGGTTGTGGGCTCGATCCCCACTGGGGGACATGCAGGAGGCAGCCGATCAATGATTCTCTCTTATCATTGATGTTTCTCTCTCTCTCCCTTCTCTGAAATCAATAAAAGTTTATCAAAAAAAAAAGAAACACACTTTGGGGGAAGAAGAAATGGGCACTGTTAGGCCCACCCTAGCTCCCCACACGCCTTCCTGTCTGCCCACCTTGGAGAACAAGTGGGGGGAGGGGGGCAGTGAAAGGTGCTGGGGGAGAGGCAGGCCAACAGCGGGTCCTCTGAGTGTCTGCGACCAGGACCCCAGTTGGGGTTCCTTGGAAGGGGCTGAATGCCTTGCACCACCCTGGGCAGTGGTCCTTACCAGGGCAACTGTGCTCAGCAGGGGGCATTTGGAAATGTCTGGAGATATTTTTGGATGTTACAACTGGGAGGAGCTATGAGCATTGGGTGGGTAGGGCCAGGCGTTTCAGACTAGGTGCTCAGCCAGCTCCCCGGGCGCTCGTCAAGGTGCAGGTCCGGATGCAGCGGCCCTGGGACAGGACCGGAGTCTGTGGCTCCGACCCTCTGCTGTGGATCGCACTCAGAGCAGAGCCTGGCCCAACCCGGCAGCAGCCGCTGTGTGCTCATCTCGCGCGCAGGCGCTAGCAGCTGCTTCCTGTCGAGACGGACCAGCTGGACACTGAGGACTGGTGGGGAGGGGGCAGCGAAGCTCCCTTGATGACAAGCATGGGCTTGGCGGAGAGCCTCCGTCAGTCCCGCTGTACCTGCTGCATCAGGACCACCTGGGCAGTGGCTGCGACTCACCATCCAAGGTCTCCACGGAGAGCTGCAGGCCCAGGTTGTGCCGAGGGTTGACCACCCAGTGGTTGCTGGTGGCCGTGATGTCGAACACCAGCCAGCCCTCCTCCGACGCCCAGAGGGTGCGGCTGTCAAGCAGGAACAGGTCCGACTCCCTGCGAGAGAGGAGGAGACGCAGGCTCAGCCACCCGGTGATCCAGCCAGACACCGATGGGGAAGAGGACTGTGTGGGGAGGGGGAGGCGGGAGGACATCTGTTGTTTCCCAAAAGTGGATGCATCAGACCAAGGTCCACGCATGGAGACCCCTTCGTAGCCATGGTGGAAAAGGGGGGTGCGAGAGAGGTGTGAAGAGAGGCCCACAGGAGACAGGGTGCTGGGAGCCAAGCTCGCCCTTCACAGTTGTTAGAGGGATGCCAGTGGGGCAGTCCAGCAAGGCAGAAATGACACCACCCCCATGTCGCTGGGCGTCTCAGAGACGGCATGAAGTTCACATTTGCTGGGTGACTTCCCCTTTGCCAGGCACTGTCCCAAGGTTTTACACACATTGTCTCATCCAGTTCTCCCAACCCTGAGTCCTAGGGACATCATCAACTCCATTGAACACATGGTAACACCATGACTCGCCCAGGTCATTTAGCCAGGAAGCTGCCAAGTTGGGGCTTGAGCCCAGGCAATTGGGCTCCAGTAGACACTCCTCATTTCCCGGCGACGCAGCATCTTCAGGAGCCACCAGGTGTTAGGAGGTGAGGCCCTCTCATTCTCTCTTCCTCATGTTGCAGTAACCAAATGGGTAAGACCACACTGGCCTTGTAGGGGATGGAGGATGGATGTGTGGATGGATGGGTGGGTGGGTGGGTGGATGGATTTTACATTCTTAGATAGTAAGATTCGAGTATATAAAGTATCATAACATCTCTTTTTAATTATAAAGATTCAAAGTTTCAATGTTTTGAGTCCTTTGAGGGACGTCAACAACTCCATGAGAGAAGAAAACCACTCTGAACCCAAACAATTCCCCGCCTATGGCAGGCTCCCGGGGCCCTGTGGGGACCCCCGCACCACAGCACGGAAGTCACAGGCTTGGGTGGCAACTGTGCTAGAGAATTGCTCTTTGTAGGAAAATGTCACCAGCTATCGGGATGGGCCCTTATGGCGAGGAGAACAAATGGTGACTTAAGGGACGGAACTGGGCCTTCGATGAGTGCAGGCCTCGCCAAGCGACACAGCTTCTCCTGCTGCTGGCAGGACCCCGAGGGCCTGTGCTGCCGGCCAGCGCTGACTCGCCCTGACGCCATGTGAGCGCTCAGCTCCCTCCTCCAGCCACACTCTGCACTTTGTCCCAGGTACACTGGGAAGAGCCTGTGGAGGTGGGAAGAGTGAGACACTAGCCCAGGCTCTGCTGGTGGAGGGAAGGCCAGGCATGAGTCATCCCACAGGAGCACAACCACGTGCAACAGCCGGACAGCCGAGTCTGGGCAGACAGGTGGGAAGTGGGAATTCCTCGCTGCCACCTGGAGCATCTCATTAGAGCACAGTGGCTCTCACACGCAGGAGGACCGACAAGCCCTTTGAGACACAGTTATGTACCTTGAACATATGGCCTCCCCGCCCCAGCCCCGCCGAGAGCATAGGTGGGAGAGGCTTGGGTGAAGGGCCCCGAGGAAACCAGGTGCGTCCTCTCTCTCCCGCTGCGGAAATTCTAGGGGCTTTCCTTGCTCCGGCCTCGGTCTCTCCCCAACAGTAAGATTATTGTTCCCATTTTACAAATGAGCAAAGTGAGGCTCCGAGGCGAAGCCTACAGTCCACATTGATAGACCATATCAGTGACCTCAAACTCGAGCCCTGAAGCCATCACCTCCTGGACGCACCCTCTCACCCGGGGACAAGAGGCTCTGGAAGCTGCTGACTCCCACATGGTGCATGTTATTCTCACAGTCCTGCATGGGGAAGATCGAGCTGGTGGGGAGTGGCGAAGGCAAGTGGGTCAGGCCAGCTAACTCCTGAGCCTCAGTTTCCCTCTCTGTCAAGTGAGGGTCACACCACCGTCTTCAGAGACTGGTGAGAGCCCAGTGAAGACCAGCGTGGGAAAAGCTGCCAAGGTCCAGGGGCACCTCTAAAGTTACTACCAGTCATTCCCCAAGAGACTCAGGGAATTCTGGGGGCTCTCTCTGCCTTGGCCCAGGCGTTACGTGACTTCTTTCCATACAGACCATACGTCCGTTCAAGGATGGTCACTTGACTTCAACACTCATCAGACAAGTGCATCCGCATGTTCACAGTTGCAGAGCTTCTGCCAGTGTGACCACTAACAGTTCCTCCTACCACCACACCACAGGCAGCTCTACCACAAATGGGTGCCGTTTGCCCCTCCTCTGCGGTCTGGGCTGCCCATACAGGACCAGTGGAAGGGAGGCCCGCCAGGTCCAGGGCTGGAATGGAAGAGGCTTAGCAGTTCTCTCTGGGAAGCCGGCCGCTAGATCAAGAAATCGGACTAGCCTGCTGAAGAGACAGGTCCTAGGAGGGGGTGGGGGTCGGAGGCCGTGGGGGAGGAAGGTCTATGAGAGGAACCGGCCCCTGGATGGGGTGCCACTGTGGGCGTCCCAGCCCAGCCAAGCTCCCCGCTTCGTCAGTGACGCAGCAGACACTACAGAGTAGAACCGCCCGGCTGAGCTCTGCCCGAATTCCTGAGCAATAAAATAACTGTTGTTGCAGCCACTGTGTTGTGGGTGGTTTGTCCCCGGCGGAGGTGGAACCCAAGCAACAGTCCCACTGTTTATAACAGGAAAACAGAAAACCATCTCCACAGCGGGGCTGTCCAAACACTACGCACGTACACATAGCTGAATCAAGGGGAGAAATGTGCAACTAAGAAAACAGGGTTATAAAGCAGCATGTGTCGTATGTACATTTCCGGGAAAATACAAAATGCTAAAATTGGTGAAAGGGGCACTGAAAATTTGAGTCATCCAACATACATTACAAAATTGGAATAGGAATCAAAGACCTTTCCCATCCCTACACTCCAGATGGTTTTATACTGTATTTTTTTTTTTTTACCAAATTTACCAAATTAGCAACAGATAATTTCTTCTTATGTAAATTGATCAAGAAAATGGAAGAGGGCAAATTGCAAAGCTAGTATCATAATACTAGCATGCTATTGATTCCAAAAATGGGTAAAGCCAAAGTGAACAGACATTTCTCCAAAGACATACAAATGGCCAGTGAACACAAGAAAAGATAATCAACACCTTAGGGAAATGCAAATGAAAGCCACAATAAGATAGAACTTCATACCCACTAGCATGGCTAAAACCAAAAACACAGATAATAATAAGTGTTGGCAAGGATGGGGAGAAACTGGAACCCTCATACCCTGTGGGTAGGAAAATAAAATGGTGCAGCTACTTTGGAAACAGTACAGCAGTTTTTCAACAGGTAAAACATAGAGTTACAATATGACTCAGTAATTTTACTACCCAAGAGAAGTAAAAATCCTATTCGTGAATATTCATAGCAGCATTACTCAGAATAGTCCAACAACTCAAATACCCACCACCTGATGAATGAATAAACAAAATATGGCAAATCCCTAAGATGGAATATAGTTTCGTTACAACAAGGAACCCCTGACACATCCTGCAACCTGCATGAACTCTGAAATCTTAGTAAAGAAGTCAGACCACAAAGGACCACATGTTGTATGATGCCATGACACAAGTGTCCAGAAGAGGCAGATCCACACAAAGATGAGTAGTTGCTGACAGGGAAGAGGGACATGGGGGAGGGTGGCTGTTAATGGGTGTAGAGTTCCCTTTGGAGGTGATGGAAACATTCTAACTTTGAATAGTGGTATTTGCTGCACAGCTCTGAACATACTAAAAACTACTGAATTGTATACTTTACAAGTATATATCTCGATAAAGCTACATATTTTTTAAAATGGACAAAGACAACATACAGAGTCCAAAATATAGAGCCTGATGTCATTATATTAATAACTAGAGGCCGGGGCCGGGTGCACAAAATTTGTGCACAGGGGGCGGGGGGACCCCTAAGCCCAGCCTGTACCCTCTCCAATCCGGGAACCCTCAGGGGATGTCTGACTGCCGGTTTAGGCCTGATCCCGGGGATAGGGCCTAAACCAGCAGTCGGACATCCCTCTCACAATCAGGGACCGCTGGCTCCTAACTGCTCACCTGCCTGCCTGCCTGATCGCCCCTAATTGCGCCCCCTGCCAATCTGGTTGCCCCCAACTGCCCCCCCCTGCTGGCCTGGTCGCCCCTAATTGCCTCCCTCTGCTGGCCTGATTGCCCCTAACTGCCCCCTCCCCTGCCGACCTGGTCGTCCCTTACTGCCCCCCCTGTTGGCCTGGTCACCCCAACCGCCCACCTCTGCCGGCCTGGTCGCCCCTAACTCTCTCCTCCTGCCAACCTGGTCGCCCCTAACTGCCCACCCCTGCCAACCTGGTCGCCCCTAACTGCGCCCCCCACCCCGCCAACCTGGTCGCCCCTTATTGTCCCCCCTGCTGGCCTGGTCACCCCCAACCACCCCCCTCTACTGGCCTGGTTGGCCCTTACTGCCCCCCCCATGCCAGCCTGGTCACCCCCAACTGCTCCCCCCCCCCCCCCCCCCCCCCCCGCCCCGCCAGCCTGGTTGCCCCATGCAGCCTGCTGCTCGGTCATCTGTCCAGTTGTTTTGGTCGTGACGGCCCCTGGCTTTTTATATATTAGAATACTTTAATAAGTTTTAATTGACTTTAGGGGGAGAGGAAGGGAGAGGGACAGAGAGATAGAAACATCGATGAGAGAGAGACATCATCAATTGGCTGTCTCCTGCATGCCCCCTACTGGGGATTGAGCCTGCAAGCTGGGCATGTACCCTGACCAGGAATGGAACCAGTGACCTCTTGGTTCGTAAGTTGACGCTCAACCACTGAACCACACCAGCTGGGTGCACTAATAATATTTTTAAGTTTTACACATCTATACATGAAAAGCCTACATGCCCTAACTACAGAGTTTCAGCAACAATTCACTCTATTCAACATTGTCTCAATTAGCGAGCACAGTTCTATTTCTGCAAAAAGCAAGATCCATTTGGGAGCAACATATTTCCATGTTCTGCTGGGTCTGTGGAACAAACCTGGGCAAGTGTAGGTCCTGGCTCTTGCCCCCTCCTCCAGGCTGACAGAGGCAGCGAGCAGGGATACACACTTGGCGTTCCTGCCTTCTTCAAACAGCAGGGAGACCCAGAAGGTCCACTTCTTCCTGCCTGAAACCCAGGTTCCCCCAAGCCCTGCTCTCTGTGAGGCACAAACCACTGGTGACCCCCACTCTGTGAGGCGGGGGATGTTCATATTTAACCACCAGCTTGGGGATAGAGTGCTGCTGGGGCTTGCGGGCTCCTCCTCCCAGAGACACCCAGGAGGACCGTGGGGAGGAGGAGGAGCCACACACACCCCAGAGCTATTTCCATCAGCGTCTCTCAGCCCACCTTCCCCTGGAAAGTTCTACCACAATGGAAAGTGGGTATTTTTAAATCTCCAGTGTGGGAAGGTGGAAAGTCCTTTCTTTCCCTCCCTCTGGCTCTTTAGAGACTATTTAGAGGCTGTGATCTCAGGGCCTTACTCCCCTGGCAGTAAGATCCCCACATGGGAGGCAGGATGGCACCCCTTGGACACACCCAGCTCAGGGAATCCAGCCTGAAACTGGCAGAGGGGGGCTGAGACTCAGGGAAGTGGGGAATTCCCTGGGCTGAGACTCCCAGAAGTGGGGGGTTCCCTGGGCTGAGATTCAGGGAAGTGGGGGGTTCCCTGGCTGAGACTCCCAGAAGTGGGGGATTCTCTGGGCTCAGACTCCCGGAAGTGGGGGGTTCTCTGGGCTGAGACTCAGGGAATTGGGGGATTCCCTGGGCTCAGACTCCCGGAAGTGCGGGGTTCCCTGGCTGAGACTCCCAGAAGTGGGGGATTCCGCTGGCCTGGGGCTCTCCAGGCAAGAGCAGGAGCCACAAGAAACACAATCCACCTGGGCCACCCAGTGCGCACTGCCTCACACCTGGGACAGTCCCTGTAGTGTCAGGGCCTGGTTTCATTCTTCCTCCCTCCTATGCTGCACAACTGTGGGGATGACCCCTTTGACCAGCCAGTGGGTCCCAGTGGTCCAGGCCTTCACAGCCAGCCAGGCCTTCAAAGTCTGCCCTCGCTGCTTCTCGGCTCGAACACCGGCCGCTGGTGGCTGTGTGAGAATCTGGCCTCCATCGAGGGGGGTGGCGATGGAAGCACTTTCTGTCACAGCCCCCACCTGGCGTGACTCCCCCTGCGCCCTCAGACATAGCCCGTCACCTCGGGAGCAGACGCAAGCCGGGCTTTGGAAGGGCCACATTCAGAGTCACCCAAGGTCCCTTCAGGAGGCGTGGCTACTGGCGGGGCCTCGGCACCACGTGGTCCAGGCACCACGTCCTGGGCACCTACTGTGCAGCAAGCCTTTGGTGACAGTCTCTCACCTAACACTTCTCTCTCAACGAGCTGCATACCCTCACAAGCTCCACTTTATAGATGAGACCATCGAGGCTGAGGAGTTAAGGAAGCATCCTCCGTCAGTGAGCAGGATGCCCAGAGGGAAAGTGACATGAGGCTATGGAGCCACCTGACACCTGGGTGGCCCCAGCCAGGAAGTCTCCCCAGGGAGAATCCAACAGAATGGGACAGACCCAGTGCCCAGAGGCCCCCATCAAAGAGAGGGACATGCACTTCAGCTTCCGCGGCAGAATAATAAGCCCACCCCAAGATGTCCGTTCTACTCCCAGAACCAGGAGTCCGTTGCTTTCCACGGCAAAGGGACTTGGAGAGGTGATTCAGGTGAGGGTTTCTGAGACAGAAGATGCTCCAGCGCTACTCGGTGGGCCCCTGTGACCACAGGGACACGGGCTCAGAGAAGGAGATGCGAGGACAGCAGCAGAGTCTGGGTGATGAGATTGCTAGCGGGGCCAGGAGCCAAGGAATGGGCACCCCTAGCAGCTGGGGAGCACAGCTCTGGGGACACCTTGATATTAGCCGGGAGGATCCTCCAAAACAGAGTCCACTTGGGGTGCCTGAAGCCACTAAGTGTGGTAACTTGTTACAGCAGCCAGAGGGGACGAATGGGGTTCACTCCTGGCGCTCAGCTAGAGCCAGAGGTGCCGTGGAAGCCGGAGCCGGAGCTCTGGGTCCGGGGGCTGTGAGTACACTGCACCATGAGGGTCATGAAGCCCGAATTCGGGGGCAGGAAGGGGAAGGAGGCATCCTCTGGGCGAGCAGATGGATATGGGGCGTGAGGATGTCCAGGGAGAACATTCCATGGGCAGTGCTCCCCGAGGAACGTCACAGGGACAAATAGGGCTACTGCAGCCAGGAGGGCAGGGAGGGCCTTCGGGCAGAGGGGACAGAATGCAGAGCGGGATGAGAGGGTGGCAAGGAGAGGGGCAGGCGCATGAAGAGCAGGAGGTGGGCGGTGGCCGGAGCCTGCAAGGCCGCTGCCCCGGGAAGCTGCTGGTCCTGGGAGGCTGGAAGGCTGGAGAGGGCATTCTGGGCTGGAAATCTTCGGCTTCACCCCTCACGGTGATTGGAGGACTCTCCCTCCCTGCTGCTCGGACCCCTCACCCCCACCCTCACCTGTGGTTCTCTGGAAAACCACCAGCTGGACACTTCAAAGCCCTACGTGTTGTGAACTGCGGCCGGGCCTGGAGGATATGCCTCAGAAAGCGAGAGAGCAATGGAGAAGCCAGAGCGCTCCCAGGCTACCATGATGTCATGGAGGACACAGGCGTGCTGCTGCTAAGGATGAGTCAGGCCGGGAAGCCAGCTCCACGCACCTGGAGTCGGACCAGCATGCAAACACCAGCCCTGCAGGAAAGCCGGGAAGGGGATCAAAGGAGACACGAGGAAGTGGGGTGTGGCAGCTGCGAGGCTTCAGGTCCGGGGGGGCCCCTCCTGAGCCCCAGGCTGGAGAGGACCCAGCCCTGGTCCCAGCACCCCACCTCGGGCTTCAGGGAGTGCCCTGCCTTTCTACCAAGGCCCCAAACAGTCCTTGGTGCCCCGGGGGCGGGAGATGAAGTCAGGGAGGTCGGAGCTGTTTTTAAACACACTTTAGGACTGCACATCCAGGAAGACTGAAATTAAGTCATTTGGGAGAAAGGTGGAAAAATACACACAGGAGCAGGGTACCCTCCTCCCACAGCCGGAGCACGAGTCACCAGCCCACGGCCTCCCGCCCCATGACCCTGTCTGTCTGTCTCTCTCCCTCCTCCCTTCTACGGCCAGCACCAGGCATTCACAGGAGGGTCAAGTCAAGTACACTCCTGTCCTGAGCCCAGGAAGCCCCATGTGGTCAAAGTCAGGAAGCAGATCAGCAGCCATAAGGTCTCGGTTTCGGGTTCCTCGTCTGAGGGGTTTGGAGTTGATAAAGGTCTCAAAAACTGCCTCCCATTAATAGGATATCCAACAGAGGAAAAGGAGAGGGTCAAAAATGAAAATAAAGAGGCTCTGACTTAAATGAGGTTGGAACGTGCCACAGGATATTGCTCCGTAGAGATTCATAACGCACAGTAGCTCTTTAAAGACCCTGAGAAGTCCTGCTGCAAAGGCATGTCTACTCCGGCAACGGCATGCGATAAAGAGGCTCCTGAACTTGTGTGTACATGTGCAGCACACGGGCTGGAGGTGGAGGGAGGAGGAACACAGCGAGAAATGGAAGGTTCTCCCCCACCAGGGATGCCCCTACCAGCAGGAGGAAACAATCAGGAGGTCTGAGTGGATCACAAGATCCTCTTTGTGATGAAGTCCCCAGGGTGGCCCTTGGTTCACACTCTGGGTGGTCAGGGATGTGGGAGATGTGGGCACCACAACACCAGGCTCTGGGTCCTGGGGAAGTTACCGTGTAATCCCAGCGGAGCGATCCCGGGCAAGCCAAGCTCTCCTTAAGGTTGTTTGTAAGTGGAGGTGCGGTGAGGACTGGGGGTTAAATGGGATGCTACAGTCAAGGTGCCAACACAGAGCCAGAGGCTCCAGGCTCCGGGTAGGAACAGACCTCAGTGTCTGTGAGCCTTCTGCCCTGGAGCTAAGCTGCCCCCGCTCTCCTCTAAGGCTCTCACAACCATATCGTTCCGATCTCGTTCAAGATACAACATCTTACAACAAGCCGGGCTCGCTGAAGCCCATGATGCCTGGGAGGGCGGTGCTATGCTCCCATCACTGAGGTTCATGGAAGCCTACAAATGTCTCCCCAATGGAGAGAGAGCTGCCCCCACTGCCTGCCTCATGCTCCCCATCCCCAGCAGCCTCACAGGCTTCCAGAACCTCAAATCCAAACAGACAACTGCCCTGCCTTAATCCTCATTACTCTTAGGATAAAAAGCCCAATCCCTAATGTCTTCCACAATAAGGGAGACTGCAGAACGGAAGGTCCAAACTGGGAAACTGAGATAAAGGAGGCACAATTATAACTCCAGATGTGCACGTGGGGTGCACAGTCATCCTGCCTATAAGGCCTGGCGGTCGGTCCCCCCTGACACCGCCTCTCACTCCCCTCTCCTCCCACCTGGCCCCCAGTGCTCTGGCTTCCTGTCAGGCTGGCAGCTGTCCCACTCCAGCCTGCCACAGGCTTTCCACATGTGTTCCCGCTACCTTTTACCTCCATCACACCTGTTCATCCTTCAGCTTCCAGGAAGCTTCCACCGACGCCCCGATGGTGAATCCTCATTAGACGCCCTCTAAGGCCCTCTTTTTTTACCGTTCAGGCTGGTGTTTAAATTTGCTTCACGGTTCTCTGGGTTTTCCGCTCACCCCACCAGATTTTCAGCGCCTCGGGGGCAAGACCCAGTCCTGCTTTGCTCGCTGCTGTTGTAGCCCAGCACCTAGCAAACAGCACAGCCCACAGCGGCTGCCAGGTGTACGCTGACCGGATGTGCTGCTGTCCTCAGAGTACTCTTACCAGCCAAGGGGGCTTTCTGGTGTCACTTTCTGTAGCTTGTTTAGTAAAAGGGGAAGAATGAATGTTTTTCCAACTTACTCAGTGTCTCCAGAAATGGATTTGCCTCCAATTCCCAAGGGCCTCAGCCCACTGCCCACCCTGAGCCCACTGGCCACAGACACGGGTCAGCTCCCAGGCACACCCACAAACCGCCTCCCACGGGCCTGCCTGTGTAATCATCACCCCCAGGAGACCCCCAGTTGGAAGCTGCTGGATGTTTGGGGTTCGCCTCGGCCATTTCGGGCCATGCCTTCCTCAGGGCCAGCTCCTTCATCGGTCCATGTCCAGAGGAACCAAGAGGACACAAACAGCTGGGGAAGAAAGCCAACCTCGGGTTTACTTTTGAACCAACTCTTGTTCCCTTGCTTACAATTCCAGGGTTTGGCCCCAGAATTTCCGGAAACTGGAGACCATCATTCTCTTCCACCTCCCAAGGGACAAGAGATGAGTCACGCTGGAGATGGCAGTGCTGGGACAGACCTGCCGTGACACAGAAAGGCCTCTGGGGACCCCGGAAAGCCAGGCCTGTGGGAGCACCCACAGCTCTGAGACGGCGGAATCCCAGGCTGCTGGGCAGCTGTGTGGTCGGCGGTGGAGGTGGGCGGTGGTGCCGAGGACGGGAGCCTCATCTTCCCAGACGCTCCCTGGTGCCCCACTTCCTCCTCCTCCAGCTCCTGACCAAAATAGAAGGAGGTAAACTCGCCCCTTCATGCACATTCAAGGAATAAACAAACCAACACAAGCACACTTATCCTGCTGGGTCATCTTTCCCACCTTTTTTTTTTTTTAAAGAACCACAGGCCGTTTTAAGATTCCAAACCAGAGGCAGAAGAGTGGAGTGTGTGGGCAGACGGGGCGAGGAAATGAACTTCACAGTGGAGCCTGCAGACAGGAGCATGTGTCGCAATGACTGGATTCAAGGTTTCCGAGAGCAAAGGGCAGAGCCAAGCAACTCGATGCAGAGCGACAGGGGGTCTAACTGGGGGCCCTTAAACCCAAGAGTGGCGGCCAGGAAGGGGGCTGAGGACACGGCCCACTCAGTGAACTGTGCCAAGTGCCACGCGTGCCTCAGGCCACTGACTCAGGCGGACACTCGTCTTCCACCACATTTCGGGGACCGCCAGGAACAGATTGTGAGTGAAGGACTTGAATGCAAGTCCTTTGTCCGAGAAGTGACCCCAAGAACCGCCAGCCAGAGGGAGGGCTGGAAAAAAAGACAAAACAGGACGCTGTAGGACCAGGGCCCACACCACGGCCCCTCGGCCGCATGGCACAGCTCAGCGGGCTGCTTCCCGGGACACGAGGACAGTGCAGGGACCTCACCGGGTGACCTGCGGGTGGTGCCTGCAGAAGAGTCAGCGATGAGGCGAAGCGGGTCCCTCCATGCTCAGGAATCACGACTCCGGGCCTCACAGAGCCCTCCCCTAGGGGTCAGGGCCCGTGCACGGGTAACATCCGAGGACGCGGTTCCCGGGGGCTCCTCTTTCTCACTCAGCCCATATGCAAAGCTCACTCCCACTCCCCGGGCCTCCCTCCCACTCCCCTGAACTGTGGGCCTCACCTCAGACACAAAGGTTGAGCCCACATCCAACTCACAACATTGAGGGGAAATAGAAGCCTCCTGTGGGCCCAAGTATCTTCTTTAAAGAGCCCCAACCAGACGCCGAGGAAGAGCCAGAGAAAAGGTCCTGTCCCTCCACAGGCACTTACATCCAGGATCCACTCAAGCCCACCGCCCTGACCACAGGACCCACAGGAGCCTGCGAGCAGGTGCAGGGCTGGGTGGAGCGATGGTTTAGCAGGTGGAGAGCGGTGAGCAGTCCAACAAGAAGACTGGAAGGTGAACCTGGTCAGGGCCAGCAGCCTCCACAGGGGCTCGTCCAGAAGTGCACATCTCAATTCTGCCACCTGGCGCCCGGGTGCCAGCCCCCCTTCACCTGTGAGCATCAGGGATGGACACCCCTTCCTCCACCCAGTGCTTCTCAACCAGGAGCGGTTTTGACAATGTCTGGAGACATCTTGAGTTGTCAAAACTGGCTGTTACCTTGTGGGTGGAGGCCAGGGATGCTGCTAAACACCCTACAGGGCACAGGACGGCCCCTAAATGTCGGGACCCCTGCTTAAATGCTGGTGGATGGGGAGGTAGACACACGTCAGCTCCTTGACTCCTGGCTGGAGCGAGGGTGCAGAAGGAGGGAGCCTACAGCACTCCCGGGGTCTCTGAGCGGCACGGCCCCCTTGCCTGGCTGCCTGCCTCTCCCGGCACACTTCCCCATGCTCTGACCTGATCGAGAAACATTTCCTCATCATTCAGTTTCACAAACAAGCCTCGTCCCAGGGTCATCTTCAGGGAAACCCAACCTGAGACCAGCAACGTCACGCAACTATCAGCGCTGCCTCGCGCCATGGAGCTCATTAGGGTTCAGGCCGGGTCCAGGTTTGGCAGGAAGGAGTGCTGCAATCCATTAGCAATGCCTGCCTCGGGTCCCAGATGGGCCGTGAGGGCTTGCGTGCTGGAATGCGGGCCAGGTGTCAGCTTTCCGCCTGCCATCCTTGGATGGGCAACATGGAAAGCCCTGGGTATTGTGGAGGGGGCTCCCTAGAGGGATGGTGGAAGGGAGACAAAGGAAGCTGGTGTTTGGAAGAGCCTTGAGCATTTGCCCTGAGGCCTACTTCTGCCCTGAACATGAAATAACCGAGGACTTCCTCAACCATGGTTGACTCTTGTAAAACATTACCTCCTGGTGAGCCTGCACCCCCATCCGTGCTGAGTCCATAGTCCAGCAGGCACTTTCCTTCCCAGCTACAGATGACCGCTCATGACCAAACTGAAAAATATTAATTCTCTTTGTCTCCTGCCAAAAAGGCTAAAGCAATTACAGGCCCTGATATGAAACACAGATGTTAATACATTTGGAAAAATAGGCTCCTATAGGCGAGCAGAGATCCAAGTATGAAGTGCTTTTGGGAGTAAAGCCCCGGATCAAGTTATGCGGCCGGCCCTCGAGACTGACGCCTGCTCCCACGTCCACTCCGGGGCCGGGAGCCCGGGGCCACGCGCACACACACAGCATGTCCTTTCAGACCAGCACCAACCCAGCCTCGGGCACCCACTGGCACGCCAGCTCTACATAACAGAATTATAATCACCACAGGGAAAATGCCCTGAGATCGAAAAGTCATATAATTACAGGCAGTTTTCACTTTTTGGAAATCGGGCTCAGATGCTGGAGAAAGACTGCAAACAAGGCACTCTCGGGCTTCAGCTCGGGACAAGAGAACACTAGGAAGTTTGCTGGGATGGACTGGCCCAGGCTGGAGGTGTGGGGAGGGCGAGAGGCAGGGCCGAGCGCTCATGGGCGGGCACTCGCTCAGCCGATGGGTATGTGCTGGGCATGTCCCAGGCCCTGCACGGTGCTGGGCATGGACGTGCCTCCGTGCGGATGGTCTGTCAAATCAGGAAGCCCACACCCGAGAAGGCCAGCTCCTTTCACCCATGCAGGCCCCTGTGTTTTGCTCAGTGCCTTCTATATGCCAGGCTCTAGGGACAAAAGATGCGTCGGCACCGCTGGGACCAGCAGGGCAGGTCTTCTGTCTTCTCTGCCTCAGGTTCCTTGGGTGGAAAGTACATTTCCCCATGATTACGGATCCTGGATTGCCATGAAGGGAAAGGAAAATGTGTGCCCCAGGCCAGGGAGAGAAGCAGAAGGGACAGAGGTAGCGGTTGCTCCCTTTCCTTGGACCTAACGTGGTGCTGTGCCCACTGCCTTGTGTGGTGGGTGAAGGTGCTCCCTCGGGGCTACGAGGGAAGGACTAAGGGTGCCTGCGGCATAGTAAGCGCTCACTACAATCACCTTAGTCTTCATCGGTGCTCCCGGAGGCAGCCCTCGCATCTCCCAGTTAAGGGAGACATTGCCAAAAAAAAGAGGGGGCAAAGGTTACATGGTGAGTTGGGGAGGCGACAGCCAAATTGATTGAGAGGTAAAAGGAGCAGCCCTTTCCACAAGGCAGGTCTGCAAGGGGACCAACTTGCCCATCATAGTTAAGTGTCAAGTCCACGTGGAGGGATGGGGACAGAACAGACACAGAGGAAGTGACTCGGAGCTGCTCCTGGGGGTCATCCAGTTCCTCCCTCTCCCTGAAAGACATGCGGCCCCCCATCCGTTCTCTGTGGGGAGTCGCAGCTGCCCCCCCCCCAGCATGTCCACCACTCCCGAGAAGGGGGTAGGACAGGCGTCTCCACCCCCATCAGATGGGGCGGTGACTCTTCCGAGGCCCCAGATCCTCAAAGGGACAGACTGAGCAGGAAACACGCCCACACTGGGGAGTTTTAAAAATCCTCAGTGCCTCAGGGCCAACGTAACACCAGGACCATTACATCAGAATTCTAAAGGTGGGGCCCCAGCTCCCCAAGTTTTATCTATTACCTGACTGCTCTGCGCCCGTGACCTCATCCACAAAATGGGAGAAAACGGACTTCTCAGGTGACTGTTAGAATGCGACATCGCCTACCACCTGCCCCGAGCCAGCCTGACCCATCGAGAACACTCAACAAATGAGGTCTGTCCCCACTGACTCCGCCCACCGCTCACAGTCTCCCTGAGAAGCCAGGTTTGGGATGGATTGTGGAAGGAAACGAAAGGTACAAAGGTCAAAACACCCACCGAGGCCCACCAGATGGCCTCGGGCCACGGGACAGGGAGCCGGGGGCCAGTTGGCTCCAGGATGCCAAGGACAGGCCGGCTGCCATGACCAGCACCAACTGGACTGGCACAGCGTCTCCATCTCTGCCAGGGAGGGCCACAGACACAGGCTTCTCCCAGAGCGTTGGCCCTGGACAGGCGGGAGGACGCCATGGGGAACCCAAAGAGGTGAATGGCCCTGGTCTCCTGCTCAAGCCGAGCCGAGCTGGGGTCTGGAGCGCGCCTGGAGAAAGGTGACAAGGATGAGCGCGGAGGCTCCCTGACCAGGCTGCTCCTGGCCGTGCTCCCCTCTGACCTCCAGACGGTCCAGTGCGGCCTGGTAGCCGGCTGCTCCCACCTTTCTCTTGACCAGGCTACTGGGGAGCTGAACCGGAAACTCCTGAGAAAGTGGCTCCAAATCCGAGCTCACGCCCCGGGGCTGAGGTATAGTGGTGAGAGATAGAAGCCGGGAGACATGGGATCAGGCACGTAGGCCTTCAGCAGCAGCAAGAAGGCTCCAGAAGCTTCTGGAAGCCTCCAGCGCCAGAGCCCACAGGGATCTGCACCCTCAGCCAGCTACTTTCCTGTGCCATCCAGGCTCAGGGCCTGGACCTCACTTGGGGCTCAGTCGCCTTTAAGAGATCGGGCAAGAGGCCACCGAGGGGCTGTATCAGGAGGAGTCTCTCTGCTTCCGTCCCGTGGGCATGGATGGCTCCCAGAGGAGAGGGAGGGCTCTGAGCCACCTGCCCACAGCCCTGGCCACACAGGAAACCACCGGTGCCCAGCCCCTCGCCAGCCTCTGCAAGCCCGGGTTATAAAAGCCCATGAGAGTCTCGTGTGTGGCCAAGGCTAGGCCCACAGCTTGGATGCACGCGCCCTGCCCGAGCCCCAGGCGAGGACATCAGTACAAGCAGGAAGCACCATGTCGCTGTCTTGGCCAAGACTGTGAGCCCAGACTGTGAGGTCCAGTCCAACTCTGCCACTTCCTCGCCGCCCGACCTCAGGTGAGTTACTTCCCTCTCCGAGCAGTCTCTACACCTGCGAGTGGGGAAGACAAGTCTCCGTAGGATCATGTACAAGGTACGCACCACAGTGAGCGTCCATCACGACAAATGATGATAAAACTGGAGCAGGCGTGGATGTGCTCTGGAGGGTGACCCTGTCCCCCTGCCCAGAGGGGCTCATGGCGGCTGAAGTCAGAAAAAGTCAGTCTTGTTACCAAGCCCTTCACCCTACCCAGCCCGATGAAACCAGGAGGACCCGAGCACTGCCGCCCGGGAGCCACCCTGGGGTGCGGGGACGGCAATGCTCTCCAGCACTCACACAACTTCTCCTTGGACTTCACCATAAGGACATCCCTGGGGGGAGGTCAGAAATGCCGAGGCTCAGGTGCACCCCAGCCAGCTGACCCGGAACTGCATCCTCACCTGGTCCCCGGGAGCCGTGCAGCTGAGCTGAGCTGCTAAGGGGCAAGGATGCCACTGGACCGGGGTCGGGGGGCCTCGTCCTTCTCAGAGGAAAAGCTGAGACCCGAGACAGGGGCATGAGAGCCTGGACAGGTGGGGGCACTGCCGGGGACACGGTGACACCTCCTCCTTGTGGGGAGCTGAGAGCTGGGGCGCCCTGGGGAGGATGCTGGGGAGCACAGGGCTTGCCTCCTCCCTCCTCACTGTCTGGAGGCTGCCTCGGCGGAAGGGAGCTGGCAAGCCGCCCTCTCCGGGCCACTGCAGGGACAGCTCCCTCTTCCTCCGAGTACTCAGGCTTGGCCCTGGAGACCAGGCTGAGGTCACCCTCCTGGTAGCCAAAGTCCCTGAGACGGACCAAGGGACATTTTCATCCCGCTGCCAACATCATGTAGACCCAGGCAGTGACTGGTGCTCTTTGAACGGGTTGGGTTGCCCTGACCGGCCTGCGCCCCCTTCCCCCCTCTACCCCCCAGGTCTCACACAGAGCGCCCACATCCCCTACAGACAGAGCAGCACTTCAAGGATAAGCCTAGGGCCTGAGGGGGGCAGGGGGATGGGAAATGCTCAGTCTAGTTTCCATGAATGAAACCTGTTGTGAACTAGTGCAACCCCCCACCCCAAACACCCTCACCTTTAGCTGGAACTGGACTCTGAGCCAACAGGGCTACAGCGGGTCGGGCCCTGGGCTTGGGGGTCCAGAAAAGGAGGGCAAGACTCAGACGCCCTGGCCCCCACTGCTCCCAGCAAATGCGGCCAAGGCCACTGACCCAGACCTGCTGCTCAGCCCGACTCGGCCAACAGCCTGCCAGGGGCGGTCCAGCCTGCCTTTCCAGCTGCCGGGGCCACGCTGCAAGCAGGCCGAGGCCCGTGGAAGGCCTCCAGCTTGGCTCAGGATCGGAACTTAATCTGGATTCCGCGCGATCAAGAGGCCTCGGTGGAAAGTGGCTGTCACAAGGGGAGGGACGCCGAGGCCAACCCAAGCCGGCTCATCTCCGGCCCCCAGGGCTGTCCTGGAGCTCAGGCCGAGGCTGGCCAGTGAGCCAGATGTCCCGGCTCCGCACAGCTGGGCGGCCGGCAGCAGTGAGGCCACGGCTCCTTGGAAGGAGCAGGCTGGCCACACAGCAGGGCGGCCGGGTAGGATCCTCTCAGGGAATCAGATCAGCCACAGGCCTTCAGCCTAAAGAAAGTGCCTGCCCCAGATTGAGGAAATGCCAACCAGGCCCACCCCCGCACCAGCTCAGGCCTGTATCCCCATGAAGACTGAACACTCAGAGATTCAGCAGAGGGAAAGCCACATCTGGAGCTCGGCATCTTCCTAAGAAGGCTCTGCATTCCCTCCGATGATGGTGCGGGGGAGGGAGAGGGAGGATGGTGATGGTGATGGTGAGGATGGTGATGGTGAGGATGGTGGTGGTGGTGATAGTGATGGTGAGGATGGTGATGGTGGTGATGGTGATGGTGATGGTGAGGATGGTGATGGTGGTGATAGTGATGGTGAGGATGATGGTGACAGTGATGGTGAGGACGGTGAAGGTGGTGATATTGATGGTGATGGTGAGGATGGTGATGGTGGTGATGGTAAGGATGGTAATGGTGATGGTGATAGTGATGGTGATAGTGATGGTGAGGATGGTGATGGTGGTGATGGTGATGGTGATGGTGATGGTAATGGTGATGGTGATGGTGATAGTGATGGTGAGGATGGTGATGGTGGTGATGATGATGGTGATGGTGATGGTGATGATGGTAATGGTGATAGTGATGGTGATAGTGATGGTGAGGATGGTGATGGTGGTGATGGTGATGGTGATGATACTAATATTAATAAAACTTTACTGAGCATTTACTATGTTATAAGTAAGCATGTTAATCTCCTTTATCCTTACAACTCTGAGAGGTAAATGCTATCATGAGTCCCATTGTATCGAGGAGGAAACAAGCTCCCAGAGGTAAGACTCCCAAGACCACACGGGTATATAGTGTTGGGGTTCAAATCCACACTCTTCATAGCTAGTCATCCCACCTGGGGAACGACATAATAGGATTGTTTTGCTTCCGCATTAACTTCTGGAGAATGAGAGACTAGATTCCTTCTTTCCGGTGAAGAAAGGAAAGTTAGAAATCTACAGAGAGCAGCCCCTTCCTCCACTCCCACCGCCTCACTCCCCCACCTGCCCTCCTTCATACTCTGCACCTGTCACGTCACTTCCTCTGCTCCACCGTGAGCTCCTGGAGAGCAGAGCCTGGGGTCTGCTGACTTCCGCCTGCACACGGCACACAGCCGGTGCGCAAACATTCGCTGGCAAGGGACTTGGCCTCCCAGCAAGCCACAGCCCTCAGAGGCAGGAACCCAAAGCCAGGCTGGGCATCCCCAGAGATCACCTGTGGCCACGCTGCTTGTGGGGGGCAACCTGGAACACCTGCCCTGGCTGGCTGCCAAGGAGCCTCGGACAGCTGCCCCACCCGTACCTCTTCCAACCACAGTGAGTCAGGCCCTCTCCTCTCCCCGGGGCCTTCCTCCCACCCTGTGGATCTAAGGCAGGGTCGAGGAGGCCGCCACCTCACACCATGATGGGACCGCAGTGCCAGCAGGTTGACACAGGCAGAAGGATGAGCAGCTGCCGGCAGCCTTTGCACAAGTGGGCTGATGGAGTGCTACTGACAAACAGCCTCTCGGCACCTGCCTCACCCCAGTGTGTCTTCATGAGAAAAGTCAAGCGTGTTCTTGTTCAAGAGCCCTGGGAGATCCGTCAGAGAACAGCAAACACACGCCACCCCGAGAAGGAACTCAGTGCTGCTTCTTGTGCCTGGGCCTGGAGCCAGGGCACGGCCGACCGGGGGGAACAGGGGCACCTGGGTACTTTAGGGAGACTCGGGGGTGACTGCCAAGGCTGTCTGCCGCCTCCGCTGCACCACGCCCACGCCCTGTACCTTAGGGCACTGCATTCGAATGGGGGCTCTAAATGCAAATTTAATCCACACTGAGATACCATTGGTCCATCAGACCGACAAAGATCAAACAGTTTAATAAGAGACCATGTTGGTGAGTATAGGGGGAAACAGGCCTTCCCTATGTGGCTTCTGGGAATATAAACGGATAGAGCCTCCATGGACAGCAATTAAAACCCATCAGGGTCCCTGTGTGGGGGCTCTCTTAGGGGGCTGGTGTGCGTACAGCGTATGAAATCAGGTAACGAGTGCAAGACATCAGAAGCATCAAGAACAGTTTGGTTTTCTCAGAAGACTACCTCCAAAAGGGACATGCTTGGCAAACGAGGTGGTAATGGTCCCTAAGTCCCTGATGTGATAACGGTCCCCATTCCAACTGAAGATGCTAGACTGCCCATCGAAGGAGCTGCCCACCCACCTTCCTTCTACTGATTACCAAGAAACAGTATGCGGGGAGGCGGGTAGAAGTCTGAGACCTGAGACACCCAGAAACCCAGCCAGCGGGTAGTCTGTAACCCTGGCTCGGCACCTCGGGGCGGCAGAGTGGACTTGCCAGACGTCCCAGCCCGTTCTCTCAGCCGTCTTACCTCCCAGAAGAGCTGGAAACTAAAGGGTCTCAAGAAATTAAAGTCTTTCAACACCTGCTTTCGGTTCCTAGCCTCCTGAACATTGGAAGGCTGAGAGTTCTCTGCCTGTTTATTTGGGGTTTGGGGGTGTCTGTCCCCTAAGATGATTACAAATGGCCACTTTGGTTGGTCACCTGACATCATGTGCTGCGTTTCAGAGTGACAAATGGGAGAGGGGTAGACCTTCAAAAACGTTTCTTCCTCTTCTCTGTCCCCTACCTTGCAGGCCCCTAAACACAGGCCAGACCCAGACCACCCCTAAATACCCACTTGGGGTCACACAACCTCAGGCTCACTGGCCATCCCCTGTTCCTCACAGGATTCTTGGATGGTGATAGTTTTAAGAAACAGTGACATTAAAACAAAACAAAACAACATACACCTCTTTAAAAAAGAGACCCAGCCCAGGGCCTGCACATGGTGGAAGCAGCCAGGACTGACCCTGCGGACCTGGCCCCACCCTCTGGCCGCCACCACTTCCTCTGCAGTTGGAGGAAGCTCGAGTCCCTCCCCGGCATCAGCGCAGCACCCACCTGCCCAAGTGCTCCTGCAGCACCTGGTAAACGCTGATCCGAAAGGTCTGGTTGTCGAAGCGCTCCCGGATGTAGTCCTTGTAGATCCGGAACTCGGCTGCAGTCACGGCCTCCCCTTCCGGGATCTTGGAGAGATCAAACCGGAACTCTCGATGGTGGTAGCGCGGGTGGAAAAACTCCTTGTCATGTTCCACTGCAAAGGGAATAACACACACGGGCACCAGCAGCTCGTTAGTAACTGGCCGCACGCTCCTGGCTCAGAGGCCAGCATCTGGCTAAGCCCATTGCAAGCGACCCCGGTGGTGACGGCTCAGCCCACGCCACCTGCTGTGGGCTGAAGTCCCCTTGGGGAGCAAGGGCGGTGACTCTGCATCCACCTGCCGGGGAGAGGTGGCAGTGACCACAGCGGTCCTAGCAGCCCTGAGGCTCAGGTTCCCGGAGAGCAGGTCTGGGTCTGCAACCAAGCTCTGCTACTAACTAGCTGAATGGCCTGGACAAAGTACCAAGTACCTTCAGTTTCTCCATCTAAAAATATGGGGAGAATAATCCTCTTTCTTTTGTTGTTGTCGGAGGTAAGTGATCTAATTCACTAAGTAGCTTAACATCTGGTAGGGCCAGACGACTGCGAGCTGTTATTAGTCAACATCGACCTCGCTCTGCCTCTCCGGGTCCCTCAGCACCTGGTGCTCAGCCGGCTGCACGTGAGAACCACTGTGGGAGCTTTGAAAACACAGGGGTGCCCTGGCCCACGGCTGGGCTGGTAAACGTTTCCTAACTGGCTCTCTGGGACCCTGTCTGTAGTGCTGGCCAATTTCCATCTCGCAGATCTCAGCTTCCCCAGTGGGCCGGGGAGATGGCACACTGGCTCCAGCAGCCGCTGCTCTCTCTCCCCTCTGAACCAACTGCAGGGTGTCACTGGGGGAGGGTTCAGAACCCGGTACTTTGTAAAGCACCCAGACGTTTTTCATAGCAGCCAGGTTTACAACCACAGACTTAGACTTCTAAGAGATGGCATGGCCGGGGGCTTTGGAAAATGACTTCAGGACAAAATAAAGTGAAGGACCTCAGCGCTTCTCCCTGACTCGGGCAGTGAGACCAGACCAGGAGAGCATGCCCCCTTCGCAGGGGATAAACACCAAGATGATATAAGCCCAAGGACTGGTCCTGGGGTTGCACCGCGGTTCCTGGGGGCCCTGCATCCTCTGGGCCCAAGTGGAGCAGGGATGGAGCTGGGAGTAACAAGTTCGGGAAGATGCAGGCCAGGTTCCGGAGGGTTTGCAGCATCTGTCATCTCCAGGGGACAGTCCCCGCTGCACCTCCTGTAGGGGTGGGGAACAGCGTGGCAGAGGAGAGGAGAAGCAGGACCAGCGTGCTGCAGCTCAGTGGGCCCGAGAGCTGCCGGGCCAGGCTCGGGCTACTGCAGCTAAGGACGGGATGCTTGATGAAGGAGGCACCCGCACCAGCAGCCCCAGGGCTCCATTAGGAAGACACTGGGATGAGGGCAGGGGCCCTGGGGAATGAGCCATCTCTCGGGCTGCTCCCTCCTGGGCTGAGGAGGCAGGTGACATCTCGAGGCAGGGGATTCCGGCTGGGCACAGAGTGGCCCTGCGTCTGGACCGCAGCCTCTGGAACCCCGGGCTCCATGGGAGAGCTGGCCAGAGGGAAGGGCTCTCCAGAACCGATGGCAGCTGTCCTCAGCCACCCCCTCCCCCCACCCCTTCACACTCACAGGAGGACCTCTCTTCTACCCGGTCCAAGAAAAAGGCAAGGCTGAATCTGATGGCAAAACATGGCCACGGGGCCCAGCCAGCGTGGCTCAGTGGTTGAGCATGGACCTATGAACCAGTAGGTCACGGTTCGATTCCCAGTCAGGGCACATGACTGGGTTGTGGGTTCTATCCCCAGTAGTGGGTGTGCATAAGGCAGCCGATCAATAATTCTCTCTCATCATTGATGTTTCCATCTCTCTCTCCCTCTTCCTTCTTCTCTAAAATCAGGAAAATATATATATATAATATATATATATATATACACACATATATAATATATATAAAATATATACAAATATATATTTTATATATAAATATATAATATATATAAATTTATATATATAAATATATATATATATATATCTACACTAATAAAAGAGAAACATGGTAATTAGTGTACGACCGCTACCCTTCCCATTGGCTAATCAGTGAGTATATGCAAATTAACTGTCAGCCAAGATGGTGGCCGGCAGCCATGCACTGAAGCGAACATGAGGCTTGCTTGCTCCAGTGACTGGCAGACTCCAACGTTCCTCGCCTGCCGCTGCCGGCCTCTGACCTGGCAGTTTGAAACTTTGTAACAAATATAGAAGCTGAACAAAACCCCAGAAACCAGCTTTCAGCCACTGGGATCTCAGAGCTGGAGTTATACATTGTTTCGATTATAGAACGCAAACAAACCAGATACCAGCTTTCAGCAGCGGAAGCCTCAGAGCTAGAGCCAGAGCTAAAGCTGGCCCAGAATATAAAAAAAAAAAGAAAAAAAGGAGAGGTTGGGTGCTTCAGTCAATCGCCAGCCTGAAAGCAGCCCTCAGCCCCTCACCCAGACTGGCCAGGCACCCCAGTGGGGATCCCCACCCTGAAGGGTGTGTGACCAGCTGCAAACAGCAATCATCACCTCATCCAGGCTGGCCAGGCACCCCAGTGGGGACCCCCACCCTGATCCAGGACACCCTTCAGGGAAAACCAGCTGGCCCCCAGGCCTCTATCCTATATAGTAAAAGGGTAATATGCCTCCCAGCACCAGGATCAGCGGAGCCGCGAGGCCTCCTGGCACTGGATCAGCGTGACGGGGGCAGCGCCCAAACCCCCTGATCGCCCTGCGGCTCTGTGTGTGACAGGGTGAGGCGCCCCAACCCCCCCCCCCCCCCCCAGGCCCTGCTCTGTGTGTGACAGGGTAGAGCCATAACCTCCCCATCGGCCCTGCCCTGAGTGTGACAGTGACGGCGCCCCAACCCCCTGATCGGCCCTGCTCTGTGGGTGATAGAGGGCAGCGCCCCAACCCCCCCCCCCCCACGGGCCCTGCTCTGTGTGTGATGGGGTAGAGCAATAACCTCCCCATTGGCCCTGCCCTGAGTGTGACAGGGGGGAGCTCCCCAACCCCCTGATCGGCCCTGCTCTGTGAGTGACAGGGGGGAGCTCCTCAACCCCCTGATCGACCCTGCTCTGTGCGTGACAGGGGGGAGCTCCCCAACACCCTGATGGGCCCTGCTCTGTGCATGACAGGGGGGAGCTTCCCAACCCCCTGATTGGCCCTGCTCTGTGCGTGACAGGGTACGGAGCCCCAACCCCCCTGATGGGCCCTGCTCTGTGCGTGACAGGGGGCAGGGGCCCAACCCCCTGATTGGCCCTGCTCTGTGCGTGACAGGGGGTGGCGCCGAAACCTCCCCATCGACCCTGCCTTGAGTGTGACAGGGGGCGGTGCCCCAACCCCCCAATCGGCCCTACCCTGAGCATGACTGAGGGTGGCATCGCAACCTCCCGATCCGCCCTGCTCTGTGCATGACAGGAGGCGGTGCCCCAACTCCCCAATCGGCCCTGCTCTGAGCCCGACCAGGGGCTGCACCTAGGGATTGGGCGTGCCCTCTGCCACCCGGGAGCAGGCCTAAGCCAGCAGGTCATTATCTCCTGAGGGGTCCCAGACTTCGAGAGGGCACAGGCCGGGCTGAGGGACCCCTCCCTTCCCCCCCAAGTGCACACATTTTTGTGCACCGGGCCTCTAGTATATAAATAAAAGACATGGTCATGGGGACTCTGATCTATGAAGGCGGAGAGGGAGGGAGGGGTCTTTTGTGGCAGCTTCCAGGAAGCTAGGAGACCAGGACATGGGGATGGGGGGAGAGGGGGCATGGCAAGTAGCCTCCACTCTGTCGCTGTGGAAATGCCCTGGGCCAGTCCTCTGCCACCCCTCAAGCTCATGCACCCCTGCACGTGGGTAGGGGATGCACCTGATGCCCACGAGATGTTGAGTTGCCTGTGCAGAGTCAGAGCCGGGACTCAAAGCCAGGTGCACCCCCACCGGAGGCCGTGGCCGAGCATCCCCGTGGCAGTGCTGACAGCTGGGAAGGGAGCTGCTCTGCTGGTGTCAGAACCTTTTCATCGTATCACAGCGCACGGTCTGTACGCCTGCCAGATGTGAACCCACCCAGGGAAGCTTCTCCCAGATCAAGAAACAGCCGTGACCAGCGCCCCTCCTAGGCCCCTCTCCAGCCACAGGGGTAACACGGTACCTTCTCCTGCGCCTGGCTCCTCCCCTCCCCAGGGTTACTGTGATGCATCCTCATCTCTTTGGACGCTCACACACCCTCACTGCTGTGACCAGCCCACAGCCTGACTGCCCCATGGCCACGTCCCTTCTACCGTTCACAGGCGCCTGGGGATCTGCAATCCGGGCTCAGAGAGCAGTGCTGCTAGGAGCCCTCGGGCACCTGCATTTGGGCGAGTCTGGGTGGGCACACAGGAAGTGGACTGTGCGTGTTCAGCTTGGTCACTGCCACGCTGTTCTCCCGGAGGGCCGTACCTGAGAATGCCTAAGGGTGCCCGAGGAGTAGCAGCCTGGCTAGGAAGTCATGGGCAGAGGCTAGGGACACTGGGGGCCTCCTCAGTGCTTTTTTCTGCAGGGGCTGGGAAGGAGGGGGGCGGGGGTGAGGCCACACCCCCTGGAGTGAATCCTGTGCCCTCAGTAAGCAGTCAGGTGCATCCACACAGCCCCCACCCTGGGCCCCTGTGAGGGAGCTCCCAGGGAACGCACCTCACAGTGCCCCAGGCGCCCAATGTGAAGTCAAAGACCATCCCTTAGCTAAATGAGAAGGATGCCCACAGTCATCCTCTTGCCGGACCTCCATGAGCAGCATTCGACACTGGGCCCTTCCTGCTTCCTGAACTTGCCTTCCTGTGGCTCCCTGCACTGTGACCGCTCAGGTGCCCCACCCCACCCCACCACTCTGGCCACCCCTGGAAACACGCCCTCAGACATTCCCAATTAGGAGTTAGCATGGTCCTGAGGGACATCAGGACAGCATTCCACAGGCCAGTCCCCGCCCCCATGCTGACAGATGGCACAGATAAAGCCTCCGTTTCCAGCCGCCTCCCCCAGCAGAGCCCACCCTCCAAAGGCCAGAAAGGCCCACGGTGCTGCGGTGCTGCGACATTCAGCAGAGGAGCCCAGCACGATGCCTGGAACACAGTCAGACTCCCACACCCCCCAGTTTCCCTGCTCCCAGTGCCGGGATAGACCACACCCCCAACAGCTCCTATCAGCAGGCAGTGACCAACCAAGCAGAGAATGGGGGGTTGGGAGCCCTGGTCAGTTTACAATAATGATGGATGAAGAACCCAGAAGTGAAAAAGAGAAAGCATGTTTACGAGTGCTTGCTCTGTGATGGTCTCACACAGAGGAGCCTGTGCCAGTCTGATAGACCCCGTGAGGCGGGATGGATCCCCATTTTACAGATGAGGAAACTGAGGCTCAGGGAGTCAAGTAATTTGCCCAAGGTCACAAGTTAGGCGAGTGGCTGAACTCCAAAATCCACTCTTGACCTTGGCATTCTCTGCAGCCAGGTGGCCTGAGTTCCCCTTTCAGCTGTGCCACTTACCAGCTGTGTGGCTAAGCCAGCCCATTCCCCTGTGTGTGTGCCCCCTTCCTCCAGGGTAATAATATTGGCCCTTTCTCGCACTGCTGTTGGGAGGCCATAGGGGCCGGCACTTATAACAGAAAGTGCCCAGCAATTTGTGCTGGCCATTGTCACAGAAGCTCTAAACAATGAACTGAGAGAACGGCCATCAGTGCAGAAGAAGCAGTGTGTGTGTGTGTGTGTGTATGTGGGGGGGAGGGGGAGTATTTACATAGTTCAGCCAAGATAACTTTATCTGGGGGAAAAGTGCAATAGAGCAAACAATACAGACACGTTTAATAAGCATGACATCGACACAGGTACAATTACTAAAGCCACACACCCAGTGAAGAAAGAAAACATTGATACATAATTAATCATAAATATAAAGTTCACTGTAACGGGTGTATATGTAACTTTTTTAACATATAAGATTAAATGTATCTTAACTGTTAAGACACTGAAGATATCAGACAGTTAAGATAATGAGGTTACACCCTAACCGGTTTGGCTCAGTGGCTAGAGCATTGACCTGCGGACTGAAGGGTCCCAGGTTCGATTCCGGTTGGGGGCATGTACATTGGTTGCGGGCACATCCCCATTAGGGGGTGTGCAGAGGGCAGCTGATCGATGTTTCTAGCTCTCTATCCCTCTCCCTTCCTCTCTGTAAAAAATCAATAAAATATATATTTTTAAAAAGATAATAAGGTTATAAAGCTTCTTTTTTAAAAATGGCAAAGGAATCAAGTATCCAAGTAAACTTCTTGCAAAACTTGCAGGCTCTTCGGTTTGGCTTTCTGAGTGAATTTCCTTCTTTGATTATTTTAAGACAACGAGAGGCATGAGCCACGTTGTCATTCTGTTCTTCCTGAAACCCACATCATATGTTCTGAAATAATGTTGTGATTTATCAAAGAAAGAATGGTCATTTTTTTAAAAAAGTCAATGTCCAACCCAAATACCAAGTCACGTCTTCCCGAGGTTTCGGCTTCACGTGGGAACCCCGCCATAGCATGACTCCACAGCAGTCTTTCTGGGATCGACAATTTAATTGGCACCACTAAGGTCTAGATGGGAGCTTGTATGCACTTTTAGACAGAAAACACATCTTTACACCAGCTTTTTAAACCTCAGGCGATTACCCAAGACCTGCACTTTACAATCAGTGTCTGGCATTGCTGTCTCCTGTGCCCATAAAGGAACTTTATGTGTATCACTGGGCTTTCTAAGAAAACCCGGAGCCTGGAAACCCAGCTTTCGCCTGCTGCCCTTTACATTCCAGCCCCCCGCCAGCTACGGGAGCTCACAGGCTTTCACCAAGACTTTCATCTTGAAAAGATCAAAAGGGCTCAAATCCCTGAGACCAAACGGTAAGTCCAAAGAAAGTAGATTCCAGAAAACACCATCCTGACAGCAACCAGCCTCATGACTGTCCCCAAAGCAGATCCTAGAGTCCTTTCATAAAAGCCTGAAACAAGAACCCTAAAGCTGGCCGTGGAGGGGGGATTCTGCGTCGCAGGATGTCAATAAAGCAGAGGGGCCGGTGGGACAGGAAGCCCCGCGCCAGATGTCGGCTCTCAGGACCCTGACACTCAGGGATGGCTTCTGTGCCACATGCAAGTCCAGCCTGCTCCCCAGTTCTACCGACCTGTGAGTACGTGGACATCCTTCAAACAAGTCCCCTTAAGCTGGAGTTGGGTCGCTGCCCTTGCAACCAAGGCAGCTCTGAGCAAAGCAATCATGAGCCCAGTGATTCTCATGCCAGGAAGGGGATGGACAGTGGTTATCCCCAGGTGGCCATTTGCCATGAAAGCTGCTGTATTTAGATTGGCATAATTTCCGAGTACAGATGGCCCCTAAACCCCTAGGAACAGGGACAATGACTATCTCCCTCTTGAACCCCCAGTGTCCAGCACAGCCTGGCAGTCAGTAAGGCTCCGTAGGTCTAGCGGACTGAATACATTATTCCTGGCATAGTTCCTGTCTGGTCTATAAGTAAGCGATTATATTCATACTATACATCCAGTGAAGCACACAAATCAGAAGTGGTCATGATGTTCGGCAAACTTTCTAGACGTAAACACACCCAGAACAGGACACAGCATTTCATCACTAGCAGTCCCTCCTCCCCAGGGGTGACAGCCACCCTAACACCCAGCACCCAGCCTCACTTGGCCTGCTTGGCACTTCCCCTTCTGCATCTGCTGCCTCCGCTCACCTGCACCCCCATCACCCCATGTGGCTGCTTGTGGTGGTAGCTCATGCATTTCCACTGCTGAGTAGGACCTCATTGTGCAAAAAGGCCTCCATTTATTTTGTGATGGACGCTTGGGTAGTTTCGAGTTTGGGACACTACAGGTTGTGCTATGATGGGCATTCGTGCACGCGCCTTTTGGCGAACACATTTCTACTGGGTAAACTCCAAGAAGCGGGATTGCTGGGTCCGAGGGCTGAGTGCTCAGCTTTAGTATGTGCCTCTCACTGTCTCCATGGCAAGAATCTGGGGGTAACAGGCTACGGAGCCAAGTGAGACGTCATCCTAAAGAGACGGTTGGCTTTCGTTAGTTTTAGTATATCCTGGTGCCTTTGTCTAGGTACCTGGTATGAGGGAGGTAGGAATTCTTCCCAGGAAAGGTGTGGAATGGAAGAATGTTCAGGAAGTTAAGGAAGAATTGAGGTTGGCCAACCCCAGAGAACAAGAAGGGCATGGCAGACAGAGGGAACAGCATGCTTGAAGGCCTGAGAGACAGCGTGTTGAGTGGTAAGAAGACTGCTGGGAATAACAAGAAACAGGCAAGTTAGTTCCTCATCGAGAAGGTTCTTGGATGCCATGCTAAGGAGTCAATCATTGACCCCCCTCAATTATGATTGGTTTGGTTCATTGTTGTGCTGGATGGAGCCTTCATCAAAACTATTTTAGCGAGAGGACTGGCAATACTGTGAGAACAGAGGTGAGAACATAGACAGGGAGCTCAGAGGAGGGTCTGGGCTATCGATGATGCATGTCCAACATGTATATCCTCTCTCCTTTCCTGCACCCAAGATAGGCATCATTAAACAGTCACAGCACTCTTTGCTTCCACCTGGTACTGGGGCAGCCACTACAAATCCTGGCTGCCTGAGAAAATGGCATGCTTTTCATCCCTGCTCCGGACTACAGAGACGGAATGGACAGGAAATGAAGTTAGGGGGATGGACAGAAGACAACACTGATCAGACGCAAGCGTTTGAAGGGCGAGGACTAGAGAAGGGACGTACCCTGCTAGCTGGAATGCCTAGTAGGCAGTAATGCCCCCAGTAGATGTAAATATTGCAGGAACAGCTCTGCAGGGCAAGTAGGAGGGAAGAAAACATGGGTAGTTGCAGAAGGTTAGACTTGAGTGACCTGTGAGCAACCCAAGTAAAAAACTGAACACTTGAGAAGAGAGAGGTCTGAAACCCTGGCAAGAAAGTTCAAGTTTGGGGCTACGGAACTGGGCTTATGGTCAAGTTTTATGGAAAAACATGCCCAATGAGAAAGACAAGCACAGCCATGGCCTGACCTCGAGGGCTGCATGGGAGGAGAGAACACGCCACCGGAAGAACTTGGCCGGGGAAGGAGCAGGACTGCGGACAGCAAAGTAAGATGACCGGATGGCGGCCAGATTCAGACATAAAGGGCCAGGAGACCAGTCACTGGATTGGTCATTGGCAGCTCGCAGACCTCAGGCAGTAGCCCCCCTGGGGACCTCCGGGCAGAAAAGACACCTGAAGAGCAAGACGCGGCCACTTGTGGACGAGAGGCCTGGAGTGTAGAAGGGGAACAGCCAGAACACAGAGCCGCTCTTCTGGCCGCGGCGAGGGAGAGTTGATAAATGGTTAAATAACCAGCTTCATCGCCCAGCAGCTCCTTCCAAAACTGTGTGGTTTTCAGAAAAGGCCTGGTTAACCTCCGGACATGTGGTCTGCCCCCAAAGATGCCGCTAAGCTATGAGATGGCACCAAGTATTTTATGAGCACAGGCACGCTTTCCAGGTAAGAACTGCAAGTCCAGCGTTCGCGCTCGGCTCCTCACTCGGAGTCTGGTCTCCGTGAGCTCAGCCTGGACCGAGGCCCCGGCTGTGGCTGGGACACACCCTGAATCCCTTCGGTGAGAACGAAGCTCTGGGAACCAGGAGAACCACCGGAGCCCACAGCACAACCAGGAGCTGCACATGAGTTCTGAAGGACCCCTGACTGCTGAGACCCCCAACCCCCATTTCACTCTGACTCTTCCCATCCAGACTCCTCCCTTTTTCCTACAGGAACACGATTCATCCAGAAGGTTCTGGCACTCGCAGGAATTCACAGGAGCTGATGTCACAAGGCTGCTGGGGAGGTGATGTTTGGCCCGAGGCTCTGGGATGTGAAATTGGACGATGGCTCTTCACTCACTCACAGGTTTAGGCGGCAGGAGGAAGGAGTATGAAAGGCGGCCAGCCCCGCCATGAAGTAGGCGCTCTCGGAACAGAGCAGACATAGCTCCTCGCAGAGGAAATATCTCCACGACACGACGTGGATGCGCCCCGTGCACAGTAGCTCCTGCAGGAGGGGCGTCGGCCCAGAGCCCAGAGAAGGGAGCGTCGCATACAAGTCTAAAACGATAGATGCTGCCAAGCAAATCCTTCATGTCTCCTTGCACCCTGTGTACCCAATCAACGGGTATTTCTGGAGCTCCCCATGGTGGGTGTGGGGGGACCCCCAGCTGTTCTGATATAGGACAGAAGCTGGTGAAAAGCCGTTAGATGACAGCAGTTACCTATCTAACCCCCAAACCAAATCAACTGTCTTAACCATTCTGAAGCGTTCAGTTCAGTAGCGTCACGTACATTCACGGTGTGGTGCAACCAATATCCAGAACTCTTACTCTTGCAAAACTGAAAGTCTGTCCCCATTAAACAAGTCCCCATTCCCCGTCACCCCGGCCCCAGGAACCATCATTCTCCTTTCCATCTCTATGGGGTTGATTACTCAGAGTGCCTCATGTAAATGGAATCATACAATATTTGTTCTTTTGTGGCTGACTTATTTCACTCAGCATAATGTCTTCAAGGTTCACCCAGGTGTTAGCATGTATCAGAATTCCTTTCCAAAGCTGAACACTATTCCATTTGTGGATGGACCATGCTTCGTCCATCCAGCCATGGATCCATGGACCCTGGGGTGGCTCCCACCTATTGGCTACTGTGAATAGCGCTGCTATGAACATGGGTGTGCAAATATCTCTTTGAAAGCCTACTTTTAGTTCTTTTGGATATAGATCAGTGGTTCTCAACCTTCCTAATGCTGCAACCCTTTAATACAGTTCCTCATGTTGTGGTGAACCCCAACCATAAAATTATTTTCGTTGCTACTTCATAACTGTAATTTTGCTACTGTTATGAATTGTAATGTAAATATCTGATATGCAGAATGTATTTTGATTGTTACAAATTGAACATAATTAAAGCATAGTGATTAATCACAAAAAACAATATGTAATTATATATGTGTTTTCCGATGGTCTTAGGCAACCCCTGTGAAAGGGTCGTGACCCACAGGTTGAGAACTGCTGATATAGATCCAGTGGAATTGCTAGGTTATGTGGTCATTCTATTTTTAATTTTTTGAGGAACTATCATACTGTTTTCCATGGAGGCGGCTTCATTTTATATGCCCACCAACAGCACACAAGTGCTCTGCACCCTGACCTACACTTGTTATTCTCTCATGTTTTCTTCTGATAGCAGCCATCCGAATGGGTGAGAGGTGGACAGCCCCCACGTCAGAAGCCTTCCCACGGGCCTGGAAGCCATATCCCATGTCACACACATCATCTCATCTAATCTTTATAACACCCCGCTAAGAGGTAGCACACGCATCGTGTCCATTTTGCAGATGAGAACATTGAGACTAGGAGAGATAAAGTCACTTGCCCGCAACCATACAGCTGCTCTGAATACCTGTATGGTTTGCAGCTCTTGGCCACACTCTCTCCCTCAAACTGGGAACCACCTTGACCTTGTAGCTATAAAGACAATTAAATAAGGATAGCTCTGAAGTATACCAAACTCTTGGCACACACAACATAGTCACAACACTTTTTAAATCTTCACCTGAGGGTATGTTTTTATTGATTTGAGAAAGAGGGGGAGAGGGAGAGAGAGAAACATCGATCTGAGAGAGAAATATCGATCTGAGAGAGAAACATTGATCAGCTGCCTCCTGCACATGCCCCAACTGAGGATTGAAGCCCCAACTTGGGTACATGCCCTGACCAGAAATCAAACCCACAACCCTGGATGCATGGGACAAAACTCCAGCCAACTGACCCACATGGGCCAGGGCCGTGGTCACAACATTAATCTCCTTAAAAACCGAACCCAGAGACTGCAGACTGCATCGCACTCAGGTCCCTCTCTGGTGTGTAACTGTTGCTCTGGCCCAACACCAGAGTCACCCTTGAGCGAGGCTGACAGTTTGAAGATTCTGTAGCATTAGCCCACCTCCCCATCACACCTCCCTAGCCCCCCAAATCAGGGGGGCAGGGCTCTGCCTGGCGGAGGGCACACAAGAGGCATTGTCTCCCAGGCCCCTGAACTGCCGCTTCAACTCTCGAACTTTCCACCAAATGCT
This sequence comes from Myotis yumanensis, assembly GCF_028538775.1. Taxonomy (NCBI): domain Eukaryota; kingdom Metazoa; phylum Chordata; class Mammalia; order Chiroptera; family Vespertilionidae; genus Myotis; species Myotis yumanensis. The sequence goes on along the minus strand of NW_027223758.1, from coordinate 6,932,363 downwards.
TGGGCTGCCAGCAAGACCACCTGGAGTCCCAGCGAGAGGGTCTTCAGAGACACGGCGTCCTTGTCAGAGGCGGGGGCTGAGTCCTGAGATGCAGGTGCGTAGGCCAGACCCCTGGCAGCCGGGCTTTTTGTCCTCAGCTCTGCAGGCCGCACAGATGGGGGAGGGGCAGAGAGCATTACTGTACCGCAAGATTAAACACTTCAGTGTCAACATGTGTGCAGTATTGCTCGAACAATGTTATCATTGTGAACTGAACGGACCAAAGGGTTTAGGCGATGGGGTGGGGAGAGGGAGGAAAGATGGGTTTAATTATCTCCAGGGCTGAAGCCAGTTGTTTGCCTAAAAAGACCCAGACGCTCGCAGAGCTGAAAAGAAAAATGGGCTGTAAGTGTATGTCAATGTTTCCGACATAAACTGAGGGTGCCACCCTTCACCCATGGGCGCCCCATCTGCTCAGAGGGAGGAACTCTGCCCCTAGGCATCTCTGGGTCCCAATCCCATCCTTGGCTAATTGAAAATGAGGGAAAAGAATGAAACTAGTTACTATTTTCAGCTAAACTAGCAATTGTCAACCAGGGGCAATTTTTCCTCCCCTCTCCCACCAGGGGACATGGGATAATGCCTGGATTCATTTCATGTGTGCTCCTGGCTGCTGTGGGCAGAGGCCAGAGACACTGCTAAATGCCTGCCCTGCATAGGACAGCACCACTGTCAGCCACGCCGAGATGGGAATCCCTGAGCTCACAGACAAACCTCAAGGGAGTCCGCAACCCTGGGTTTTGGCCCCATCTGGGCTCTCAGCTAGCAGGGTGGAACCACAGGCTCACTGGCCTTCAGTTTTTCCTCCTATAACAGAGGGATGGGTTGAATTGGTCTGAAGTCCCCTTTCTCTTCTATTAGGGCTGTACCTTATAAAGTTGCCAAGATCCTACCAATTCTGACCTACATATGGTTCAACTGAATACTTCTAAATTTGAATCCTACATCTGTGCTGTCCACCACAGCAGCCACTAACCACATGTGTCTCCTGAGCACTGGAAATGTGGCCGGTGTGGCTGGGAACTCGACATCCACATCTATTTCCGCGTAATTAATTTAAAGCGAAGTGGCCGCATGTGGCCAGTGGCTCCCGTCCTGGACAGCAGATGCGGAGCACTTTCTGCATCACAGAAAGTCCTGCCTTTCAGCCCTGCTCTACGAAGTCAACGCACTGACATGAAGAAATGCACTGACATAAAGATGACATAAAAGCCTTATTGCCAACGAGCCTCTCGAAGATGTTCTCAGGCACCGACGAGCAGCTTTTTCCTCTGAGAGAGAAAGTCCACAGAAGAAAGGAGAAGCTCATTCCGGCCTGTGCCTGGGGTGGACACTGCTGGCTCTGTGGCTCTGGGTTCTGACAGGCATGAGGCGCCCTGCTCAGTCACAGGGCCACGTCGGAGCTGGCCACCAGGGGAGTGACATCACGCTGGGTAATCATCAGACCCGACAAGGTCAGGAGTGCAGGGCGGGGCTTTGCTCTCGGTCAGGCCACCGTGGCCCCTTCCCAGGGCTGAGCCGGGCACAGCTCAGAGGTCACAGCCCCTTTCATTTCCTTCCTAGAACGTAACGCTCTCATTACTTTGGTGATTGGGCCGTTGACCTGTGTATTAACTGTCTTCTAGGCTTTAACTCCAAGAGAGTAAGACCTGAACGAGGGCACAAACACAGGCTGGGGTGTGGGTCCCCACCCGACTGCCCATGGTGCTAACGAGTTGCTCTCATCCGTAAACGGGAGGAGGAGGATAACAATACTGACTTTGGCGGGTTGTCTCCCAGCGTTTCCAATTCAGGAGGGCGGGGCCAGTCCGGAACCCCACCTTGAGAATGCCAGCATCGAGGAGGCCTGTGGCATGCTGGCACACAGAAGGTCCAGAATGATGGTGACTATTGCTGTGTTGTTCTCCACCACACCATCGACACACACTCCCCTTGCCTGGCACTGGGCAGGTTCTCAAGCACTTAGTGAAGAGACTTTGGAAACATACCCTATGGGCTCCCGCAGGAGGACAAAACTCCATCTTGGCCTCACTCAGTTCCAGAAGTAGTAACAATGGGGCAGAGATGAACGGGGGGGGGGGGGGGGGGGGGGGGGGCGGTGGCGGGGACCCTACAGCCTGGGTTTGAACACAGCCTCTGCCAATTACCACCAGTGACTCAGGACAAGGTAACCCACCTCTGGGAGGCTCAGGCCCCTCCCCCAATAAAATGGGGGCATTAATAGGCCCCAGGCAATGGGGCTATTGTGAGGATTTAAGGAGACAGAGGCTAGCACTCATGGGCCCTGGGAGCAGCCAGGGGGTGGGGAGTAGGACAGGAGGGTGCCTGCCCAGACCTCTCCCCAAAGCAGCCAGAGCGGCCTCGGTCAGCTGGGCAGGCGCAGCTGGTTTAAGGTACTTTAGAGGCAAATCAAATCAAATGAGAATTTATAATCCTTCCTGGGGTCTGGGTTCCATCAACCTAAACTCATTAGGCCTTGGCGGTGCAGGTGCAGCAAAGGAGGAGACTGTTCTGCATTTCCTTCATATCGGGCTCCTGTCTCCCTTTCAAAGTAAGAGTCTTCAAGAGCCTCGTTCATTTCACGTTCACATTTTAACAACCTGCACTTCAAACTCCCAAGGTGACTACCAAAACACCCTCAAAACTGCTCTGTTGTCCTTCGAACCTGCTTCTGGTAGAGGAAGCAGAATCCGAGATCAAGCCAACGATTTGTTTTGAAATTACATTCTGGTCCCCTGCTGAATGTCACTAGTAGAGTTGCAAGCTGACTTCTGGTTCTAAATGAGGTCATCTTTCTGAATCATTGGAAGTGATTAGTGATTTAAGAGAATTCCTGTACAAGGAAACTTACATAAAGTTGAAAACAGGGGAGACTGATCTATGCCATTAGAAGATGGGACAACGGTCGCCCTCGGGTGAGGTGGTGAGGGGGTTCTGGGAGCTGGTCATGCTCTGTTTCTTGATCCAGGCACTGGTTACCCAGATGTGTGCACTTTGCAAAAATCCCTAACCGTTCTTGATTCGTGCATGACTTGTACATACATTGCGCTTTAATAAACAGTTTTATTAACGATGAATCTTGGCTGGCTTTCTCCATGTCCGGTCCTACCCAAGGCATCTTTGTCGCCACGGTTCCTCTTTCATAGCAGGTGCAATCCCTTTGTGGGAGAGACGCCACCACCTTATCAATTTTAAGACATCTTGGGTTCAGAAACACTGACAGTCAAAGAAATGGGATGTTGTGCTCAAAGCACATAGCTGTCAAACCTTTAGGAGGCTTCCGCTGCCCTCATTAGAGGCTGTTTACTCACCTGCTCCAAACCCATTCTCGCTGAGGAGCAGTTCAGGATCAAGACTAAGAGGGAGGGATCAGTAACTAAACCTCCAAATTCAAATACATTCTCTGGCCAGCTACTCTGGGCCAGCTACTCACATCTCTGTGCTCTGTCTTCTGGTCTATAAAATGGAGGGGGGGGGGTGATAATAGCTCCCACCTGAATGGTTGTCATGGAAATTATTATTATCCTATATAATAAAAGGCTAATATGCAAATCAACCGAACAGCAGAACAACTGGTTGCTATGATGAGCAGTGACCCCTAAGGGGCAGATGCTCAACACAGGAGCTGCCCCCTGGTGGTCAGTGCGCTCCCACAGGGAGAGTGCCGCTCAGCCAGAAGCTGGGCTCACGGCTGGCGAGCGCAGCGGCGGTGGCAGGGCAGCGCTAAGGATGTCGCGGGGAGCAGGCCTAAGCTGGCAGTCGGACATCCCCCGAGGGCTCCCAGACTATGAGAGGGTGCAGGCCGTGCTGAGGGGACCCCCACAAGTGCACAAATTTCATGCACTGGGCCTCTAGTTATCATTATAATGGCTAACATAGCTATAATTGAATAGTAAGTATAGCCCCCCCCCCCCCCGCCCCCCAACCCAGCTACCAGGGGCCGGAGGCTGACTTCCAGCAACCTTGTTTATGTAGCATGATTTCCCTTCGACCCAGCTGACTCACGAGTGAGCGTGTGATTTGAGCTGCCTAAGAGTCTCTCTCCAGGAACTCTAGTTGGGTACAGTAGCTCAACCATGTCATCAAAAACTCAAGTTTCTTCTACCTTTTTGCTCTGTTATTGTCCGCACATTGACATTTAACCCTTAGGCTTGCTGCCTCCTGGTCCCAAGATGCCTGCCATGGCTCCAAACATCACAGAACCACAGTCAAGGCAGGAAAGGGGGAAAGGATAGAGAGTTCTGTTTGCTTAGCTGTCACTCTCCAGGAAGCAACATATTTTTCAGAACCACCTCCCACCCCCTTCTACTCCTAGCAGACTCCCTCTAGTGTCTCACTGGTTGGAACAGCAGCTGTGGTCATCCCAACCTGCTAGGGAAGCTGGGAAAGCGAGTCTGTGGCCAGCCAGCCAGTGTAACTAAGTGGGTGTGGACGGCCACCTTTCTCCCAACAGGCAGGGCAGCGGAGGAGCCAGCGAAGCTAGAGCTAAGAGGGAAGCTGTCAGTACCGAGTTGAGGGATGTGGAGAGAATAACGTGGATTCCCTAAGGACCGTCTAGTTGCTGATGAGTCCTTTCCCAAGGCTTGGGATGCGTTGATTCCCTTTTGTTTTTCCTCCTTAAACTAGTTTGAACATATTTCTTTGGCCTACAACCAAAGAATTCTGCTACATGTACTTTGGTTCACACCAAACTCACACTGCCCAGACACAACCACTGAGAACAGCTTCTCCGCCCCCTCCCCACCACCTCCACTACCACCTCTTCCAACCAGTGGGCCTAAGGAGAAGCAGACGCTCCCACTTGAGTGTCTCTTGCAAACAGGCCTAGGTAACCCACGTGCCCAGGACCGCTCACTGGGAAAGTGCTCCCAGCTGTCAGGGCACCTGCAAGGCGCCACCAGGGCAGGCCTTTCCGCCAAGCGGCTCTCCACCCTTGGCGAGCAATGACACAGATTCTTAAAATGCCTTGAGTATCTTGATCTGTTTATCCTCTACCCACGGGGAAACAGGAGCCACCTGTCCCACAAGCAGAACTCAGACCACGTCCCACCCGGGCCTCTGCTTCCTCCCAGGGGACAATGATTCCTGACCTCGGGTCATTTCCAAGAACTTCTGTCTCTTATCTATGGCGATCAGGAGGGTTCTATAGATAAAATACAGTTTGTTTTCAGCAAACAATTGGCCCTTGGCTGGAGTCCCAATGCTTCAAAGTTAGGGTTAAAGTTGTAACTTCTTACAGGTTTGAGCTTAGAGAAACTAAAGTCTCTGCGTGGACTGCAGAGGGCACGCCACCGACCTCCTCACACATTCACAGTGGCACACTTCTCTGGACACTTTGGGAACTGGAATAGGGACTCTATTTATCTGGGCGTATAGTTGAGCCAAATCACATGTGCAAATAACTTCTATAAATCCAGCTACAGACCACGTAGAGGACAACAACAAAGAGAGAGGGGAACAATGTACCATCTGAATGTGGCTGCCCAGCAACCACTCCCAGCACACTTTCCCTCACCCACCTCCCACTGCCATGGCCATAGGACAGTTCCAAACCTTCCCATCTTTCCTTGCAGCAAGACCTGGCCTTATGAACCAGTTTGGGACTTAAGGAGAAGTCTTCTAAAGAACTTCTAGGAAACCAAGAGATAGTCAAGCATAGAGAGTTCATTGGACCCTTCCCCTTTCTCTGGCCTTAATTTTGAGACTGTATGAGGAAGTGATGTCTGGGGCTGTGGCAGCCACCTTGCAACCATGAGGAATTGCAGCATGATGGAGGGAAGATGGAAAGGTCATGGATACCTGGATGGTATCACTGGGCTGCTAAGCCAAGCTGGAAATTACCTCCCTGAAGACTCGCTGTGAGAGAGAATGACACATTTTTAGTGCTTAGGCAGGTGTTCTGTGACTGAGAACAAGTTCTAAATGAGGCATCATCCCTCTCCACAGAAGCGGGAGCAGGCCTTAGGAGGTATATATCTAGCAGCATCTCCTGTCCCTGAGGGTGGTGCTAGTGCTTAAAGATAAATGTTGTGGTATAATATGGGCCCTAAATGTAAGCCAATTATTTAATCTCACATGCAGTGGAAGCAGCAGTAATCTGCCCCAATGCTGGAAGAGAAACCAGCTACAAGGACTTACCATCAGAGACAGGAAGTGTCTATGCCCAACAGGACAGCATCCTAAGGGATGTCGAAGGCACTTTTCACTGTCCCCATTTTCTGTCCTACCCCCACAGAAGGGACAACTGCACATCACACTTTTTTTTTTCAAGTGCCCAGGCCTCTTGTCAAAATTTATCATAGGAGCTGAGGAAGTAACATAAACGTAATTCTTTAATGCAAAGCTACTTAGGGAAATGGATAGGCCCAAAACGGACTGGGGAGGGACTTACGGGCATCTCCAGTGATTTGCAACTGGCACACTATCGGGACATCAGGCAAGAGTCATTGTCACGATCACAGAAGGGCCTAGAGAAGACTCTGCAGCCAGATGGGGCCCCAAAGGGAGCCTCCATTTACGAGCGCCCCTACCATTATCTCATTAATCCCAGCTGCCCTGACCACTCCACATTAGAGGGAAATTTCTGTGGCTGAATTATGTCCTCCCCAAATGCACGTGTTGAAGCCCTATTCCCCGACATGATAGCATTTGGAGATGAGGCCTGGGATGAGATGAGGTCATGAGGGTGGACCCTCCAGGATGGAATTAGTGCCCTTATAAGAAGAGGAGGAGACTAGAGTCTCCCCTCTCTCATGTGAGAACACATGCAAGGTGTCTGCAAGCCAGGGAGAGAAATGGAACTGGCTGCTGGGACCCAGATCTTGGACTTCCAGCCCCCAGAATGGCGAGAAATAGATGTCTGTTGGTTAGTCCACCCCAGCAAGGGTATTTTGTTACAGCAGTGTAAGCCGACTGACCGAGGCCCAGAGCATTTAGGAACCTGCAGTGACTTGCCTGAGGTCACGCACCAGTGACCTGGGACTCAAAGCTAGACCTGATGTCCACAAAACTGGGCAAGTGACATGTCATCTCTGAGTCTCGGTTTCCTCACACGTAACAACAAATGTGGGAATCACGCTATTTGATGAATGACTGGCATGGGTGGGTCCTCGATTAACATGAGGAAATGTCAGTTGTCCATATGAAAACAGTGTGGGCGGGGGCGGGGGGGGGGGGGGGCGGAGCAGGGCGTCGGAAATGCTACCCTATGAAGTCTGACCATCAGAGTTCAGGAAAGAGAGAGACAGAAAACAAGTCACTGTGACTGATGGATTGTTTTTAAAAGTAGGCCGCCCACAGTCAAGTGTCTGAATCTGCGGGGTTGTCTGTGCTCTGATCTGGCAGGCACACAGAGGTCCTGACGGTGGGCTGTTTCCTTAAACCCTGCGTTGATGAACACGGACGCTCAGCAGCATGAGGCAGCATTCTAGAAGGGCAGGATTCGTAATAAGAAAACCAGCTTCCTGCTTTGTCGCGAGCCCAGTCAACACAGCCAGGCTTCCCACTTCAGCAGGGGTATCAGCCTGACCCAAATCCCTGCTCTGGTCCCGGAGTAAGTGGGCAGCGCATCCCACCCCCCACCCCAGGATGCCAACAGCTGCACTGGGGACCCACATGGGCAGGCCAGCTTCAGTGGCCCACGTTTGGGCCTGGCAAGTGACAGTGTCTCTGCCAGCAGCCTGATGCCCTGCGGGCACTGTGCTCAGCTCTCCTCCTGCCTCTGCACAGGGGATCCTCCCAGAAGCCCAGGAGGCAGGCACGGAAATGAATCGGAGGAGGAAATGGCACCCAGAGCTCACTAACCTGCCCCAGGCCACGAAGCTGACAAGGAGCAGAGGTGGGATGTAGACTCCATGGTCTGACCCGAGCCAGTCTTAACTACCACCTGACATGCTTCAGGAGAATGTTTTGCAAACACAACATGGGTGGGGGCTGCTGGGACGAAGCCAGATGAGGAAGAGCCAGCCGTGCAAAGTGCTCCATGGTCTCCGCGGGGTCCATAGCACACGCCCCACGTTACAGGCGCAGAGATGTCTCAGAGGAGGTTTCTGTTTAAATCAGTTTCCTCAGACTGGAAGCTTCTGTGGACATGCAGGAGGACAGAGGGCATGTGCGTGTCACTGCAGAGGGGCAGAGGGGGCAGATGAAGCCCCCTTCCCCAGGTAGAGGGCTTAGGCCACCAAAAGCAGGGGTCGGCCAACCTCGATGCTGGACCACATACGGAATATGTGCCTTTGGGACAACTCACCTGTCCTTGACGTGTGAAAGCGCCCAGAGACTACACAAACGATGCACGTGTTCCATAAAGCTTTACAGAACCTGAAACTGGCATTTCATCTCATTTTCACATGTTATGAAATGTATTTCTTTTGATTATCTGCCATCCTTAAAAAGATGTAAAAACACTCTCTCTCTCACAGGCTGTACAGAAATAGACAGCAGGCTGGACCAGCCCGGGCTCCCCGGCTCTAAGCAGCTTCTCTGCCCACCCATCCCCTTCGCCCCAACAAGTTACCTGCCCAGAGAGGGGAGCAGGTAAGAGAGGGGTTTTTCCCCTATTTCCTCCTGAGGGAAGTTGGGGGAGGATAAAAAAGAGGGCCCAGTTTTCAGAGTGTGTTTGGTAGTCTTTTGGCGTCCTGGGGCGAAAGGCGCTGTAGAAATGCTTTGATTCCCAGGAGATGATGCCGATCTTTAGATTTGCCTCCATTTTTGTCTCCAGGGAGTTTCCAAGGCAGGCAGAGCTCAGTTCCCAGAAGAGGACTCACATTTTGATTGCAATCTCGCTTCCTCTCAACCGGAAAACAACCCCTCATTCTACAAACGCTGCTTTCTCCGCTCGCCGCCATGGGCCAGTGGGTCTGAGCAAAGGCTCTCAAATCAGTTTCCGAGTTGGAGAGAAGTTACCCTAAACCAGTGGTTTTCCACGAGGGGCTGTGGGGGCAGAACGGGCGCCCAGGGGGACATTTGGCCCTGTCTGGCAACATTGTGGCTGCCACAGCTTGAGGGAGGGCGCCACTGGCATCTGGTGGGCAGAGGCCAGGATGCCGCTTACCATCCCCAAATACACAGGAAGGCCCACAGCAGAGAACTGGCTGGCTGAGCGTCAGGAGTGGTGGGGCTGGGAACCCCTGTGCTAAACCACCTAAAAGGGGCACTTCAAGCTCTGGGGTGTGAGTCACAAGACACCCAGTGACTTCTGGACCCCCTCCCCCCAATATACTGTATTAAGACAACGAGGTGCTCAGGGCTTGACTAGGTATATGCAAGTAGCTTCATTTATTGTTTCCTCCTAAAGGAAATGACCAACCGGGGCTTCTACCCTATAAACATTTACTAGCCCTGGAAGGTTTGGAGGCCCCACTGCCATTTTTAAGGGCTTCTCTCTCAACAAATGTTAGGTCAAATCCGGCAGAAAATGGAACCTGAGAAGGGGGAACATGGTGGGGGGCATTTTACGAAGTTCAGGACCAAGAGGAAAACTGAAAGGCCTACAACGACCCCCGGCCCCCTCTTTCATGCCCATAAACCAATGACTGCTTTATACGGGGCTTCTTCTGAACAGACATGGGGTTTTAAAGGTCTCAGGGCGCTGTCGAGTGGGCTGGCCGGCTGCGGCCCGGGCATGTCGGCAGGCCGTGGACTGATATGTGACTGGCCTTTGGGGTACGGCACCCTGAACACACTCTAGGACTGGCACTGGGACCCCAGCTCAGAAGCAGGGCCCCACCGACAGCCACCTCCCCTCAGCAGGAGGTTGTCTGGTTCGCTGGGACTTGGGGAAATGTCATCACAAAGAACAGAGAGAACTGTAACAAACAACCATGTACCACAGCTAAGAATGAACAAAAGTTCCTAAGAGTGGGTGCTTTTTTCCTTTCTTCTAAATAAACCTTATTTTAGTATAACTTCAGATTTACAGAAAAACTGCAAAGATAGTACAGAGTTCACTCTTGCCCAGTTCTCCCCAGTGTACCCTGGGGAGCCTTGCCAAAGCTAAGATATTAAAATCGGCGCGTCACTATTAACCAAATCTGGATTTTTTCGGATTGCCCCAGCTTTCCACTGATGTTCTTGTCCAGGCTCCTACCCTGCACTTCCCAATGGTTTCTTGTTGTTAGAGAGAACTTGACAGGAACAGTCGGAGTTTATTTCAAATGTCTCCCCCACCCCATCCCTTTCCTGCCTCCTGCAGGCAGCTGGGGTGAGTCCTGCTGCCCACGCTTCCATGGGTTCATCTGTATGAACCCACAAACCATACCCAGTATTATGTGGGGCCCCTGTGTGTGTGTGTGTGTGTGTGTGTGTGTGTGTGTTCAGACCCTAAACATCCTTCTGCAAATTGCTTTCTCCCTGGACACTCTGTTTGAGTCTATGTTAATACATTAAAAAAAAGTCCTTGCATTTCCTTCTGGTTTATTACAAATGGAGAAGTGAATTTATTACAAATTTATTTCTCCAGTCCCCTGACTGTTGGCGATTTTGTGCTATTACAAACAACATGCAATACTTATTCTGGTACAGGTGGCACAGTGTCTTGAGGTCTGGCTGTTAAAATATCCATCTCTGGCTGCCTCTGGAATTTCCCCGTGTGGGAGCCCCAGTACATGGCACTCGGGGCCCTCTGCCCTGACCATGATGTTTAAGCCCCAGAGACCAAGGAGAGGGCGGTTATCAGAAGCAGGTGGATAACAAAATGGAAAGGTCTGACCTGCTCATCTTTATCTTACTCGTCAGAGCTCCAAACCACAAAATTGAGATCAAGGGCTCAGCTCTGTTTGGGTCTCAAGACTACTCTCCTGTGGCCCCTACCCCATTCGCATACCCCCACAGGGCAGGAGGAGAGAGTGATGCCTTTCTTCTTTCAGCAAGAGCTGGGTTCAAAGGCCAACCCACCGTTACTACTACAGAAAGGTCTCAACTCAACCAACCCTCCCACTTTACCACTGGGACTTATTCCCGCGAGGCATTCAGATACTGAAGGAGTCTCTGCATTCAGTCTCTAGATTCAGCCATGCATGGTCCTGCTGGACCAGGAGCACCTCTGAGGCCCAGGAAGAAGCGCAGCTCTCCCATTCAGGGCGAGGCTTTGGCCACATACGCGCCAGCCGGGCCCAGCACCTCTCCAGCCAGGACCAGAGTCAGGCTCCGTAGTTCTCTGGGTAGTGAACCCCGCGAACTAAAGCTAAAGCTTGCTTTTGCTGAAAGACAAATCCTCAAGAGGTGAGTCATTTTACAAGTGCGACTGGAGAGAAGTGGTTATTCTTGCTGAACCTCGTGAATACCTCAGTGACGCGGAAGCTTCTACAAACACTGGTCTCCAAAATGGGGTGCAAGCACTTGGGAGGGCAAGAGGGATCTATCAGGATATGGGGGGAGGGGGGGGACGGACATTACAACTACAACTAAGTAGATTTCAACAACTGATGGACATCAGGGAGGAGGGAAATGCACTAGCTGAGCCTCAACAACAATCTGCATACCTAGAGGATGAGATTAAAGATAAGGATCTTCTTTCAGTAACGCAGCCAACAACTCACTTGTTCCATGTCCACGTCTTTATCCAGTGAGGCAGCCTTCACCTGTGATGGGTGGTGGTCACTAGCGCCATTTCCCAGGCTCTTTCTGGTGCTCCCCTCTCCAAGCAAGGGGTGGAATTGTAACCTCCTCACCTTGGGTCAGGTTTGACCATGTGACTAGCTCTGACCAATGAAATGAGAGCACAAGTGCTGGGTCACTTGCTGGTGGAGATTTTAAAACCACAGGCACAACTCACATAATCTTTTTCCTCTGGCGCAGTACAATGACATTCAAAAGAGTGACAGCTCCATCAACCTGGGAAGCTTGGAGCCATAACTTAATATAAGAGAACAACAAACCTACTAAGTTTTAAACTCCTGAGATGGTGGGGTTCTTTGTTATGACATAATACATCTATTTATGTTGACTAGATAAATGAAGGATTAAAATGATCAAAACTTGGGACCAGACCTTTAGCTCACTGATCCCAAACTGCTGAACCATGAAGATCAAATTACATCACACAGAAAATTTTAGTGATAGCAAAATTAGTTAAATTTGTCTCATTAACCAAAATCAAAATATTTGTGTTAATGATCAGTTAGTTAAAATGTATATTAGGTAACATGAGAATTTTGGATTGCTGGGTAGGAGGGGAAAAATGGTGATGGATGGAGATTTGACTTGGGGTGGTACACAATTACAGTGTATACATGAGGTGTTGTAGAATTATGTATAGTTTTGTTAAGCAGAATCACCCCAATAAATTCAATTAAAAAATAATTTTGGATTGTTTTTATCCTTAGTGCCTCCTAGTTAAATTTCTGTTTCAATCTTTGTTTTATATAGTACAAACTATCCTAAACCAATAGTTACATGATTTATTCCTATTTAGGGTATGCACTTAAAAATTTATTAGTGGGGACCTGGCTGGGTAACTCAGTTGGTTAGAATATCGTCCAGATAAGCCAAGGTTTTGAGTTCAATCCCTAGTCAGGACACATACAAGAATCAACCAATAAATGCATGAATAAGTGTAACAACAGATTGATGCCTCCCCGCTCTCTCTCTCTCTCTCTCTCTCTCTCTCTCCCCCCCCCTTCCTCTCACTCTCTACAGTCAATAAAAAAATTTTTAAGTAAATTATATTTTAAAAAGCAAATTATATTTTAAAACATTTGTTAGTGGGGATGCAAGTTAAAAATATTTGGCAAATGTTTCTTAGAACATTTTCACCTCATTCACATACACACGCAGCCACTGTTTGGGCCTCTCCTCTCCCTGAGAATCCTGCGAGGCAGTGCTAGGGCAGGCGACTAACAATGTCTGTAAAAACAGTCAAGAAAAACGTCCTTTATCAAAGGCCAAAACACAAGTCATGGAAACCACAGAGTAACTCGCCTGCCTTTGTGTGTGTGTTAAACTGCTGGGCAGATGAGCACGGGGACCATTAAAGGACCATCGGAGGCCGCCTGTCATGCTACATGCTTAGATTTTTTTTTTTAACTACATGAAAGCAAGACAGAGGCTGGTGTTACAAGACAGTACAGGCCTAACTCCAATGCTTAAAAACATGCAAGTCCTCGATTTTGGAAACAGTGCAATTTTTTATTCACAGCCAAATTTAATTAAGCCTGACAACAAAAGATGGAAACTTGAAAGCTACTCTGGGGAGATAAAGATGTGAGAGAATAACACGTGACCTCAAAGATGCAGGGAAACCTAATACTCGCTAAGTCAGTTTTTCAAACAGTATAGAAGGAGCTGGAGGGAATTTATGGGGAGCCTTGAGTGAGAAAGGCCACCCCTCGTCTCAGGCCCTGGAGGAGGGCTCTGCATCCTCTGGTCTCCAGAGGCTTCTAGAGGCACTGAACCCATACAGGGCTTTGTCACAGCCTGACCACAGCTGGGGGAGGGGCAGCCTTGCACCTGCTGCCATAAAAAGTGGGGAAGTTGTGCTGTTCCGTTAATGAATGCTTTGGGCTTGTCACTCCCTTGAAGGAAAAGACAATTTGTACTTTGACCATTTTCCAGAAAGGGGTGGGAAGAAATACTTCAGTAATGTGGTTTTTTGAAATTAAAGCTTTTTATTTTGGAATAATTTTTGATTTAGAGAAAAGTTGCAAGACAGTACAAAGAGTTCCTTTATGGTCAGCACTCACTCAAGTTTCAGTTTCCCAAGTAGTAAAAATTTTAAATAGCCATAGATGCTAAAATGGAGAGAAAGAGCTAGCATTACATTCTCCTTATCCTCATATAAGTTTGATGTGCTCATTCAAATCTTACTGGTCCCTGAAAGAGGAGGGAAATGTGCATTCATTTGGGGCCATCCTCTTGACATCTTTAAGATAACAGGGGTGGCTTGATCTTGGTATTTGTTATAAGATTAAGTACTTAAAAAGTGAAATTTGGCCCTAGCTGGTTGGTTCAATGGACAGAAGGGTCCCGGGTTCCATTCTGGTCAAGGGCACACATATCTCAGTTGCAGGCTCAATCCCCAGCCCTGGTCGGGGCCCATGCAGGAGGCAACCAATCGATGTATCTCCCTCACATAGACATTTCTCTCACTGTGTCTCCCTCTCCCTTACACTCCCTCTAAAAGTCAATGGAAAAATATCCTCGGGTGAGGATTAACAAAACAACAATAAAAAACAAGGACACAAACTCAGAGATGTTAAGTAACTTGCTCAAGGTCACACAGGCAACAGGCAACCCTAGTGGAAACAGACACATGGGTTTAAGCTGCGTCGAAAGAAAATCGCTGTGGATGCCGTGCCATTCTCCCTTGCCAAGTCACACCCTCTGCTGTCACCGAGAACTTCCGTTACACGGCAGTAAAGCCCCCCAACCCCCCACTCCATATATCATACAGAATTAGCTGCAAAGTGTCAGGAAACTTGGCCAGGCAGCCCCAAGCATCAGCAAGGGCTGGAAGCCTTCACTGTGAAGCCCTTTATAGAAAGCCGCAGTTGGCAGCCCCGCGCCGGCATGGGAACAAATTAACATTGGCATTCCAAACACAGGAAAGGAAGGAAATTGGAAACACAGTTTAGACTTGGCCAGCCCTTTGAAATACTGTACCATGCTACCGACATCAATTAATGAAAAGCAGGGCTGTGCTGAGAGGCTCTGGTTTGGAAATGCATTAACACACGTTAAACATGTTTGTACAGGAACCGGATTATAAGCACCCTGGCTCCAAAACAATAAAGCAATTACCCTAAAACTGGTGCTCTCTGAGTTGTCATTAATTCAATCCACTCCACGCGGATCAGCAAAGGCTTTGCGCGGCTCCCCACAATGCCTTCCAATGCAAATGTTGAAAAGACGGCATCGCACATGCTACTCGGGGTTTCACATAAGTAAGTGTCAAACTCCCTGCGCTCCCCACGTCCCCCCAGTCATCAACACGCCCGCTGGGGAGCGGACAGCACGGGCTCAGCCCTGGTATTCACCGCGCTGCCATTTTCCACTGGGTCCTCGCAATTTCTCACTGGTGAAGGTTAGCTATGAAATATCTGTTCCATATTAAGAAATACCAAATCACATATTTGTCCGATATTATTTGTCAAATGCCATTTGCTGCAAAACCCAGAATGTGGAGCTGAGCACACGGCTCGTACTGGGCGGTTCACGTAATCCGCGCAGTCGGGCGTGGGATGGTGTGCGGTGGTGTGCGGTGCGGGAACCCTTCCTATAACCTGTTCCTGCAACTGGGGAGCAAGGCATCTGAAGCTCGCATATAAATGAAGCCCTGTGCCTTGAGCTGCCCGTGCCACGGACCCAGCGGGCCGGGAGGACAGACTCCAAACCACCGGAGAGGCGAGGGCCCGCTTCCCCATTTTGCAAGAACGCTTAAGGGAAAAGATTTTAGATACAGCGCGAGTGACTCTCAGCGTGTCTGGCTGACAATGAAAGAGTCGGCTAGTTTCTTGAAAGACTAGCATCCTCAGGCGCTTCACCCGCAGCCATACCCACCTGCATCCGCATCCAGGCTCTAAGCCGCCCTCCCTGATGTCACCCACCGCCCTGCTCCCTGGCCCTGTGACCTCACCCCACAACTCCGTGCTGATCTGGGATCCATCAAGTCGAGGCAATTTGGGTGTGTAAAGCTAAATGTGTTATCATTTTCACCACACATTAACAGTTTCTATGTAAATATTGGTATTTCCTCACCCCATGAAGGCGAGAGGAGGCAAATGACACCGGCACGTTTGGTTTAAACTAATTAAAAGCAGAGGGTCATGCAATTCAATATATTGATTTTACCAGTGGGACTTAGATCTTTTATAATAAGTGTACACAGCTGCAAGGCTCTCCCACCACCACACTTTAAAGGCTAATCCTCACATTCCTTCTGACAATACATGACAGGTCCCACACATCCCTGCCTGTGCCCTAACCCCGGTGACACTGCCAGAATGCATTAAGCAGAAGCGTGGCAGCGACTCGCCAAAAAAACAGCCCCCAGCCAGGTCTGAAGAGTGATTGTGAAAAAATGAACGTGGCGAAACATTTGGTGCAAAGGACTCTCCATTCAAAATACGCAGCTGGTTAAACGGATGGGCAGGCTGGGGAAGGGTGGGGGCTGGGGAGTGTCAGGACACTCTGATTCTTGCCATGGGCCAAAAATGACCTTACCCAATAGGGGGAGAAAATTAAAGTAATAGGGGTGATCAATCAACTCAGATGGACTCTCCCTGGAATGAAGTCATCACTTGTCTCTGAGTTCACGGCCATGTGATGCGCGCTCACGGCGCAGGCATGCCGGTGGTCAGGGCCCGAGCGCCAGCTGTGTTTATCTCAGCGGAGGCTGAGCGCCTGCTCCCCGACAGAAGGCCCCGAGCTGGGGCTCGCAGGAGCTGCATCCCAGAAGCAGTTTCTTCTCTCCGTGCATTCAGAGCATCATCCCTGGGCTGCCCGGGAATCCGTTTGTATCTGGGGCCACCTCCTTTACCCCTTCCGCGGGCCACTCCCCGACCGAATGACAAGCCTGGAATAAAAACTAAAAATAGCCACCCAAGCTGGCATCCAGGGCTCTGCCTTAACCTGCTTCGGTTCCAGAAGAGAAATACAAAGATCAAAAAAAGTTCAAATCTGGGTCACATATATCCTAGGGAGAAGGGAGGGGGGAAAGATCTTTGATTTATAGAAGCAGGAAAATGAGGTTTAAAAGAAGTGATTTTGAAAGGGTTACTAAAAACACAGCTGTTGGTGCACTCCTCGAGTGAAGACTCTCTGCAGAAAGAAAGAATGAAGGAAGGGAAAGCCTGGGTGACATCTATATTAACCTCTGGCTGCTTCCCAGTGAGGGCCGGCGCTCCGAGTGCTGGAATGTGGAACAGCCCCTTCCAAATCTTAACACAAGCCAGGTTACAGCTGCACAGCCTGCAGCCTGCTCCCTTCCCGGAGCACTCCCTGAAGGAAATTTTTAAACTGTAACAGAATCTTTTTCTAATACTCTACAGTGGTAGGGCCTGTTCTTAAGGGGCAAAAGGAGAGATCTTAATGCCAAACACTTGTCAACAAAAAGGATAGCCAGATGGTACAAAGGAAAAGTCAAACAGCAAGGCCTCTTGCTGCTCTTCGGCTGCATTCACAAAAGCCACTTTTATACATGGGGTCCGATAATGATAGGTTTCCAACTTTCTCTTTTTTTTTTTTTTAACTTAGCTTCAAAGATTAAACGAAGTTGGTTGCTTCATAGGCTGGAACCAGAGATAAACATGCATTGCACACCCCTCATGCCAGCCGGCTTCTTTAGAAGATTCCAGAAGAAGCTGCTGGATTTCTCCAAAGAAAGAAAGGGGTTGGGGGGAGGGGCCAAGATATCTGGGGATTTGTCTAGAGAGTTCACATTGCCTGGGGACTATTTAAGAGAGGGTAGCCTGTTTTGAATTCCAAAAATTAAGTCTACACAGAGGGGCTGGGGGCTTGTTAATCCAAACCAGTTTACAAATCTCGCCTTTGAACTTAAGGGGCCCAGGTTGGGAAGATGGGAGTCTCAGTCCGTCGGCTCAACCAGCATCGCACTGGGCATTATTGGGCTTTATTGTTCAGGCTGGTCTTTGTCATAAGGTGCGGTCTGAAGTCCTCATTCTTAGCACCTGGTTTTGTCATAAATTCTCCTCTAGTTCCCTCTCTAGTTTAGATCC
This sequence comes from Myotis yumanensis, assembly GCF_028538775.1. NCBI lineage: Eukaryota > Metazoa > Chordata > Mammalia > Chiroptera > Vespertilionidae > Myotis > Myotis yumanensis. The sequence continues at coordinate 6,914,652 of NW_027223758.1, read as the reverse complement.
CAATCAGCCTGGCAAAGAGCTTGAATTCCGAGGACTTATAGGAACAAAAGCCAGTTTGGCTACAGAGAGAAGGAAGAACAAATGCACCAGGTCTGCAAAAGCCTTCAGCATCCAGGCAGAGGTCTCGGGGCCCTGCAGGACAGCGAGGGATCAGTGCAGGGAGGAGGGCGGTGAGGAGTCAGCCTCCCCTCACCATCTCCACCAACGGCCTCCCAAGCCCCCAGGTCCCCTGCATGGTAACCAGCAGAAGTTTGATATGGATGTGACATTTTCTCACTCTTAGGTGAAGTGTGAGACTAAACACACCTTTAGAAAACTTTGTAGGTTACCGATCAATATGATTTGCAATCCAAGGGAAATCATGTGCTTTCTCAGCAAACTCAGCTTCCAGGCACATTTCCTACATGCTGCCCCCCTCCCCACCCCCACTACCACCCCCAAGCGTCTCCTGGGGAGGAATTCCAGGACCACAACAGAATGGAAGGGCAGTTTATTCCTGTGCTGAGCAGAAATAGGTCAACCTTAGAAGCATGGACAGAAGAGTCTTGCCAAACTGCAGTCCGGGTCTTCACTCAACTAATGTCCTCAAGTTTTAGGGACAGAGAGAGAAAGAAAACAAGGTCAGTGCACCCTGTTAAAAAGCTACGCTGCCATCTAATCTGGAGTGACGTTCCCGAAAGCAGGACCTGAGAAAGTCAGCACTGTCCCACAAACCCCAAAGCCAGCCGGACGATTAGGAGGCTCAGACAAGCCGGTCTTTGTCCTTTCAAGATGAAAGAAATGGGACTAAGGGGGTTGAAAGGTGTGTGCACAAGCAGAGGAGGAAAACCACCCAGGCCTGGCCTTCCCAAACAAGCTCCGGCTTGCTCCCACCTTCAAGGGGAGCAAACAGCCCTGCCCCAAGATCCCCAGGGGCACCCAGTTGGCAACCTAGTCCTTCTCCAATGAAGGGGGTGGGGTGCCCAGGTCTGGCCCTGCTACTGAGTACTTTTTGCATGGCATTTGCAAAGCCAGGGCTTACAAATACCTTTTTAATGACCTTAGCCAGGCTCTGAAGGCAGCCGCTGGGACCTGCTGTGTTCACTGGGAGTCACGGGTACCCAACAGAACACAGAGTGGGATGCCATAAATCCCAGCCAGAGCAAGGGGCCTGGTTAACCCCAACCTCAGAACAGCTACAGAGCTCTGCTTTCATTTACTTATTTACTTGTATTTGGAATTTCTTCTTTAGTTTCTGGTATAGGTCATAAATACACATTTTTAAAAAATCACACAGACACAAGTGCAGACAATGAAAGATCAAACCTCAGCTCATACTCCCTAAGCCCCAGCCCCAGTCCTGCCCCCCCCCCCCCCCCAACACCCCGACCCAGTAAATCCATTACTAGGGAACTCTCTAGTTCCTGGCGTCTTCTTCCAGTGGGAAGGGATGATATACAAGCACATTATGTAACCCCACTCATCTGCACCTTGCTTTTTTCCACCTCATACATCTTGGAAGTTGTCTTAAATTAGGACATATGCAGCTGCCGCATTCTAACAGGCTGCCTAATAGAATTTAAACTTTCTTGAAATTATTTTGGCATCCAAACCTCCCACCCCTTGCTGGCTGAGACTCGTTTCACTATTTGACTTTTGGCTGTTATTTAGGACAGACAATGGTATTCCGGGAACCCCGGGGACCTTATCTAAAGGGGGAAGCATTAAGATTGAACCGGGCTTCCCTGAGCCCTCCATCCACGCCCCCAGTGCCCGGCGGGGGGCTTGAGTATCATTATTTCCATGTTGACACAGCGCCCCTGGGCGTGAGTTTGCTGTCTTGACTCGGTTCGGATTTTCACAGCAAGTTACACGTGTAGAATGAAAGCGGCTCAGGAAACAGCGCTCTCGGGGCGTGTTATCTCGGAAACCAAATATTTGATCATCAGCCCTACAGAGCGCTGCCGGGGGTGAGTTTGAGCAAGTCTGGGGAGTGTGCGTGCACAGATGGAGGAGGCGGCACCCCGCCGCAGCCTCAGCTCCAGCCTCGGGTCTCCCCGGCCCTCGCGGCTCCAGTCCGGAGCCGGGTCCCCCAGCCGCCCCGGGCAGCGTCTGCTCGGAGATCCCGCGCCATCCAATCGCCAAAAGCCGTGGTTTGCACACCACATGTGATAAACGCTGAAAATGGATTCTGCCCGCCCGGGACCTATCATTAAATATTTAAAATAGAAAGCTCGCAATGGCAACGTTTCTTCCCCAGCTCCAGCCAGAACTGAAAGCGAGGGAGCGCCTGGCGGCGGGGAGAAGGGCCCCGAGGCGCTCAGGGCGCGCAGCGTGGTAGGGCGGGCGCACCGCGAGCGGACAGGTAGGGTAGGACTCGCCAAGGCGAGGCAGGGGGCGCGACGCCCGCGATGCCAGGGCCAGGCAGGGCTGAGAGGGGCCCAGAGAGGGCGGGAGGGCAGCTTCGCCGAGCAGGGCCCTTTAAATACAGGTAGCGCGGGACGCGCCGGCCCGGCACAGCTCACATGACCGAGCCCCGCGCTTTGAACTGCGCCGCGGCCCGCCTGGCGCCTCCAGCCCCAGAGGTACGGCCGCCAACTGAACCCGGAGGGGCCTTCGGACCAGTCCGTCTCACCCCCAAAACTCCCACAGGCCAAAAGAGCCTGGCTCGCCCCACCTGGCGCGCACAGCGGGGGTCTACAAGGACCCCGGGGTAGGAGAACCTTGGCCAGGAACTACGATTTGCAAAAGGCCAGGGTGGAAAGATGGGTGGGGTGGATGTAAGAAGTGACCCCCTCTCCTCCCAGTTCCAAAACGCCTTCTGACCGTCCTGCTCTCACTCACCTAGGTTGACGAAGCTCATGACCATGTCGGCGTCGGTGAGGAAGTGGCTATCTTGCAGGCTGGCTAGAGGGGGGCCCTGTGTGCTGAAGACCGCCTTGTAGGGATAGGAGAAGCCCTGGCCGTCGGGCCCGCCGCCCTCCTCCACCGCCATGGCATTGTATAGGTCCAGCATGAACATGGGCGCCGAGTTGTGCTTGCCCTGGAGGTGGGGGCGCGGGCGATGGGGCAAGCCCAAGATGGAGAGGATCTCGCGCTGCATCTCCCGCCGCTCCTGGCTGCGGAGGCTCCGGTGGATGAAGCTGGAGTGCACCTCGTTGTCTAGGCTGAAGTCGGCCAGGGCGGAGCGCAGCAAGAACAGGGGCGCCCAGAGCGCCACGAAGCTGTGAGGCGCCGCGGCGCGCAGCGAGCGCACGTGCATCGCGCCGGCTCTACGCGCGACCGGGGCTCCGGGCACCCGGCACCGGGGCCCGCGCCGCCCCAGGTGGCGGAGGGGAGCAGGCGGCGGTCCACGCCGCTCGGTCACTTGCAGCAGACGGGTCCCGCGGCGCCCGCGCCGGACATGGCCCCTCCCCGCCCCCCTGTTCTCTGCCCGGATCCCCTCCCCCGGCTCGGTGCTGGCCCTGGGGCCCCTCGCCCCGCACTCGCCCGGGCACACCGAACGGCTTGGAAACCGGCTCAAGCGAGGAGCGAGCAAGGAGGCGGGCGCGGGTGGGAGGAGCAGCCAGCAACCCTAGGAGCCGGGTGAGTGAGCGCCGGGGAGGCGGCGGGCGAGCGCTCCTTTTCCCGCTCCTCTTGCGCTCTAGCCCTCGGGCGGTGGCGAACCACCCTCTTTCCAACTCCAGCGCCGAGAGCAGGGGCCCCAGGTCGCTCTCCAGAGCTGGCGTGCCCTTGATCGCTCGAGAAGCCGCCTCGGGAGCCCCAGAGTGGTACGCGCTGGGGCCTGAGAGGAGGAGGAGGTGGAGGAGGACGGGCTTCCAGGGGCCCCTCCCGCGCCCGCGGCCTCCCACCTGCCCTCGGCCCCGCCCTCCCCCCCAGCTGCGCCCAATGGGTTCATTCATTCCTTCTGGAGCGCTCTACAAATATTTACTGAGTGCCCCCGGGGTGCCCAGCGCCCGGCCCGGCGCCACGGGGTGCGGAGGAAAGAATCCAGGCTGGCCCTCCCCGCCGCACTGGCAGTCTGAGCGGGACCGTGGGATTCAGACCGCGGTGGAAGCAGCTGGGGGAGTGTGGATGGTGCGCTGGTCAGTGAAGGCTCCCCAGGGGGATCCGCCAGCCCCTTAGATGCTCTGTCCCATGAACTCCACTCTGACCCCTCAGGTGTCTCTCCAACTGGTCACGTTTGTCTTTGCTCTTGCCATTCCCTCTGCCTAGAATTCCCTCCTACCCTGATTCCTCCCCCACTACCTTCATCAGTACTTAGCTGGCCCTCCTCCAGGTGCCACTCAGGTGCCACTTCCTCCCCGAGACCAGCACAGATAGCTAAGGTCACTGCCCTGCTCATTCCCACACACTTGTTTTATTTTCTTTAACTCCTCCCACCATCTGGAATGACTGAGTTATTCATGCTTTCTTTATTGTCTTGCCTCCCTGACTGGAAATGAATCACTCTGGGGGCCCAGGCTGGTGCTTTTCTTGGTGGCCCTGTACCCACAGTACCTTGAACTTAGGGCCCGGCAGCCACTGTGGCTGCACATTCATTTGTTAAATGAATAAGTGAAATTGTGTGAGCTGGAGGACTCCTCCCGCTTTGGGCTCTGTTTGCTTCTAGCCATACCTCAGCCTGAGACCAGGTACCCGGCCCACCACTGTCCAGCCTTCCCCTCAGCCCCTGCCTGGCATCCAGTTTGCATCAAGTTCACCTCTGAGGGTCTATGCCTGGATCTCACTGGTCTCCCTCGCCGCGCCCTCCCCCCCCCATTTGTTCATCCCACAAACACTACAGTGAGCCACCCACTGAGAGGCAGGTTCCCACGGGAACAGGCTCCCCAGACAACTCAGAACCTGCCATGGGACTTTAAGTGAATTGATGCTCTTCAGAGCCTTGGTTTCTTGATCAATAAATATGGGATCAAAATACAGACAGTCCTCCTTACGTTGGACTCGATGTATGTCGTTTCGTGGTTACGTTGCCATCTCCCATTTATTTATTTAAAAAAAAAGTTCTGTCATTTCGATGTGTGTACATATGTGCTTTTTTATTATTTATTTACCACAAGTAAAGGTCAGGAATTATCTTTCTTTTAATATTTTTAATGTTTCACTTCATTACTGCTGTTCATGTACTCTATGTGAGTGACGTAGGTGCTTATATAGGTGGGTTCTGACTTACGGGAAAATCGCGTTAGGTTGCACCGTAGGAACGGATCTCCGACGAAACAGGAGGACCTACTGTATGTAACTCTTTGCCCAGAGTGGCAGTGAGAAATGTGGGGCAAAGTTCAGCTTGCCTCCTTCCCTCCTGGGGCTGCCCCAGAGGCAAACCTACAAACTAGTGGTGTCCATGTGAGGGGCTAGATGTCAGCTCAGGGCATTTGGGATGAAGGGTGAAGGGCTGAATTTGGGGATGGGGTTTCCTTTGGGAGGGTGTCCGGCTAAGCCTCACCTTGGGCAGCAGAGAGCTCCAAGAGCTGGTACGAAGGAACCTGGTCTTGTCTCTTTTCTGGAGCAGAGGTGCTTCTGCCAGGAATCCCTTTGGGACTTTTGGAAAAGATGGCAGCCTGCCGGCCCACATGGGTGGACATAGGAGAGGCCAGAGCCAGGCAAAGAGAAGAGTAGGCAAGGCTGCAGGTCCTAGCCATTCATATCCCACAGGCAGGCCCTGCTGCACAGGCCCACCCAGGCTGAGATAGAAGGAACCCTGAATCCAACGCCCAGGGCTGAGCTTCTGCCCACCTGTCAGTCAAAGCACTCTGAAAGGCACCCTTCACCTGCCCTTCATCCATCACTCTTTCCCTCAGCACAGTTTGTTGAGCACTTCCTGGGTGTCAGGCAGGGTGGGCTTCATGAGTTTGCAACCCTTGTAGGTGCCCAGGCCCCGACAATCAGAAGGACTCCACACTGGGCTTAATGCTCTGCTGTTGCCATGTTACAATTCTTTATAACCTATGAACAAAGCCCCCCCTCCCCCCTTTCATTTTGTACTGGACCCTGGAAGTCATGCGGACCATCCTGGTGCCAGGCACAGTGCTGGGTTGGAGAGTGCAGCAGTGAGTCCACATAGTGGCCTTCATCACAGAGCTGGCTTTCAGGCCAGGGGAGACAAAGCAAGAACCTAAGTACAGTTTGGGGTAGGACAGGAGGCTGTGCTTGTCCATGGATTCTCTCAGAAAAGGGGGCGCTGTGCTTAACTGCTGGAGCCCGGGGGAGTGGGGCACGCAGGAGGGTCAAGGGTAGGCAGTGTGGACGATGAGGCCTACTGAGGCAGGTGGAAGAGTGCCGGCTGGCGTGCGGTGTTCATTGGAGAGTGTGCAACCCAGACCATTTCAGCCTGTGGTAAGTGACAGGATGAAATAAACAAGGTGACATGGTAGGAGGTGGGAACAGGATCTCCTGGAAGAGTTGCCATTGACCCGAGTCCCAGGAAGATGAGAAAGAGAAAGCTTTCCCCGGGAAGGCATCCCAAGCAGAGTGACCAGCAGGTGCACAGGCCCTGCAGAGCAAGCAGCAGAAACCAGGCCACCGAGCTGCCGGTACCTCCCAGGGCTGGCCTTCCAGGGGCAAAGCTGACGCCACTGCCTGGCCACCTCCAATGCCAGCTGGGATGAAGGTGCTTGCTTCTTTCAAAGTCTAAAATGCTACGCTTCTGCAGCAGCCTTCTCTGCTTTGAATCCAGTATCAAATCTTTTGGGGAGATTTTAACCAGCAAGTGAGGCTGGGGTGAGGGTGCCAGGTATTGTTACTACCAATTTGCATATGATAGCTGATTGGTCAGCATCTGTCCTGTTCCCCTTCAACCCTGTGAAGGCCCTGAAGGAAGGATTATAGTCTACCCCTCTGTGCATCTCACCCGAGCCCACATGAGTCTGGAACACAGAAGTGCTCAATAAGTACCTGCTGAATGAATAGTAATAAGCACAGCCAGTACTTAAGAGCATGGTGGACTGAGGGCTGACTGTGCAGGTGCCAGACTAAGGCATCTCCCAGTCCCCTTGCCCCACCATCCTTCCTCTGAGAAGCCATCTTTTCTCACACAAGATGAAGAGACAACATGCTCTCCATACCTGAGATCTGGAAGAGATAAGGTTTCCTCTGAACTCCCACAGCCCCCCTATTTAGCCTTATCTTTCCTGTGACCCATGCTGGGGAAGGGGTGGGCTCTTTATTTTCCCTTCTTTCTGCCCGAAAGGAGTCCCCAAGAAATCACCAACCCCTCAGTGAATGCTTGCTGAATGAATGAATGAATGCAAACGTGCAGGCAGGAAATATCTGGCTGGGATTACATCAGATGCTGCTCTGAGAGCTGAGGCCATAGCAAAGGCTTCACAATTGTTTAGAGAAAGTCTTGGGTGGGAGACAGCAGCCTTCCCACCTGTTTCACACTCCAGCCATGCCACTTGCAATTGCGTGCCTCAGTTCCCCCGTCTGTATAATTGGGGGGGGGGGGGGGGGAGGTGGTGGTAATACTGCCTGTCTCCTAGGATTGGCGTGAGGATTCAGAACTTAATTCATTACGCGTAAAGGACTTTGTAAGGGCCTGGGGCACAGAGAAAGCACTTGATAAACGTTAGCCAGCATCAGTAAGAAAAGGAAAATATGTTAACAGGAAAGCCTCCTAAGTTTAAGAATAACAACAAATGTTTCATATGGTCTGCTTTTTGGCCAAGCAGAGAAAAGCACATTTATCCTGACTCTGGGAGATCCAGCTTGAGTGAGCGAGCGGGCAGAGCAGGCAAGTGGAATGAGAGGTGAAAGGAAAATCCTTCCATTCCGTCCTCTCATTGTCCCCCAGCCACTCCCCCACCCCCATGCCATCCAGGGCCCAGGAGCTCCCCGGGGCCTATCCCATTTCCCCCAGCAGCCAGTCTCCCACCCATCCACTCACCCCCAGTTGTGGTTCCCCAAGCACAGGCACCCAGTGCTGGACTCCTGGGCTGTAACCGGATCTGCCCCAGTCTGCTCCACACCTGGGGCCCGCTCCCCTGGATGAAAGATGGCCTGGAAATGTGAGGGGCGTTATTGTGTCTGGCCCGCCCTGGGGGAGTGTCCGCACCCCTCTCTCGCTGGCCTCCCAGCACTGGGCAAGGAGTTTTCATTTCATACATCATCAGTCACATCTTGCCTAAGCGATTTTGACCAAGTCAGCATATGTCTCAAAGGCAATAAAAAGAAGAAAAGAATTCTGCTGACACACACATTCAGCAGGAGGCAGGGACCTCATCTTCATCAGCAGAACTCTTATACCATCTGCCCGGAGAAAGCTCAGCTGGCCTGGGGCTCCCCAGAGGTACCCGCACAGCGGAGGAACCCCGTGGGCTGCCCCTCTGTCCACCACCTGGCCGAGGCCTGCTGACCTGGGCCTCAGACCCCAGCAGGGAATAGGGAGCCAGCAGCCTCCTCACACACAGACTTTAAAACCCTTGTCTGCAAAGAGATCCACCCTGGAGAGGAAATGGTTTTAGCACACCTGTAATGAAATGGTGCTCTCCGGGCAAATCTTTCACTGTACTGCAGATGCAGGCTGCTTGCTTGTTCACTCTGGGGCTTTCTTTGCACATTTTTTTAAACAGAGGAGTAGGATACTAAACAGCTTCAATCAGTCTCAAGTACACGTGGCAGTAGCCACAGTTCCAAATGGAAAACACAGACACACACACACATGCACGCACGCACGCACGCACACACGCACACACACACACACACACTCCAGAGCAAGCTGATGGCCGAGGCGGGATTTGCATGGCCCAGGCTGGGGAGAAGCTGCGGTTTTGTTTACTACTGTCCTTTCTTCCTTGACTGGAGGAAATCTGGTTTGATTTTGAGCATTACTACTCCTGGTTCAGCTTTGGAGGGAGCCCTTTCCTCCTTCCCAGACCTGAATGAGGGTGGCTGACGAGTCCAAAGCATTTCCTGTCCACTCGGCACCTGCCAAGCCCCGTGCAACCTTAGCCCACATCACCCTCCAGCGTGCAGGAGCCTGTTCTGCTTTTTGCGCCACAGAGAAGGAACCTGAGATTCGGAGAGTGACATGCTCAAAGCCGCACAGCTCATCTCTGATGAAACCGTTATCCCAAGCCACATCCGTCCATACAGTCCAGGCTCTCAGCCATCTGGTGGTTTAGTAGCCTGGGAGAAGACCTTTTCCCATTTATTTGATCCTAAGGCAATACTTCTCCATCCTGACTATGCAGGTGAATTCCCGGGGAGCTGTCAAAATGCAGCTTTCCCCACAGCCGGTTGAGAGGGGTTTACAATTCTGCACTTTGACCCAGGTCCAGAGGTGTGGATGCTGCTGGTCCAAGGACTGGCTGTGGAAGAGCAAGGCTCTACATTCCTGAAGTTACAACCAATTGATTGAGGCTCCAACTTACAGCTTAACTATCTGCCAGCTACTATTCCAAGTGATGGTCCTGTAAAATATTCATTATTATTAACCCCCAGTTTACAGATGAGGAACTTGAAACTCACATATGTGAAGGAACCTGCTCATAGCCACACTGCTGGAGACTGAGTGGTGAAATCAGAATTCTAATGCAGACTGTCTGGTCCAAGGGCCTGAGTCCATAAACCCAGGTGCACACCAAAAGAGAGGGTTTGTCTTGGTCCTATCTGTATTTCCCAGGGCCAGCAGAGGAGTATTGATAAGTCCCCAGAGTACCTCTGAGCTCCTCTTTAATTCCTTCTTTATGCACTTAAAGTGTCTACAGGCACTAGCCAGGTAACATACAGAGACACAGGACCCGAGACAGGAGGCCCAAGGAATAGCCTTCATATTAATTCCACTAATGGGGACCTTGAACACTGACACAATGACAGGTGGGAGGGACACGAGGCCCAGATACGATATGGAAACATAGGGACCGGGGTGTGGGGGTGGGGGGGCCAGAAACCACCTTCCTATGGGTGCTGCCCTTTAGGAATTGGATGCCAATGTCACCAGACAGTTCTAATTTTCAAGAGAAGCTGGGAATCCGGGTTTGTGTGTGACAGCTTTCAATGTGTATTTGTTGGCAAATCACTCAGTTTGTTTTTTAACCATCAAACCAAAGAAAACCCATCTACCAGTCAGATTCTGTGAAATGGGTTTACCCCGGCCTTACAGAGGGCTCTGATGGGTTTGGAGGATACTTCGGCCTTCCCTGACCAGAACCAAAGAAGCTCCGAGGTTGGTGCCCTTCACACATTTTCATTTAATTCACTATGAAAGGATCACTGAGTGACAGGTTGAAAAGACCAGCCTCCGCCCCGCAAAATTGGACCCTAATTCTTCTCTTGCTTCCCTCATGTGTTAATGCCCTTTAAAAAAAATTATCCCTTGTTTTACTTTGGGTTTTATCTTTATTGTCTCCCCCTTAGGAAAATCTCATTAAATAGGTTAGTCCTAACTCATGTAAAAAAAAAAATTGGGGGAAGTAGAATAGATTTGGCTCATCTTACATAGGATGGGAAGATCGATAAGAGTTAGGTTAGCATGAATGAACGCTCTCTGCTATTGAGCACATTGCAGGGTATCTTGAATGGTCCAGCAGCCCTAATATGTCTCCCATTTTACAGATGAAGAGATGGAGGCACGGAGGTCAAAGAACTTGGCCAAGACAACAGAGCTAAGGGAGGAAACGCCAACCTTCAGAGCCTGGGCAACCTGATTCTGACTCCCTTGTTCCTTCCAGCCACACCTTTCCATAAAGCCTGCCCACAGCTTTTATTTCCAGAGCTCACATGATGACTGACCACTGAGTAAGGTTGCCAGAATTAGCAAATAAAAATACAGAACACCCAGTTAAATTCGAATTTCAGATAAACAATGACTAATTGTCCCCCACTTGAGACACACTTGTATTTAAAAATTAGTCATTGTTTATCTGAAATGTGAATTTAACTGGGCACCCTGTATTTTATACCTGGCACTCCTACACTAAAGGGCTCTTCTGAGTGAAGCAAGAATCATCACCTTGGTCCTAGGTTCTGCCTTGTAGTTAAATGCCCACCTTAGAGCCTTTGCACTTGCTCTTCCATCTGCCTGGAAGGCTCATCTGCTGATATCCACATGACTCCCTCCAAATCTTTGCTCAAATGTCATTTCACCATTGAAGCCTTCTCTAGCCACCCTACCGAAATCTCAACGTCCCCCACCCTCCCTTTCCTACCCTCCTGGCCATGTTACCTTTTTCTAACACGTACCACCACCTGAAATGTCACCTAGTTTCGTGTTTATTGTTCATTGTCTCGCTGCCCCACTGCAATGCAGGCATGGATCTTGATCTGCTTTGTTCACTACTGTAAATAGAGCCCAGAATAGTATCTAGTATGTAGTAGACACTCAACAAATACTTGCTGAGTGAACTCCCTGACAGACACCGTGGTTTCTGTCTGACTCAGAATCAGGAGCTGGGATTGTCACTGGCACCCTGTCATCGAGGTGCTGAGTGACGGCTCATCACATAGCCCCACCTCACTGGGGAGATCAGGTGGCATGACGGCCTTGACAGTTGGATACAGACTAGAATGGCCACTGTTCAAGTATTCAAGTGTGGTTTCCTTTTCTTCCTCAAGGACTCATGCCCCCAGACTACAAGTCCCAGGGACACAAACCCTAAAAGCCAGCTTTTCCCATTTTTATCTATTGCTTAGAATGTGTGCAAGCTTCGATGTCAAGTACTTTTTCTGTGAAGGAAAACACACTTGCAGACATGATATCAACATAGCTAATACTCTAGGTCTCCAGGCAGCTGTCTTCATGACCCCATTTAATCCTCATAACTCATTTGAAGTCATTATCTTTATGCCCATTTTACAGATGAGGAAACTGAGGTTCAGAGAGATTAAGCAATTTTCCCAGGGTTACACTATGAGAAAGCAATGGAGTCAAATATGAACACAAACAGCCGGATGTCAGTCTCCAAGCCCATTTCCTCACCTGTAAAACAGGTATAACAGTGGCGCTGCCTTGCTGGGATGTCATGTAAAGTACTTCATGGGCTTGGGCAGGACAGGTGATAAACATGGGTGCCTGCCATAGGCAACCTAGTCCCCTCCTGAGACAGAGATGATTATACTAAAGAAGGTCACCTGAAGGCCACCATTTCAAGCTGGTGAGAGTGACAATGACATGGCTTAGAGCAAGACAACTAGCCAGATTTATCACACTCATTCTCTTGGTATCTGAAGTAGAAGATTCTGAGAAAACGAGGCTCATTGTGAGAAAAATTGGAGTAAGGATGGGTCAAGAGGTAGAAAGTGCAGCCAGCATGGCCATGATAGATGATGAGCAAGATGGTTATAAGGCAGCTCAGGGCCACAAAGTCCAGTGTCACAGACTGTGCTCTACAAACCCTTGCATCACCATGCCCACCCTAGCCTTTGAGATTGGTGGTCTTTGGAGTTGTGCAGTGTACACCCTGAGAAGCTGTACCTGGCAAGCCTGGGCTTTTATTTATTCCTTGATTCATTCACATATATTTACCTAGTTTCTACCATGTAGCAGTCTAGCACACCTTGAGGAAGCAGAGGTGGAAAGACATTCCAAATCCCTATGTTTTAGGTCAGCGGTTCTCAACCTGTGGGTCGCGACCCCTTTGGGGGTCGAACGACTCTTTCACAGGGGTCACCTAAGACCATCGAAAAACACATATATAATTACATACTGTTTTTGTGATTAATCACTATGCTTTAATTATGTTCAATTTGTAACAATGAAAATACATCCTGCATATCAGATATTTACATTACGATTCATAACAGTAGCAAAATTACAGTTATGAAGTAGCAACGAAAATAATTTTATGGTTGGGGGTCACCACAACATGAGGAACTGTATTAAAGGGTCGCAGCATTAGGAAGGTTGAGAACCACTGTTCTAGGTGGAGGAGACAAATGAGAAACAAGAATGAGTAACAAGTACCACAGAGGAAAAGAAAGCCAAGAGAGGCTGAGAGCAGCAGGTGGGGAGGCATCTCTGAAAAGATGACATCTGAGAAGCCAGGCATGTGACAAACACAGAAAGGTGTTCTTAGTGAAGGCATCGGCAAGTGCAAAGGCCCTGAGGTGAGTCCCAAGGGCACCTAAGCTACTAGACCTTCTAACTCCAGCTTTTCCAGAGGCCTGATGGTTCCCAGATCCCCGGATGCAGACGTCTTTATGATACCACCCCATTTCTTGGGGAGGCTTGACGAGGTACCTAATTCTTACAGCCAATAGAACTCAGCCCAAACTTCCAACCTGGGCCCCTGTCCCTGAGCAGTCCAGACAATGGGTGTTGCTGGGTGCTGGTCCATTTCTCCTGGTCTGAAGCTCAGCGTCCTCATCAGTCAGACCCTTCCCCAGCCACCTCTAAAGAGTCTGCTCCCAGTAAACTATCTGCAGTTGCAAAACCAGGAAGTATAATGTTCCCAGACATCAAAGAGGTTGCAAAGAGTGCGGTCACCTCAGTCCCAGACCTCTTCCTGTAGCTGCTGTTCAGATAGCAAGTCTGAGGTTTTTTGCCTTAAGGCTCCAATGAAGGGTAGAAGCTACCAACGCCTCAAGCCAACCTTCCCCCGACCCCTCCTCCAATGCCATAATCTGTGGCTCCCCATGGCCCTCCACATCTTTGGCACTATGGCCCTGGTTTTGTTTTTGTGGGGTAATATTCTTGATTCTCGAATGCCTCATGGGAATTTGCTGGGGGTGGGAGGTGGGAACCAGAAAAACAAAAGGATGATTTACAGGGGTTCAAAAGCCTCTTTATAACCAGGAAATTTAATTTGCAGACATTTGGTTCTTTCATTTCCATTTTTGAAGGAGAAGAAAAAAATCTACTGAGTGTGGCCACACTGTGGGTCCCCCTTCCCTGGAGGTTAGTTCAAGGCATCTGGGACTTCAGAAAGCCTTCTTGGCATCAAGCAGTAAACAGGCCAAGCAGATAAAACCAGCCTGTGTTTAAAAAGCGGGTCTGTCTCCGAGGCAGAATTTGTATAGATAAAACAACAGAACGTGACTCAGAGAAGTCATTTGTGAAACTGGCCCCATGTGGACACAGATCTGCTGCAGGAGCCGAGCCCTCCAGCAGACAGGAAGGGTTGGGGATCTGCGCTGTTCTCTATGTCTGGTGTCAAGCAGCCTCCTCGAAGCCCCATTTTCTAGATGAGTTTGATGTTGCAAATATCACCTCCACGCCTCTGCTGATCCATCTCCTGGAACGCCCTTTCTCTTTCTCCCTGGTCATTAAAATGTTTGCATGGAAAAAGGACTTCCTGGTCAAGTAGGTTTAAGAAGTGATGAGCTCAAGAAAGTTAAACAGGTTTCTTCCCGGCAGGACTTCTCAGTCTCTAATTAGAGTTAAGTCAGGGGCCTCTCCAGTGCTAGCGATACAAGCCCAAGTCAGCCTGGAGTCCTCAGGCGGGGTCCATCTGGCAGTGCTGGGCCCCAGGGCCCACAGGGTGACCTCTTCTCCATGGTTCTGGTGCTCTCTGTCTCCACCTTTCAATTTGGCATCTGTGTGAATGTTGGCTTCATTATTTCCCACCACGGACAGGCTTCTTCTGCAGGACAAGGGGACTCGGTGGCTGACTGCTCCAGACGTACAGTGTCAGGGGGTGACCCTGAGGGAGATGGTGAACTTCTTCCTTCCACTCACTCCTGAGAGAGGACATCCAGCTCTTGGCTCACTTCTTGGACCAGGGATGGAACACCTGAGACTCATGTTGTGGGGCAGGAGCAGTAGCTCCAAAACAGGGGATTGCTGTCAACAGAAAAAGGTGGGGGGAGGGAATACAGAGTGGGCACACCAGCAGATGCCAGCACCAAGTCTGATCAGGCATCCAGCTGAGCTGGGGCTCTGCAGCCAGATGCCCTGGGAGCCAGCACTTATCACTCCACCCTCCAAACTCCACCCTTGCTGGGCTGTTGGCAGATCCTCAGCACTGGATGCCACGTGCCCATTGGTTTGGGAGGTCCCAGAGAGAATGCTCTGTGCCACTGTTCTATGCTCTCTGTGTCGGGACTCTGCACAGTCAGTGCTCAATAAATCCCTGGTTGACAGGAGTTCGCAGAGCCCCACACGTCTTCCTGCACGTCTCCTCTCACAGCCTAACTGTGTCACTTCAGTGCTGTTCCTGGTCTCCTCTCCAGCTCCTCACTAAAGGCTGCCTGCTGATGGGCAAGCACACCTGCCTTATTCACTCACGACAGCACCTGGCACGGAGTAGGAGGTGAGTCAGGAAATGATGTCATTTGCCAAAGGGTTTTGCTTGTGTCTTGGTTTGTTTTTCCCTGTCTTTGTTCCTACCCTTCATTCTAAACTCCTGTCTTCAAGAGGAAGGGTTCCTCCTGCTAGGTCCATCCTGTCTTCATGCCACAGGTATTTACTGAGCATCGCCACATGCCAGGCAGGCACTGTTCTGACAGTGGTGGGCATAGGAGCAAACAACATGGGCTGTGGAGCTTCCGTACCAACAGGGCTGTCAGACAGGGGTTCAGAGAAACAAGGTGCTACTTCAGCCACTGTGATCAGGTAAGGCCCCTGGAGGCAGTGGGGAGGGGCTGCTCACGTCACTGGAGAAAGCATTCTAGGTCATGGGAACAGAAAGTGCGAAGGCCCCGAGGCAGGACCTGCTTGGTGTTTGAGGAGCAGCCTGAGGTCCCTGTGATTGGAGCAGTAGAGAAGAGATGGAAAGTTAGGGTCTTAGCTCAGAGATCCGATCAGCACCCATGTCACGGAGGGCTTTGAATGCCATTGTGGCAGAGACTCTATGATTCCCCTAAGATTCCCACCTCCTGACTTCACACCCATGTCATCCCTCCCCCTTAAGCATGGGAGAGACCTGTGACTTACTTCCAACCAATAGAATATGACGAAGGTGGCACAAAATTAACCATCACAGGGGGTGAGAAGGCTCCACCCCAAGCCTCTCCAAGGGTGTGGTGGCTGAATTTCAGGTCCCGGTACCAGGGCATGGGGATAAATAAGAGGTTATCTATGTCTTTCGGGGAAGAAGAGACAGCCACAATTATGACAGTGTGAAAAAATACTATGGCAGAAAAGTATTAAGATGTTGCTCTTTTCACTTCTTTGCCCAGCCTCCTAATTGCTGGGAAAATAGGCATTAAAATTGATTCCATGCCAAAACATATCACCTTGACATGCTACCCATCATCCAAGATGGCCAAGAAGGTCGGAGATTTCACTTCTTACATTTCTAACACTAAGTAATAATCACTTATTAGGTACTCAGTAGGTGCCCAGCCCTGGACTCAGTATTTAAATTGGTAGGATAGAGTTTGGCTTTAACGTAACAGAAACTTGCCCATAACAGCTTGACCAAAGCGGGGGTGGGGGGTAGGCGGGGGGGATGGTGCAGGAAGTATACAGGTAGGAAGTCCATGGCTAATGCAGCTTCTCAGAAAAGAATGCAAGCACCTTTCTCCTCTTAAGCTCCCTGCTCTGCAGTCCTTAGCCCGCAGTCTGCTTCCTCGCAGTTGCAGTGTGACTGCTCCAGCTCCAGGCATCACTGCTTCTTCTAGGCAGGATGAAGGAAGGAAGAGGAAGCACAAGGTGAAACAATAGCCTTTCCTGCCTAATGTCAACATATCTCATCAGTCACCTTAGGCACCCTTAGCTGAAGGGAGGCTAATCAGTGGGAATTTTTAACTGGAACAATGTTGATTTTGATACGAAAGAAGGAGGGGAGAATGGATCACCACCAGCAGTATCTGCCTCAGCATATCTACCACAGGCTTAATTCAATTCATCTTGCCAACATCCTTGTGAGGCACAGAGTTAGTATCCACTAGATCAGGGCTCAGCAACTTATGGCCACTGGCCACATTCGGTCATCTAATTAATTAATAAGGTTTACTTGGACACAGCAACAGCCACTTGTTCCCAGGTTACCTATGGCTGCTCTCATTCAGCAATGGCAGAGCCAAATGGCTATGACAGAGATCATAGAGTCTGCAGAGTCAAAAATATTTACAATCTGACTCTTCACAGCAAATGTTTCACCGACTCCTGCATTACATCTGCACCACTCGTGTGTAGAGGGTGGACCAGCAGCAGCAGCAGCAGTACCAGCGGCAGAATCTCAGGCCACCAGGCATGCTGAGCAGAACCTGACACTGACCCACCAGGTGAGCATGCACAACCCACAGAACCTTCTTGAGTTTCCATTTTCTCACCTAGAAAATGGCCAGAATCCTTTCTCTGCTATCTCCCTCATGCTGCCAGGAAGAATCAAGGAGATAATCCGTGGAAAGTGCCATATAATTCCTTAAGAAATGGTAGCTAATCTCTAGTGTTGGTCTCCATGTCAGCCTCATGATCTACATTTCCCAGGTGGCACTTACGAATTCCTCTGGGGATAAAGAAGACAGGCTCCTGGCGTCCCCTGGTTGCTGGGTACCAGGAGAGGAAAACTGGTGACATCAATCTGGGACTAAATTCTCTCTGGGGCTTTTATTTGCTGTAACACAGTAATGCTTCTGTCTAATTGTTCCCATAGAGCTTTCTGGCTAGTTCTTGGGTGTTTGCATGTGAGGGGCCTCCTTGAGCCTCAGCAGGCACATTCCCCCCAACCTGTTCCTTTGACTGCTTTTGTTTAGATCTACTCAGGAGTCTGAATGAAAATGGTCCTGAACTGCATTAGGCCCCACACAACAACAGCCCACAGCCCCATGGGCGCACCATTCTGGAAATCCGGCCGAGGAAGCCAGAGGTCAAACAAATGAGCTTCTGAACCTAGCCATCCCTAGAAATTTCATCTTTGCCAATACAGAAAAACAAACAAACAAAAAAAAAACAACTGGTTTTTAAAAAACATTTTTAAATAACTTCTTTTAGGTGGTCTATTCCAAAGAATCGATGGCACTGAACTCATTTGATGTCCCAGAAAGATTGCCACAACGTCCCTTCCTCCATGGCACACAAACAGCTCTGCTTTGGGGTGATTATCTTTGTTTCTGGAAGGTTCTGGAGGTTCACCACAAATGCCCCTGCCTGTTTGGAGCTTCTCAGCAGCAGAAAATCTCCAACCGCCAAGCTTCCAGGGCAGGCATTTAAAATCAACCCCAAGACACTCCCCTTTCACAGGCTTCTGCCTCCGTGTGCTTTTTCTTAGTCCAATTGCACACTGTTCCTTGCAGACGGGACCAGCACCCAGACCAGGAGTTCTTCTAAGGGACTGTGTGTGCGTAAATACCATCACCTTGAGCTTGTGCGGGAAGAAGAGAGCTCCAGTTACCAGGGGCTTCGAAGGCTTTTAATAGGAAACATTTGTGCCAAAGAGAAGGGCCTCTCTCTGTGTTTTGCTTCAGCTGTAAATTATCTGCTCTAAGGATCCATCCAGAATCTCTGCGAGGGTGAGCTGCGCAGCCCGGGGCCCAGGTTTGCTGCTGGTGCAGATAGATTTTCAGCTGCTGCACCCAACCGGCAACCAGGGGGACAATAAGAACAGAACTTCTTTTGTTCGGATTAAACTGTTTTTAATGGTCCCTTCTAGGCCGGGCCTTAGTGGAAGTCTCAACAAGGCCACTCATTGAGACGTCCTTGAAAGAGCCAAGTGGAGCAGAGCACAGGGGAACCCTCGGGAGGGGCGGGCGGCCCTTTGCTCAGCCTTGGTGGTCCTGCCGCAAAGGAGAACGGGGCTATTTTATTTGTTGTCTGAGATAGAAAAGGGAGGTGTGGGCCAGAGCAGGACTGTCCCACAAATTTCCGTAATTAGTGCCTGCAAAGTGTTAGACACACACACACACACACACTCACACACACACACGCATGCACGCATGCAGAGTAACATCCAACATCATCCTGAAGGGACAGGGGTTCCTAAAACCTGAAAACCCAGAAGCTGGTAAAGCAAATCCACTAAATGGAATGACGTGTGCTCCCCTGCCCCGAGAACTTGGGCTGCATTAAGGGAGCCTCATTTCTGACCACTCTGCTTTTCATCTGGAAGTCTCGGGAGCCCCTTTGGTTCATGCCAAATCTGGAAGGCAGAAGGGAGAAACGGACTGAAATGTACCAACAAGTCATAGGGCACAACGTGCTGCCTGCTCAACACCCGTTAAAAACCCGGCGTCCACAGTGTTCATCCTCTGAGGGTCTCCCAGGTGGCACATGTAGGATATTGTCAGGTAACAACAGGGATTAAGAGATAAGAAAACAAAAGCTGTAATTTTTCCCTTGGGGAAAGTTCCCCCCCACTTTTAACTGTACACATGCAAGTGAGATTTTTAAATGTGCTGATTTGTTCTTTTCTAAAGAACACATTTTGGTCCCCCCGTATTAGTGGAAGTCTACATCATGGGTTCTCAGCCAGGGGCTATCCTGCCACCCTGGGAACATGTGTCAATATCCGAGGACATTTTTAGTTGTCACAACTTGGGAGGGGGTGCTATTCATATCTGGAGGGTAGAGGCCAAGGGTGCTGATCAACATCCTACAACTCACAGAACACAACAGAGAAGGATCCGACCCAAATGTCCTAGTGCTGAGGTTGAGAAACCCGGTAGAGTTCCCGCCCATTGCAGATTGGAAGCAACTGGATGCTCATTCAGTTGGAGGTTAGTAAAGACGGAGTTGCTTTCTGCCTGGTGGAGGGAGGCATAGTTTCTCTCTTCGTGATGCATTACAACAGCAAGAGGACTGCGGCTCTTTGAAGCAAGGGCTTTGGGTAGTCTTTATTTGGCACTAAATCATCTTAAATTGCATGGGAAATGGAATACAATTCAAGTTGTATTACTAATCAATCTTTCAGTGGAATAAATCATGTGGAATGATATTCCATTAAATCTGTAAGTAATTAAAGGTCATGAGGACTTCATGGGGAAA
Organism: Myotis yumanensis; assembly: GCF_028538775.1. Classification (NCBI taxonomy): domain Eukaryota; kingdom Metazoa; phylum Chordata; class Mammalia; order Chiroptera; family Vespertilionidae; genus Myotis; species Myotis yumanensis. Next base: position 6,894,869 of record NW_027223758.1, on the reverse strand, counting down.
ATTGTGGACTTTCATCACGTCTCTCTCGTGCGCACCTCCTCCCAAAAAACACACCTGCTTCTATCACAGGGGACTGTCTGGAGGCAGAGCGTGCTTATGATTTGACATATTGATTTATTAGTCATGTTTCTTTTCCTCCAAGAAATAATGAGAAGGAGCTGATAGAGAACTCTGAACAGAGAAGAAGAGGGTGAAACTTGGGATCCAAGTCCCAAGGTTTGAGTCTTGGCTCTGCCAGCTGTGTGACCTTGAGTAACCTGACTCCCTTCTCTGAACCTTGGGTTGTCTCATTTGTAAAAGGGAAATAATTAGAGTTCCTTTCTCCTAGGATTCTTACCAAGACTGAAATGCAATCATGGATGTAAACTGCTCTCTCACTCACTGCCTGGACCTGGGAAGATGTTGGCTATCTTTATGGTCCAGCTCTGTCCCTCTGCAGGTTCTACAAAGCCTGGAATAATACGGTCTCCCTGCCATGTGTTTTTGGAGCACCCTCATGCTCTGCACCCATGTGATTATATTGGTTCTAATGACATTAGGAATTGGAGTTTGTCTCCCTCTTAAGAATGTAAGCTCCATGAGTATAGAGCAGGTCTGTCTCAGTGCCTGGCACAGGCACACTGTTAGCACTCAATAAATGTTTATGCAGTGAATGAATGGCAAAGAGAACATTTGATCAATGTCAAGAGCTGGGATTTCTAGTCCTTTCTCTACAACTTCCTAGCTGTGGACTTGGAGTAACAAAAGCAGCTCTTTCCCTTCTGCACACCTAATCTATCAGTAGGTCCCGCCACCTGTACCTTCAAGATGGAGTCAGACCCTACCCAGTTCTCCCACCTGCACCTGAATCCAGGCCAGCATCACCTCTGCCTAATGGCGGCTGTGTCCCCCCAACCTCCACCAGCCTTCCCCAGAAGCCCATGCCACAGTCCACAATTGACCCCTTTCTGGCGACCCTTACCCTGATGTTCCAGCCACCTTGGCTACTTCCTCAGACATCACCCCCCAGACCACCCTATTAAAGTAGCCCCTTCTACTCTGCAGCATTACAAACTGAGGACACTGCCCCCCAAGTTAGTCAATCTCGAAATCCATTTTAGTAAAGGCTCTTCAGGAAGCTGATGATACCACTCCACAAAATGAGATCACTCCATCACATAATATCCCCTGGTTTCCATAGGTTCTTGGCTTTTCTCTCCTCTCACATGGAGTAGCTTTTTGGTTATCAGAGGTCTTAGGGATACTCTCTGTTGTTCCCCCATTATTTCCCCCTTTATGGGTGGCTTTGAGGCTAGTGGCCAATCTCAGACTGACTGAAATCTGTGCTTTACCTAGCTAGCATCAAGGTCCAACCCAACATTCCCTTTTAATACCATTTAGCTATTACACATAACAAGAACCAAGGGATTATATACTACTAGAGGCCCAGTGCATAAAAATTCATGCACTGGAGATGGGGTCCCTCAGCCCGGCCTGCCCCCTCTCACAGTCTGAGAGCCCTCAGGGGCGGGAGGTGACCCAGTGATCAGGGGAAGCGTAAGCCTCAGCCGGCCCCGGTTACCTGAGCCTCAGGCGGCCCTGGGTGGCTGGGCAGCTGCCATCCGAGGCTTGTCTGTGCCTTGGGCCGGCCCTGGGCGGCTGGGGGGCTGAGGGGACTGGGGGTCTCCGGAGGCAGGCACGCAGAGCGGCTGGCAAGCCTGCCACCCCGGCAGGGCTGAGGGGACTGGGTGCCACCATCTTGTGGCTGTGGGCACCGCCATCTTTGAGGGCATGGCAGTCAATTAGCATATTCCCTCTTTATTAGATAGGATGCTTTCATTTTCTTATCAGGCTGCACTTCTTTATGTATCTAGTAAACCAGCTCCCTAAGAGTTGGATCCAGCCCTTAATCCCACTGGTAACTTTATCTTTGTAGAAGATCACAGCACAGCTGCTGCTCCCCACCAGGGATGACCACATGGCCACCCAAGAATCAAAAGTCCCTCATGTTCTTCCCTTTCATCCTTTCTCTTCTCAAGTCACATGTTTCTATGAGCCAGGGCTGTTCTAACAAATCCCACTTCTGACACCAACTATGATCTGTTTCTACTTCAAATCTGTGTGGGTTTTGTCCCACACTGATCAATTCTCCAACTCTCTGGATACCAATTTAATTCTGACACTAACTACCAGGAGCTAACAGAAACCCCATAAGTTAAGGGCTCCATCCCTAAAGACTGCCCAACATTAGATGCCAATTGCAAGTCCTGGGCCTCTGGTACTTCTGAGCAACTAGCTGTTAATTGGGGGTTTCCATGATCCCCACCCTTCCTCAGGTTCAATAATTTGCTATGATGGCTCACAGAACTCAGGGGAAGAGCTACTCACATTCACTGGTTTATTACAAAGGATATTATAAAAAATACAAATGAACAGCCAGATGAAGAGGTACATAGAAAAGGTACCTAAATGAGAAGCTTCTGTTTCTGTAAAGTTGGGGAGCATCACCACCCCAGTAAGTGATGTGTTCACCAACCAAGAAGCTCCCTGAACATCATCATTCAGGGTTTTTTACAGAGGTTTCATCACGTAGGTATGATCAATTATTATCTCAAGCTCTGGTCCTTTCCTTCACTAAGACTGGGGGTTGGGACTAAAGTTCCAAGCTTCTAATCAAGATTTGGTCTTTCCTATGACCTACCCCCATAATGAAGCTATTTAGGAATCTGCCAAGAGTTGCCTCATTAGAAGAAAATAGTTTCCTATCGCTCACAAAATTCCAAAGGATTTAGAAGCTCTGTGTCAGGAACCAGAGGCAAAGACCAAATATTAGAACAAAAGATGCTCCTATCACCCCTACTACTCAGGAAATTCCAAAGGTTTTAAGAGCTCTGTGCCAGGAATGGGGGATAAAGACCAAATATATATTTCTCCTTATATTACAGCCTTTCCACCCCCTTATCTTCCCTTCTGATAACACCATTATCTATAATACCTTTTACTCATCTGCTGTGTGCTGTATTTTTCTTTCCATGGGAGCACGGACTTTATCTCCCTTATCGCTATATTCCTAATGCCTAGAAGAGTGAATGGCTCATTTAAAACAAAACTAAGTAAGTACTTACTGAGTGAATAGATTAATTTAAATAATTGACTACTGATTAATTAACAGTGAAGAGTCTGAATTCTGAAGCCAGGGTGCCTGGGCTCAAATCCTGATAGCTGCACATTCTAGTTAAATGTGCTCGGGTATGTAAGTTTAGCCATGTAGCATCCGTTTCCTTATCTACAAAAATAAGGGCAGTTTTTCAAGGATGTTATTGCAAGAATGAAGCAGTATCTACAGGACATGTCAACTTAGCCCAGGGCCAGCATCCTGGAGACAGTGACTCCTTGTAGAATGAGTTAATGTCTTTTATTAGTACAACAATCACTCAATACACTCCCACATTCTTTCCACTGATTCAAGTAGAAGAACCTTATGGGATTACTAGTGTCCTGGTGCACAGATTCATGCACAATGAAAGGAAATTAATTAGAAAAGTATTTTAATATCGACATTCACCCTTTCTCTATAATAAAAGTGTCAATCAAATTCAAGATCAACAATGACAGATCGAAACACATGCGTGTGATTGGCACAAGCAAGAGCTTTGCTTTATATGTATTGCACATGCGCGAGTCAATTTAGCCTTTTATATATAGAGAATTAACTTGCTTAATTAGACCTGCTTTCTGATTTAGCTAAACCTTTTCCAGCCTAGTAAAGCACCCCAACTTCTCTTTCAGGTAATTGTCAGCAACACAGCAGTAAATATCAACATGAAGCAGATTATTATTGTAGATCACGCAGGGAGAACAAAGGGTAAAATATTTAACTGCAGCAGTGTTTGATTATATTCTGTGCAGTGAGAAAACCGAAAGTCATTTTCAAGGTCCACCATGTCTTACTTCTTTTCAGTTGGGTCAAGTTTCTAAGCTTTCTAAATATCCATTTTCTGGCTAATGAAAAGAAAATGGATTCCACTGAGTCTCCTATCTACCTACTCCAGGACTTCTGTGAGGATCAAATGAAATGAGGCACAGAAAACACTTCACAGACATTTGGTTACAGTGTAAAATGTTTGCACCTGGCTATAAAGCAAGTTGTATTCCTGGGCTGAATAAACTCCAAGGAGGCGAGCTGCTAGGGAGAGGAAGCCGGGCATTGCTACATGACATCATTACCCAGTACCCACAGTGACTGTTTCTGGGCTGGGCTGGGCTGTGGGCCACATTTTGCACCATGGGGTCTCAGCAGTGTGGGCTGTGATTTGGTGAGCTGTCGCTCCGGGGTGGTTGCGAGGCCTGTGTCCCACTTGGGGGAAGGCAAGTGTTGCTTTGTGGGTGCCAGGTCCGAGTGCCGTTTCTCTGTAAATAGCCAGTGCATGTCACGGCATCTCCTGCGTTGAGCGTCTACACCCTGGTGGTCAGTGTGTGTCATAGCAACTGGTCGGTAGGACACTTAGCATATTAGCCTTTCATATATATAGATCAGGGGTCCTCAAACTACAGCCCGCGAGCCACATGCAAATACAAATATTGTATTTGTTCCCGTTTTGTTTTTTTTACTTCAAAATAAGAATGTGCAGTGTGCATAGGAATTTGTTCATAGTTGTTTTTTTTTAAACTATAGTCCTGCCCTCCAACGGTCTGAGGGACAGTGAACTGGCCCCTGTTTAAAAAGTTTGAGGACCCCTGATATAGATGATTCTCAACAATTTCTGACCTACTAAAATGGCAGTTTCGCCCTAGCCAGGTTGGCTTAGTGGATAGAGCATCGGCCTGTGGACTAAAAGGTCCCAGGTTCGATTCCAGTCAAGAGCACATGCCCAAGTTGTGGGCTCAATCCCCAGTGGGGGGCATGCAGGAGGCAGCTGATCAATGATTCTCTCATCTTTGATGTTTTTATCTCTCCCTTTCCCTTCCTTTCTGAAATTAATAAAAATTGAAATAAATAATAAAAAATAAAATGGCAGTTTCATAGGTCTAAATAGGTAGGCAGGACAAGTATATTACTGATCTTGTACCTAAGTGAAATCATGGTCAAGCAAAAGCCAGGGACCATCCCCAGGCCACACAACCAGGAAACACTGGAGCCAGTCTTAAATCTAAAACTTCTGTTCAGTGTTCTAACTGGGATATTTTGGGCCTTTAAAGAAGTTGGCATATGATGCCAAGAGAACTTCAGAATCCCTTTGTTCTCCCCTGGGTGCAGGAAGGAGGCATCTGCCAAAACAGAGGTGCCAGCAAGGAGAAGGTGGGCAGTAGGGGGAGGGCCATGGCAGGGACCACTTTCCAGTTGAGCAGGAAATGAACTCCTTCTGTGACAAGATAGGTTCCTACCTAGCCCCCAGGGGAACCCCATCCTCCAAACATATCACACGTTTTCCATTCTTCCCTCCCTCCCTCCTTCCCTTCCCTTCTTCCCTCCCTTCCTTCCTTCCTTCCTCCCTCCCTCCCTCCCTTCGTCCCCTCTCCCTCCCTTTCCCTCCCTCCCTCCTTCCCTTCCCTTCTTCCCTCCCTTCCTTCCTTCCTTCCTTCCTCCCTCCCTCCCTCCCTTCCTTCCTTCTCTTCCTTCTCTTCCTTCCTTCCTTCTCTTCTTTCTCTTCATTTTTTAATTAAACAATGACAGGATTCCTTTCTAGCAGTTTCACAAGGGGTGAAATCGCTTAGCAACCTTAATTATTTTCAACTTAATAACTTGCTGGGAGGGGGGAGCGGAGCCCCCAGTGGGTGAGAGGCCTTGCTGGTTAAGCTGCTCAGAGGCAGGCTCAAAGCTAATGAAGCGTTTGACCAAATACTTCTCATATTTTCCCTCTCCCTGGTCAGTGGCTTTGTTTGGAGCGAATCTTTTTTCTCTCCCTGATAAACAGGACTGACTACGGTTGACTACAATTTTTTCAGCTGGCTGTAGCTTCAAAGATTGGAGGGTTTTGAATTCCAGGCTTTTAAAGTACTTTCTAAAAAATGTTTGCTCTCAGACACACCTCTAGTAGATAGTATAAATATGAATTTCATCTTCAAATAAAAGAGGGCTTGGGAGGTGTGCTGCAGGGAGTAGTTATCAGTGGGGTCAGACCAATGTGGACGGTTTCCAGTGGACCATTGCAATGCACTGAGCAATGGCAGAGAGACTAGCATTGCCAAAATTAAGCCACTGCTGCCAAATATTCATGGGAAACAAGAACCAAGCCCTGACCGTGAACCCCTCATGGAGACACCAAGTCATGAAACTCAAACCACCCTAGGAGGCAGGTGTCAGGATTACTGAGGGAGAAGCTGAGGCATAGAGAGGTTACGCCACTTATCTTGGGTCACACAGCTCCCTAGTGAAGCTGAATCCAAATGTGATTTGCCTCCAAAGCTGCCTGCCTCCCCAGAGTCACTCCTTGTACGGAGGACTAACACTCTGAGCAAGCAGCTATAAATCAAGACCAACAAAATACCTACTTTGAAGTGATTCAATGAGATAAAGGGTATGAGATTCTGGTAAGGGATTTCTTAGGAAACATTTGCCCATTTTCCACCTCTCCCAGCTGGCAAGACACATCTCTAGATGCCAACAAAAAAACAATTCACACAGATTAGGGTTCATATTGAGCACTCATCTTGCTTATTGGTCATGTGATCGTAAATGAGTCATTTAACCCTGAGTCTCAACTTTCCTCATCTGGAAAATGGAGCTAATGGCAGTGCATGCCCATGGGGCTGTGGTGAGAAAGAAGGGAGAAAGACAAGGAAGTACTGGATAAATGTTATCTATATTTAAAAAACAAACAAACCGCCCTAACTGGTTTGGCTCAATGGATGGAGCGTCGGCCTGGGGACTGAAGGGTCCCAGGTTCGATCCCGGCCAAGAACATGTACCTTGGTTGCGGGCACATCCCCAGTGGGAGGTGTGCAGGAGGCAGCTGATCGATGTTCCTCTCTCATCGATGTTTCTGACTCGCTATCCGTCTCCCTTCCTCTCTGTGAAAAATCAATAAAATATATATTTAAAAAAAAAACAAAAAACAACAACAGTAACAAGGCAGCGGAACCGCAGAGGCTGGCTGGTGCTGGAGAGCACCACGTGTCTTTACTGAAACAGGAATTTCTCGGCACGGCCTGAAGATAGCCCCAGGTTTACTTTACAGGCATTTGCTTTGTGCCAGGCAGTGTGCCAAGCTCTGCCCATGAATTCACCCAAGAACTTTGCTAGGATTCTCTCACTTAACCTTCACAACTCTAGGAACAGGTTCAGTTTTAAGGCCAGTGCACAGAGCCCTCTCCACTTCCCCAGCCCAGCTGTCCATCACTCCACTGTAGTCACTTCCTGACACATTTCTATTTGCTAAAGGTGTAGTATCCACTCCTCTGTGCCCACTGCTGAGCGGCCTAACACCACCACTGGACAGCACAACCCTGACCCCTTTGCTGCTTAGAAATGATTTAATAAGAAGACTTTGAGGAAACCTCTGAGGTTCTTCTACCGCTACTCCCTCCACAATACAGCCTGCGGTGTTGCTGTCAGAAGTGAACAGGGGTCAGGGTTCTTAAAAAACACACCAAATCCCACCAAGCAGCCCAGCTGCAACCTGTGCAGACATGCCCCCAGCCCCACCCCCCAGCAGAGGAGAAGCAAATGCTGGATTCCTGCAGCCCCCCCCCCCACCCCCCCCCCAAGAGCACTGGTCTGGTGAGATAGTCCAACCTCAGTTGGGTCAGGAGACCCAGGGGGCTCTGTGTCATGTTAATGAATCATTTTAATAGAGGGTTTTAACAGACACACTCATCACCTTTTGTGCAACCAGGCTTTTCTTTTTGTTTGAATTAAATGGTTAAGTAGGTAATAAACTCTTATCAGCTCCACCACTGCAGGCTGGTGTCCCTCCAAACCGTCAATCATCTCGGAGGTTATTAGCGTCTTGATAAATGAACAGTCAGCTAGGGTTGGGGCCTCTGTCCCACAGGAGCGAGGAAGAACAGCTGGTTCTCCCTGAGCCCAGAGAAATGTCTGCTCACCAGTGCCGGTCTGGTTAGAGGAGGCCCAGCTCCCACCCACTGGGCCCCCACTCCTGTCCACCTTGGCTGCAGTGCCACCCCCAGGATGGGCACTCCCCTCTTCCTGCCACCCCCTGCCCTCTCTGTCAGTTACACAAAGGCCTCTCATGTGGCAGGCACTTCTCTAGACCTGGGCAACCACAGAGAAGGAGCCAGATGGTGGCACCCTCATCTCCACAGAGGGAAAGGGCTCCCAGGGGAGCCAGTGACCGGCACAGGGCTGGATGGTGCTATGGTGAGCACCCAGGAAGGGGCTGGGCAGAGCTTGGCCCAGGGGTCCTCTGTGAGGAGGTGCCATTCACCTAGGAGGCTGGGGACTCTCTGTACCAATGTGGCCAGGCCACGTTTCCCAGAACCCCCTTCTCTGTGGGTGTGCGAGGAGGGTGGCACTCATTTCCTGGGGCTGCTATAACAGGGGACCAAGGACTAAGATGGGCTTAAAGTGACAGAAATGTATTCTCTCACAGTCTGGAGGCCAGGAGTCCAACATGAAGGTTTGGGCAGGGCTGTGCTCCTACCTCTTCCAGCTTCTGGTGGCCCCAGGTGTTCCTTGGCTTATGATGGCATCACTCCAGTCTCTGCCTCCATTTCCACATCCCTTGTCTTCCTTCCATGTGCCTGAGTCCGAACTTTCCTCTCCTTTTAAAGCCACCAATCCTAATGAACTAGGAGCCCCTCCTCTTATGTGACTTCATCTTTTCACCTCTACTAATTACATGCATCCACATCAACTTATTCCTAAATGAAGTCACACTCTGAGATCTGGTCTTAGGGCTTCAAAGTATCTTTTGGGGGGCACAACTCAACCCATAATAGGGGGCCCCATAAGATAGATTCCTGTGTGAGATTTGGAGAGCAGGTGGAGCCACAGAATGCTGTGGCTCACATACATCGCTCACCTGCTGGCTCACAGCTCTGGCACCAGGTGACCACCAGGCCTGCCACTAACCCCTCCCCTGGCTCCTCCTTCAGCTTTGACTCCCAAACAAAACATGTGTTCAGCTCCTGGAGAAGCGCCCAGTGGCTGCGGGACCCTCGTCACCATGGTCAGAGAGAACAGGAGTGGGCACAGGTCCAGTGTGTCCTGGTGGGCTCCAGCTCAGACCCATGGGTTCCAGCACATTCCTGCTGCCCCCACTTTACACCCACCTTCCCTTCTCAACTACTGTCCTCCAGTCCTCTCAACTGCAAGTGCCAGCAGTTGCCCAGGCCTCCTTTCTGTTCTGTGCTCTCCTCCCAGCTGCTCTTTTCAGAGGAGGCCCTGGGCTGCTGCTCCACCCGCAGGAGTAGGAAGCAGGGAGCACCTGGATGCAGATGCCGCAGCCCTTAGCCAGTGACCGAAAGCCCCGCCCCACCTGAGTGCCATTCACAGTCCCTTGCTCCCTGCGGGATCCTGAGCCTGGTGTTGTGCCTGAAGCCACCCCCAAACTTGGCTTCCTCCCGCCCCTGTCCAGCTGGGCACACGTCCTCAGTAAACACAGGCACCACAGGCACATGCTTCAGAGGACGCTAACAGAGACACTGTGCAAAGTGGTTTCAAACAGCAGGTTAGGGGCAAACTGATTGTGCTCAAGTTCTGAGAAGCCCACACTTGGGTTATCAGCGTGTCAACCTGTGTGCCTTTTGAGCAGCTTCTCCAACAGGCCATGCCTTGCATTAGTGGGGCCACACGGGGCTGGAGGACTGACAAAGGAGACACCTTGACCCACAGGACCAGTAGGTCTGGTCACACAGGTTGCCCCACCCATGGGGCAGGTGGGGCCTGAAATCAAGTCCACTAGCTCTGCTGGGAGGAATGGGTGCCTTTTCTTGATTTGGAAGTAATTTTAGAGTTGCATCAAAGTTGCAAAAACAGTAGAGTTCTGGTTGTCACTCACACTGCCCCCCCCCCCCCCCCCCCCCCGGCAGGGCGTCTTTTACAAATTCACAAATTCAGCAGCTGGGCTCCACCCAGAGTGAGTGGGTAAGTCAGGGAATGTGGCCACAGGAAAGGGTAGCCCTACCTTATCCCCAGGGAAAAGGTATTCCAGGAGGAAGGAACAGCTTGTCCTAAGCCCTCAAGTGACAAGGCCGGCAGTGCAGCTGGAGCTGGGGTGTGTGGGGACTTGAGGGGAGGCACGAGGGGAAGGTTTGTGGGCTCCAGGTCCACTGTGCTGAGCAAGCAGTTTGCACTGAATGGTGCAGGGGACGTGGGGTGCCTGGCCCCACAGCTTGCTGTCTTCACTCCAAGAGAGTAGAGAGGGAGTAGGCAGGCAGTGGGTGAAGACGTGCCCAAGAGGAGCCACATAGAATCCACAAAGCTGGGTGCATAGGACCCGTTCCCAGGGGTGGGGTTACATTCTAGCTGGGACAGCCATAGGCCTTTCTGATGTAGTAAAGGTAGTGGCCTTGTCACTTGAGGGATTCACAGGCCACTGGGGGGAGAGGGGCAAGCCATCCCCCAACTCCTCCAGGCCACCCCCAAGTCCAGCATCTGGTCCCCTCTCATTCCCCCAATCATCCCAACCACCTTCCTAAGTGGCCAGGAAATCATCCCTCCCCCCAGGTTCAGGTCCACTCTTTTCCTCCGGGAGTTCCCCAAGGAGCTGTCTCTACATTCACCGCTTAGTCACCCCCACTCTGCCTGGGGCTACCTTCCCTCAGAAACAAGTTTGTCTCCTTCCTGATAAGCCCCAAGGGGAAGTCCGGGCATCTGGGAGACAAGGTGCTGATCTAATTGGCTGAGTAAAGCAATTGACACTAAGATGTGAACCACTGATAGGCCTCACCTGGAGGTGGGTGTCTTCAGGCCACAAAGGGAGGCTGAGGAGTCCAGGCCAGTGTGCAGTGGGGGGACCCCAATGGGGAGGCACAAAGGTGGCTGCTCTAGAAGTGCTAGAAACTGCCAGAGGGGCCCACCTGGATGTCAGCTGGAAGGGGAAGGGTCACTCCCATCTTGCTTCTTCACCTTTGCAGGGATTCTCTGCCCCCACCCCCTTCCTGCTACGGACATCAAAGCCTCACCCTGAGGAGTCTTGCCCTTCTGTGGGTGGAACTCTGCTGAGCACTGTGCCCAGATCATCCCAGCCAACCCCACCCCCACCCCCAGACCTCCAAAGGCACTGTCACTGCCATCCACTGCTGACACCAAATCAACCATCAACATATGCAGGAAATGACTGGGGAGAAGGTCACCTGAGCAGCCCAGGAACCCCTTGGGTGGCCATGGAATTCTTAAGACCATTTCCATGTAAATTTTCTTTCATTTGAAAATTAAACAGATGTCAAAATCCCCAATCCCCCTGTACCAGCTGGTGATCTTAAGCAAGCATTTAACCTCTATGGGGCCTTGGTTTTCCCCATCAGTAAAGTGGGCAGTAGGAGCTCCTGCCTCATGGAGGTTGTGAAGATTACAACAGGTGAGGGCTCCGAGGCTAAGAGCTCTGGTCCTTGGCCCCCTGCTGTTGGAGAGTAGGGACACGGGGCTCATGGGCAGGAGCGCGTGGATCCCATCTTACTAGAGGTCAATAATGGAATATGACTCAAAATTTAAAACACACTTTTTACCAGCTGTGTGACCTCAATTACTGCACCTCTGTGCCTCAGTTTCCACACCTGTAAACTGGAATAACTGTCTGTTCCAGAGATTGCTGTTAGGATTATATTAAGTAATAAGCGGAAAGCACTTTAGACAATGCCTGGGGCCTGGTAAGTGCTTGGTTAATATCATATCTATTATTTGACCCAGTGATTCTACTTTTCTAATTCCAATGTTAATTTACGATTCCTCAAGTGTTATGCAATATATGCACAAGTATGTGTAATAACAAAGAATTAGAAACAACCTGGGTATCTACCCACAGGGGAGGAGAAATGTACTATAAACAGACTCTTTGCAGGTGTTAGAACAGAATGACTTGATTTGAAATCATGTTTAAGATGTGCCTAAAGTTAAAAAAAAAGATTAAACAATATACATAAAGTTATTCCATTTTTGTTTAAAAAATACTGTCAGGATATGCCAAAAAATTCTAAAGGTATTTTCACAAACTACTCATTTCTGGGAAAAGCGATTTTCTTTCTACATTTATGTTTCAATATTTTTCCAATGAGAATATGGGATTTCTGTAATCTAAAAAGGACAATATAATAATAAAGACTCGCTGACCTGAGAGCAGCCGTAACTGCATTCCTCAGAGGACAGCAGAGACTGAGCTGCTCAGAGGGGGTGAATGACCCGTATAATAGTCTGACTCTGGAAAGGAGGGAGCCTGGCTCCAGGGTCAAATTCCACTGCAGTGACCTGGAAAGGGCTGTCACAGTACTCTGCAAAAGGAACCTTGGTGCATCAAGTGTGACTTTGACGCAGGTGATCTGTGGGCCGGGCTAGGATATGCTTTGCTATTCAGAGGTGCAGGCAGGCAAGGAGTAAGACCTGCAGTGCCTGTGTCCGCCCACTGGCCACCTAGAGAGGCCTACTGGCTGCTCAGACCAGGGAGACTTGGGCTCTGAGCTAACAAGGCTCTTCCACCTTGGGATACGGCTGCTTCAAGGTGAGAGAGGAAAGAGCAGACAGCGACAGAAGGTGAAAGGGGTCATAATCTTCCTTTCCTTCCCTCTCCCTCCGACACACTTTCTCTCCCAGCCATTCAGAACTCATGAGATGGCACAGAGCTGTCCAGGCTATAAGGTATATTTATTTTTTTTTCTATTTTTTTTATTAAATCTTTATTGTTCAGATTATTACATTTGTTCCTCTTTTTCCCCCCTATAACTCTCCTCCTTCCAGCTCCCACCCCACCCTCCGCCCTCAGTCCCCACCCACTGTCCTCATCCATAGGTGCACGATTTTTGTCCAGTCTCTGCCCACATCTCCCACACCCCTTTTCCCCCCAAGAATAGTCAGTCCATTCCCTTTCTATGTCCCTGATTCTATTATAATCACCAGTTCATTCTGTACATCAGATTATTTATTCACTTGATTCTTAGATTCATTTGTTGATAGATGCATATTTGTTGTTCATAATTTGTATCTTTACCTTTTTCTTCTTCTTCCTCTTCTTAAAGGATACCTTTCAGCATTTCATATAATACTGGTTTGGTGGTGATGAACTCCTTTAGCTTTTCCTTATCTGTGAAGCTCTTTATCTGACCTTCAACTCTGAATGATAGCTTTGCTGGATAAAGTAATCTTGGTTGTAGGTTCTTGGCATTCATCACTTTGAATATTTCTTGCCACTCCCTTCTGGCCTGCAAAGTTTCTGTTGAGAAATCAGCTGACAGTCGTATGGGTACTCCCTTATAGGTAACTGAGTTTCTTTCTCTTGCTGCTTTTAAGATTCTCTCTTTGTCTTTTGCTCTTGGCATTTTAATTATGATGTGTCTTGGTGTGGTCCTCTTTGGATTCCTTTTGTTTGGGGTTCTCTGCATTTCCTGGACCTGTAAGTCTATTTCTTTCACCAGGTAGGGGAAGTTTTCCGTCATTATTTCTTCAAATAGGTTTTCAATATCTTGCTCTCTCTCATTTTCTGGTACCCCTATAATTCTGATGTTGGTATGTTTGAAGCTGTCCCAGAGGCTCCTTACACTATCTTCGTATTTTTGGGTTCTTTTTTCATTTTGCTTTTCCGGTTGGGTGTTTCTCGCTTCTTCGCATTTCAAATCTTTGACTTGATTCTTGCGCTCCTCTGGTCTGCTGTTGGGAGTCTGTATAATATTCTTTATTTCAGTCAGTGTATGCTTACTTTCTAGATGGTCCTTTATCACACCATCGAGGGTCTCATTAGATTTCCTGTACATCTCATCAAGTTTATCGACAGACTCTAGAAGCCTCTTGAGAGATCTCAAAAGTGTGGTTCTGAACTCAATATCCTCCCTTGATAGTTTTGTCCTGTTTCTTTGTCTCCGCATTTTTTTACGCTTTCTTGGTACACCCCCTAGTGGTCTTTGTGCGCAGTCTTGTTGTAGTTAAGCCTTGATTGTTATAGTTAATACTAGAGGGATTTGACCTCCAGGCCGACTGGCTGTGATAATCAGCTGTGTTTGCAGTGGAAGAACTTGTGTCCTCTAGGGAGGTGCTAATCTAGCCTTTGCCTGAGGCTATCCGGCAAATGCCTCTGTGCAGGGCTTGGGCAGGGCGGGTCCCACAGGGATCAACAGGGCGGAGGAGGGAGCAGTTATGGCTGCTCTCAGTCTGTCCCCAGGGGCTCTGCCTCTCTGTCCCAGCAACAGCTGCAAACCTCGGAGGGACCGCAGCCAGACAGTCTTGCTTCTCCTGTTTGAGTCTGGGTCCCTAGAGACTCACCCGGATCTGGAGCTCTGAGTGTGAGGCTCCCTCTGGATTGAAACAGACAACCACGCCCTCAGCCACCAGCCCAAGCCGTGCGCACTCCGCACCTTAGTATTTTACTTTAGCACTGCGCCTCCTCTGATTCTCGGTTCCTCCTAGTTGTAGAACTTCCATTCAGCCAGCCTTCCTGTGGTTCTGGATGATGTCCGTTCCGTCTTTTAGTTGTATTTTTGAAGTGGTTGTTCGAGGCTGCAAACTCCGGCGTTAACCTATGCTGCCATCTTGGTTTCCGGGATCTATTCTTATAAGGTATATTTAAAGCGAGTGTTATCACAGGCTGTCTATAGGCAGGCCTGTGTGCAAAGCACTTCATAAGGCTCGCTTTATCTCCTGAACAAGCCTGTGGATTACGTTATTATTCCCTCTTTACAGTATAAGTGAAGAACCTGAGGCTCAGAAATTTAAATAATTTATCCAAATCATGCAAATGGTAAATGGCAGAATTTACAAATTTGTAACGTGTACATCTTTTTGTACAAGTTAGTCTTTTTACAAATTGTGAAAGCTGGAGTTTCTACTCATTATATTTTGAAACCATCACAACACAAAACAATAAATAAACCAACTGACATCCAAACATGTCACTGATGCAAGTTCTTCAGAGATTCATTTTGTCCAAAAAATACAGGGCGTCCCAAAAAAATGAATACACACTTTCACATCTGATAGCTCAATTGATGTTTCTTTTCAGATCTAACCCACCGAAGTTAATACTTATTCAAAGTGTACATACATTTTGGGGGGACACCCTGTATTTATCAAGCATCTTCTGCATACGACACACTGTTCAACTGCTCAAGTCCAGGGATGCCAGCTGGTACTTAAAACAGTGCCTGGCACCTGAAGGGAACCACATTTCTGCCAGTATTTCTGAAGGAGTGAACGAGTGAACCGATGAATGTGAATGACAATTTTTGTCATATGCTTTCAACTCCTGTGTCTAAAGTCTGGTAGATGTGCTGTTGGACGAGTTGGGATATAGACTTGTCCTAGAAGACAATGACAACACATTTACAAAAATGTAAGTGAGAGAGCCCTGGTGGGGTAGCTCAGTTGGTTGGAGCATCATCCTATACATGAAAAGGTTTCAGGTTCGACTCCCAGTCAGGGCACATACCTAGATTTCAGGTTGGATTCCCAGTTGGGGAGTGTATGGGAGGCAACCGATCAATGTTTCCCTCTCACATCAATGTTTCTCTCTCTCTCTCTCTCTCTCTCTCTCTCTCTCTCTCTTTTCCTCTCTCTCTAAAAGCAATAAGCATAGGAGGAACCAAGATGGCGGCATAGGTAAACACCGGAGACTGCTGCCACAAACAACCACTTCAAAAATACAACTAAAAGACGGAAGAGACATCACCCAGAACCACAGGAAAGCTGGCTGAGGAGAGACTCTTCAACTAGAAGGAAAGAGAACAGCAAACCGAGGCTCAGAGGAGGCGCAGTGTGGAAAATGCAAAGGTACCGAGGTGTGCGCGCAAAGCGGGCTGGTGGCTGAGGGCCACGGTTGTCATTTTTCGGTCGGGAGTGAGTCTCAGACTTTGGGCTCCAGTTCCGGGCGAGTCTCTAGGGACTCAGACTCAGACGGGAGAAGCGGGATTGTCCGGAATCAGTTGGAATCTGAGGGCAGCTTTCTCTCCGAGGTTTGCAGCGGATGCCGGGGTTCTGAGAAGCAGAGCCTCTGGGAAGGGACTGAGAGCAGCCATAACTGCTCCCTCCGCCCGCCCTGTTGATCCCGTGCGACCCGCCCCGCCCAAGCCCTGCGCAGAGCCATTTGCCGGATCGCCTCAGGCAAAGGCTAGATTAGCACCTCCCCAGAGGACAGAAGTTTTCCACACAGCTGATTCTCACAGCCAGTCAGCCTGGTGGTCAAATCCCTCAGTATTAACTAAAAAAATCAAGGCTTAACTAGAACAAGACTGCGCACAAAGACCACAAGGGGGAACACCAAGAAAGCAGAAAAAATGCGGAGACAAAAAAACATGACAGAAATGGAGGATATGGAGCTAAAAAACGCAATTTTGAGGGCTTGCAATAAACTTGTGGAGAGCCTCACAAAAACTAATGAGACCCTCGATGCTACGATAAAGAAACTAGAAATTAAGCATACATGGACTGAAATAAAGAATATTATACCCAATAGCAGACCAGAGGAGCGCAAGAATCAAGCCAAAGATTTGAAATTCGAAGAAGCAAAAAACACCCAACCGGAAAAGCAAAATGAAAAAAGAATCCGAAAATACGAAGATAGTGTAAGGAGCCTCTGGGACAGCTTCAAGCGCACTAATGTCAGAATTATTGGGGTGCCAGAAGATGAGAGACAGCAAGATATTGAAAACCTATTTGAAGAAATAATGGCAGAAAACTTCCCCCACCTGGTGAAAGAAATGGACTTACAGGTCCAAGAAGCGCAGAGAACCCCAAACAAAAGGAATCCAAAGAGGACCACACCAAGACACATCATAATTAAAATGCCAAGAGCAAAAGACAAAGAGAGAATCTTAAAAGCAGCAAGAGAAAGAGACTCAATTACCTACAAGGGAATACCCATACGACTGTCAGCTGATTTCTCAACAGAAACTTTGCAGGCCAGAAGGGAATGGCAAGAAATATTCAAAGTGCTGAATACCAAGAACCTACAACCAAGAGTACTTTATCCAGCAAAGCTATCATTCAGAGTTGAAGGTCAGATAAAGAGCTTCACAGATAAGGAAAAGCTAAAGGAGTTCATCACCACTAAACCAGTATTATACGAAATGCTGAAAGGTATCCTTTAAGAAGAGGAAGAAGAAGAAAAAGGTAAAGATACAAATTGTGAACAACAAACATGCATCTATCAACAAGTGAATCTAAAAATCAAGTGAATAAATAATCTGATGTACAGAATAAACTGGTGATTATAATGAATCAGGGACATAGAAAGGGAATGGACAGACTATTCTTGGGGGGGGAAGGGGAATGGGAGATGCAGGAAGAGACTGGACAAAAATTGTGCACCTATGGGTGAGGAGTGATTGCGGAGGGTGGGGCGGGAACTGGGAGGAGGGGAGTTATGGGGGGGGGGGGGAAGAGGAACAAATGTAATCTGAACAATAAAGATTTAATTAAAAAAAATAAAATTAAATTTAAAAAAAGCAATAAGCATATCCTCAAGTGAGGATTGAAGAAAATATAAATGAGTGAATGATATAACTGTCCACCCTAATCCTATAGAACCTTGATCTACTACCCTAGTAAATTTCAGCATTTATCTAAAACTTTTTACAATAACATTTAAACTTGGACTTCCTTATGTTAATGTCTGCAGATTACTTTGAAATAATTCCAAAAAAATTACATGGAGCGATGGGTGGAGAGAATGATGGAAAGATAGATATGACAAAAGCAAAGTTTAGAAAAATGCTAACTATAGAACCTAGACCATGGGATATGGGTGTTCACTGTATAATTTTTCCAGTTTCCTATATCTGAAAAATTTCATAATAAAAGAAAGAGTTTAGACTTTCTGATGAAGCAGCCTCTTAAGGAGTGTTCCCATAATTACTCATGCTGACATCTCTTAATAAGCTAACTCAGTGGTCGGCAAACTCATTAGTCAACAGAGCCAAATATCAACAGTACAACGATTGAAATTTCTTTTGAGAGCCAAATTTTTTAAACTTAAACTATATAGGTAAGTACATTGTTATTAACTTAATTAGGGTACTCCTAAGCTGGCCTTTGCTAAAAACGTCCTCAATCTGCTTGAGGTACGTTCGCTGAGGTCGACCTCTTCCAACTCTGCCATCCTCAATTCGTGCATGAATCGCGCGTGCTTCCCCCATGCCACGTCTCCCGTCGCCCGACCGACTGACCGACACCCCCCACTTCTTCCAATGCCACTTCTTCAAAATAGACTCGCCCAGGCCGAAAACCGACTTCTGCGCATGAGCCACGAAGTTTCAATCGCACTGTACATGCGCGCCCGCACGTGGTATTTTTTGGAAGAGCCACACTCAAGGGGCCAAAGAGCCACATGTGGCTCATGAGCCGCGGTTTGCCGACCACTGAGCTAACTAATCATAAAGTCTATTTTTTATCTTGTGACTCAAAAGAGCACATGAAATGAAAATGAAAAAAATGCCATCTGCCAACTAAGCCAGATTCAGTCTTTCATGTGAGGAAAATCAATTGTTGTGCTGATAGAGAACAATTAGTAAATTCTTTGCATTTCACTGGAGGCTGAGAGGAGGGAGGTGCCACAGTGGAGACTCTGACATAGGTCACCTTGTCCTGGAGTTGTATCAGCCTGACAATGTTTCATTTGGGATGTGAAGATCAGCAGACAGAAATCTCATTTCCGTTAGAGTTGGGAAGGCCTATAGGGGGAGCTCTCACACCCTATGTTAATGAGGAAGTCCACCCAAGGATATATTTTCCATTGATTTTTAGAGAGTAGAAGGGAGGGAGGGGGAGGAGGATGGGGGGAGAGAGAGAGAGAGAGAGAGAGAGAGAGAGAGAGAGAGAGAGACATTGATGTGAGAGAGACACATGGCTTGGTTGCCTCCTGCACACGATCTGACCTGGGCTGGAGATAGACCCTGCAACCCAGGTATGTGCCCTTGACTGGGAATAGAACCTGAGACCCTTTAGAGCCAGGCCAACGCTCTAACCTCTAACCAGCAGGGCAGGAACTCTTAATCACAGTTCTCCCAACTTCCTCTTCTCCTTTATAAAAGAGTTTTCTCTCCTTTGTTTCTCTGGATTTGTACTTGGTTCACCATTAGATCAAATGTTCTGAATTGCAATTCTTTGTTTTTCCCAAATAAACCCGTTTTGCTGAAGAAATATCTGGCCATTTGTTTGTGTGAGATCCACAGGGTGCACAGGGCTGGGGAAGACCTTGAGAGCCCTCAGCAGACAGTCCCTGCCCCGGGAGCAACAGGATGCATGGAAACCTTTTGTTTCTACAACTCCTCCTCCAAAGAGCCTTGTGCCTCCTGTTCCCCAAGTTTAACAATACTTAACCAAGAAGTTCATCCTTTTTTTTTTTTTTAAGTATATTTTATTGATTTTTTACAGAGAGGAAGGGAGAGAGATAGAGAGTTAGAAACATCGATCAGCTGCCTCCTGCACATCTCCAACTGGGGATGTGCCCACAACCCAGGCACATGCCCTTGACCAGAATCGAACCCGGGACTTTTCAGTCCGCAGGCCGACGCTCTATCCACTGAGCCAAACCGGTTCTGGCAAGAAGTTCATCCTTTTGCCTAACCTAAATCTTAAATGCTGGGGTGTGGATGGCTGGCTCTGGAGGGCCCCCAAGGATCCCCAACTTCTGATATTCACACCTTTGTGTAATTTCTTCTCCTAGAGTGTGGGCTGGCCTATGACTTGCTTCTAACCAACAGAATGTGACCAAGATCAAATGAGG
This sequence comes from Myotis yumanensis, assembly GCF_028538775.1. NCBI lineage: Eukaryota > Metazoa > Chordata > Mammalia > Chiroptera > Vespertilionidae > Myotis > Myotis yumanensis. The sequence goes on along the minus strand of NW_027223758.1, from coordinate 6,875,067 downwards.
CCTACCCCAATGAAACACCTGCCTGCTCAGCCAGGTTTTAAGAATATAAATACCACCATCGGCAATTCAAAGGCCAGGGCTAGGTAATAACTACCCCTCATGGGCCCTTAGTCTAAGGCAAGTTTCAGCTTGCTACACAGGGCATGGAGCTTCTCTTAGGTGAGGCTGTAGCAGCCTCCCCATGCAGGGAACATTTCATCACAGCCAAAGGAATAGAGGCACATGGAAACTATGCTGTCTTCTCAGTTCCTGGGCTCAGCACTCTTAAAGCAGAAATGGATCTTGCCAGGCCAGCATGGTTCAGTGGTTGAGCGTTGACCGATGAACCAGGAGGAGGTCATGGTTCAATTCCCGGTCAGGGCATATGCCCGGGTTGCAGACTCGATCCCCAGTGTGGGGTGTGTAGGAGGCAGCCAATCAACGATTCTCTCATCACTGATGTTTCTATCACTCTCCCTCTCTGAAATCAATAAAAATATTTTGTTTAAAAAAGAAGAAATGGAACTCGGTCAATGAATGGGCAGTAGGTGGAGGAAGCCAGGGGAACTTCATAACTGAATGTAGCCTGGGAATGAACGGAATAGCAAACTCACCCTAAACCACCACTGGGGATGCTACTGGGTTAGGATGTGTATTATGACAGCTTTTTCCATTCACAGGCACTCTTCAAATATCCTGCTAGTTGTGTAAAACGCTTACCACCACATGACATTGAGGTCACACCCCAGCTCGTTTCCTTGCATAACTGGGAATTTTCTTGGAAGGTCATGGAAGTCAGTCCAAGGCATTCTGGAAGTCAGGAAATACTGTTCTAGGAGCTGGGTGTAGGCTTTGGAACCACTCCTTCTGTAAGGAATAGGATCTGAGTGGTGGAAATGAAGCAGGTTGCCGGTAGGGAACTTTTTTTAAGTGCAATGCAATGCTTAGCAGAGTTATCTGTGCAGCTGTCTCCTCCCCCATATTAAACTGCAAACTCCTTGAGGGCAAGGGGGGTCTTGTTTGGCTCAGTCTGCTTACAAGCTTGCTTAGTTTCCTAATCAGATAAATGGAGATCCTAAGGTTCCTGCTTAGTAGGGCTGCTGTTAAGATTGGTAATGCTGCCTTTGCTGAGCCTGCATCCTTCTAAGTGTGGTACATCAGTGCCTCATTTAATCTGGGTGACATCCCAATGAGACAGGTGCTACAGGTACTACTATTATCTATTATCCTCATTTTACAGATGAGGAAATCGACACAGAAGGGGCTGAGGAATCTGCCCAAGATCACAGATCTATCAAGTGCTAGGGACAGACAGAACTGAACCCAGGTGGCTGGACAGTAGAGCCCAGCTTTCTGACCACATGTCCCGCAGTTCAACACAATAATTGAGGTAGAACACACACCTGACACAGCAGTCCATCAACTGTAGCACTTAATCATTATTTGTGTCCCGCATGGTACACCACACACATCATGGGACATCCCCTAATTAATATTTAATGAATAAATTTATGCAACTGGTCAAATACTGGCTGAGTTCCTACAATGCCCAGGACAGTGTCTATACTAGACACTGGGAATGAAGCAGCCAAAAGAACTGCAAGGCCTCTGTCCTCCTGGTGCCTCCAGTGGGGGGAGACAGGCAGCAAACTGAGGGTCAGATACAGCAGCGGATATAATAGAGGGTGATATGAAGAAAAAGAAAGTTGCCCAAAGCAAGAGAGATGAACAAGAGCTGAAATTATTTATAGTTTGTTTTAAAATGTGGAATTTTTAGAATGGGAGGGGCAGTGAGAAAAGTCCCAAAGGGAATATATTTGTACCTTTCTTACACTTTGGTCCTATTAAATAGCAGCAGTAAAAGTTATAATAGGGGTTTTGAAATGGCAATAGGGAGGTGGTTGATGAGGATAGTCCAGGGGGTAGGGACATTCTACCACACTCCTCACACTGGCTTCCAGAGCCTAAGTCACAGTGTGAAGACAGGAACCAGGTCCCCAGCAGAGATTGTCCCACATGCACCTGACCTGCCCCTTTAGCGGACCTGGGAGGGGGCTAAATAGCGGATCATCTTCCTATTGCCATTTCATTGGGTGAGTGGCAAAAAGATCAGCACAAATCTAAAACCCAGTGTCATTCATCTGCGACCAGCACGTAAGAATCTAGAACCCCAGGATGGAATGATCAATGGGGTCAAAATGGAGATGCTGTCCCCCCAGTTGCAGCCACTGGACACAGAGTGATAAGCCAATTGAGACAGGAATTTACAAGCACATGACAATATGGACAGCTTCCCTGGTTGCAAATCATGGGAAGGAGGGTGGGTATTTCAGAGCTGCAGATAACTGGGTGAGAAGGACAAGAAGACAGATCTGTGTGCAATCATCTCCTGACACTGAGTCAGGCGCACGAGCCGTGTCCTGCCGGGGGCGTGATGTGCAGGCTGACGGAACTCAGCTGCGGCCTCCCAGCTTCTCTCCCTTCTCTGAAGCCCCCAGGGAGCTCGGTGGTGACTTCATTAGTGTCCAGTTCTAGCACTCCGAGGGAATCAGCTGCAGTGTCCAGGTTGAAGTTGGCCAAGGAAATCTGAAGAGAGAGCCAGCAATCGCATTTACAAGCAAACAGAACAGCAATTTCTGGCCCAGGGTTTCCCACAGTCTGTGGAATTCTGTTAAGTAGGGCGATGGCCAAGCAGGATAGCAAAGACCAGCAGGGCCACCTCCACCTGACCAGCACCTTGCCTGTGGGCTGGCCGGATGAGAAGACCCCCACAGAGGGCAGGGGCTACCACACCATGTGAAGTCCCAGCAATGGAGGGCTTGCACTGACATGGACCTCTGAAGAAGGGGGAGTGACAGAAACGTGAGAGGGAAGCCCAAAGTTATAAAAATTATCAAAACTCCCCCAATCAACTCAGATTTGGTATGCAAACAACAGGCCCCCAAGCCAGGGAACCAAAGAAGTGTCAGCTGTCATGGCCGAGACCCTGATGATCACACCTGTCCTCGGCCTCAGCAGCTGGCGCGTGGCTGGCCTGGCCATCCCCAGAAGAAATCCATCCTGACAAGGACTTTCTCATTTTAGTTGTGAGGCATCTGAGCCAGGGGTGTTGGCTCTTCCCTGCCTTCCTGGGGAGCGGATCAGGACCAACCACGACAGAGGGAGAAGAGACAACACTGAGGGCCCTGAGCCGGGATCACCAGGGGCAGAGGGAAGCATCACTCTGCAGGGTTTGCTTATCAAACCTAAGTGCTTCCAGCTGGGACGTGCAATGGTAGGGTTCCTGTCCCAGGAGCAGTGGTCTTGAGCAGGGGAGAAGACCTGCAGCTTGGGAGACAGGCCTGCATCCAAGTCCCAAGTCCACCACTTTCTTGCTGGGGAACCTGGGGAAGTTCTGTAACCTCTTGAACCTCAGTTTCCTGCTACATAAAATGGAGATAATAAAAGCCCCAACCTCCAATGACCTTTACAGGGACTCAGTGAGACAGCAGGCACCGAATACCAACCAGAACCTCAGATGGAGTATGTGCTCTGTGAGCGCCTCTCATTACCGAGAGCCTTACTGCAGTTGCTGTGTTGAAGAGCTTCCATGTTCTAGGAGTCAGAGGGCAGACATTTATCAAGTGCTTGTAGGTACTAGGTTCTGTGCCAAGGGCTTTACATTGTTATCGTATTTAATTCTCACAGCAAACCTATGAAACAGGGACTACTATTGTGTCAGAATATGTCTGATAGCAGATCACAGGGCAGTCAATTAAAAGTGGATTGAACCATGAGGAAAGTGGCTTTTTCTACCCAAATTCCATGTCTACTAGTAGGCGGTCCCCATTGGGATCAGTGTCCCTGTGACCTCTTCAAGGACCCAGGCCCTTTCCATCTTCTTGCTCCCCAGCTGCTGCAGGCCAGCCTGTCCCCACATGGTCACAGACACTGCTGCAGCTCCAGGCGTCCTGCAGATGTGACAACATCCTTGTGGGCAGTGTGCACTCCTGTCCTGCTCTCTTCATTAGGGAGGGATGCCTTTTCCTTAAGCTGATGGCACAAAGGCCCGCAGGTGTCACCTATCAGGACTGAGGCATGAGCCCTCCACTGAGCCCCATGGTTCCCTAGAAAGGAGCTAGCTGGAGGGTTCATCTTCCATGGTAGGAGTTGGGCTTTGCCAGCAAGGAGAACTGGGGGAGGGAGGCAGTTGATAGCACCTTCTAAAATGCTAACCCATCCTTTACAAGGAACAAATGAAGGCACAGACAAAGGGAGAATATACCAACATCATAGGTGGCAGACCTGGAGTGACTCCAGACCCACAGCCTGCCTCCCTACCATTTATTTTCCTGAATTTACCTTCTGGACAACATGCTAATGAGTTAACTGAGAAGGTCTGAATTGATGGTAGTGTTTCTTAACGAAACACACTTGCTCAATAGAAAAGCAGGCACTGGTGAATAAACCTGAGTCCTGGGACCCAGCAGGGATGCTAAATGGTAATGAAATAATTCAGTTCAAGGGGTTGTCCAGCCTCCAGCACCACCTCTACAGGCAGGATTAATAAAACAATCCCAGAGCATGTGCGCATGAGAAGATATTGCTTCATCTGCTGCTACCTCCACACAGGGACTACGGGACAACCCCCACTTATGCAACTTTTGGCTGACAAAATGTGAATGTAAGTGATAGGTGGCACTTCTGAGTGAAGCCACTGCCACTAAGTAATTCACCATTTCCCTTCCTACAGCCACTGCCACTGCAACCATGAGAACACAGAGATGGAGACTCGGTCAGCCTGGGCCTCTGAGTGACCATCAGAGCCCCCCATTGATGACATGTGTGTAGCATGAGGGGGAGAGAGATGAACCTTCGTTGTGCCCAGACATGGAGAGCTGGGGCTGTTTGTTACTGAAGCATAATTGAGCCTGACACCAAAGTCTCAGAAGTGCCAAGGAAACGAGGGAGCAAGCCACAGGACGATGCGTGGGAAGAGTATGCAGGCAGAGAAAATAACTGGTGCAAAGACCCTGAGGCATGTGTATTTCAGCAACAGCAAGGAGGCCGAGTGGCTGGAGCAGCTCCCCAGCAGGAGGGTGTCAGGAGATGGAGTTAGAGGTGTTTGCTGGAGGGAAGAGGGAGACTTATAATGTCCTTGCAGGCCATTGTAAGGACAAGCACAATGATTATAAGTGTGTGGGGAGGGGATGGTCCCAACCCAACCAGCACACCTGTCCTCCCATTCCTGTGTCTAATACTGCCTTTAAAAAGTACCAAGGAGAAGGTGCAGCCAGGGGTGCCCACCCCACCCTCCACACGGGCAAGGGGCTGAGCATCCTGTTCAACCCTCCCCCACCCCAGGGTGCTCCTCCTCCCTGGCTAGGGACCTTCCAGCTGGCCTCAAGTTTGGCTGCAGGTCTTCGTTTGTTTGGGCCTTGGAGAGACTTTGCAAGCTGCTCTTGTTGGTGTCTGTCTGTTTATGAAGATGACTCTTGCATGAGCCTCCCAGGGCTGTTCTGCTGATGCAAGCATCTGTTCAGCTGAGTCTCTCTATTTATTTCTCCAGTAAACAACCAGGGAAGAGGCAGTGTTCTGTGGTATTTCCACAACTCCCATTGCCAGCGCCAAGATCTAATAGGATGCAGAGACGACGAGGGCAACATGAGGGCCCCATGGTCTGAGCAGAAGAGTGTCAGGCTCTGGAGTCTCCAGGCAGAGGCTGTATCTTTGCTGCAGGCACCCATGGCACCCATAGTACCCATTTGCCCCACCAGCATCTGTTCCCTCTTTTGCTGCTCACAGCACCCTAGTGACCCCCTAATGAGCCCCAAAGGACCATCCCTCCCTTTTCTCAGTCCAGGGAATTTCAAGGTAGGCCTGAAGCCCCCTGCTTCCAGCCCCCACGCTGAACCCACAGCCAGGAACAGATCCATTGCTGAGCCCTGACCACTGAATTTCCTCTACTTCCTCTGGCCTTTACAATTGGCTCAGCAGCAGTCATATGATCCAAGGTGGACCAATGTGGGTCATCCCATGACTTTGAGGGGAACTTATAGAAAAAGTGAGGTCTCCCTGTTCATATTGCTAAGATGGCAGGATGTGAGCTCACACTGTTGGTGATCATCTTAGCCACCATCTGGGGGGAGCCTGCCTGAGAATAAAACACAAAAGAAAGCAAAGTGGATGGATAGAAAGATACAGATTTCTGAAAGTAATAATTGAGCTCCTAGATCCAGCCAAGCCTGAAGTCCATGGATTTGGGAATCAAATAGTTTCTGTGGTTTCCTATCACTCACAATCAACAGGGTTCTAACGTATTCACATGCACACATCAGATCAATAGGAGGAAGTGGGGTGTGGTGGCAGAATGAACACTGGGCAGGATGGAGAACGAGAGAAGGCAAGTGTGTGAGCAGAGGGCAAGGAGGTCTGAGAGTCACATGCTTGTGATGGTTTTGTGTCCCTCTCCATAAATGCCAAGTCTTCCCCACAGCCTACATGGCCTGTAGGATCTGGCTCATTACCTCTTAGGCCTCATTTGCTCTTTTTCCCTCGCATCCTCTGTTCTAGCCACATGGCCTCTATATCAATAAATTATTCAATTTAGCAGTTAAGAATGGCACCTATTTATTAGCTCACAGTTCTGTAGGTTGGAAGTCCAGCACAGCATGGCTGGCTTCTCTGTTCAGGCTGGAATCAAGGTGTTAGCCAGCTGTGCTTTTATCTGGAGCTGAGGGCTCTCTTCTGAGCTCATGTCTGTATTGGGCAGAATTCAGTTCCTTGTGGTTATAGGACTGTAGTCCCCATTTCCTTGGTGCTTTCAGCCCAACAGGTGGCGGGGGGAGGGGGGAGCATCTCTCAGCTCCTCCAGGCCATTTCGTCACATGGCTCCCATTGTTAACTCCAACCAGCAACGGCACATCAAATATTTCTCATGCTTCCAACCAGAGAGAACTCCCTGATCTTAAAAGGCTCACCTAATTAGGTTAGGCACACCTACCTCTTTTCTGCATCTTAAGGTTAACTGGGGACTTGAATTACAAATTCAGAGTCCCTTTACAGCAGCACCTAGATTCATAACTGGGAATAACCAAAGGGTGAGGATTTGGGGGGGTCAGCTTTAGAATTCTGCCCACTGCAGCTTCCTTGTTCCACAAACATTCCAATCAGGCTCCCCCTCAAAGCCTTGTACATGCTGTTCCCTCCTCCAAGAAAGCTCTGGCTGCAAGTGGCCTCTTGAATCACCCCCTCGCTTCATTCAGGTCTCCTTACAAATGCCCTGTCCTTGAGTAGCCTCCACTGACCATCCAACAGAAACATCGCCCCCATCGCTGTCCAGCCCCTTAACCTGCTTTTTTTTTCTTCACAGTGTTTATGTGCAATTACAGATTAAATAAAGACTGTCTCCCCGCTGGACTGTAAGCCCCAGGGACAGGGACTTTATTTTGTTTGCAGAGCCTGGCACAGAGTAGATGTTCAATAAATATTTGTTGAATGAAAGGATGAACATGTTTCTTAAATTTCTTAATGGTCTTAAACAGTCACCCTGAGGTCTTTCTCGTGTTTATCTGCCAGCCCCAGGCTCCATGGGATGCAGAGTAAAGCTAAGACTGAGAGCTCATGCATGGAGCCAGATGGCCCAAGTTCATATCCAATGGGCCCACCCCTTTACCTCTCAAAGCCAGATTCTTCATCTGCAGCACAGGGAGAATATTAGGACTATCTCAAAAGGTTTCTGTTTGAGCTAAATGAAATAATCCAGGTAAAGTGCCTGGCTCCCAAATCAGAACCATAAGATGACACCATTTTACACCCTCAGATAGGCAAAAAAGTAAAAAACACATTATCAAAGGTTGGCAAGGGTGGGTGTGACAGGGACTTTCTTGGGAGCACACATCACTGCATCACTTTAGAGATTCCTTTGGCAAAGTCTAGCAAGGTGAAGATGTCCATGTCCTCTGTCCTACCGAGGAAACAAGTAAGGAATCTTCATCACAACACTGTTTGCAATTGGATCTACACACCTATCAATATGTAATCCTTCTATCAAAAGATATTACAATACAGACTCACAGATACAACCAACAATAATACAACATCAACTGACTGACTGCCATACACTTAAGGAAACACTTCATAAAAATAAGTTCACCTCATTTTTCTCCTCACCTTAGGGGTAAGAATGAAGGCTTGGCAATGTGCAAATTACTTACTCGAGATCACACAACCAGGAAGTGGCAAAGTTCTGACTTGCATCCTGGGCAGAGGATAGGGAAGGGAGGGTGGGGGAGAGGAAAGAGGAAAAAAGGAAAATGACAGGGCAGACAAAATGACATCATCAACACATCTTAAAGAGTATTGTCTCCTGCAAAACATTAAACACAGACCTACCACACATGACCCAGATTCACTACCAAGTACATACTCAAGGGAAATAAAAACAAATATCCACGAAAAAAATCAGTATATGTATGTTCACAGCAGCATTATTCATGAAAGTGGAAACAACCTAAGTATACATCAGCTAATGAATGGATAAATAAAATGTGGTATATCCATACAGTAGACTATTACTTGGCCATAAAAAGGAACTAAACATGGATACATATTACAATGTGGATGAACCTTGAAAACATGATGCTAAGTGAAAGAAGTCAGTCACAAAAGGTCACATGTCATATGATTTCATTGGCATGAATTGTCCACAATAGGAAAATCTATAAAGACAGAAAGCAGATCAGTGGTTGAAGGGGCCTGGGGTAAAGAGAGAATGAGAAGTGACTGCTAACAGGTACAAGATTTCTTCTTGGGGGACAAAAATGTCCTAAATTAAGATTGTGATACTGGTTGCACAACTCTAGTGAATATAATAAAAACCATTGATTTGTATAATTTAAAAGGGTGAGTTTTGGGACATGTGCATTATATCTCAATAAAGCTGTTTTTATTTATTTTTTAATTTATTTTTTAAAAATATTTTTATTGATTTCAAAGAGGAAGAGAGAGGGAGAGAGAGATAGAAACATCAATGATGAGAATCATTGATCGGCTGCCTCCTGCACATCCCCTACTGGGGATCAAACCCACAACCTGGGCATGTGCCCTGACCGGGAATCAAACCTGCGGCCCTTCAGTCAGCAGGCCGACACTCTATGCACTGAGCCAAACTGTCCAGGATATTTTTATTTTTAAATAATTCTTTATTGTTGAAAGTATTACATATGTCCCCTTTTTCCCCTGATCCAGCCCGCCCCCGCCCCTCGCCTGAGACCTTCACCACCCTGTTGTCTGTGTCCATGGGCCATACCTATATGCACACAAGGACTTTGGTTTATTATCTTCCACCCACCCACCACCCCCCCCGCCCCGCCTCCCGAGATTCCGCACTCTGCTCCATGCTTCCATGTCTCTGGATCCACTCTGTTCATCAGTTTATTTTGTTACTTAGATTTCACATATGAGTGAGATCATGTGATACTTGTCTTTCTCTGACTGACTTATTTCACTCAGCATGATACTCTCCAGGTCCCTCCATGTGGTCTCAAAAGGTAAGAGATTCTTCTTTTTTACTGCTGCATAGCATTCCATGGTGTAAATCAAGCATGTCAAACTCGCGGGCCGTGGGCCACATGCAGCCCACAACCAATATTTTTGCAGCCCAGCCAATATAACAGTATGTAAGAAATGGTTTAATAAAAATCTCATAACTTAATTTTTATAATATCTGTTATACATCATCTAATCTAATAAAAGAGAAACATGCAAATTGACCATACCTCTGCTACACCCACCAGCCACGCCCACCAGCCAATCAGGAGTATGCAAATTAACCCAACTAAGATGGCGGTTAATTTGCATACTAGGCACCAGTGGCCTGGGTCTGGAAACATGATAGGGCACCCAGGTCACTCTGAAGTAGGCCCCGTGTGGGCCCTGAGCAGCCTAGGAAGGGCCTGAGCCAGGGGTCTCCTGGGCAAGGCCTGAGCCTGCAATCAGAGCCGAGGGGGCCCCTGCCCAGGCCTAAGGCTCAGCCAGAGGTTTGAGGCCTGGGCAGGGGCGGAGCCGGCAATCGGAGCGGGCTGGGGATCCCCTGCCCAGGCCTAACGCCCCTCTGGCCGGTGCAGGGGCGGAGCCTGCGATCAAAGCAGTCTGGGGGTCCCCTGCCCAGGCCTAACGCCAAGGCCTGAGGCCTGGGCAGGGGCGGAGTCAGCCATCGGAGTGGGCTGGGGGTCCCCTGCCCAGGCCTAATGTCCGGCCAGAGGCCTGAGGCTTGGGAAGGGGTGGAGCCAGGGATCGGTGTGAACTACAGAGGAAACACCTTTTCTGACCACTCATTGGCTAAGCTCCCTATATGCCACTGGTAATATTCTTAGTAACCTGGGTAATAAGAATCCAGAAGGTGATCTAGGTTTTTCCACTACACTCCTGGAGAAAAAAACGAAGGTCTGCTGCTGGAGAGCTAAGAAATGTCATACCCTGCCCTAGCCGGCTTGGTTCAGTAGATAATGCCTCGGCCTGCCGACCGCAGGGTCTGGGTTCAATTCTGACCAAGGGCATGTACCTAGGTTGCAGGCTCCTAGCTGGCCGCGGCCCAGGTCAGGGCTCATTCAGGAGGCAACCAATCAAAGTGTTCCTCTCACTTTGATGTTTCTTTCTGTCTTTCCCTTTCTCTTCCACATTCTCTAAAAATCAATGGAAACATATCCTCAGGTGAGGATAAAAAAAAAAAGAAAGAAATGTCATATCCTATGAAAGACATATCTTGAAAATGCCTAAAGAAAGTTGTCATTTTTTCATGGTGAAGGGACTGGAGTCCGTGTTGATGAAAACACCTTGGTGGCTGCGGTGACTGGCAGTGGCTGCAGCAGCGGGGTGATGGGGGTGGCGCCTTCCCCTGATCAGCCTGGTGGCCTCCCACAAAGGGAGGCCAGACTGCGGCTTAGGCCCACTCCCCAAGGGGAGCAGGGAGCGGGCCTAAGCTGTCAGTAGAACATCCCCTGAGGGCTTCCAGTATGTGCGAGGGGGCAGGCTGGGCTGAGGGACCACCCCCCCACCCCAGTGCATGAATTTCGTGCACCGGGCCCCTAGTTATTAATACTGAACTACAACATTCGCTAATGACTGGTAAGTTAATGTTCAGGAAAAATATTAATTTTTATTAAAATGTTATATTATTTTATGTTAATGATTACTCATTTATTTCAGCCCTTTGTATTCAGCATGTCTCTATTGATATAAACCTACGTTTCTATGAAAATTGAAGCTTTTGTTTTTTTGTGGCCCACATAAACTTAAAACTTGTTTATTTGGCCTGTGTTAGACTTTGAGTTTGACATGCTTAGTGTAAATATGCCACAGCTTTTTTATCCACTCATCTACTGATGGGCACTTGGGCTATTTACAGATCTTAGCTATTGTAAATTGTGCTGCTATGAACATAGGGGTGCATACATTCTTTCTGAGTGGTGTTTCAGGGTTCTTAGGATATATTCCTAGAAGTGGAATCACTGGGTCAAATATCAGTTTCATTTTAATTTTTTGAGGAAACTCCACATTGTTTTCCATAATGGTTGTACCAGTTTGCATTCCCACCAGCAGTGTACTAGAGTTCCCTTTTCTCCACATCCTCACCAGCACTTGTCATTTGTTGATTTGTTGATGGTAGCCTTTCTGACAGGTGTGAGGTGATACCTCATTTTCGTTTTAATTTACATCTCTCTGATGATCAATGACTTTCAGCATTTTTTCGTATATCTCTTGGCCATCTGTATGTCCACTTTGAGAAGTGTCTATTTAGGTCCTTTGCCCATTTTTCAATTGGGCAAGTTGTATGAGTTAAGTTGTATGACCTGGGCCCCGGCCAGCTAGGAGTTGTATGAGTTCTTTATATATTTTGGATATTAACAGATATATCAGATATATTATTGCCAAATATGATCTCCCATACAGTGGGCTCCCTTTTCGTTTTGTTGATGGTTTCTTTTGCTGTGCAGAAGCTTTTTATTTTGATGTGGGCCCATTTGTTTATTTTTTCCTTAGTATCCTTTGCTCTAGGAGATGTATCTGTAAACATATTGCTAGAAGAGATATCTGAGATTTTGCTGCCTATGTTTTCTTCTAGGATTTTTATGGTTTCATGACTTACATTTAAGTCTTTTATCCATCTTGAGTTTATTCTTGTGTATGGTGTAAGTTGGTAGTCTAGTTTCATTTTTTGGCATGTATGTGTCCAATTTTCCCAACACCATTTATTGAAGAGACTGTCTTGACTCCATTGTGTGCTCTTGCCTTCTTTGCCAAATATTGAGTGTAATGTCTTGGGTCAATTTCTGGGGTCTCTGTTCTGTTCCATTGATCTATATGCCTCTTATTGTGCCAGCACCAGGCTGTTTCGATTATGGTGGCTTTGTAGTATAACTTGAAATCTGGTATTGTGATTCCTCTGACTTTGTTTTTCTTTCTCAAGATTGCTGCAGCTACTTGGGCTCATTTTTGATACCACATGAATTTTTGGAGTATTTGTTCTAGATCTGTGAAATATGCCATTGGTATTTTAATGATTGCATTGGATCTGTAGATTACCCTGGGTAGTATGGACATTTTAATGTTGATTCTACAAATCCATGAACATGGTATATTCTTCCACTTGTTTATATCTTCTCTTTTTTCAATGTCCTATATTTTTTCAAGTACAGGTCTTTTGCCTCCTTGGTTGTTTATTCCTAAGTATCTTAATTTTGTTGTTGCAATGGTAAGTGGGATAGTTTGTTTAGTTTCTCTTTCTGAGAATTCATTATCCTATCCTACCCTATATAATAAAAGCCTAATATGCAAATTGTTCAACTGGGAGTTTGACCAGGAATTCGACCGCTCACTATGATGTGTGCTGACCACCAGGGGACGGCGCGGAACAGGGCGGGTGTCAGCAACGTGGCACTGGCAGCAGGCGGCAGTGGAGGCGCTGCCAGCCCCCAAGGGTCCCAATGAGAGCAGGACTGCAGCGGAATGGTGGAGCAGGTCAGCGGGCAGCACCAGGCTAAGGCGGGTGAGAACAGGGGGCCAGATCGCCCTGCCGATCGACCCACAGACACCGACCAACAGTGGCGGCGGGGGATAGGATTGTCGCCTGACTCCCAGGCACTGAGGGAGCTAGGCGGGGGGCCTGGCCCCAATCAATCATCCTACAGGGGAGATGGTGGAGCAGGTGAGGGGGTAGTGCCAGGCCACAGCAGGGTGTCAGGTGGTGCTGCAGGGCTGAGAGCCTGGGGGCATGAGCTGGGGCCCTATCCATGCAGGTCACCCCGAGGAACCCCACCCGTGCATGAATTCATGCACTGGGCCTCTAGTTGGTGTATAAAAAACCATCGATTTTTGGATATTGATTTTGGATCCTGCTACATTGGCAAATTCATTTCTTAAATCTAGTAATTTTTTGGTGGAGTCTTTAGGGTTTTCTATGTACAATATCATGCCATATGCAAATAATGAGAGTTTTATTTCCTCCTTTCCAATTTGGATGCCTTTTATTTCTTCTTGTCTGATCGCTTTCAGTACTAGGTTGAATAAGAATGGTAAAAACAGACAACCCTGTCTTGTTCCTGTTCTTAGAGGAAATGATTTTAGTTTTTGTCCATTGAGTATGACATTCGCTGTAGGTTTTTCATATATGGCCTTTATCATGCTGAGATATGCTCCCTCTATCCCCACTTTTCTGAGGGTTTTTATCAAAAATGGGTGTTGGATTTTGTTGAATGCTTTTTCTGCGTCTATTGATATAATCATGTGATTTTTGTCTTTCAATTTGTTATGTGATGTATTATGTTTATTGATTTGCAAATATTGTACCAGCTTTGCATCCCTGGAATAAATCCCACTTGGTCATGGTGTATGATGTTTTTAATATATTGCTGGATCCAATTTGCTAATGTTTTGTTGAGAATTTTGGCATCTATGTTCATCAGGGATATTGGCCTGTAATTCTCTTTCTTTGTAGTGCCTTTACCTGGTTTTGGAATTAGGATAATGATGTCCTCATAAAAAGAGCTTGAAAGTGTTCCTTCCTCTTGGATTTTCTGAAATAGTTTGAGGAGTATAGGTGTTAGTTCTTCTATGACTATATTGTTGTTGATCTCTCCCTTAAAGTTATCTAGAAGTTTTTTAAAAAATACATTTAGGTGCTCCTATTTTGGGTGCATATATGTTTACCAGGGTTATATCCTCTTGTTGGATCTCTTTAGTATTATGTAGTGACCTTTGTTGTCTCTTGTGATGGCCTTCATTTTGAAGTCTATTTTTTTAGATATGAGTATTGCTACTCCAGCTTTTTTCTCTTCTCCATTAGCATGGAAATTTTTTTTGCCATTCCTTCACTCTCATCCTGTGTGTGTGTGTGTCTTTTGTTCTGAGGTGGGTCTCTTGTAGACAGCATTTAGTAGGGTCATGTTTTTGTATCCATTCAGCTACCCTATGTCTTTTGAAGGGAGCATTTAATCCATTTACATTTAAGGTTATTATTGATAGGTACTTATTTATTGCCATTTTAATTCTGTATGCCTAGGTTTCTCTATTACTTCTCCTCATTATAGCAGTCTCTTTAATATTTCTTGTAATGCTGGCTTGGTGCCGATGTACTCCTTTAGCCTTTTTTGTCCAAGAAACTCTATATTTAACCATCTATTTTGAATGATAGCCTTGTTGGATATAGTAATCTTGGTTTCAGATCCTTGCTTTCCATTACCTCAAGTACTTCATGCCATTGCTTTCTGGCCTGTAGATTTCTGATGAGAAATCAGGTGTCAGCCTTATGGGAGCTCCTTTGTAGGTAACAGTTTGCTTTTCTCTTGCTGCCTTTAGGATTCTCTCTTTGTCTTTAATTTCTGGCATTTTCATTATGATGCATCTGGGTGTGGGCCTGTTTGCGTTCTTGCTTGGGGTTCTCTGTGCCTCCTGAACTTATGTGACCTTTTTCTTTACCAGGTTAGGAAAGTTTTCTGCCATTATTTCTTCAAATATGTTTTCTGTCCCTTCTCCCTTTCTGCCTCTTCTGGCATACCTGCTATTCGAATATTGTTAAGTTTCATGTTGTCCTGCAGCTCCCTTATGCTGTTGTCCTTTTTTTTTCTTTTTTTCTTTTTGGTTCTCTGATTGATTTTTTTCAACCCTGTCTTCTAATTCACTGATTTGATCTTCTGCTTCCCCTAATCTGCTATGTATTCCTTCCAATGTGTTCTTTATTTGTGCTATGTCATTCTCTACTTATGTTTTCATAGTTACTATATTTTTTCTCATGC
Source organism: Myotis yumanensis (assembly GCF_028538775.1). Lineage (NCBI taxonomy): Eukaryota > Metazoa > Chordata > Mammalia > Chiroptera > Vespertilionidae > Myotis > Myotis yumanensis. The sequence goes on along the minus strand of NW_027223758.1, from coordinate 6,859,816 downwards.
TGTTGAGTATCTTTACCATTTTATTCTGAACTCCATATCAGATAAATTTCTTATCTCCATTTCATTTCTTTTTCTGGAGAATTCTCTTGTTCTTTCATTTGGGGGTTGTTTCTTTGTCTCCTCATTTTGGCTGCCTTTTTGGGTTTGTGATTTAGTATTAGGTAGATATGCTACACCTCTCAAACTCTGGTGGAGGACAGTGTCAAATGCTGTTTCTGGCTAATTAGGTCAGGCAGAGACTCAAATCCTCCAGAGACCACCTCTGCCTATAGACTGATAGAATGCCATCTTGAATTGCCCTCAGGCAGTTGTCCACAGATGTGGCAAGAGTTTTTTTCAACAGGGTGAGGAAATTGCTTCTTCCTTGAGGCTAACTGTTATTTTCAGTCTCTTAATGGGCCTGAGCAACTCAGCACCATGGGGCAAGAGGGTTTTCCAACAGAATGGATCAACTGTCTTCCCCCAAAGCAAAGCCACCTGTATAGCCACTATCTACATCAGAAAGACCTCCGCAGTGTGAGGGAATGACTCAGCACAGGAAACCAGGGTGTTTGCTTTCTGAGCTCTAACTCCAGAGCCCCAGATCCTGGCTTTTGCTCACACAGCTCCAGTCCACTCTGCCTTCCCTCTGCCGGAGCACAAGGTGAGTGGCTCCATAAGGAATTTTGTGTGTTGGCCCTTTAAGAGGGTGTCTGCATTTCCAGCTGTCTCTCCCTGGCAGACAGCAACCCTGCTGCTTTTCACAGCCAGATGTTATGTGATTATCCTTCTCAGATCTGGTGCTCTCTGCTGGGGAACAGACCCCAGAGTTCTCAGTGGCAACCCCCCACAGCTGAGGTATCTCTCCAAAACTTCAGTTGCTATCTGTGGGAGCCTGGCCAGCCCTTTTGTGCCTCTGCCCCTCCTACCAGTCTCTATGTGGTTTCTACTTTCCGTCCTCATCCTCGGTTATCCAGGTTCTCTCCAGCAAGTCTTCTGTTGATTATTCAGAAAGTTTTTCTGTATTTTAGTTGTAATTCCAGTTTGGTCCTGGAAGCATGTCCATGAAGCATCCACTTACTCTGCCGCTATCAATAAAGCTGTTTTTTAAATGTGTTCTAGGGATCTCTGGTTTTCTGAGTGTTTGTGAGGAGTATTCATGAAAAAATAAATACAAGTTTGGCGAATGCAGGTTAAGCAAGTTCACATCAATAAGTAAATCAGTAATATTTTTTCTGACTTCTCAGAGCCTTCAATTTGTAGCAATGCATGGTAAAACTCCTAAGAGGAACGTATTTTGATAATGGATAATGCTTACTGAGTACTCATAATGTGCCAGGCATATATTAGCTCACTCCTCACACTAAAATATGAGTATCACCATTTCACAAATGACGATAGTGAGACACAGAGACAACGATGCAGCTAGAAAATGGCAAAGCCAAGATTTGAACCCAGGTAGTCTTGCTCTGAAATTCATGCTAGATTGCTTATCTTAATGTAGTGTACAGCATTTCCAAAACATGTTTGACCATAGCTTACTTTAATAAAAAGAATCTCAAAACATTTGCCTTCTCTCCAGCTTTGAGGACAGTGCCCTGATGCACTGTCAACTGAACAAATGGATTTCCTTTCCCCAGTCACTCTCTGCCATCCATTCTCCTTTCTTAGCACAGATTACATCATTCCCTTGCTTCAAATTCTCCAATGGCCTCCTGCTGCCTTTACACCAGGCTTTCCTAGCCTTGGCACTTTACTGGTAAACATTTGGGATCGGCTCACTTTCTGCTATGGGGCTTCCCTGTGCACTATAAGATGTTTAACAGCAATGACCTCTACCCACTACATGTCAATAGCTCTCCCTACCACCATGTTGTGACAGCCAAAAATGTCCCCAAACATTGCCAAATGTCCTGTAAGGATGAAATTGCCCCAGTTGGAATCTGCCTTAGAATATAGTCATAATTCAAAGGGTGGCCCCAGGGTGGCCCTTGCCCTTGTCCTCTCTGACCACCTTGTTGTACCCACGCCCTCTGCAGCACTGGCCTGCTCTCTGATCTTTAAACTCTCCAAGCACATCCTCCTCAGGACCTGTGCATGTGCTTCCCCTGACCCCCGACCCCCGCACCATCCCGTGTCTGGCTCTTCCTCATTATTCAGACTTCTGTCCACCTTCTTTGCTGTTTCTGTCCACCCACTCGCTCTCCTAACACCTGCAATCTTTTTCCCTGAAACACATCCTTAAATTCATTGAATTCGTGTCATGTATGTAGTTTTTCTTTATAATCTGACTTCTCCATCTGTGTGTGGGCACTTGGTGATCTTGCTCTCTATTGAATCTCCAGTGCCAAGAAGAGCCCTGGGCACTAGAATGGTGCTTGTCTCTGTGCGCTGGATGAATCACAAATTTGTCACTATGTAAATCAGAAAGCCCTTCTGCTGTGTGCCTGTGCATAGTAAAGATTGGGAAACGGAGGGGAAACACTTTAGGACATTTTTATCACCTTGACTTTGAGTATCAAATATGCCTTCTGGTCTTTTGTAAAAGGTCTCCTTCTCATTATGCTAAGTGAAATAAGCCAGTCAATGAAAGAAAAATACCACCTGATCTCACTCATTTATGGATAATAAAGACGATTATAAACTTATGAACAAAAATAGATACAAAGGCAGAGCTGCCTCGAACAGACTGTCAAACTACAGCAGGAACACCGGGGAGGGTTGGGGGGCAGGAGGGGGGGGTGCGTAAGAGATCAACCGAAGGACTTGTATGCATGCATATAAGCATAACCAATGGACATAAGACACTGGGGGGTAGGGGAGGCCAGGGGATTGTCCAGGGCGGGGGAAAAAGGGAGACATATGTAATACTCTTTGTAATACTTTAAGCAATAATAAATAAATAAATTTAAAAAAAAGGTCTCTTTCTATCAAAACCAGTTGCCAATAAGTTTTTAAAATGGAAAACAAACAAGAAAAGAAGAAAAAGCAGCAGCAGAAGGGGAGGACAAGAATGAACTGCAATATTTTCAAGTCTCCTTCAATTAAATCAAGTCTCTATTTAGTGTCAACTGATTTTTCAAATAAAGTAGAGACTAGACACCGGAGCAGGCCTGGGAGACAGTTGTGGTAGGGTGTCTCTAGGTCATTGCTTTAACAATTCTAACAAAGAAGGGGTGTAACGAGGCAATTAGCAGCCCAGTTGGGATGTGAGGAAAAGAGAAATAAAAAGCAGAGAGGATGACTCAGGCTGGTGGCAAGAAGCCACCCAGTGTGCTAGCAATCAGAGAGGGGACCTTCCCTGCAAATCCACAGGACAACTCTAAAGCTCTCCCCAGATTTCCTCCTCTGGGCTGGTCTTCTATGCTGGGGTTTTGGTGAACACCATTGAACTTCCAGGGCTTGGCTTCTCCTTCTGCTAATGAGAGGCTCAGGCTTACTCAGAACTTCTTCACTTGGAGGCCCCAGCCGTAGAGGTCCTGGAGGGTTCTACTGGAGGTCATGAATATTTCACACAACCTATGAAATATTTTTACTAAAGAAAAAAAATCAAACCAGAAACAGTCAAGCCCCTATCTAATCACCAATTTACAGGAACTACCAGGAATGGGAAAACATGTTAAACGATACTACAGGGTTGCAATCCACAAATTCTTATATATATATATATATATATATATATATATATATATATATATATATATTAGAGACAAAGTGCATGAAATTCGTGCATGGGGTGGTCCCTCAGCCCGGCCTGCACCCTCTCACAATCCTAACCGCTTGCCTGCCTGCCTGATTGCCCTTAACCCCTCTGCCTGCCTGCCTGATTGCCCCTAACCGCCTCTGCCTTGGCCCCTGCAGCTTTGTCAGGAAGGATGTCCAGAAGGTCATTTGGCTGTCCAGTCTAATTAGCATATTGCACTTTTATTATAGACTAGAGGCCATATCTACGGATTCATGCACCAATAGGGTCCTTCCGCCTGGCCTGCAGGGATCGGGCCAAATCCGACTCTCCAACATCCTCCGAGGGATCCCGGATTGCAAAAGGGTGGTTCTTGGGTGACGCACCCCAGAATCAGGCTCCCTCTTCTCTGGTACTGGGTGCATCACCCAAGAACCACAGCTGCCAAGTCACCTCAGCTCAGCAGCTCCTGCATTGAGCATCTGCCCCCTGGTGGTCAGTGCATGTCATAGCTACCAGTCAGACAGTCAAACAGTTGGATGGTCGCTTAGGCTTTTATATATTGATCTATATTTTATTGATTTCAGAGAGGAAGGGAGAGAGAGAGAGATAGAAACATCAATGATGAGAGAAAATCATTGATTCACTGCCTCCTGCATGCTCCCTACTGGGGATTGAGCCTGCAACCTGGACATGTACCTTGACTGTGAATGGAACCGTGACCTCCCGGTTCATAAGTCGATGCTCAATCACTGAGCCACACTGGCCAGCCATCTTTTTTTTAAATTTTTAATATGTTCTTATTGATTTTAGAGAGAGAGAGGAAGGGAGAGAGAAAGAGAGAAACTTCATCAGTTGCCTACTGTACACCCCCTACTAGGATCAAGCCTGCAACATGGATATGTGCCCTTACCTGGAATCAAACCAGCGACCTCTCGGTGCACGGGACAATGCTCAACCCACTGAGCCACATAGGCCAGGGCACAATCCATAAACTCTTTTTAAAAAATATATATTTTTATTGATTTCAGAAATGAAGGGGAAGGGAAAGAGAGATCGACACATCAATGATGAGAGAGAATCACTTATTGGCTGCTTCCTGCATGCCCTACACTGGGGATCGAGCCTGCAACCTAGGCATGTGCCCTGACCAGGAATCGAACCGTGACCTCTTGGTTCATAGGTCGACATTCAACCACTGTACAATACTGGCTGGGCAATCCATAAACTCATAATCACACAAAACTCTCTAGGACAAATGACTCAGTGCCTTTAACAAATAAATGCAAGGAAAGGCCCAGCCGCATGGCTTAGTGGTTGAACGTCAACCTATGAACCAGGAGGTCACGGTGTGATTCCTGATCAGGGCACATGCCCAGGTTGCAGGCTGGGTCCCTACTATAGGGCATGTGGGAGGCAGCTGATCAATGATTCTCTCTCATCATTGATGTGTCTATCTATTTCTCCCTCTCTCTTCCTCTCTGAAATCAATAAAAATATATTTTAAAAAATAAATTGCAAGGAAAGAAAAGAGAGGAACCTGTAGAATTCAAGAGACTTATCACTTAACAGCCATGAGTGGGTGGACCTTATCTGCACTTGGAAAGAACAACCTATAAAAACAATTCATGAATTAATTAGGGATATTTCAACAGTGATGGAATATCTGATGATATTAAGAGATGATTGTGAACATATGTTTTGGCATGATAATGGGATTATGGCTATTTTTAAAAGAGTCCTTTTTTTTTTTTTTTAAGAGAGGGCAAGAAAGGGGATGGATATAGATGGAAAGGTTTGACTAGGAGTTTACAGTCATAGAAACTGGTGATGGGTCCATGATGATGCATCATAGCAATTCCTCTATAAAAACAAACAAATATACCTCATCAGTAAGATGACCTACAGGCTTACATTTAGGTGATCTTATTAAAATTCAATTTAACTTTCTCTAATTGATCTGCTTTACATCATATGCCCAGCTATATAATCACTGGCTATGAAACATGGGCAAATTAATTCATCAACACTAAATTACCCTGACTTTGAGGCAATACCATATGGCAACTGAGAGCAGAGAAACTGTCAGTGCTGTCATTTGCATCACTAGAACACTCAGCAATTGTATTTCTAGTTCTCAGAGCCTTAGCTTTCTCCCCTGTAGAATGGGGAGGGGGAGTAAATGAGATTTTTATGTGTGCAGTGTTGGCCCAGGGTCATCAAACTGCAGTCACTATTATGACCAGGGGCAGCAATATCAGAAGAATGTAGAGTAGGGTCTTATTCATATAAAAATGTTTCTTCAGGCATTGTAGAAAGATGCCTGGAATATTAGAAATAGAGAACAAAGATAACCCCATGGGAATCATTCATTCATTCAACAAATACTACTGAGTGCCTCGCGTGTGCAAGCGCAGTGGGCCTATGGAGCAGAGGATGAGTCAGCTCCTGCCCTCCTGGGGCTGACGAGGTAGAGGAATGCAGACATGTTGAGACAGGGGAAACCAGGGGGTCAAGACTTCCTTAGGGGAGGTCCAGGGAGACGGGATCTGAAGGACACAGGAGAATGAGCCAGGCTGGATGTGGGGAGGGAGGCAGAGAGTAGGGAGAGAAAAAGGAGAAAGCATTCCAAGCTGCTAAGGGAAGAGCAAGTGCAAAGGCCTAGGACAAAAAGGAACAACTCCAGGATCTGAAGGATTGCCAAGTCCAGAGGGGACAGATCAAGGTAGAGCAGTGAGTGGCTGCAGCAGGGACAGTGGTTGGTCCACAGGAAGAAAAAACTCAGTATCGTGCCCTGCAAAGTGGCATCTGCCAGTTTCAGCTGCAGTCTGTTGCTAGGGGTGGAATATGTTTTTCTGGTTTCCTCTCACAGCCGGGGGCGGCTGACTTTGATGTGGAGGTAGTGCACACACCATGCATGCAAGTTACCTGAGTGGGCTGGATACCTGGAGGCAGAGCCACAGCTGCCTGGGAGGATGCGCTGACGCCTCCAACTTTGCTCTGCCACAGTGGGAACCTTTCAAGTCCACACCTTGTGGTTTCTCCTGCAGGAATGCCAGGTTTATGATGCATCTGTTCCCTTCACTGTTTTGATCTCCTCCCTGTGCCCCCACCCAGCTCAGGACCTTTCATTTCATGGCAGATTTAGTGAGGCCACTGGTTCTTAGCTGAGTGTAGTGACATGTGATACTGAAGGGTCTGTCTTCATGAGAGAGAGAGACAAGTGGACGGATGGTTCTGGTCCCAGGAGAAAAGCACCTCCCAGCAAACAAGTCTCGCAGATGTCATTGACTTGGCCTCTCCCTTCAAAGGCCTTTATTTGTTCCTCATTGACGATAATAAAGGAAAGCCCACCTGTTGCAATGCCCTCATCTGAAAGATGAAAACACGGAGGCCAGTGTTTTTTATCTCCTCCCTGTGCCCCCACCCAACTCAGGCCCTTTCATTATCCCAACACCAGAAACCTGCACAACATTATGATATGTTCCCACCAGACCATCAGCAGTGCCTGGTATCCCAGTAGTTAAGAGCTCAAATTTGGAGTCCAAATTTGCCTCTTGGCTCCATCACTTACTGTGGTACAATCTTGCACAAATGGCTCAACCTCTCCACGCCTCAGTTTCTTCATCTGTGAAATGGAGATAAAAATGTACACAGTTTAGGATTGTTCATGTAAATCTACTTCTGATCCTATCACTTCTTTATTCCGTGTTTATCTACTAATCCCAGATTCCCCCCACCCCCACCCCGAAGGGCAGGACTCTGCCTGCCTTGTTCACAGCTGTGCCCTCAGTACCGAACATTTCCTCGCGCAGGGTACATGGTGAGCAAGTACATGTGATAACAGTAACAAAGCCCTCTGACAGCCCCAGAGACAGTGGTCTCTGCCCACTGTCCTCTCTCAAGGACGTCATCCCCCAGACAAAGGACTCCTTCCCTGGGGCTTCAAAATCCCTCTCCTGTGCCCAGAGAGGGCAGGGAGAAAGGTGCAGGTCGCCCAGTGTGCAAGGGGTCCGATGGCAGGACTGCTAGATAGAATGCCCCAGGTCAGCTAAATTTGAATTTCAGAACAATACATTATCTGTAAAAGTATGTCCCGGAGCCCAGTCCGTGTGGCTCAGTGTTTGAGCGTCCATCCATGACTCAGGAGGTCCCGATTCCATTCCCCGTCAGGGCACATGTCCCGGTTGTGGGCTCAATCCCCAGTGGGGGGCTTGCAAGAGGCAGCCATCAATGATTCTCTCTCATCACTGATATTTTTACCTTTCTCTACCTCTCCCTTCCTCTCTTTGAAAGCAATAAAAACATTTTTTTAAATAAAAAGCATGTCCTAGAGCAGTGATGGCGAACCTATGACACGCGTGTCAGAGGTGACATGTGAACTCATTTTTTTGGTTGATTTTTCTTTGTTAAATGGCATTTAAATCTATAAAATAAATATCAAAAATATAAGTCTTTGTTTTACTATGGTTGCAAATATCAAAAAATTTCTATATGTGACACGGCACCAGAGTTATGTTAGGGTTTTTCAAAATGCTGACATGCCGAGCTCAAAAGGTTCGCCATCACTGTCCTAGAGATTACATGAGATCTAGTTACCCTAAAAAAAAGGAGAAGAAAAGTATTTGGTGTTGATCTGGGATTTGAAATTATCTGAATGTCCTGTATTTTAATTCGCTAAGTGTTGACCCAGGCTTGCCTACACTTGGGGACCTCACTTTACCCTCACCTGCAAACCTGCCCTGGGCACCCGAGCCGGTTTGGCTCCATGGATAGAGCGTCGGCCTGCGGACTGAAGGGGCCCAGGTTCGATTCCTGTCAAGGGCATGTACCTTGGTTTTGGGCACATCCCCAGTGGGGGGTGTGCAGGAGGCAGCTGATCGATGCTTCTCTCTCATCGATGTTTCTAACTATAAAAAAATCAATAAAATATATTAAAAACAACAACAACAAAAAAAAACTGCCCTGGGCCCAGGAGGAACCTTCTGGGTGGTCAGGAGACAACAGAGAGAGGTTGGGTGAACCCGGCTCTGCAAGCCCGCGCTTCCTACATCGGCATCCTGAGGGCAGGAGCATGGTTTGCTCTGCGCACAGCTGAGCCCGTGCCTCGCACTGCATCTGCCACACCGCTGAGTTGCCATAACTATGTGCTACAATGACAAATCTCTGGTACTATTTCCCTAAACAGGCCAACAAAACAACAACAAAAACCCACACAACGATTTCAATGAAATCTATGTCCAACATCCCGAGCAGACCTTGCTGGTCCCCGCTGCTTGCCAGAAGGCGGCGCTCCAGGAAGGAAGGACCCAACACCCCACCTCAGGGTGTGGCCGAGCCTGACTGTCCTGCGGGCGGGCGCCACTCAAAGGCGGGTGCTATGCGCATGCGCCCGTACAGTCCGCCTGGGGGCGTAAAGTGTGCGCATGTGCAGGAGGCCTCGACGGAAGCGCAGGAAAGGTCCACCCCCAAGCGCGCGCGTGCTGCCCACGCTGAGAGGAGCCATTTGGGGCCCAGTTGGATTCGTGCACCTGGGGCTTTTCATTGGCGTTCGTCTTCATGGCCTTTGCGCCCATGGGGCCGGAGGCCTCGTTTTTCGAGGTTTTGGACCAGCACAGGGCTTCCCTGCTGGCTGCCCTGAAGAGAGGTGGTGGGGAGCCCGCAGGCAGGGGGACACACCTGGCCTCCAGGTACAAGGGTTCTGCTGGGGCGCATGCGCCGGAGATGTGGAAAGCGAGAAGGTTCCATGGCCTGCGGGGGGCGCGAGGTGCTCTGTAGGGAAATGCCCCGTTCCACCTTCCGGTCTTCCCGTTTAGGCCAAAGGCTGCCTCTCCGGTATTGAGGCCACGGGGCGGGGGGAGAGGGGGGGGGCGGGGGGGCCGGAGGGGGACCTTGGCCTGGGGCCAGCCCAGAACCCCGAGAAGGCGCCTTCCTTAGCGCTCCTTCCCTTTTCAGCTTTTAATTCTTATTTTGGACTCCCAAAGCCTAGTGACCACGCCCCCCCCCCCCCCCCCCCTTCTAGAATGTTCCCACTCGGGACCGTTCTGGGAGCACCCCCACCGGGCTTCCGGGCCTCCTGAGATCCCCTGGGTCGGGAAGTTCAGGGCACAGTTAAGGAAGAAAACTTGGGGGGATAAAAATTTTCACCTCCGTTTTCAGGATTTTCTTTCTAAAAGCAAGTGAGAGAAAATAAATGTGGTGAATTCTCTAAGTGTGTTTTATAAAAGTGAACAAGGAAGCCAACACGTTTTAAGTGTTTTATAGCAAAACGACAGTTTTCTTGGAAGTGAAGACAGGGTACATATTTTAAATGATTTTAATATCAATAAAGCTCAGAGTGTGGTGCTGATACGATCAATTAAAGCGATCCTGCAGCCACCCAACTTGGAATTAACTACAGAAAATGTTTGTTATTGCCAACTTTTACTTCAAATGCGCTGTTGTTTTGCTTCCTTGACTGCTTTTCTGTTTTATCAGCAGAGTTTTTCAGCCCAAGCAAATGGCTGGTGTTTTTTTGTTTTTTGTGGGTTTTTTTGGTAAGCCAAACCAACTATAAAAACAACAACACCACCAAAACACACACACACACACACACACACATACAAAAGATAAGAAAGAAAGAAAAACCCACAAGCAAACCATTTTTTACATAAGGATTTAGTTTGAGGGAGAATTTATGAGGATGAGGGGAAGTAGGGAGTGGAAGTCCCTTGTTTACATTTAAGATGTAATTTAATCTGATTGTATCTCAGAGTTGGTCACAGTATTGACCTGCAACTTTTTTTTCAAACTGGAAAAAATTAATGAGATATTTGAGTCAGTTTTTACCTGTCAAGATTAGAAAATATTAAATGTTTTAAAATTTATTTTCTGATACTTGCATTTCCGAAGACGGCAAGTTCCTATGGAAATTGGAATTATCTACATTTTGCCCATTGGCTAGATTTTATTTTCCATCCTAGGCAATATGCTAACTGTGCTTGTAACTGAACAGCGTTTTTTTGAAGCTGATGGTGTGTGAAATTAAAAGTCAGCTGACAGAAAACTGCTGTAAAGTTTGCTGTAAAGTGGCGTAAGAGTTGCCAAGTCTTTTTGTAGTAGTGATTGAAACTTTTTTTTCTTCTTAGTATCACTGAAATTCAAATGGGCTGACCTAAGGCACGAGATCAATTAGGGAAATACGCTACAAAAAGAAGTGTTTCTTTTGAAATACTTTTGCACTGCAGTTTTGGGGAAAAAATTTAAAATCAAAGTGAATATGACATCATTTTTAATTGAAACAGTATTATTTTAAGCCAGTGAATTTGTATTTAAGTAAGTTAACATGAAAAGTAGATTAAAATCATATATAATAAAAGGCTAATATGGAAATTGTCCCCTCGACCAGATCTACTGGGAGTTCAACCAGAAGTTCAACCAGGGGGTGGGGCCGGCCAGCGGCCAAACACCTGTGTCCCCTCCCCCCACCCCACCAGCCCAGCCCGATTGGCCCTGATCCGGGCGGGCCGGCCGGACCCCACCCGAGCACGAATTTGTGCACCGGGCCTATATATAAGTTGCATTGTCTAGTCATTAATCTAAAAGTGAGATACTACTTCAGTAGGTAATTGTTTGAAAAGTAAAATTACAAGCAAATGAGTTTCTCTTAAGTAACCACTATAAGTAATGTTGTTGTTTTAATGCAGTACTGACATTAGAATTTAGTGAGAGATGTCATTATTGACATGGGTTACCTAGTCTTCAAAAACAACCAATGAAACAAAAAATGATTTCCATGTTGATCTGGGGAAATGTTACATATTGTAAAGGCATAATTTAGAATTAAGATTGAATCATAGTGTGTTTATTGTTTCAGTTCTGAGGTTCTTGCATCTATAGAAAAGGTTATCCAAGACGTAATCACAAGCTTGGCAAGAAATGAAGCACCTGCATTCATGATAGACAACAGATCAAGCTGGGAAAATATAAAGTGGGCATTTTGCATTTTAAAATTTGTAAATGTCATTATTTGAATTTATTGAAGTTAGAGGTCTAGTCAGATTTCATTTTTTTGTTGCTTTTACCATGCCAAAGAGGATATGAGGAAGTTTACAAAATACATACCATTTAGGCAGGTTATATAAACTAGAAGTAGGAGTGAAAGATAAGGCAAAAGGAAAATAATGCTAGGAAGAAAGAATGGAGCTCTGAAAGAGGTTAGAGTTCAAACTGCATATGATAAAGTCTTACAGGTCTGCTAAAAATAGGCTCCAAACTGAGATCTAAGCTTCCCAGCACTCGAAGGGGGCAATTCTCATCTATATTGAGAAAGTAAACCACTAATCCTGATATGGAGACCAAAATAAATGTGTCCTCAACATAGAGCATGTTTCAAAGGCTCTTTCTCCCAACATATCTTCCCCTGCTAAGGCATGTGTCCCAGTGGGTAAAATCAGCAAAGAGCTTTATTGAAATCCTGGAACCTAGATAAATAGTTTGTTTTTTTGAGGTCCTCAGCCTGTAGAATCTTTCCACTAAGTAATGAAAAACACTACAAAAATAGTTATCAGTGAGTTATAGAAACAGAATAAAAGTAATTTTGAGGCCCAGTGTCACTATTATTTTATAATTAATATAATTAATATAAAATGTAAGCTTTTGAATCATATTTTGCAGAGTAAGAAGCCCCCTGACAACCGGCCTATTTGCCTGATGCTTTCTGCCCCCTTTAGGACAGGCTTGGTAGTTCAATTTAACAACCTAATACAAATCATTTCATTTAATGTAACTTTGGAGGTAAATCAGAAATTAAATACTTCAAAACTTATTAAATTGAGTAACATTATTAAATGAATAAATTATTAAAATTATCAAAACGCTAATAAAATTGTGAAATATTTGAAAGTAGTTCACATACACTAAATGTCTTCCCAGGAAAGAAATTCACAGATACACACACATCGTAATCAAAGGTCTATAATTCATTTAGTTTAAACACTTTCTTTTAGTGTCTCTATATGTCACAAAACCAGTTACCCAATTATTACCTGGAATTATTTAAGCTTATAATCAGATTATCCTAAAGCTTTAGTGCTTACATTACAAAGAAATGTGGATTTAAATTATATGCAGCCGAGGCCATTAAGTGTATATTGTTTTGTATTCGGAAATTAATTCTTTTTATTCCCTTGCTTTAAACAAAATGACAGATTTGAAGATTCTGTGGGTCTTCACATGGTATCTCATTGTACCACAAGAAAAATCAAAAGTGATTCACTAAAATCAGTTAAAAATTTTGGTAAGTTAATCTTTCTTAGCTTTTAGGATTAAATGGATTTGGTTATCTTAAGGATTTTCATTATTCCTAGTTAAATAATTTTACTTCTTCTTTCATAGACCACCCTTGTACTTGAAATAAATGTATAGAATTTTGCATTGTCATTAACCATGGAAGTTAATTGTAATTCCAAAATATATTTTCAAGGTACATGACTCAATGGAAAAGTATTCTCTCAGCTTTGCTGTTCATTGAGCAATTAATTTTATCTGATTCTTCAGGCAATTATATTCTGTATTTAACACTTCTGTTTTGGAAAGATTACTTTTTGTAATGTTATGGAAAGTAACTGGCAACAGTTAAAGGTTTTGAATTAGTCAGAGAAATGATGAGTAACTTGTTTATTGCATCTTTTTTTCCAGCTCTAATTCTTAAAATATTGTCCATGATTTATAAATTAGTGCAGAGCAACACTTATGCAACCAAAAGGTAAGTATACTTTCTGGTAAATTACTTTTTAAAATGCAATGTGAGACTTAAATTGACTTTCATTATATGTTTTGAAAAGTTACGTCAAACTAGAGTATAGGTAATAGATTACTTTGTTTATATGTGTGTTTCATCCAGTTAAAGCTTTCTTTAAATAATGCTCCAATCCTTGTTATATTCAAAGAGAATATGGTTAATTAAAAAATGTTTTTAAAATTTCTATAGAGACATATATTACACTGACAGCCAGCTCTTTGGTAACCAGGCTGTTGTGGACAGCATCATCAATGACATTTCCTGTATGTTAAAAGTGCCGAGGAGGTGTTTACATATAGTAAGTACCATTTAATACAAAACATCTTTTTTTAAAATATATTTTTATTGATTTCAGAGAAGAAGGGAGAGGGAGAGAGACAAAAAAACATCAATGATGAGAGAGAAGCATTGATTAGCTGCCTCCTGCATGCCCCCTACTGAGGATTGAGCCCCCAACCTAGGCATGTTCCCTGACCCAGAATCCAGCCATGACCTGGTTCATAGGTTGACGCTCAACCACTGAGCCATACCAGCCAGACAAAGCATCTTATTTTAAGACAAAATGTTTGTATAAAAATTGTAATAAAAAATAAATGTGATCTGTGCCTTCTTTTGATAAATTTTGATACTATATTTTTCTCACTATAAATTTAAATATCTAGTCTCAATGTTTTTCCTTGGATGAATGAACCAAAATAGATGAATTACCAAATGTTTTTCAATCCAGATACTCTGACATATTTTTCCTTTATCTCTTAAATTACAATCTGAGCTAAAAATACATATATTTTAGCAGGTGTACACGAGGAATGTACATACTTTGAAGCATAAAATACAGTCATGAAAAAGTTTTCAAATATGTCTTTTTTTTTTTTTTTTTTTTAGTTATCCACATCAAAGGGTTTAATTGCTGGCAATTTAGGGTATATAGAGGAAGATGGCACCAAAGTAAATTGTAGCTGTGCAACAGTAAGTATCCTTAATGTTTTCATATACTTTAACTCCCTTTCAGATCCCTAGTTTTAGAAATGTATTTTATTTCCTGCTTGTTATGTAATTTGGAGCTTAAGATTTTAAAATAAAACCAAAGGCCCTGGCTAGTGTTGCTTGCTCGATGGTTAGAGTCTCAGCCCACAACACACCAAAGGTTCTAGGGTTTGATTCCAGTCAAGGGCACAGATTTGATCCCAGCCCTGGTTGGGGCACCTGCTGGAGGCAATCAATCCGTGTGTCTGTTTCACATTGATGTTTCTCTCTCTTTCCCACTCGCTCCCTCCCTCTCCCTCTCCTTCTCTCTCTCCCTTTCTCTCTCTCTCCCCCCGCTACCCCCCTTCCCTCTTTCCCTCCCTCCCTTTTTTCTACTCTCTCTAAAAATCAATGGATAAAATATTCTTGGGTAAGGATTAACAAAACAAAAACAAAATAAAACTGAAGGGTGAATAGGTATATGAATAGGTATAATTTTAAAATATGTCATTTGTCGAATGTCATTGAAATAAATGTACACATTTCTTTGAAAAACGTACTGTTGTTTTCAGGTAGAGTGTGGCTTGACCCCTTTAGCATGGTTATTTAAGTAATCTTCATAAAGTTTTCTGGTTCTGAAATTAATTTATTTAAACCTAAACTATTTTGCTCGGCTTTGGTGCATAGAAGGCCCACAATACTAAACAAGCACAGCAGTTTGAAAGGGCCAGCTCACCAGTTTGGAAAGGAGGAAGCTGATGCCTATGAGAACCTGCGTAAGGAAGTCTTTCCTTCATCCATTTCTGCCCTTTAAGGCACATATCCCCAAAGTTTCCAAGAAATTCTGGAAAGTAGTTTGGGTCGTGTGTCTGTTTTCTTACTGAAGAATAAATCTGTTTCCTATAGTTTTCTTACTGAGGTGTAAACTTCTGATGACAGATATATTTTTTTAATGAAAATATTGGATTTTTGTGATAAATTTTAAAATGTAGTTATACTTTCTTTGTATCTAAAAAACTGTCTCGTTTTGTTAATGTAGGCTGTTGCTGTGCCATCTAATATTCAAGGAATTCGGAGTATCCTTTGAATGGGAAAACTATTTAAACTTCTAGAATGTTTATGCATTCGTTACTTTGGTAAATCAAGCTTTCTGATGTGTAACCAACAACCTAGACCAGGGGTGGGCAAACTTTTTGACTCGAGGGCCACAATGGGTTCTTAAACTGGACCGGAGGGCCGGAACAAAAGCATGGATGGAGTGTTTGTGTGAACTAATATAAATTCAAAGTAAACATCATTACATAAAAGAGTACGGTCTTTTTTTTTTTTTAGTTTTATTCATTTCAAACGGGCCGGATCCGGCCCGCAGGCCGTAGTTTGCCCACGGCTGAGCTAGACCCTATAGTGGTCAAGATGAACACTCCATGGTCCCTTCTACAGGATTCTTTTAGGAACTCATCATTAGGAGGAGAGACAGACAACTATGTATATGAATAGATATGTTACATATTTCAAGGTAAAATAAAAATACTACACCTCTAGCTGCTGTTGAATTGATCTGTAGGCACCATTATTAGTTACTGGTTAAATGAAATACTCTTTCCTTAAATTTGCCTTAACTTCACAGATTTAATTACAAATGGGAAATTTCTGCTAATTGTAGAAAAAGATGCAACATTTCAGCGACTGCTAGATGACAACTTTTGCAACAAAATGTCTCCATGCATCATGGTTACGGTATGTTATATGACTTTACTACAATTCCAAGATTAGCATAGTACTTTGGTGATTGATAAGAGGGGTTTATGATGTCATCTATACAGCTTGGACAACATTCTCTTATCAGTATGATGCTACTTGACAAGGGCTACTTGTCTCAACTGTAATACAGTAACAGCGGAGCTTGGGGCAGGGTTGAATGGACAAGAGCTACTCCTCGTTTTCCTCATACAGGTTTGTGTACCAAGTGATTTCATCAAGTCAGTCAAAAGGAACCTTCTTTTTTAAAAAAGCTAAATGTTTAAAGAACAGCAAAGAACACAGGAGACTACATTGAGTTAACACACAGGGAACTACGGACATCAGTTAGCAAAGGGTAGTAAACTTCCTGCTACAGGCTAATGTGGGAGGAGTTTGTAAAACTTGATGGATGATATGGGCTGGAGTAGGAAAGAAAGAGATTAGAATAAAGGAAGTTTGGGGTGTGGGTAGGTGGAATGATGACAGAATAACAAAATAGATCAGGTTCCCCTCTGCTGTCTGGCTTTCTCCTACTTTATAAAAACCTAGGTTTATAAAGGGAAAAAAGCTCATCTATTCAAAATTATTCTGGCTTATTAGATTAACAATAATTGTGATGTTTGTGAGCTGTGTTTGTGGAAGCAAGGAGGAGAGCTCTCCTGGAGAGGAAGCAGGATGTCAGGCAGCTGTAGGGAGACTTGGGAGGCCTGGCCACACCCAAGGAGGCATCCTGACTTAGTGGCATCCAAACAGAAGGTTTGGGATTAGTGAGAAAGGAAATGATGAGGATTCTTGTGGCAGCGTCATCAACTAGATCAGTGGTTCTCAACCTTCTGGCCCTTTAAATACAGTTCCTCATGTTGTGACCCAACCATAAAATTATTTTCGTTGCTACTTCATAACTAATGTTGCTACTGTTATGAATCGTAATGTAAATATCTGATATGCAGGATGGTCTTAGGCAACCCCTGTGAAAGGGTCATTCGACCACCAAAGGGGTCACGACCCACAGGTTGAGAACCACTGAACTAGATGGAGAGGGAGAGCTCTGGAGTCAGGGAGCCTGTCAGAAGGCCGTCAGGAGTAAGATATGGTTAAGGAGAAAGGACTGAAACAAAGGGCATTTCTAAGGCCAATTCAAAAGGACTTGGTGACCACAGGATAGAGGAATGAGTCAAGGTGACCCTTATGTGATGTATGGAAGCCACATTATCAATAGACAGCCACAGGACAAGTGGCAGGAAGGCTCAGTTCTTTGCGGAAGAAAAATTTTGAGTGTAGTTTTAGAAGTAGGAGATGATAGGGAATCCTAGTGGTACCTAGTTGGAAGTGGAGATGGAAAATGCAGACTAGGACCTCATAAACAATAGAGGTTGTATTTAAACCCCGGGAGCGATCTCTTGCTAGGGGTGTTCTGTGGTGCACTCTTTGGCCCCGTCCCCTTCCCCTTTCACACCTCGCTGGGCTGACTGGAAGCCAGTCCACTGCAGACAAAGCTGAAGTGGCCTGGGTCCCCGTTCGCATCTGGTTCTACTGCTTAGGAGGTGCACGGAAAGCACGGCTCTGTCACATCTGGGTTGAAAAGATAATATAATAGCGGTTGTAGAGCTTACAAGGACTAGAATGTATGTGCCCAGGTAACACCCACAGGTGGACCCATAGTGGTTGCCTTTGAAGAGGGGAGCTGAAATGGGCGGTCAGGCTAGGAAGGGGTCATTTTTCACTGGATGCCCTTTGGTACTCTGACTTCACCATCACACACCCATGTTATCTTTTCCCAAAGGAAAAAATAAAAATATGCTACTGTCAACTAAGTGATCTTACTGAGCACTTTACATAGAGTCCACTTTCGATATTTGTCACATAGCAACTTGTAAAGTCTCTCAGCCACTCTGTGAAGTAGGTATTCTGGTCATCCCCATTTTAATATCAGGTCACTGGAATGCAGGAGGGTATTCACCACAAGGGTATGGCTGGTTAAAACCAGGACTCAGATTCCGACAGTCCAGCTCCACGTTGATATAGTGCAGCAACTCTGTGTGGCAGGCATGTTTACCCAAATTTTATAAATAAAGCCACAGCTCAATGAAACGTAAGAAACTGGCCCGATGTCACCCACCAATGAATGGCAGAGGGAATTCAAACTCAAAGCTGTCCAATGGGAAGCCCATCCTAATATCTCTCTACTTGCTTCCTTCTCTGACCCCTTTGGTTTCCTGCTTTTCTCTCTTAACACTATTGTAATGCTTAGTAAGCTACTTTCCTACAATATTTAATAACTTCATAATAATATTCCACCACTTAGTTTAGACAGGTTCTCTTCTAAGTGCTTTATAGTTACTAAATTTCTATAACCTTGTAAGGTGTTACTGAGCCCTAAGCCGCAGAGGTTTGAGGACTTATTGAGGTTCATACTACAAAGTGGCAGAGCCGAGATGCCAGCCCAGGCTGCTGGCCCCGCACCTGGTACATATATCACCTCTGTGCAATGCTGCCTCTCCATGTCCCTGTTGTTAGATATTTTGGCTATTTATAGTATTTTTGTCACTTTAAATTACACTGCAGTGAACACCATCAGGTATGCAGAATTTTCATTATTCCTGTTTCTACTGAAATATTTCCCAGGACTGGAGTAACTGAATCAAAGGTATGAATGTAGATGGGCTTTTTCACCCTGTTGTATATATTGTGCATTTTTCACAGTCAACACTAGTCTTCCACCATCTGAAATTTAAGGTGAGGAATCTAACTTTTACATGATTGGTAAGATAAGGATATTGTTTTATAGATTTCATTCGATTGTAATTAAAATGCATAATTTTTATCTTGCTTTTAGGGGAAGGGAGTGCCTGATCTGAACACCAGACTTTTAGTCAAGAAGCTGTGGGACACGTTTCACATCCCCATTTTCACTCTTGTAGATGCTGATCCACACGGTGATTTATTGTTTATATTTGAAACAGAATTAAATCATATTTCTAGTTTTGTGTTGTTTTGCTTTTAGAACACTTCCATAAATATTTTTAAAGAATATGATTATTAGGTTAAACTTAATGACTGTTATCATCTGAGGTGATGTATTGCTATTTTAGCCATATTAAACTGAACAATAAATTCTTCTTTGGTAATGTCCACAAAAATAAAATTTTCAGATGTTAGACATAATTTGAGAGTGTAAATTATCTAACCTATAATAGACAAGAAGACTAATTTTAAAGTTAACTCTCTTTTAACAGGCATAGAAATAATGTGCATTTATAAGTACGGATCTATGGTAAGTAGAGAAAAGTTGCTGTTTTATTTTCACTATTAAGGTATTTTATATTCATCGGGGTTATTTCTGCATTTACTTATCAGCCCTAGTAAGTGGCGGTCCCTCACTAGTTTCCAGGGGAGCTACTGTCCTGGTCTAGGGCCAGTCTGTTTCTGTGGCTGTGATTCCAGCTTCCAGCATGACCAGTGTAACCACAGATGACAGAGTGTGATTAGCTGTGGACAGGAGGCATTACTATCCACTCTCCTGGCTGCTGAAGTAACCTTGGGCCTCAGGGTAACAACATTGTCTGATCGCAAAAAATACTCTGAACATTATATGTAGCCTTGAATTCTGACCTGGCCAATTCCCTTTTCCCCACCATACGGACCAATTTCACCACTAGAGTCTGCAACTATCACACACCAGTGGTTTTCAAATTGTGGCCCTGGATCACACTAGTGAATCATCAGTGTCATTTGGGAACTTGTTAGAAATGCAAATCTCAGCCCCTCTCCAGACCTACTGAACCCACTGAATTCGGGTCTCTGGGGGTGGCCCCTCCAAGTGGTTCTGATGCATAGTCACGTTTGGGAGCGACTGGTGTACTCCGTGAGTGTCGTGTCCCTGATGTCTATGTCTAGAGCAGATGAAAAGGATGTGGGAGCAAGGTGTTGAGATATGAAATCAGAGTAATACAGTAATAAGTGCGGGTCAGGGGGATCCCTTTGTAGCTTTACTTTATAGAACATCAATCCAGAAATACTACAGAGCAGTTTAGAACCCTTCAGCGAAGCTTCGGTGATTTTCTCACTTCTGCGGGCTCTGAGGAGTGAAGCCTTTAGTATTTGTTATTGCTAAGTAAAAAATTTGGCTGCAAAAACGAGTATGCTAGTTCTCTGAAATTTAGCTTTACCTAATGCACTTTTGCTCTTTATTTTAGTCTATGTCTTTTGAAGCACATAATCTCACAGTCCCAGCTATTAGATGGCTTGGTCTCCTCCCTTCAGATATTAAAAGGTTAGATGGGTTAGTAAAACTGGGATCTTTAAAATAATGACTCATTGTAATATGTCACAATAAGCCTCAAAAGTCACACTACAAGGAAAAAGTCCTTAATGCCTTTTATTTACATTGTTCACTGTGACTAAGTACTATATAATTATGAATTAAATTCATCAGTGTTTCTGTTTCAACTACTAAACTGCCTAAATGAATTTGGTTAATTGAACCTTCAGCTAGCTAGAAAACATTTTTTGTTTTGCCTTTACTATTAAAATATTTTGAAATTTATTATACTTGGAAAGCTTAAGACATTGAATCTGGTTAAATGGTCATCACTGATAACATCATTTGACATGAATCAGTTTTATCATAGATTTAAATTTTCAATGTCATAAAAAACTTCAATTTTAGAATTCATACAGTTTGAGAACCTCGTTTATCATGTCTAATATATACATTCATTATAGAAAAAATATTCACTAACAAGATAAAAATCACCTACAAGTGAACAGCTTTACCCTTGTAGATTATTTTCTGTGCATAATTATAGCTTTTCACAAAAATGGACTCATACTCTAATATTATCTTGTAATCTCCTTTTCTCACACAACACGCTAAGATCACTTTTCCCTATCAATAAATACATTTCTCTTCTCCAGCCTCAGCTTAATGTCTTATATTACTGAGTTCACATTCTAGATGTGCTTGCTCAGCCAATCCCTCAAAGTCAGAGGTTTGGGTTGTTTCCAAATCTCTTCTGATAGCGCTTTGATGGACCCTCTTGTAACTGAATCTTTGCCTCCAGCTTTAATGAGTCCCATAGGCTGAATTCCCAGGCTGGCTGGGTCAAAGGGTATGCACACTTTCCAGGCTTTGACTGCCCTCTGGATGGGTTAATGATTTTGCTTTCCCTGGAGAGTAAAAACCCACCTGTCCCTCAGCATAAGACAATCACTTATTCATTTCTGCTAGTGGGATATTTTAAAATATTTAATTATTACTATAATTGGCCAGTGAGAATGAACTTTAACATATGGATTGGATTTCCTTAAACAGTGAGTGAACTTTGGTAATGGGCACTTGTTTTCTAAATATGGAATATGAACAGGTTTTGGGTGATTGCCACTTGTTATAAAACAAGGGCACAAGAGAAAACATTTAATTTTTGATCTTTGAATATTTACACTCTAGTGAATCAAAGTTCTGTTCAGTTTAGTGTAATATGTCATGGTCCAAATCTCTTAGGAAGGATATGTATTTGTATGGATATTATTTCTAACACAAATTTAGGACAAATGATCTGATAAGTATTAAGGTGGAGGGCTTGGAGAAAAACTTGCTGTGACTCATAATTCCTTTATGCTGTCAAAAGTCACTCCAAGTAAATGTACAATCAGAGATAAAAACAGTGTAGTAGCTACACAAACATGGCTTCAAGGGAAATCCTCTAGGCCTTCTTTCAATCAAATTGTCACCCTTTCCATGAGCTGCCACTGGCAAGTGGTCATAATTATGGAGACATTGAAAAAGACTGGAGCTCTCCCAGGAAATCCAGGATTTATGACTTCAAAAGTAGTCCACACCATAAATCCAGACCTCTCATGGTCTATTTTTTAAACACATAGCAAGATAAAATTGTATTTTACTTTTTTAAATTTAAAACTAGGTAGGTGTGCGTGTATGTGTGTGCATACATTGCACATAAGTGAAAAATGATTAACTTCCATGGACCAGAAAATTCTCAGTGATAACAAAGAATCAAGTACTCAGTGGAAACTAAAATCCCACAGTGAGTCTCACTGTGGCACACATATTGGACCTCACTGCTCAAAACTGTGGAGCACTGGAGCTGCCTTGGTGTGCATATATGTGATGTTAGTGCTATCATCATTTGTTGTTTGTTTGTTTTAATATTTTTATTTATTTTAGAGATAAAGGGAGAGAAAGATAAAAACATCAATGATGAGAGAGAATCATTGATCGGCTGCCTCCTGCATGCCCCACACGGGACCTAGCCTGCAACCAGGCACGTGCCCCGACCAGAAATTGAACTGTGACCTCCTGGTTCACAGGTTGACACTCAACCACTGAGCCACCACAGCCAGGCTGTTTGTTTTTTTGTTAATCCTCACCTGAGGATATTTTTTCCACTGATTTTTTTAGAGAGAGTGGAAGGGAATGAGGGGAGAGAGAGAGAGAGAGAAACATCAATGTGTCTGAGAGACACATCCATTGATTGCCTCCCACATGCACCCTTACTGGAACCAGGGATCAAACCTGCAACCCAATTATGTGCCCTGGACTGGCAATCTAACCCTCAACCCTTCAGTGCTCGGGCCATGCTCTAACCACTGAGACCATACCAGCCAGGACATCATTTGTTTTATAACCAATGTTTGTCTTCCTATCATCCTGTGAATATGGCATGAAGAAAACCAACAACTTAGAACAGACTTCCACTGTGAACTTGATCACTTCTTGGTCTAGGACAGGGGTGGGCAAACTTTTTGACTCAAGGGCCACAATGGGTTCTTAAACTGGACCGGAGGGCCGGAACAAAAGCATGGATGGAGTGTTTGTGTGAACTAATATAAATTCAAAGTAAACATCATTACATAAAAGGGTACGGTCTTTTTTTTTTTTAGTTTTATTCATTTCAAACAGGCCGGAACCAGCCCGAGGGCCGTAGTTTGCTCACGGCTGGTCTAGGACATGCCAGAACCCCAAAATTCTGGACTTAAAGGGTGTATCTGTATTAATTTTCTTATCCATAATTTCTGAATTTTTTGGAATTGTACAGTAAATATGAATGAAACATGACCTTCAAGTGATAGGAATACTAATTTTACTAATTTTTTTCATCTGTTTTTTTCTAGGTTAAATATACCTAAAGATACTTTAATTCCATTGACAAAACGGGACCAAATGAAACTTGACAGTATCCTGAAGAGACCTTATGTTTCTTGCCAGCCATTTTGGAGAAAAGAAGTATGTTGCTGTTGTTTTTAAATTCGAGTGCTTTATGTTTGATTGCCTTTTACTATAGTAGCAGTCATTCACACAATATTTTGAAAACATCCTCCTTGAAATCTATGTAACCAACAACTAAGGTGGGTATTGTTTGATGTTTGATGATTGTTGAAACATCAAATCATGGATGCTAATAGATAAGATCACCTGGGTGGAGCTGGTCTATTTTTATCCTCATCATAGTTATGTACCCATTGTCTATGGCTGTATCATAGTTTATGAAAGGAAAAAAGAAGAGAAAGTAGTTAGAAAGACGCCAGACTTTTCCTGGTTATTGAAGGCATCCATACTGGTTAATCCCTTCATATTATTAGTTGTTGCAGCTCTAGAATATTCTGGCTGACTCTAAAGACTATTGTCCATGGTTTTGGAGAATAAAACAAGTCTAGATTTACCAGTTTGTTGAGTTGCCAGAACTGTAGCAAAGAACTCTGGTATGACTATATTTTACTTTTATTGACAGATGGAAATAATGGCAGACTCTAAAATGAAGGCAGAAATTCAAGCTTTGACCTTCCTATCATCAGATTATCTTTCCAGAGTATACTTACCTAACAAATTAAAATTTGGAGGGTGGATATAAAAATGTATCAGAATATATCTTACAATTTCAAGAGGATTCTAAGTTTTTTTCAGTAGAATACTGTTGTGGGAAAAAAACATTATTTTTCTTTTTAAAAAAAATCTTTATTGTTTGAAAGTATTACAGATGTCCCTTTTCCCCCCCATTACCCCCCTCCACCAGGTTCCCACCCTGCCCCAAGCCTTCACCACTCTATTGTCTGTGTCCATAGGTAATGCATATATGCAGATAAGTTCTTTGGTTACGCTCTTCCTACACCCCCTTCTGAGATTCGTCAGTCTGTTCCACGTTTCCATGCTCCTGATTCTATTTTATTCACAGTTTACCTTGTTCTCTCTCTTCTCCTCCTGGCACCCCCATAATACGAGATATTTTGTTCATTAGATGTTTTGTTCATTTATTTTGATTTTTAGATTCAATTGTTGATAGATATGTATTCATTGCCATTTTATTGTTCATATTTTTTCTCCTCCTCCTCCTCCTCCTCCTCCTCCTCCTCCTCCTCCTCCTCTTCCTCCTCTTCTTCTTCTTCCTCCTCCTCCTTTCTCCTTCTCCTCCTCCTTCTCATATAATACTGGTTTGGTGGTAATAAACTCCTCTAGCTTTTAGCTTTTTCTTGTCTGTGAAGCTCTTTATCTGACCTTCAATTCTAATTGATAGCTTTGCTGGGTAGAATAATCTTGGTTGTAGGTCCTTGCTGTTCATTACTTTGAATATTTCTTGCCACTCCCTTCTGGCCTGCAAAGTTTCTGTTGAGAAATCAGCTGATAGTCATATGGGCACTCCTTTGTAGGTAACTAACTGCTTTTCTCTTGCTGCTTTTAAGATTCTCTCTTTGTCTTTAACCCTTTGCATTTTAATTATGATGTGTCTTGGTGTGGACCTCTTTTGGGTTCCTTTTGTTTGGGACTCTGCAATTCCTGGACTTGTAAATCTATTTCTTTCACCAGGTAGGGGAAGTTTTCTGTCATTATTTCTTCAAATAGGTTTTCAATATCTTGTTCTCTCTCTTCTCCTTCTGGTACCCCCATAATGTGAGTGTTGGTACACTTGAAGTTGTCCCAGAGGCTCCTTACACTTTCTTCATATTTTTGGATTCTTTTTTCTTTTTGCTCTTCTGATTGGGTGTTTTTTGCTTCCTCATATTTCAAATTATTGATTTGATTCTTGAAATCCTCTACTCTTGAATCCCTGTAAATTATTCTTTATTTCAGTTAGTGAATGTTTAATTTCTGATTGGTTCTTTTTCATGTCTTTGACATTCTCACTAAGATCCTTGAAAGTCTCACTAAGTCCCTTGAAGCTCTCATGAAGATCCTTGAGTAACTTTATAACTGTGGTTTTGAACTCTGTATCTAGTAGTTTGCTTTCTTCCATTTCTTTCATTTGTGACGTTTCTTTGTGTCTGCATTTTGGCTGCTTCCCTGTGTTTGTTTTAGCAAAGTCTGAAGCCTAAGCCAGAACAGGCCATTCATATGGAAAAGCTGTTGCAAATAGCTTGGGTGGGGCTGCAAATTGGATGGGATGGGGTCTCAGGGAATCACCAGAGTGGAGCAAACAGTATGAGCAAGGCTGATGGAGACTCATATATGCCTGCCAGTCAGCCCTATAACAAGGGAGGTTCTAGCATAGGAACAATAGCCCTGTGAGCACCCTTGTCTGGGAGAAAGCCACCCCTGAAGTTCTGCAACAATGCCAAAAAGTCCAGTTCCTCCCCATATGTGTCTGGGTCCCCCAGCACCTCCTGGCACTGGAGCTCAGAGAGATTGAGTCCAAGTAAGTTTGTGCATTTGCCCTTTAAGAGGGACACCTGGTCTCCACAGCCTGCATGTCACACAGCCACAAGCCCCGCTGGTTTATACATCCTGAAGTTATGTGACTTTTCTTCCCAGCTTTGGGATTCTGGGTTGGGGGTCTGGTGTGAGGCTGGGACCCCTTGCTCCTCACCGGCAACCTCCACAGGGATGATTTCCCTCCCAATTTAAAAAACAGCACACATGGGTGTCAGACCAGCCCGTTCCACACTTCTGCCCCTCCTACCAATCACAATGTGTGTTTTTCTTTACTTCTCTAGTTGTAGGACTTCCATTCAACCAGCTTCCAGGTGGTTCTGAATGATAGTTGTTCCTTATTTTAGTTGTAATTTTGATGTGGTTGGGAGGTAATGAGTACCTGCACTTACCAATGCCACCATCTTATTTCTCCAAAAAACATATTCTTAATTTCATAGATGTAAAATAATTTTTCATTTGTATATTTTTTGTTGAATTGTATATTCAACAAATGCTATATTCTAATTTTCTTTAGAAGGCTTCATTTTACCTTTTTCTATAGAGACTGATTTCTATCCTATGTTCTAAATTATAAAAAAAAAACATGTTATTTTGATTTTTAAATTTTATTTGAAAAAATATGTTATACATGTAATCAAAGTGTACAAAAATATTTTATTTTTCCTGCTGCTTGGTGGTTGAGTGTCGACCTATGAACCAGGAGGTCACAGTTCAATTCTCAATCAGGGCACATACCCGGGTTGTGGGCTCGATCCCCAGTGTGAGACATGCAGGATGTTTCTGTCTCTCCTTCTCCCTTCCTCTCTGGAATCAATAAAGATATATTTTAAAATATATATTTGATTTACTGTCTACAATACAACTAATGTTAAAACAAAGTATTTTATTAGCAACAAAAATGAATAATAACCTAAATTTGAGAGGGTTTTACAGCAGTTTCTTCTTAGTTACATTTCCCTTTGTTTTCATAGTTTAGGGGTCAGACCTCATTCATCCCTTGTGAAATTAGTACAATTTATTGTGAATAAATATTTGGGTGTGTGTAGTCTTCAGTGCTTTGTTTTTGAGCATACTTTTTATTAATAATATATATTTTTTAAATGTAAGGGTTTATCAATTCTCACCCAAGTTCAAGTCAGCTAAATTCTCTACTCTAAGTTTATAGAACAAAAAACTTCTCCAGTTTTAATATTTACAGAAGTCTCAAATTTTAATAAGGCCCTTCTGTAACAGTCAAGATGTGATCTTTCACCCTTGTAAACCTATCTTAATTTTTCTAGATGAGTTTTACGATTTTATTCTGTACTTTCAATAAACTGTTAACTGCACTGAGAAGTTTCTTGTAATTGTGAGCAAGAATATGTATTTACAGAAGTACAGAAATGTTGGGCTGTTTATTTTACCAAGGTGAATACTATCTAATAATAGACAAACATGGTAATTGACCGTACCTTTGCTACGCCTCCCATTGGCTAATCAGCATGATATGCAAATTAACCCAACCAAGATGGCGGCCAGCAGCCACTCAGCTGAAGTGAGCAGGAGGCTTGCTTGCTCCAGTGATAGAGGAAGCCAAGGTTCCCCACCTGCCCCAACCTGGCTCTGAGCTCCGAAAGCAACAGAGTTTCAATTATAGAAGCTAAACAAACCCCAGATACCTGCTTTCAGCAGGCCGTGGCCTCAGAGCTGGGAGCACCAGTGACGGCAACAATGTTTCAATTATAGAAGGTAAATAAATCCCAGAATAAAAAGAAAAAAGAAAAAAAGGAGAGGCTGGGAGCTTCAGTCGCTGGCCAGCCTGAAAACGGCCTTCAGCCCCTCACCCAGACTGGCCAGGCACCCCAGTGGGAACCCCCACCCTAAAGGGGGTGTGGCCAGCCTGAAAGCCATCAGCCCCTCTCCCAGGCTGGCCAGGCACCCAAGCGGGACCCCCACCCTGTTCCGGGACACCCTTCAGGGCAAACCAGCCGGCCCCCACCCGTGCACCAGGCCTCTATCCTATATAGTAAAAGGGTAATATGCAAACTGACCCTAACAGCAGAAAGACTGGGAATGACTGGTCACTATGACACACACTGACTACCAGGGGGCAGACACTCAATGCAGGAGCTGCCCTCTGGTGGTCAGTGCGCTCCCACGTGGGGGAGCTCTGCTCAGCCACAAGCCAGGCTGATGGCTGCCAGTACAGCGGTGGTGGTGGGAGCCTCTCCTGCCTCCTCAGCAGCGCTAAGGATGTCCGATTGCAGCTTAGGTCTGCTCCCCGCTGGCAGGTGGACATCCCCTGAGGGCTTCCAGGCTGCCAGAGGGATGTCTGACTGCCAGCTTAGGCCCAATCCTCCCAGGAGCAGGCCTAAGCCAGCAGGTGGTCATCCCCCGAGGGGTCCCAGACTATGAGAGGGCACAGGCCGGGCTGAAGGACACCCCCCCCCCCCCCCCGCCCCGAGTGCACAAATTTTTGTGCACTGGGCCTCTAGTGTTAATATAATAACAGATACCATTTCTGAGACTTTATACCCACCAGTCACTGCTTACACATTATCCTATTTAACTTTCCCAAGAACCTATTGCACCTGTAGTTTATAGGCGAGAACACTGAGGATGTTGCTTGTCCAAAGCCACGTAGACAGAATGTGGCTGAATGGGACAATAATCCTGTTTACCTCAAGAGTTGGACCAGTGACAGAATATGCAGAGCCCAATGCTAAATATAAGCGTAGGGTCCCATCTTCAAAAGTTATTAAGAATTTCAAGATAAAAGCAGCAGATGATTAAGCCACATATGGGGCCTTTCTGAGCACAGGGCCTGTGTGACTGCACAGGTTGCACACCCAGAAAGGTGGTCCTACTCCAGAGGTTCTAGTAACAGTTAAATAAGGTACTATAATAATAAAAGAAAATACCTTCTATAACACATTCTGTGCCAGGTATTTTTCTAGTTGCTTTATAAACATTAATGTCATGGTCATGGAAATCCTGTAAGCTAGGTAGCTTTCTTATCCTTATTTTACAGACAAGATGACAAAGGCACAGAGAGGTTAATTAACTTCACCAAGGTCACAACTGCTCAGCAGCAGAGCTGGGACTTAAACCCAGAGGGTCTGGCTCCAGAGCTCATGTTTTAACCATGACACTGGCACACGGAAAGTGCTCCATGGGGCCAGGCGTGCACACTGCTGGGGAAAGGTCTACAATTACCATTGTTGGTTTGATGTCAAATCAAGGCCCCCCATGCCAAGCCTGTGGTGTTAACAATTTTGTTATATTCCCTGGTCACATCAGAACTAAATATTTCATTTTGAGAACATTCTGATATACTGTTGACTTGCTTTGTGAGACTATTAAAAATTCTAGGAAAATTTATAAATCACAATATTTTTCTGTGGATTCAAACCATATATCTTCGGCTAACATTTAAGTATATCATTAAACTTCACGTTTTGTAAAGAAGATTACTACCTTAGAAATATATGGCTAAGCCTCAGAATCTCTGGGTCAGTAGATACTGTCAAAATGGGAAGGAATGAAAAAATCTACACTAGTTATTAAAATTCAAAAATAAAATTGAAAAAGGCTTGCAGATATATTCAGTCTGGATAACTAAATTCATCTCAAGTTTATGATTGGAAATTTACTTAAAATAATCTTTACTGCCCTGGCTGGGTGGTTCGACTGGTTGGAATGTTGTCCCATACACCAAAAGGTTGCAGGCTCAATTCCTGGTCAGAGCTCATGCAGGAGGCAACTGAGGTTTCCCTCTCACACAGATGTTTCTCTCTCCTCCCCACTTCCTTTCTCTAAAATCAATGAAAACATATCCTCAGGTGAGGATTAAAAATAATAATGATCTTTATTTGGGAAATGAAAATGGAAAGAGAAAAATACACCATAGTTTGGCATTACTACCCATCTTTATTAGATGCAGATGAAAAATTAATGTCAGTAGCTATTTGGGAATCATCTAGAACAGCAATTGCCAACTTTTTGGACCTCATGGACCACCAGTGGTCCACTGGTTAGTGACCATGGCTCCAAAGGTTTCCTTAAACCAGCGGTCACCAACCTTTTGGACCTCACGGACCACCAGTGGTCCGTGGATCACCAATTGGCAACCTCTGATCTAGAATTCTAATTCTTAAGATTTGTTTCCAAAAAGCATTATTGTAAAATAGGCAGTTTTTTAAAATGGCAACTGACAACATCATCTACTGCATTTACTTTAAATATTTCCATAATTTTAATCAAGAAGAACATTTGAATTGGAATCTGTTTATAATTAAAGTAATAAAAACTTGTGTAACAAAAAGATGTTCAGAGAATCTTTTTTCCTTGAAGGCTCATAATCACCCTAGTAAATGAAAGTTTCACGTTTCTGGGAAATTTAACTGTCATCATTGATGATGCTAAATTATTCCAGAAATCACGATTGCACTTTCTACAAAATAGGCCAAAAAAAAAAAAAATACTGACTTCCTTAAATGAGAGTGTCTAGTTGAACTGTTTGATATAGATACCTGTTCAGTGGTGCTGAAAAGAAAATGCTTTCAAAGCTAAGCCACATGTACCTGTACACTAAAAAATATTTTCAATGGAATTTTTTTGTAGAATGTATTGAGAAACATTGCTTCTGTTCACCAGTAAAGGTATACATCCCAAGAAAACAATCCTGTGTCGCCCTCTGCTGGCCTAAGCTCTACAGTTCTCTCAAATCCTACCGCATTTCTTTAAAACATTTTTCAAGTCATTGTTTTAAGGGATGGGGTGAAAGTCTGAGACACAACAGAAGAGGCTGGGGAAAACTGGGAGGAGCTGTGTGTGACACTGAGTATTTGGCAGGGATCCATTTCTTATCTCCAGCTTTGGATGCCCCTAATTCCTTGTAAAGCTACACTTAATGTGTGCCTCTTTGCAACTGAGCTATTTACAAAACCTTAAACATTAAAATTTTTAATTAAAATTTAAGAATTAAAGATCACTTCAAATACAAAGGAACTAACACAAAATTACAAACATACTCCAATTTTATTCACATGGCAATGGAATATAAACTGCAGTCATACTATCCCTGTGTAAAAGGTTTACCAGTGTGAATGATAGCCATAACCAAAACTTAATTTTAATTATTGTTTACTTTTACTAACTTTTCACTTATAATCTATGGCTCAGTAATCATACCCCTGAGTGTAAACTGTGGTGATCCCCTTCTTGTTTCTAAGGAGGGAAAGTGTGATACTCACCACAATCTGCCATCTGTGGACGTGTAGAGTCAGATTTGGGGAAACAGGCTGCTTGAATCCCACATCCACTTCTACTCACTGCTTCTGTGGCTGGGACAAGTTAGCACCTGGTCTTGGTTTTTGTTGTTTTACTTTTTTTTTCTTTTCTTGGCCTTGGTTTTATCAACCATAAAATGGGATAACAATATGTATCCTATAGAATCATTGCGATGATTTAATGAGATAATTCATAAAAAGTATGTGGCTGAATAATACCTTTTAGGAAGAGTCAAGGAAAGTTACTATTATATTTTGGTGAGCATGCTGCTGCTGTTGCTCCACTGCTAGTCTGTGCAAAAGCAGTTTGTCAATTAGAACCCTAAGTAGCCCTGGCTGGTGTGTCTGCCTGAGCACTGAAGGACAATGGGTTCAATTCTCAGTCAAGGTCAAGGACATGGATCTGAGTTGTAGGTTGGATTCTGGCCCAGTTTAGGCTCATGCAGGAGGCAACCAATGGATGTGTCCATTTCACATCAATGTTTCTCTTTCCTCCCTCCCTTCCACTCTCTTTAAAAAGCAATGGAAAAGATATCCTGGATTAATAATAAAAAAAGAACCCTAAGTAGCAGAAAGATTTTTAAAAGTATGCTGGATCTACCAGTATTATGCAAGAATCTGTATCATAATAGATACTTATGGAAGATTATTTGTACATACTAGTAGAACAATATCATTCAACAAATATTAACACTGGATGTATGTAAGATACTGTGCTTGGTGCTGCAAAAGATGTACATGGGAGTAAGACACAATGTTTAAGACCTAGGAAACTGGACAAGGCAAATACAGTTTTTCTAGGCCAAATATAAGCACTGAGCTTTGAGAAGGCTATGAGAGTTTAGAGAGAGATGGAACGAGATGATTCATTTGGGAAAGAGTGAGGAAACTTGGTGTTGAGGAGGGAGGGCTTGGAGAAGATTCCGACGTTTTGTAGGTAGAAGAGTTAGGCACAGGGTAGACATCATTGACTCTACTGCTTAACAGCTGTGTCGTCTCTAACAAGTCATGTCACCTCTCTCAGCCACATTTCCCTTTTCTGTAAAATGAGGATTGTTAATACTGACCTTATAGGGCTGCTCGGGAAATGACAGGAGAGGGGTCATCTAGTGCTCAAAAGAACTATTATTATCTAGAGGAGAGGTTCTCAATCTGGCTGCATCTTAGAATCACTTGGGAGCTTTTAAAAAATATATTAATTCCCTCAGTTCCACCCCAGAGCAACTAAATCAGAATCCGAACATGAGGCCCAGGCATCAAAGCTTTCTCAAGTTCCCTGAAGGGATTCTAAATACTTGATCTCATGTCTCGATCCTTGGTACTGGACTGCAGTGCAAGGTTCCAAAACCCCAGCTGGGCGTTTGCTAGAAATGTGGGTTCTCAGGGCCACCATGTACCCTCTGAAAGTGCATTTTATAACAAAGTCTCATCGCCCCCTCCCCTTGCCCCCCTCCCCGTACCGGCTTTGGACATCCCTGAAAGGGGAAAAAAGCAGCTGAAAAATTCACAGTTGGCACGAGTGTCATAACAGCCCCTTAACATTCTTATGGAACCTTACATTTACCCAAAGCCTTTCACGTGTACAGTATTACTTCACTTGAACCAAATTAAGAACAGCCCTGAATTCAGTTAGACATTTTGAAGCTGGAAATTGAAGTCCAGAGAGCTAGGACGGCTCAGGATAACCCTCTCGCAAACTGGGAAGTCATGGCAGGAACCCGCGCAGAGTTCCATCCGTTTCTGGGAGGATGGCCGTGGACGGCAATCAGAACTGCGCCTGACTTTTAACTCACAGGAGAAAACACTACCCTCCACCGGCCGCCGGCGGGCTTAACAGAGGTCGCTAGGTTACTTGAATCGGCACAGGAACTTTCCACCAATCCGCAAGCTGCTGGCACAAGGATCTCCTCGCAGCGTCAATGGCGTTTGTGCGCATGTGTCGTCGCCTGGCGGGAGGAGGAGCCTTTTATCTCTTGCCTTCCGGGCGACACAGGAAGTGGCTCGGGTGCGCACGCACGACGTCCCCACAGTACTAGGGGCAGTTTCCTCCGCCGGCGTGGGAGATCCCGGGCTTCCAGGATTCTTGTTCGCGCCACCTCGCCCCTGCCCGCTTCGCGCCGGAGCGGGGTCCCAAGCTCCCGAGTCCCTCCGGCCCCTGCAGCCGGCGTCTCGCCGCCGTGCGACTCTCAGGTAGTCCCCGTGCCGCTTCCCCTCGTTATCGCCGCCATGGCGCCGCCGAGGCCGGGCCCCCACTCCCCGGCCCAGGGCGCCCTCGACGAGCCGGCTTGTTGAAAAGCTCCCCTAGTGGTCCAGGGAGTGACGTCATAGCTGGAAGGGGCCTCGGCGGTCACCTCGCGTCTAACCCCCTCATGTCTCTGGTGGGGAAACTGAGGCACTGGCAGGGCCACAGAGTTGAAGGCAGCGTCTGTCGCCTCCGCCCTTCCCTGCACGACCCTGGCTTCTCGTCAAACCCATTTCACCCCCTCAGAGACCTGCCTGACCGCCATCACCTTTAGACCCCGCGTCAGCTTGCCTTATTGCCCCGTTGCGCTTACCACTCTGAAACTAAGTCTTTTGTTTCTGTCTTCCTCCGCCAGGTGTTGGTCACACTCACTCTCTGCCCCCCGGCCAGCCCTGTGCTGAGCGCCAGGTGTGTGCGAGGCAAGAACCCAGACAGGTCTCCGCGCTTTGCAGCTGGCATTCTCCTGGGAAAGAGGTTGATTGCAAAGACATCCCAGGTCGTGACAGGTGTTATGAAGGAAACCGGGGACGGGGGGTACCGGGGGGCGGGGGGGCGGTGATCGGAGCTTGGGGATGTTAAATTAGGAAGGCAGAGAGGCCTCCGAGGAGGTGACCTTCCTTAAAAAACATAGGTTTGAGAGCTTTATTGTAAGTTAGACCTGTGTGTACATGTTGATGAGCTTGGGGACTTTAATATAGTTGTGCAAACACCACCTCGGTGCAGTTTTAGAACATTCCGTCCCCTCACAAAGTTCCCCGGGGCACCTTTTGACAGACAGCTGGAGGTTGGGGGGAGGGGGAGTTACCCCAGCCACAGCGAGGGGTGAGCACGCCTTTGGGGGCAGAAAGGAAGCCGGCAGGGAGCGTCTGGGTGCAGAGCGGGAGGAGGGCAGCGTGGGGGGCGGTGGGGGAGTGGAGGAGGTGAAAGGCGGTGAAAGGCGGATGGGTGCCCTCCGGACTCGGGGCTCCCGGTGTCCTGCATACCACGTGGTCCACAAAGGCCGACACATACTTGAACGGCCTGTGCTCCTTCCTGATGGCAGGAGTGTTCTCTCCCATCTTGATGGTTGAAGCGGGGGGAGGAATGGGAGTCAAGTTTCAGGCACCGTGTGTGCTCACTGGGTTTTCATAACCCTATGAAATGGATGTCAGTGACTGTATTTATGGATGAGAAAGTCAAGGCTAAATAACACGGCCAAAGCGATATGGCTAGTTCCTGGGCTCGATGGCAGCAGCTGGCCACGGCTTTGCTCGCCCGTGCAGTTAACTGGCGTTCCAAGTACATTGCTGACGTTTAAGGCAGCGGTAGTGGCACGCTCCACGGCCTCGCACAGAGTTGCTTTCTGAGCTGTTGCTTTTACCCAGCGTGTCGGCACCTGCTTATTGTTGATGGAGCTGGGGAACCCAAATGTCTTTCCAAAAGGCCTGGTAGTTTCCCATTCCGTGTTGTCTTGTTTTTAGAGATGTTACCCTTGTTGGCAAGTATGCCACTCGGCTCCCTGATTCCTTTGGGAGAGGTGACTGACATGGTAGGCTTCGTAGTTTAAAATTTTGCTAGCCGGTGACAGAATTGAAAATGTGGCTTCAGCACGCGTGAGTCACCAGGGAGTTACAGTACACAGACTTGCTCCTTGCAAAGGAAAGTTGTTCATTGTACCCACTAAGTACGAGGTACTGTCCTTTCTACACGGATAACCCAGTGTGATTCTCAGAGTAATCCTGGAGAGAGTATTTTGTATTTATAAAGCAGGAAAGTAAGGCCTGGTGAGAGCAGGGTCCAAAACCTGGTGAGTTTACTAAAAAAACTCATAATGGGAGATTCTTGCTGGCAAATATCCACCCATATGCGAGGCTGGTGCTCACGCAGACCAAAGTGGATTACTTTGAAAAACTCCTACAAAGAAATCGCAGCCAGGACTGGTTGCTTTTCTAAGTAACTTCACATGGAGATCTTGACCTAAACCAGCGAGCAGAGATGAGTAAGAAAGTGGATTCTCACTCAGTGGGAACCGGGAAGAGTGGGGCCTGCTGCTGGTTGCGGTTGTATCCTGGTGCTCAGCGCGGTGTCGCCGTAAAGCCTGAGCGAGCTGAGTTCTAGCTGGGGACTGAGAAGCTCTGCAGGGATGTGTCAGCGTTGGTTAGTCCATGGTGACAAGTGTAAGGAAACTGGCTGTGAGTGTATAGGAACTCTCCTGTCTTTACAATGTCTATAAATCTAAAACTTCTAAAATAGGACGTTTATTTTTTAAAAGCACTCTCTCACATATTTAGATCTCTTCCATAGAGGCCTAGCATCAAGCCATGTACTCTTTCTTTCCCTTCTGCGCCTTAATTAGCTTTGTATTGCCTCTCGGTAGTATTTATAACTTAAAAAAGGACTTGTCCTTAACATTTTCCATTATTTTTTTTAGAGCCAAAATGAGTCTGTTTGGAACAACCTCTGGCTTTGGAACTGGTGGGACCAGCATGTTTGGCAGCACAACTACAGATAACCACAACCCTATGAAGGTACCACATTGGACATCCTGAGGTTGTCCTGAAGAGTGCAGGGCAGGGTCCCCCACAGCAGTGGCAGCAGGAGAAACTGATAGTGGGGGAGCCTCCGTTGGGGTGGAAGCTCTGAAAATTTGTCGGGTTGCTTTCTCAAACATTGGAGCATAGGGACCTGGTGTCCTGTCCCCCTCACTGCCCCAATCACCAGAATCACCTGGGGCCTGGCCTACATTGTTGAATCAGAATCTCTGCAGGGAGGGAGGGAGGGCAGGCAGTAGCTGTGATCAGCACTTAGGGGCAAGATGGTGGGCCCTCATCTGGAAACGTGGTTGTGCTGGTGCCTTCACTGGCTTCTTTCTCATCACCCTTTTTGAGCAAAGTAAGACAGGTCTGATTCAGTTAGTTCTTGAGCACAAGGGAATTCCACCCTGAGGTTCAGTGAAAAAGAAAGCAATTTTGAATGAAACTGGGATGATGCATACATTTTAACATTGACCTTTCCCCCACCAGGATATTGAAGTGACATCCTCTCCTGATGATAGCATTGGTTGTCTATCTTTTAGCCCACCAACCTTGCCAGGGAACTTTCTTATTGCAGGATCGTGGGCTAACGATGTAAGTGCTCCTTATGTGCGTGTTCTCTAAGTCATGCCTCTTTGAATGGGTGGAATCAGCTTTCCTTTTAGCTCCATCCTCTCCCAAGCGGATGAAGCTGAGTTAAGACTTACCCATGTTGACAAGTGTAAGAAGGAAGCTGGGTGTGGGGTGTATGGGAACTCTCCTGTCTTTACAATTTTCTGTATTTAAATAAATAAATTTTAGATAAATTAGAGCAGCGGTTGCCAACCAGTGGTCCGTGAGGTCCGAAAGGTTGGCGACGGTCGAGTTAGAGGGTATTAACCAGTGGTTCCCAACCTTTTTTTGGCCATGCCCCACCTGAGCATCTCTAAAATCCTGATGCCCCCCTGTGACATGTAATTCTTATTAAAAAAATGACTTCTGTTCCCGTAGAGGAAGCCTAAAAGGCCATTAACTTGGTCTAAGCAAGCTTCCAAAGAGCATGGCTTCCGTGGAAAAGAAAAATAAAAGAACAAAAGGACAGTTGAAGTACTGAGGAAGAAATCACTAAGAAATTGTTAAATAATATGAAGTAATATGAAAAAAATAGCAAATAAAGTTTCAAAACATAATAAATGCATAAATATGTCACAATATATATTTACTAGAGGCCTGATGCACAAAATTCGCGCAAGAGTAGGCCTTCCTTCCCCTGACTGCCGGCACCGGCTTCCCTCTGGCATCTGGGACCCAGGCTTCCCTCGCAGCCCTGACTGCGTCTGGAAGAACGTCCGGTCTAATTAGCATATTACGCTTTTATTATTATAGATATACTGTATATGAGGCCCTAGAACCATAAGAAATGCAAAAAATTTACTGTTAATTACTCATTCTTGAATTGCCCCCCTGTGGGGCATGTGCCCCACGTTGGGAACCACTGGTGTAAACCCTTCTGAGTGGGCAGATGTCACTTCTTGGTACACTGAGTTTTGTTAAGAAAGCACAATTACACACGTGGCTCAGAAATTCCTCCTCTAGGTCAGAATCTGGAAGTGAATTCCCAGATCAACTGGGTGTTCGCTGGGAGTGCGTGTTGTCCATGACAGTGCACCTAGGCTTCCTGAGCACGTTCTTCAGGCATATGGCAAACTTCTCTTAACTTTAGATATAGCGCAGATTCTGCATAGACCTTACACTTACCTGTTGTGTACAAAAAAGAGACAAAATCATAGTATACAAAAAGAAAGAAAACTGGTAGAAAAGTAAGCAAAGGGTGTGAAGAGGTACTTCACAAAGAGGTTCAAGTGATCCATTAAACTTCAACCACTGAGCCACACCTAAAATAGGTAAACACGCATTTACACAATTGACTTGTTTTTCTACCAAATTAACAAAAATAAGAAGGTTAAAGGAATTACACTTGGTGCTGACAACACTAAGCTGAAACCTTACATGGTGTGCTGGTAGGTGTGTGTGTTGGTACAGTTCTTAAGCAATCCTGTCTCAGCGTTTCCCCTCGGGGCCTGAGGAGGATCTAAGCATAGACCCTTGAGGGTCTTCATGCAGTAAAACTTCAAAATTGCACTATCTAATAGTAATGGTAATTTATGATATGTCGGAATGATGGGATACCATTTTTAAAGTTGTTGAAAAGGTTTCTGCAACAGGGAAGCAGGCAGTGAGGGGATGAGGGGAGGAAAGTAGTTGGGGAGGAGGTTGTCAAGGTTGAGCAGGTTTGGTTTTTACATGGAGTTTCTAGAAAGACTTCAGTTGATTATCTGCCGAAAAAAATGTAAGAATGTTTATTGGCAACTAATGCAGTTGAGGGGAACTGCAATTACAAAAATGAAGATACTGTGCAGTCTCGTTTTTCAAAGAAAATATGTGTGCCTAGAAAGACTGAAAGCACACAGCTGCCAACTAGTTGTCCAGTGGGATGAGGGTGATTTTTGTTTTCTTGTCATATTTACAAAATCTCTAAGTAAAATGCATTACTTTTGTAACTGGGGAAAAATGATATAAAAAGTCAAAGTGAAGTATTCAGAGAAGAAAGGTAAGTTTCCACTTTGGTTTTGATTCTCTGAATGGTAATGATGACTTTCTGCCTTAAAAGACAGATGTAGCTCATAGCTATGTTGAGAAAACTATCTTCGGTTTTAGGTGGAAGCAAACGAATTTGTATATTTAAATGGATTAGGAATAGGAAAGTAACTACTTGTGTATACTTTTCAATTACTTTATTCTAAGATTTTAATAAGTAGATTGATCGAAGTCCATATATATTTTAATTGTACTCCATTAGTTATTAGTTTTAAATGCATATAATTTATCATAAATTGCTATGTTTGCATTAACTTGTCTTATTACCATAGGTTCGCTGCTGGGAAGTTCAGGACAGTGGACAGACTATTCCTAAAGCCCAGCAGATGCACACGGGGCCTGTCCTCGACGTCTGCTGGAGTGATGTAAGTGTCATTCGATTTTTCATGTTTTCTTCTACATAAATACAGTGTATTCACAATGTTTGTATGTTTCTGTTTTTATATAACCCCAAACACAAATAATAGGTATGTGTACACATTGAAGGAATTCTAGATTTCTGAGTGTAAATATAGTAATTTATTGATGTTCCTGATGTTATCGTTGTTGGCTTTAGTTAATCTCTATGAAAGCTTTGTTGCATAAAAAATCCATTATTTTATTGACATGTTACCTTGAACAGAGGATTTTTCTTGAGGCCTTTCCTACTTCTAAATATTCCATGAACTTGTGTTGTTTTAAAATTAGAAATTTACTATCTAGAAAATAAATTCTTTTCTGTTATTAGACATTTGAAGACATTTGGTTTTTTGGGATTCCCTTTCCCTCCCAGATCCTGACTATCAGCTACATAAGCGTGTTCAAGGTTTTTGTTGTTGTTTGTTGTTGCTATTGATTGAGGAGAACTGAATGAAGGTGAAGGATAGGTGGCAAGGCACAGAGAGAGCTGCAGCTGTGGAGGGCCTGCCCCCTGGATAAAGGAGTAGCAGGGGGCAGGGGAGAGCTGACAGCCCAGCCCTTCTCCCTCTCCTGCCTGGTGGCTGCACGGTACAAAGAAAACAAAGGGGCCTGACTGAGTCAGAAGTTGATAGATGTGCCAATAGGTAGTTGCAAACATTTTAAAAAGTGATGCATTTGTTACAGATATAATTATTTCTAAGTTAATTTGCCTGTCTTTCTTAACTGATTGGGTAATGGTTCAGAATTGTAAACTTTCTTTTAAGTGTGGTAAGGAGTAGAGGTAACTGACAGGAATTCTGCTGCCCGGATGTTATTGAGTGGCTGTTGGCATTTACCAAATGATGCAGTCCGTTCCCTTTCCCAAGTTGTGCCTCATCTCGTGGAGGACTCAAACCTCGGAGTGAGGAGTTCTGACAGTGAGCTGTTCTAGAGGCAGGATGACTTGGTTGGGGTGGGTGTGAACACAGGGAGCCTAAAGAATTTGAAAGGGTGCTGTGAATGTGTCACTAAAGAGGCAAGAATTGAGCTGAATTGTAAAGGAAAAGTGAGCTGTGAGCATTGTCTCGTTCAGGCGTAGGTTCAAATTTTGTCTTTATCTCCTCCAGCTTTTTTACATAATGTCTGCGTCTGTTTCCTCACATATCAAATAAAGATAATAATAACTAAACAGAGAATAGCATTTAATTCAGCAAGTAGTGACCAGGCCCTCTAGCACACCGGAGCACCAAGATGTAGTGGAACTCAGAGGAGGCAAGGTCTGCAGGTCCTGTGCTCGCGGGATTCATGACCTCTTAGGACCGACATAGAAACAGATGAGAATTTCAGGTAGCGAACATTTGTGACAGCTGCATTATCTGCATGGTGCTCCCATATGAAATGAAGATAATAATTACAACAGAATAGCCAACTATGGCCAAATGGGTCCGTTGCCTGTGTTTGTAAACAGTTTTGTCAGAACACAGCCACACTCATTCACTTACGTGGTGTGGCAGCTGCTTTCATGCTGCAGCAGCAGCAGAGCTAAGGAGCTGCAACGATGAACTATAAAGACTGAAATATTTACTAAACAAATAGCCAGCACTTTAAGACAAAATTTGCCAACCACTGGTCTAGACTTTCCAATTAGTGCTTTCTCCTTTTAGTAAAAATTATCTTTTATATATATACTAGAGGCCTGGTGCACGAAATTCGTGCACTCTGGTGGGGGGGTTCCCTCAGGCTGGATTGCGAGAGGGCTCAGGCAAGGCCAAGGGACCTCACTGGTGCACAATTGGGGCCAGGGAGGGATGCAGGAGGGCTCCAGGGCGTGTCCGGCCCATCTCGCTCTGTACCGATCTTCTCGCTCAGTCCTGATCAGCCGGACCCCAGCAGCAAGCTAACCTACCAGTCAGAGTGTCTGCCCCCTGGTGGTCAGTGATTGTCATAGCGAGTGGTTGAGTGGCCTTAGCATATTATTAGCACATTACGCTTTGATTGGTTGACCGGATGACCGGACACTTAGCATATTAGGCTTTTACATATATAAGACATATCTCTATATATAAAAGCCCAAACGACCGTTCAACTGGTAGCTATGA
Organism: Myotis yumanensis; assembly: GCF_028538775.1. Taxonomy (NCBI): domain Eukaryota; kingdom Metazoa; phylum Chordata; class Mammalia; order Chiroptera; family Vespertilionidae; genus Myotis; species Myotis yumanensis. The sequence continues at coordinate 6,818,865 of NW_027223758.1, read as the reverse complement.
CACACACTGACCACCATGGGGCAGACACTCCAACTGGTAGGTTAGCTTGCTGCTGGGGTCCGGCCAATGGGGAGTGGGTGAGATGGGCCAGACATGCCCTGGAGCCCTCCCGCTGTCACTCCCTGGTTGGCTGGGCCCAATTGGGACTGGGCAACATTGGGTGACATGGGCCAGACACTCCTTGGAGCCCTCCCGTGGTCCCTCCCCAGCCCCGATCATGCACCGGTGGGGTCCCTCAGCCTGACCTGCACCTCTCGCAATCTGGGACCCCTTGGGGGATGTCCGCAGGCCAGGCCTAGGGACCCCACCAGTGCATGCTAGTGTGTGTGTGTGTGTGTGTGTGTGTATGTATGTATATATTTTTTTAAAATATATTTCAGTGATTTTTTACAGAGAGGAAGGGAGAGGGACAGAGAGTAAGAAACATTGATGAGAGAGAAACATCAATCAGCTGCTCCTGCACACCCCCCACTGGGGATGTGCCCGCAACCAAGGTACATGCTCTTGACCGGAATCAAACCTGGGACCCTTCAGTCTGCAGACCGACGCTCTATCCACTGAGCCAAACCGGTTAGAGCTGTATGTATATTTTAATTTCAGAGAGGAAGGGAGCAGGAGAGAGAGAACATCAATAATAAGGGAGAATCATTGATCAGCTGCATCCTGCACGCCCCGCATTGGGGATCGAGCCTGTAACCTGGCATGTTCCCTGACTGGGAATCGAACCATGACCTCCTGGTTCATAGGTCAAAGTTCAATCACTTAGCCATGCCAGCCAAGCAGTAAAAATTATCTTGTGCTTCATACTTGAATGGCCTACTTTGAGTTCTGTATGTGAATATTTTAAAAACCATTTACAAGAACTGCTATTTTTTAAGATATTCTGTAATTGACATAGGACCACTGATTATTGAACATTAGTGTCGTTTTACTGCATGCCCTTTGGAATCCTATTAGATATGGAGCTGAAAAAAAGTAGTAATGAGTATAGACATATGTGTGTATAAAAAGAAGAAGGAAATAGGGCAAATGTTTGTAATTGGTGGATCTAAGTGGCGGGTTTATGGGTGTTCATTGTTTTATTCTTGCAACTTTCGTGAAGGCTTGAAATTGATTAAAATAAGAAAAAAGTGTAAGTGGCTCCTGGTTAACTGACACAGACACCAGCTACGCTGTCTGTTCCTGGCGGACGTGTCAGGGCCCTGGCTGCCTCCGAGAGGAGAGCTGGGTCAGGGAAGAGGCCGAGTCCTCACCATGCCTTTGAATGTGTTTATCCTGTGTACATAGCATGTCTTATAAAAAATAAATCAATAATAAAAATGGAGCTAAAAATGTGTTTTGTATATGACATTGTCGTTTATAGTATAGTGGCCCCATATAATTGGAAAAGTAAAAATTTCAGAGCAAAACCTGCCTGAATACATTGAGCCTCTTCTAATTATACATATAGACAGAGATTTTCTTTTTCTTAGCATGACAGATTCTCTCCATTTTATTGTAGGATGGGAGCAAAGTTTTTACGGCTTCATGTGATAAAACTGCCAAAATGTGGGACCTTAACAGTAATCAAGCGATACAGATTGCACAGGTAAGGAGAACTTGCCCTCTGCAAGTTCTATAATTCATTTTCTAGAATTCTCTTACAGAAGAGATGTGGTTTGACTATACCAACTCACTTAGACTTTAGACAGAAACCCCCTTGTTAACACAACAGACCGTTTGTGACCATTCTTACTCGTGCTCCACAGATTGCTCTGTGAAGGGTCTCCCGTGTATGTATAGATGAGAGCGTCATGAGGAGTTAGTGATGTTAAATCTGTAAAGGATACATGTGACAAGTGACCCTCAACATTCACTCGCTTGACACTCAGCACCCGTGGGTGGCTTGTCTTTTACCAGCTACATATGCTCACTCGTTCATTGGGCCAGTATTTATCCAATACCTGATGTATGCCAGGTACTGTCACTGGGGAGGTACAACGGTGAGGAGATGCTTCCACACGCCCAGAGCTTTGTAGTCCACTAGGGACAAGGCAGGCTCTTGTGTGAAGTCTGCTAAGAAAGGTGGAAGCGACGAGGATGAGAGAACCTAGAGCCAGGAACCTGTGAGGACACTGAGATGGTGTCAGGAAGGTGTTCCGCACTCGGGCCACAGTGCTGTGTGCAAGAGGCAGCTCCTGATCTCTTAGTTTGTGTCACCTCAGTAAGTAAATAAAACCTTGGTGGAGTCCCCTACTAGTTATTTCTGATGATTTCCCAGGAGGGACTCCCTCTCACTCTCACATGCTAGTTAATTGGGGGTAAAATCCAATTAAGTTCATGCGAATGGAAGGGAGACATGGGCTCTTACGTTACTTGAACGTTTTGGTCCTGGTGAAGGGCTAAAATACCCTTTAGTTTTTGTTTGGTATGACCTCAATATTTAAATTAATTCCTTCTCTTTGGATTTTCAGAACTAAAGCTGTTAGCACTAGTTACATTTACCTTCATCTGTTTTGGTTCTGTCTTGTTGAAAGCATGATGCTCCTGTGAAAACCATTCATTGGATCAAAGCCCCGAACTACAGCTGCGTGATGACCGGGAGCTGGGATAAGACTTTGAAGGTACACTCCGCTGAGGGGCCCTGTGGCCCAATCAGGTCAACATGCATTCATTGTTCTTACACTGTTTGGGCTTTAGCTCTGAATAGTCGCTTTCTGGCTTTTTTTCTTTTAGTTTTGGGATACACGATCATCAAATCCCATGATGGTGTTGCAGCTCCCTGAGAGGTGTTATTGTGCTGACATGGTAAGGCGTTTCTAACTTTATACATATTTCCTTTTAAAAGAGAAAAGCTTTTCTGACCTTATGACATCTTGCAATTACAGGGGGATATAGTCCAGATTGCCTCAGTCATCTTAAATCTGATTCTTGTGCTGCATTTGTTCCAGAATTACTAAATAGTGGGTGTCAGGTTTTTGGTCACTTGTCATTAGAATATATGCAGAGAGCTATGTGCCATCAGGGTATAACCTTTATCGTGTGGCTGTAGGAACACGGTCAGTAACTCTGTGTTAGATTTGTGGGGACTGTCTCTGTGGGTGAGAAAATGAAGAACTTTCTCCATCCATTTAGTCATCAGTCTTCAAGCTTTGTACCAACTGCCCGGCAATTCCACTTACAGAAATTTGTCATGAGAACAAGAAGGTTGCAATGGTCTCTGTTGTTATAAAACTGTGAAACATGGGAAGTGATCTAAAGGGCAAGCAAGACAGACATGGTTAAGTGAACCCTGGGGTAGGTTTATTTGAGAGAATATTAGATAGTCATTAGTATTCTTAGAATACACACTTTGAGTTAATGATACGGATTATATAGAAACATACATTCACATGCATACATGTATAATGCTCAGAAAAAAGACTGGAGTAAAACTGTCATAACATTAACGACTGTTACTATTTGAAGAGCCGTAGGTGATTTTTATTTCTTCTCTACTCCTAAGTATATTTTCTAAGTATTCATATATTTTACTAGAGGCCCAGGTGCACAGTGCACGAATTTGTGCATAGGTGGGGTCCGCCCCAATCGAGGCCAGCCGGCTGGGGGGAGGGGCCGTGGGCAGTTGGCCGGCCAGCCCTGCCCCCTGTTTGAACTCCCAGTCGAAGGGACAATTTGCAGATTAGCCTTTTATTATATAGGATAGTTTTAAAGAAACTAGTCTTTTAAAAATAAATGATTTTATCCAAATGTGATTTTATGTTTTCTTAAAAGCATGTTGATATCATTGGGTTTTTTAAACTTAGAAAAAATTCAGACTTATTTTTATGACTGTAAAAAAATTAGATATAATATTTGGGTATAAAGACAGCACACTCCTGGGGTGGGGGGCAGTGGACTTCTTTTAAAAGCACAGTCCTCTGTTTAGTCACGTCTCTGCTCTCCGCCATTCCCTAGATATATCCGATGGCTGTGGTGGCAACTGCGGAGCGGGGACTGATAGTCTATCAGTTAGAGAACCAGCCTTCCGAATTCAGGAGGATAGAATCTCCCCTGAAACATCAGGTGAGTCGGAAGTCAGATCAAGAAGCCGGGGTTTAGACCCATCCTGTGCCCGCGTATGGTTTTAAACACCTGTAAGTATTTTCAAGGGGAGTCAATTTAAGGGCACAAATGTCTAGCGAGTGAAAACTCTTCTTTGCTGGATGAGCCCTGCTTACCTGTCTCCCCTAAACTTCCCCCTGATAGCTGGATGCTACTGAATAAACCACTTCCCAGGGGACTGGCTCCATGGTAAGCTCATAGCTTCCACCGTCCACAGTGCCTTCGTCATGCCCAGGCGCTGCTTAGGTTTTCGTCTCCTGCTCTGTCTTCCGCTTGCCACGGGCTCTTAGATCTTCACTCTCTTGGGTCCCCTAGACTCTCCCTCTCTTTTCCCCTTTGTCTCAGAGCTCAGATCAGCTTCTACTCAGAGAACAAGCTGGTGGTTGGGAGCTTCCTTACCTTCCTCCTGTGAATCCAGAAACCTGCCTGCGCCTGTGCCTTTTCCTGCCCATCCCCAGCTGTCAGGTGGAGGCAGTGTTCTCCCAGGGCCGGTTTCAGGGCAGGACCCGTGCCCTGCGGCCTTCTCGGGAACCTCCGGCCACTGATCAGCCAGCTCCCTCCTATACCTTCCGTCTCTCCCCTGCGTATGCTTAGTGCAACATGAGCATGCAAGTAGTCTCACTCGTCCTAGGAAACAAACTTTGTTTTGACCCCACCACCTGGACCCCTCTCTCTAACCAGTTGAGTGACAAGAGAGTTTAGGTCCTTCAGTCCATCCTCTGTACCTGAGTGTGCGGACTCCTACCTCGGCACATGTGACCCTGCCGTGCCCTGGCTTCAACCCTGTAACTGACATTCGTTGCTCTTTGGGTAAATTCAAACTCCTTGATACAACCTAGTCTGGTCTGGCTTCACTTGCAGGCGCCTGCTCATTCACTTGTTGAGGAATGCCGCCTGTCTTCCCCGGGTCACTGTGCAGATGTGTTCTTGTAAATCGTACCCCAGTTGTGTGGTTGCTGTCTGTGTGCGGGCATTAGACCCTGTGCCGAGCTGGTGGGGCAGGCAGGGGTACCACTTGACCAGCTGTGGTTCCTCCTGTCCTCTAAGTACTTACAGACCTTTGTCTCTTTTTGTTAACTTTTTTTACTCACAGAAGTAATGGGCTTGCTATTTTGTTCGTTTGTTTTTAACCAGTTAACACATTGTGTACCGCATAGAAATCTCTAAGACATATGCCAGGGACCACACGTTTTTGGGCAAACTGCACGTTATTTAAATCATCATAATGCACTTTAGGTGTTGTTTTTCAATAATTATAACATTTTTATTTACAAAAACAATTAAACAATTAAAGTTCCTAGTACTTTTTTCCTCTATGAAGAGGGACCAAACAAAATTTACATAAGTATCTAGATTCGCTCCCTTTTCCATGGGTGTGAAAAACGAGAACACTTGTGAGCGGTCCTTAACAGATGGCGCGCGAAACACGAGAAAACTGAGCGGTACGAAATGTGTTAACTGCCATGCGTCCAAAATGGAAACCATTCCCACATGCCACGATAGTTTGAATTTAAAAAAATCAATTTGCAATGAACATTATAAAAATAAATATATTACAATTTGGGTGTTCTTGAATATTTTCAGCTGAAAATTCTCACGAAAAATGATTTTAAAGTTGGTCAGGGCTGCCACTTAGGGAAAACATTTTTTTTTTTTTATAGACACGCATGGCATGTGTGGAAGGTCTGCCGCTTGCGTCTAGAGAACCTTATGGCACACAATGGGTTAAAGAGCAAATGGCACCAAAAGGGAACCAGCATTCACTTTCTTTTGTGGGACATTTGTGTGTTCTGCATCATCATAATAACAAACTGCTCTTTCCCATCATCTCATGCTGCTCAGGGCCGCACCTCCTGACCTCCGCAGAAGCTAAAGTGTCCAGCTTGGGCAGGGTGGGTGGTCCTCTGGGTTAGGCCAGGTTGTCGTGAGTAGGAGGAGGAAGGGAAGACCCAGTGGTGCCCAGCCCTGCTCCTTTGGGCCCCCAGACGCGGGGGTTGGGTTACGTGCAGTGAGTTGCTTCGGCATTGCCCTTTGTGGTTAAGAAAGCGCTGGCTCGGCCACTGTCCCACTGGACCCTTGGTCCCCAGCGATAGCCAGGTGGGTACTGCTTCCCTTTTCCAGTGAGGGGCAGAGGCACAGAACACTGGTCACGATGAAGGGCGCCCATCAGGCAGTGCTGGGCTAAGGATCACACTGACATGTCTTTCTCCCTCCCCATGAGAGGCCAGCGCCAGAGAAGGGTCAGATGGGGTCCTGAGGGTCGTGAGCGTTGCTGGAGTGGCGGCCAGGCCTCCGGGGTGGCAGAGAACGAGCAACTGGATCAAAGCACAGGGCCTGCGGTTTCTTCAGAAGAAAGTCAGAAAATAGTGCTCACTGGAGGAATATATGAAATGTTTTATTTTACACTGTGAGGATGTGCTTGTCTTGTTTTTTCAAACTACAGCACCGATGTGTGGCCATCTTTAAAGACAAGCAGAACAAGCCGACGGGGTTCGCGCTGGGAAGCATCGAGGGCAGAGTGGCCATCCACTACATCAACCCCCCAAACCCGTGAGTGGGCTCGGTCGGTGGTGCATTTTCAACCAAGACTTTTTCTAAAAAAGGGAAACTTAACTGGGGCCTTTGTTTTTCAGTGCCAAAGATAACTTTACCTTTAAATGTCACCGATCTAACGGAACCAATACTTCAGCTCCTCAGGACATCTATGCGGTACGTTTTTAGAAACTTAACCTTGAGAACGGAATGCGCCTAGAAACCAGACACGGAGGTGGGTGGCTGAGTCATTATAGTATTAGAGACGATGTGGGGCTCACGGCTCGAGGGAAACAGCTGCCTCCGTGGGGCTGTTTTCTGTTTTTGTGAACATGTTGACTGTCTTCATCCTCTGACTTCACTTTTGAATGCAAGCTCAGGGCTGCTGAGGGAGCGTATCCCTCCTTCAAGGTGCTGGTAGACAGTTGATACACTTGGCTTATACTGAGAAATTGTTGTTTGCTGAGGAAGAAGAGCGTTTTCCTGAGGCCGTGCCTTGGGTCACTAGCTGCGCACTTGTTACCTTCTGTTGACTTGTGTGGTAACGAGAGCCACGGTCGGTCCTGGGCTGGCGGTGGCTCGGAGCATGGCTAGTTGTCCCTGTGACCAGGCGCAGCAGCTCCAAGCAGGAAGCACGAGCTGGCGAAAGCAGGTTTCTCCTCGTCTGCCTCTAATTGTGCGTGTCGACCCCTGCAGGTCAATGGAATCGCGTTCCATCCTGTGCACGGCACCCTTGCCACAGTGGGATCTGATGGTAGATTCAGCTTCTGGGACAAAGATGCCAGAACAAAACTGAAAACTTCGGAACAGTTAGATCAGCCCATATCGGCTTGCTGCTTCAATCACAACGGAAACATATTTGCCTACGCTTCCAGCTACGACTGGTCCAAGGTGAGCGTTCCCAGTCCGCCGCACCCCTCCACGCACGGCAGGCACACTAACCACTTCCACTTCCCTTCCCTCTGGGTCTGGGCAGCTCGCCCTGGGCCAAGCCCTTGTCCCGGTGAGGTCATGGAAGAGAGGACCTGTTGCATGAAACCGCACGTCGGAGCTAATCGTCCGCCGCCCTCCCGGGGCCTTGCTCTCTGAGGGTGGTCATCTTGGCTTTTTTAAAAATATATTTTTATTGATTTCAGAGAGGAACGGGAGGGAGAGAAACATCAATGATGAGAGAAAATCATTGATCGGCTGCCTCCTGCACATCCCACACTGAGGATCAAGCCTGCAACCTAGGCATATGCCCTGACTGGGAATCGAATCGTGACCTCCTGGTTCATAGGTGGACACTGAGCCACGCTGGCCTGGCCATCTTGGCTTATTGAAGGGGTGGCAGCTTAGCGTCTCGGCACCTACAAGACAAACATGTACAGGGTGGTTCCTCCAAGTGGGACATGGAAGGCAAATCCCACCAAGTCCCAGCCGCCTCCGCGGACGGAGGTACCTATTCAACAGTTGGCTTTTCTCTCCATTCCTTCTCCAGAGACTGTGCTTCATGCACGTAGCGCTGGGCCTGCCGTGAAGAATGCCACCAAGTGCTAACTTCTACTTTCTCATAATAAGATTGTTGTGTGTGTTTTCCCCATTAGGGCCATGAATTTTATAATCCTCAAAAGAAAAATTACATTTTCCTGCGGAACGCAGCCGAAGAGCTGAAACCTAGGAACAAGAAGTAGTGGCGGAGACATCTGTTGTCCGGAGTCGTTTTCTCTGTGCTCTGCCTGATGTGTACGAATCTGGGGCCTGGCTTTTGGTGGGTTGTGAACCATGGATGTGGATTGCAACCCCTGGGGAAAACAATGTCATGGGTTAGCATTTGGGCCCTCGGGCCGCAGTGACTGTTGGTCTCTCCATTCCACTGCCTGTTACAGGAGTCCTCTGACTCTACGGGGACCGAGGCCATTACCGAGGTAGAGTCGTGTGGGCCCCTGGTCTGCAGTGCTCAGTTCAGCAGTGTGTTCTAGAGACACTGGGCAACATTTTACAAACACTGTACTGTACTTTGTAATAAAACATTTTAAACATTGCCTTCCGAGCTCCCTTTGTCCATCTCCTCCCTTGCCCGGAGAGCGCCCAGTGAGCTCTGAAGTGATCATTCCTGTTCAGCATCATCGTGGGTCTTGATTTGTGACTTCCAGCGCCCTTTGGGAAATGCCAGGATCTCAAAATTTGGGAAAGGTGGGAATCCTGGGCTGCGAATGCCTTCTACCAAGTGGAATGTCTAGCAACAGCCCTGCCAGCATGGCCAGCAGAGTTGCTATGCGCTTTCCTTGTCCTTCCGCTCCCGTCTTTAACATCCCAGTGCTTTTCCTCTGCTAGGCAGCTGTCCTGGAGACTGAGGGACGGGCCTTTTTAGGCACAGCCCGAGTGGGTGCTGTGTGTGTGTGGCCAAGTTAGAACCCCAGTTCCCTGCAAGGGAAGTTCTCTTTACTCATGCCCTAGTGATAGTTATGGGGTGCTGCTTTTTTATCTCGTGTAATTTAAAATTCCTGATGGGTAAGTACCAAATGAAATTCACGTTGATATTTGTGGAGTTTATTGTGTTTTTACCCTGTAATCCCAAATGCTTCTTACACTTTCCTGTCTGGGGCTGGTGTGTAAACTAACTTGCTGAGTGTGGAAATCTAGTGTCATCATGTAAGCAGTGTGTTTGCCTACTCATCAAAAGCAATGACAATAAAATTTTCTACTGGAAGAGACCATCTGCACTCGGTTTAAGTTCTTTGGTACCTGGAGCACAAATGAATTCAGATCCATTAACTCTTCAGCTCTGTCTTACCCTGAAAAGTTATTTTTTGCGAGAGAAAAAGGCATGTGCACTAGAAAAAGAAACTTGAATTTTCAAGTTAATCTTTTGCATCTCATTTTCCCTTTTATGAATTAGCCCTGTGGCTTTATGGACGGGAGATAGAGGTAGAAAAGATGGCAGGGAGGGAGTCGAGCTTAGTTAGCTCGGAGCCCCTTTCACTGGAGTGGGAGTAGGTTTACAGCGTTAGCTTAGGCCCCGTGCCCACATTCTCTACAAGCCAAAGTTGAACATGGCCACAATATACTGAGTCTAAGCCATGAGCTTTCGGGAGTGCTCTTTTCCAAGACTGGGCCTTGCCACATTGCCGAGGGGGTAGTTTTTGTAACTGGTAAGTTGGAAACATTTGCACAAGTCCAAGGTTGGACTTGGGCTGCCAGGAACCGGGAGTGAGTTTGCTGCTGTTGCCCACCAGGAGCATAAAAGATTACCACTTATTTGCTGATGGTCAACCAGGAGGTTTTTGTTGAAATCATTAAGCTTCTAAGATACTTGTTTTCATGTTTCCTCAAAAACACAGGGAGCCTTGAGGAACTCTCCGCCTTAAACCTCCCTGTCCCTGCAGACGCTAGGACGTATGTTGCATTCAGTAGGTGCTCAGTAACTATTGGTAAATTTAATGGCATCTTCTATTCAAAAAGAAACAAGTAATCTTGACTCTAAGAAATGTCATTCTGCCATTTAAAATCTGTATACCCAGTTAATAAAAAGGGGGGTCTATAAAGCTCATGGCAAAGACACATTAGTGTTCCCCACACTTCCCCCATTTTACTGTAAGAATTTTCAACATATAGCCCTAGCTGGATTGGCTCAGTGGATAGAGTGTTGGCCTGTGGACTGAAGAGTCTCGGGTTCGATTCCAGTCAAGGGCACATGCCTGGGTTGCAGGCTCGATCCCCAGTGGGGGGCATGCAGGAGATGGCTGATCAATGATTCTCATCATTGATGTTTCTATCTCCCTCTCACTTCCTCTCTGAAATCAATAAAAACAAATAAAAATGAATTTTCAACATACATACATACCCTTTTATGTAATGATGTTTACTTTGAATTTATATTAGTTCACACAAACACTCCATCCATGCTTTTGTTCCCTCCGGTCCAGTTTAAGAAGCCATTGTGGCCCTCGAGTCAAAAAGTTTGCCCACCCCTGGCCTAACCTCTGGATTGCGCTTTCACTTGCCTTTTCCGTCTGGTTCTCCAGGCTTTTTCCCCTCCGTGGTAATAGGCTTTCTCGGTTACTGAGTGGACGTGGACTGGTGGGATGGACGACATACTGAGACGATGCTGAAACGTACCATTAGGGATGTAGGAGCTATCCACAGGAAGGTGCACGTCTGACTGTTCCTGGTAACTGCGTGGAAACGGTGTTCTGTGTGAGCATGCGTGTCTTCGAGTCTGCCCTCTGGGGTGCAGCACACGTCTGAGCCCACCTCCGTCGGGGGTCTGCTGAGTCCCGCCTGCCTGACCCCATCTGTCATGGCCTTGGATCCTGGAGGAAAGGATGCCAGGGTGGGATTTGGTGGGGCGATGTGAGTGCCCGCTGACTGCAAAGCCCTTGCTGTCCCTCCTGAGAAATGCGGATGGACAGCGCATCTAAGAGGATTCCCCAAGGGGGATGCTGTGCTTTGGTGCAGCCAGCAGGTGGCGCCAATGACTTCAATACCGCTATTGGGGGACAGGTTCTGTATTCAATTTCAGGGACTTAACTTTATTAGAGGAAATGAATGTAGGCACCCGGTTTGCTCTTGTTACTGAGCTTGTAAGATACTTGGAAAGTGAAACGGAGGGATTATTTATTCTGTGAGAAGAATATTCTTTAAAATAATACATTTTTATCTTTAGAAAAATTGATGGCCGGCCTCCTTTGGAAAAGCTGAAAGCAACAATATTTCAGAGGCCAGAGTCCTGATTTTCCTACTTAAGAAGTTAATGTCCCCGTTGGTTTCCTTCTTGGACCTTGAGGCCTGGTTGCTGGTGGGTAGGAGACACTGAACACCCGCTCACCCTTTAGAACGGTTCCTGCCCCTGGTTTGGGAAAGATTATGAAACCCAAATTTCCCCAGATGGGGATTGATGGCAAATGGCGATTTTAAGCCGAGTTTTAATTTGAAGCTCTAGGCTTACCTGGGAATTGAGGTGTAAATAAATGTAAAATGCACAGCAGATTTCAAAGACTTGGTATAAAAGAAAAGAGTGATATTTTGAATAATAAAATGAATTCACCTGATCATACTTTTGTAACCATGGCTACTAGATGTGCAACTGCACTGGCTGGCAGGACCTCTCCCTGGGACCTTGCTGCCCTAGGCCTGGCGTTTGAAGGTTTCTGCACTCATCACATCAAATATTAACATGCACCCTCATCCCACCTTACAGGCACATTCTCTGCAGACTTTTTCATGTTTTACTTCTGAAATTATTTGGCAACCTCTACACTTGACAATGATTTATTAACAATCACCTTGAATACTGGGGAATTTCTCAAAAGTGTCATGTGACAAATTGTTTTCAAATGTATTGAATGTGTTTGAACACTAGTGAGATTTACATACTGCATTTATAGACGTTTAATGAAACTGATCCGTTTGGGATTCTTATTTTTATACTTTGAAGCCAATTTCCTCTCTCTGTCTCTCTCTGTCTCTCTCTCTCTCTCTCAACCTTTAGACAAGCCCCCTATATAAGCCCCAGACCTTGGGTCCAGAGCACCTGGTGGAAGTCTGTCCGGGCAGCACTTAGAAAGGTAGTTCAACACAAGCCACCTGTGTCCTGGAGAGGTGCTGGGGACAGCCAGAGGCTGCCAGCAACACAGCACTGCAGGACTTCCTGCTATAAGTAAGGCTCCCCGGTCGCACAGAGCTGGGCACGGGAGGCGGGAGAAGGTGGGAGAACCCTGTGGCTGCAGTTTTGAGAGTTTTTATCATAATAGGTGGTGTTACCACAAGGCAAATACAACAGAGTAAGTCATTCTATAGCCTATTGTATGTAAGTCTATTGTGAATTTCGCATCAGTATATTGAGAAATACTTTTTAAGGTGAGGACTGTTTACAAAGCAAATAAAAACTTTGCATATTTGCTTAAAGTAAGTCAGCCCCTTAAAAAATAACTGGCATGCATTCTTGTAGGTTCTCCCCATGGGTGTGGAGCAGGGGAGGGGGCGGGGAGAGGGAGTGGACAAAGTACTAAGGAGAAACTGTCAATTGCCAGGCTTCCATGGGTCCAAATCCACGCTGCCCTTTGGGTCATCAGGGCCATGCAGTGCCTGGCACATCTTTCTCTTCTCTGCCACCAGCCACAGTGTGGGCCTCTTCCTATGTGTGAGTCTCAGTGGTCAGCTGTGGCCCGATTGCCTGTCATACTGTGTCCGTATCGCTCCAACAAGATTCCACTGGGCTGCCTGGGGGCTGGAGGAGGCTGGCTTTTCCTTACTCTGACCTGGACTTCTGGCCATGACTGGCCACCTTTCCCCTGCAGGTCGAGCCCTGGGGGCTCCTGACCTCGGGCACCTCCTCATGCACCAAGTTTGCCATCATTTCCCTCCCTTAGTTTCCCTTCCTGCGTGGATCCTCCTGGTTCCTGGCTTGGCCTTTGAAGCAATGGAAGCTGGTATTTTCTGAGAAAAATGTCTTGATGACCAGCACTTCCCACTGTAAGATTCGCAGCTCCTGGTGCCAGAGGCCCAGGGGTGTCCGTCAGGCTCTTTACCTGCTCGGATTTCATGCAGCATGACCTTCCCAACACCTTGACCTTGGACTTCTGGCCTCCAGAACTGTGTGAGGAAGTAAATTCTGCCGTGTAAGCTGCCCAGTCTGGGGTCTTTTGTTACAGCAGCCCAAGCGAACACAGTATTCCCAGGTGTAACGTGCTTTCCCACCTCCTTCTCCCGCCCCGCTCCCCCCCCCCCCATGCTCCCCGCCCTCGGGATAGATTCCATGTCCACGCTGTGTCTACAGGAGTCTTCAGAAACACTACCAGGCTCCCAGTGGTCTGACTCACCGGCCAGGCTGCACCTGCTGGGGCAGGGTCTCAGCAGTGCGCACCAGGAAGACCGGCCAGCAGATGGTCACTCTCCCTCCGACAGAGGGACAGAGGCTGGGTCACAGCCTTTTCGAAGCCCAGGTATTAGTCGCACATGTACTGGGCAAAGGGGCTTCCCAACACCCCTGCCTCCCTGTGGAGTGGCCAAAACTGAACAGCCTGTAGCCTTCGGATTAGGACCTGGGTGTTTGTAATCCTATCAGCTCTGGTGGCTTTTCTCAGTGTGACGGAGCTGGGCCTTTCAGTCCTGGTTTGGGGAGGTAGGAAAGGAAGGGATTTGGGACTTTGTCCCCCGGTGGTGGGGAGCCACTGAACCTCTGACAGCACGTGTGGGAGGGCTGGCGAGGCTGCCACCTCCCCACCTGCGCGGCTGCTGTGCAGGCTGAAGTGGAGGCGCTCCGGTAAAAACATGAAAACTGCGGGGCTCTGCATTACCGAGCTCCGCGCCGCCGGGCACGCTCAGCACTTTCTGTGCACTGTCTAGTTTCATCTCCACAAAAGCCCTGTGAGGAAGTGACTGTCATTATGCCCATTTTATAGCTGAGGCAGCTGAGGCCCCGAGAGGTTGTCGCTAACACGTGTGTGACAGGTGCAGGTCACAAACGCAAGGCTGTCTGGTCTTGGCCTGCCCTCTGCCCTCTCAGCCGGCTCAGTGCTGCCTGCACAGAAAGGAAGTGATGTTTATCTCCTAAGGGAGCAGCAGAAGGGAAAGTAGGAGGCAGGTCCCTGCAGAGCTGAAACGGCAGGGCCCAAACCAGGCGGGGCTGCCGTGGGAAAGCCTGCCAGCCCCACGCCTCTCGCGCTTCCTCTCTGCTATGTTGATGTTTTAGTGGAGGCTCCTCCGGCCTCTGGTTTGGTGAGGAGGGTGCAGGTGGGGATGATGGGCAGGCCACATACAAGCGCCCAGCACTCAAAAATATTCGATAAATGTTGGTGGCCGTATCTCCCACCACAGAGCCTTCATTTTTCCTGTTCCCTCTGCTGTTCCCTTTACTCTCATGGCTCTGGTTCTCACCATTTCCCAGGGGCTTTTCAAGAAGCTAAGTACACCTGTCACTCCTACCCTCTTCCTTGGTCCCTTCTCAGCAACTGCCTGGAAAACTTGCCTAAATGCAATATTCACTTATTGTCTTTCTCCTCCTGAAATGGGAGCTCGCTGCGGGAAGTGGGGAGGGCGTTTGTTTCCTACGTGCAGTATCCCTGGGGCCCAGAAGCCCGCCTGGCCGATGATGGCCATTCATTACATTAAGTATGAATTGGGTAAATAAACGGCTCAGGTAGAAGTTGGTGACACTTGGGGCCGTGGGGCTACCGGACAGTCGGAGAGGTTGACGATGCCGAAACTTAAGGGATCAGGGGATGAATGAGTTAATGAACCCGTACCTGGGTATCCGCTTCTTAAGACACTGCTGCCCCCACCTCCGCCCCTACCCCAGCGACTTCCGGGCGGGGCGGGAGGCGAGGTGCACGCAGGGAGCCCACCGCCCGGAGCTGGACCGACATCCCGCCGAGCCCCATGCTTCCCGCTTTCTGACTCTGTGGCCCCGCATTGGCGGCCGCCCAGGGCCGGGACCTTTGCGGATACCTCCGGACCCCGGTGCCAGCACGTGCTCCACAGACGCCCGCGCGCCCGTAGCCGCGCACCCCGCGGGAGCACCGCCCCGGCTGCAGGGGGGGCAGGGTGGGGCCGGCGCGGGCGGCGCTGGGATTTGTAGTTCCGGTGTCGCCGCCGCCCGCACCCCACCCCCCCGCCCGGGAGCGTGCCAAGGGCGCCGCGGATCCTGCCCCTGCCCTTCCTGGCCGAGGCTTCAGAACCTGTCTGGCACAAAAGGGGAAACTGAGGCCCAGCGAAAGAACCCAGCTTGCAAAAGATCACGCGATCGAGCAGTGGCCGTCGTCCCTGGCGCAACAAGTGTAGGTCACACTTTATCTAATTTGTTAAAAGTTCTTAGTGTATTAATCCTCTCATGAAAAATCTGCACAGTCGCCACAGATGAAGTCACTGGAGAATCTTTACTCTTTTTTCTTTGCCTGCTCCATCATTGGCTTCGCGGACCCCTGACTTTCTTCATTCTGTTCTTGCGTTCCTTTCCCTGTTTCTTGAGTCTTCTTTTCATACAGGCCATGTCTTGTGAGTCCGTGTTCGGGTTCATGTTTCTTTTCCTAATCCAAGGAATCATAAAGCCAGTTTGTCTTGCCACCACCAAAATGAGTTCTGAATCCAAATGCAAAGATGCCTTCGGTGTGGTCTTATACTACGTTTAGGCTGGTTTCCCCTGCATTTCTGTCTTAGGTCCTGTACTCTTACCTTCCCAGGGCGAAGGACGTCTGTGGCCATTTGCTTTCCCTGAAGTCGTCTGTTGTTCACGAACTTCCTGGACCGGATAGTTACTGTGTCGTTCTCGGATGGTGGCTGCTCTTCCAGCAGCCAGGGAGGAAAAGTGCTAGTCACACTTTAATCAAAGTTTTCAAAAAGGGTGGTCGGAGGGGCCCTTTCCCGGTTGAGAGCTCTCCTCGCCTCGTTCGTTCCGTTGTGCGTTCACTCATGTATTTCCCGAGGGCCCTCTGCTTGCCAGGTGATGTGGCAAAGGCCTGGAGGCAGTGTTGTGCCCAGCGAGTCGGAGGGACAGTGAGTGACAAGAGAAGGGGGAAATGAGTTGACACAGAAAAGTGTGTTCCCTGTAGGCTCTTTGAAGACAGGGTTCCATACCCAGCGTAAGGCGGTTAGGGCTTGGGAAGGAGGGATCAGACTTCAGTGGCTGCCAGTGGATCTTGGGGTCAGGGAGTCCAGGGGCTTGAGACAGGTTTGAGTGGACCTGGGTTCAAACACAGCCTGAATAACTAGCAAACATTTCGCCTGCATCCCTTCCTCTTCAGCCTGCCTGGTGTCACTAGTGTCCCCACAGACCCCAGCCTGTGTCCCATTGTCCAGAGAGAAGTCCATAGGGTTGGGGCTAGGAGTGACCCCACTTAGAGTTCCAGTTCCCAACAGGGGTCACAATGGTGCCTGGACATGCAGAAGGTCTGAGGCCCCCAGAGCTGGCCTGGCATCGTGGTGTGACCTGCTGGTGGGGGAAGTTGGTGCCAGGGCCAGCTTTGAGGGCAGTGACCTGCACAGTCCCACGGCTGGATGCTCAGAAAGGCCCCACACTTGGTTAAGTGCTCTCCTATCAGATGTGAATTTCCTAATAGCTTTGAACTCTGCAAATTCTGTAGCCAACCTGCCAGGTATGACATTGAGAGGGCTGAAAATGGGCCCGTTTCTGTGGTTGGAGACAGGAACAAAGGCAAGGTGGACAGCCTCTGCTTGTCCTCCTCCAAGGGTGACCCACACACAAGGAGGAATCTCTGACAGCAGCCGAGGTTGGGGACAGACTCCTGAAGAGCCCACAACTACCTCCCCTGCCCCATCAACTTCTCTGGAGCGGGGCCTCCGGGACCACTCGGCCCCTCCTGCAGCAGCAACCTGATTTATTTCTTTCCAGATTACATATTGTATATTTTTACTTGTTGGGCTGTCTTATTCATAGATGCTCCGTGGGGCTAGAGTGTGTTTTGTGCATCCCTGCAGCCTCCATGTCCTGATTAATATTCGTCGAATGAATTATATCTGTAGATTTTTTAAAAAATTATTTCACCTTTAGCATATGTCGCTGTACTCTAGTAGCAATGGGATAAATATTGACTCAGTAACCATGGTCTAATAATTGCCCATATCTAATTCATTAGATTCTGCGTTCCACGAGGGCAGAGGCCTGGAACTACGCGGGCACGTAGTAGGACCTCCGGAAACGTCCGGATGCGCGGGCTCCCGCGGCGTCAGACCCCACCCCAATGCTTCCCCCTGCGCTCCGGGCGCGGCGGGGCGGGGCCGGGACTACGCTTCCCGGCGGACCCCGCGCGCCAGGGGCCGGACAGGGGCGGGCCCGAGGCTGCCTGGGGGCGGAGCCGGCTACAAAGCCCGGGGGCAGGCGCCGGGGCGCAGAGTGCCCGCAGCGCCGGCTGGAGCGCGGCGCAGCTTAGCGCGGCGTGCACGGCGGGAGCGGCCCTCGAGCGGACCGGCCCGGAGGCGCCCCTGCTGCCCAGCTCTCCCCGCGCCGTCGCCCATGAGCGCACCCCCGCGCGGCCGGGGTCCGTAGGCCGCAGGGCGCCCCCCATGCTGCTGCAGCCCGCGCCGTGCGCCCCGAGCGCGGGCTTCCCGCGGCCCCCGGCCGCCCCCGGCGCCATGCACGGCTCGCAGAAAGACACCACGTTCACCAAGATCTTCGTGGGCGGCCTGCCCTACCATACCACCGACGCCTCGCTCAGGAAGTACTTCGAGGGCTTCGGGGACATCGAGGAGGCCGTGGTCATCACCGACCGCCAGACGGGCAAGTCCCGCGGCTACGGCTTCGTAAGTGGCCCCGGGCGCGCACCCCAACCTGCACTTAGCTTGGCCCGGGGCGCTGAGTCCGCCGGCGGGCGCACGCCCAGCCGCCCCGAGGCCGCTCTGGGCGCCTTCAGCCGGCGCCGGCACCTGCTGCCCCCTCTCGGACTCCGGGGGCGGCGGTTCACGCTCCAGCCGGTTCCGCCCCCACTCCCCGCGGCTGGGTCTACCTGCCCCCACCCCACGCCCGGCTTAAAAGGGGACCCGCTGTGTTCAGTTAGAACTTCGGAGTTTGTGGCGAGGTTTGGGGGTCAGACGACTGTTCTCGGGACTTTCAGGAGCAGCTAGCCAGGGAGAAGCAGAGCCTTCCCCCCGGGCGCTTTGAACCCTTTGGCGCCCCTCCCCCCATGGTTTCCAACCGTCCCCTGGGCCGCCTCCAGTGAGCATCAATTTAAGTGAACAGCGGTCTGCAAACAGCCTCGTCCTCCTAACTCCAGTGTCCCCAGACCCCTGCCATGAGGAAATGGATAGAACCCTGCCTCTCTCTGGGGAAGAGGGTGCGCTGCCTCCTCGGGATTGTTTCTGTCCTTGAAGGCAAAGCTTCCCCTCGCACTTGAACTTGGAGGGAGGAGCTGGAATCCAGGGGGCAGCTTTGTGGGAGGGCTCCAGGTGTGGGGTCACGGGGGTGGGGGGTGGAGCCCGCTGCCCTGCATCCTACAAGGGAAGCCTCTGACGCCTCTGGCTCCTCCAGGTGACTATGGCCGACCGGGCGGCAGCGGAGAGGGCTTGCAAAGACCCTAACCCCAACATCGACGGCCGCAAGGCCAACGTGAACCTGGCCTATCTGGGCGCCAAGCCGAGGAGCCTCCATTCTGGTGAGAGGCTGTTTCCCTTCCCAGGCTTTTGTCAGCTGCTATATTCAGCATTGGTATCTGCCTAGTGACACCCCCCTGCCCTGCCCTGCCCGCCCCAGGAGTGGCAGTCGGCTGTCATGTGCTTGCGGAGCCATCACAGCACAGTCATCCCCTAGCTTGGGAGCTGGACCCCTGCATCCTGCTGGTCTAGCTGCATGTGCCGTAGGACAGGGTGAGAGGGGTGCGTCACCCAGTTGTCAGCTGTCCTCTCAGGAGACAGGAAGTTGGTCTCTGGGACCTGAGGTCAGAAGGACCAAAGGCTAGAGGCTGCTACCCCCCCGGTCCCTTGACCTGTTTGGCTGGGAGCTTTGGGGTTCTCGTGGGGGTAGCCTGGGAGGGGCAAGGAAGTGGATTATCCTTTTTGGTTGGACTTGTATGGCTGGGTTGTTCTGCATCCCCGGTGAGGCCTAGCCCCTAACTGGTCTCGTTGTAGGTTTTGCCATCGGTGTACAGCAGCTGCACCCCACCTTGATCCAGCGGACCTATGGGTGAGTGGAGTGGCTGGCTGGAGACGGGGGTGGGGGGTTTCCTGGGCCTCCCAGTGTGGGTGCCCATTTCATCCTAGGACTGCCAACCCACACTGCCTTGGTTGTGCCATTTAGCAGCCCCCTTTCTGTGTCTAGAGAACCATCAGTCTTCTCCAACTTTTCAGAAACGTGATTGTGTTTTTGGGGTGGGAGAGGGTGGGTACAAGCTGGGAGAACTGAGAGAAGACAGGTTTCAGTTCTCCACCCCTGGCAGAGGCCACACCTCAGAGAGTGGGGAGTATGGGCTCGAGCCTGCAGCCTGGGTTCAAATCCCGGCTTCTCCCTTACGAGCTGGGTGGCCTCCAGCAGCTGTCACGGGCGCCTCTGCCTGTTTCCTCACCGCGCAGTGGGGACAGGAGCAGCACCTCTGATTGCTGTGAGTGCCGGCGTGAGGATGGTGTGGCTTGGGGGGTGAGTCTCTGGAAGTGTTGCTAACGTTCTTAGGAACTGGCGAGCTGGGCTCTTCTCGGGGAGCCCCTCTGACCTCCAGTGCCCAGCAGATGGTGGCAGCAGGTCACTGCCAGCCGGGGCCCGGTGTTTGTGAAGCTGGAGCAGGTGAGCCAGGATCAGGCCAGATGTCCCTGCCCCAGCGGGCTGGCCGGTGGGCCTTTTGTCTGACATGCTTTGGAGCAGCGTGTCCCACCCTCCTCTGTCCAAAAAAGCCCCCCCCCCCCCCTTTGCTTTTTTTCTTAGAACATATAAGGCCTGGCAGCTGCTTGGGGAAGGACATGCACACTTCAGGGGCACAAAGGAGCTTGCTATACCGTCTGACTTTCCAGCCCCGTGATTGATGTCGGCTGTGCGCCCCGTGCAGGGAGCTTGTTGTTGGGGTTGGAGGTTGTTTCTTTGTGGGAGGCGGGAGGACAGTTGCAAAACAAGCAGCTCCTTTTAGAACATTAGCACTTCTTAGGCTATTAGAGACCAGTTGTGCGCATTCGTGTGTGCCCCTGCCCTGGAGAGAAGCACAGTGTGAGGAGCATCCAGGCGCACTGGGGCAGGCCTTGTGGACCAAGGACCTGAGCAGGGATAAAGCCAGGCTCCAGTGGACTGCGCAGGTCAGCCAGATGGCGGAGGAACTGCTCCATGCCCGGACTCAGGGGTGCCTGCACGTGGTTTCAGTGTGAATTGCACAGTGTGTGAGCTCAGCTCCAGTCTGCCCTCCTGGGGGGGAGCCTGGAGGGTGGCCGAGAGCAGGTGGTTCTGGGTTTCCTTCTCGCCAGGGTTCTGCTTCGTAAAGGTCTGCAGCTGTCTTGGAAGGGTTTTGGAGACACCTCAGTCTTCCTGCCATCACCCCAGGTTCTTCCTCTCTGGGGTTTAGGCCACACGAGGAGGGCGTTCCTCATTTTCATAGCCCTGGCTGTGTTCCCGGGATCCACACCAGGTGCCCCGGGCAGGGCCAGCTGCACAAAGATCAGGGCGTGAGCCTCAGGCACATGCAGCTCTTTCCTGCTTAAAATGCAACAATGCCTTCCCCACCCAAGTCTGATCCATCGCAGCTGTCTCTGGGACTCTAGTAACTGTCGGTGCCTGGTCTCTGGATCCTGCAGAACCACGTTCAAATCCTGATTCTGTCACTTACCGACTGGGTCCATCTTGGCAAGTGAGGTCCTCTTCCTGAGCCTCCAGCTTCCTCTGATACGGTGCCGGCACGTGGGGCTGGGTGCCCCTGCTCCTGCCACGTCTCTCCTGTCCTCACGCCCGCCCTCTGAAATGGGGATTGATACATCCTGTCTTCACAGATGGGGAAACTGGGGCAAAGAAAGGTTGAGGAAAAGGTTAACAACCGGTCTAGGGTGGCTGGAGTGGCAGGATTTGAACCCAGGCCAGCTCTAGAATCCACTCTCAACCCCTGTTCTCGGGTGGGGTGGGGGATAAGAGGGATGCCTGACCTTGCCCCTTGGGGTCCCCAGAGCGTCACCCCTGTGAAGGTAGTTGGGGTCGGTCACAGATCTTGCCGCCATGCGTTCCCCACCTCAGGTGACGATGTTTTGTAACTGAACCTGCTGGCTGGCCATTTAATACCTGTGACGACGGGAAAGAGGCCTCCAGCTATTTGTTGGTTGCCAGGGGGTGGACACCCAAACAGGGACAAGGGATTAGAAGGACTGTCCATCAGCCGGTGCACTGAAGTCTCTCAGAATCTCGCCGCCTCCCCCCGACCAGGCCTTGCTGAGGTCCAGGCCTGGGTGAGGCCCTTGGGTGCGTTGCCCAGGAGAGGCGGCCGGCTGGGCTGCCGGGGTCAGCTGCCTCTCCCAGTGCCCGCCTGCCTGGCCGGAGAGTTGGGCTGTCAGCGTCCCTTTTGTCTTTGCAAACAATCGGGCTTGGGAGTGTGGCCGGGCCTGACTCAGCGGTCAGTTTTGTCAGCTCCGGGCTGGCAGCGAGGCCAGGCCTGTTGTTGGCTGAGGGCACTGTGGGAGCCGGAGCTCGGGCAGCTCAGTTTGTAAACCGGTTAACCCCTCCCCTGCCTGGCTGGACTTCCTGGTCCCCATAGGCCCGGACACTCAAAGGATCCCTCGGCCCCGATTTTGGGCAAGGCTTCTGGAATTCCTCCCCTGGCGGGGCCATAAATGTCAGTGTGGAAAGAGTCACCAAAGAAGTAGGTTGTTGGGATCTTTCAGGACCTGACTCGCCGACTGCATTTCCTTCATGTACCACATACGGGGCTGAGGCCAGGTGACCAGTGGCTTGGTCAAGGCAGGAGAGCGTCCCTTTGCTGGCTGGTGGGACAGTCAGCAGGCTGCAGGCAGGAGTGAGGGTCAGAGCAGTTTGGAGGGCCTTGGGTCTGGCCTGGAAGGGGCCTCCTGGTGTCGAATGGTGTTTGTTCACGCTTGGGCCTAAGGCCTGCCAGGATCTGAGGCTGGTCCTGGGCCTGCCTGCACTTGGACCCCCCTCGGGTTATTTTTGAAGGGCCAGCTGCTTCCCTGGGCACAGCCTGCCCGCCCCATTCTTAAGAAGGCCATGCTGTGGACCCCACCCGTTTTCCGTGAGCCCTGCTCTGTGCCAGGCGTGGGGCCAGGCCCTGGGGGCCCAGATGACAAGAGGGAGTCTTGGGGCAGCTGGGTATCAGGTGTGCTGGGTGTTGGAGTGAGGACCCTGGGGTCTGCCTGGGTTCGAGGCCAGGCCAGCCCCTTCTCTCTGGGTTCTTCTCCCCGTTTGGAGGGTGGGAATGCCTCCCGGCTCAGTGAGCGCCTGTGTGCTGAGTGGTCAATGGGGGCCTGGCCCATGGGAAGGCCTGGGATTTGTCAGTGCGAGTCGCATGGCAGCCCTTGACAGGGTGTCACTCCAGCCTCCAGTGCAGGCACCAGAGGAGAAACTTGCCTAAGCTCTCACAGTGTGGGTGTGGGGGCCCTAAGTTAGGGGCCCCGACACCCTGGTTCCTTCCATGAGGCCCACCCCCTCCCTCTGGCCAGCCTTGGACAAACCCAGACTCCCTCGGACTGACAACCCCATGGGACCTTCTCCCAGGCATTGCACAGACCTACTGACCTGTAGTGTCAGGGGCCCTGCATCTGTGTGGAGGTCCCCGCTGCCCACGTGGAGACCTGCAGCCTCGAATGTGCATGTGCAGGGTCTGCATGGAGCGCCCCACCACCAGGACAGGAGAGGGGCCGGGGGTGACGGAAGCTGTGGAGCACCCGGGCCTGGGCCGCACATACAGGGCTGTTCCCAGAATCGTTCATTCATTGAGTGCTTGTTGAACGCCTGCTGTATGCCAGGCCCTGTGCCCGGACACTTAGAATAAGACAGACCCGATCCCCGTCACAGGGGCTCACTCCAATGGGGTAGCCAGACTCACAGAGCCAGCAGGGCACGCGAGGGCCCGAGAGCTCCTGGGGGTGCAGCTGCACAGGGCGTTCCTCGTGGGCGTGGCACAGCCCTGCATGGGCTGTGTGACAGAGTGTGGGACTTACACACCAGGACACGTCAAAAACTGGTGAGACCCCACCAGGCCTGGAGCCCGGTTAATAGTCCTGTGTGTGTTGGTTCCTGGCTTAGGTGACGCGCTGGCTTATAAGACCTCACATCGGGGGACCTCTCTGTACTATTTTTGCAACTTCTTGGGAGTCTTTCACTATTTCATAATACGAAGTAAATAAAGCTGGGGGAGGCGAGGGGCCGTGCATTGGGGAGTCAGTGCCTTGAGGGCACAGAAGGAAGTGAGGTCAGAGCCAGGAGCTGAGGGCGCTGGGAGGAGGTCCGTGCCCTCTCCCCACTGTGGGGCATCACGTGGCTTGTTTTTACTTTCTGGGTGTCTGGGTGACTGGCACTTCCTGTTTGTCACTCACTGGAGTGAACGGGGGCGGCGGGTGGCCCGTGCACACCTGCTGTTTGTCCGTCTGCCGTAACAGAAACCAGCCTCCACCAGCCTCCGGTGGTTCTGGGGTTCCTCTGGGAGGAGGACCCCCTCGCCCGCCCCACTGGCCCGGCAGGAGAGCCCCTTCTCTGGCTGGAGAGCCTCGCCCACAAGCCTCAACCCAGGGGGAGGCCAGGCCACAGACAGGCTGATGCAGGCTCTGCATGCCCGCAGAGGGGGAGTGGGCCTGGGTGGGCCAGCCCCTTCATGCCACAGCTGGGTGACGAGTCTGGAGGCCCCTCTTGACTTCCTTGTCCTCGTGACTTTCCTGTTGAGCCTCAGTTTCCCCATCTGCCAGGTAGACACGACAGGTGCTCTGCAGCGGGCTGGGGCGTCCCGTCATTCTCCCGACCCCTCCCATGTGGTGCAGGAAGGAAGCCGTGCGCTCAGTCAGCCAGTTCATTCAGCAGGTACCCGCTGGCTCTATGCCAGGCTGGGGACGCCATACGCGTGAGATGGTTGGTTCCCTGCTGTGGTTACAGAGCATTCTGCCGCAGAGTGGTCCTGGGGATGGGGACAAATGGAAAAGGGAATAATCGTGTCTCTGCTGGCAACAGGCGCTGTGGGGAGAAAGGAGCCCCAGGCAGGGGAGGAAGTGGGAGATGGGTGTGCAGGGCCCAGCAGGGTGGCCATGGGGCCCAGGGGAGCTTTTGGGATTTACTCTGAGTGCCTGGGTGGCCCTGAGCGATGAGGGCCGGGTCACTTGGTCTGTACAGTGCCCCTCTGGCGGCTGGGTGGGCTGGGCTGCCAGGCTAGAGTGGAGGGGGTCCAAGTAACATCAGGCTCGCGGCCATGGCGGCAGCTGCGAACAGCGCTGGGATGAGAAGGTTAGGATTCTGAATACATTTTAAGGGATGTGTCAGAGGAAGAGGAATCCGAGAAGATTCCAGAGCAGATGGGCGGAAGGTCGGGTTGGTCTTGGCGGTGAGGGGAGGCTGGTGTGGGTGCCCTTTTGGGTGAAGAACAGGTTCTGGTGGAGATGCTGTGCTAGGGCCTGGTGTGGTCCCAGGAAGGGCATCTCGCCCCCCCCCCCCCCCTCACACCTGCCTATTGTCTGATGGCCCCAGAGAGCCTGGGGTGCCCCGAGGCCTGGCGGGGCCTGAGGTCGCGTCTCCAGAGAGCAGAAAAAAGTGAAACCAGCCCATTTGCCTTTTTTATTTTTACTTTTGGAGGTAGCTTTGCATTCAGAAATGGGTCCTCCGGACTGTGGCCGAGTGCTTTTCACTGCGAGTTTTGCTTTGAGTGTTGGGAGACTGTGGTTGTCTGGCCTGTGGTCGTGGAGGTGAGAAGTCCTTGTATTTGCCCGTCACTTGGTCTCCTGCAGGGTCTCGCCTCGCTGTGGTGCTAGGGAATTCTCGGGCGGGCTGGCCTGAGAAGTGCAGATGTTGGCAACACCCCTCGCTTCCACCCACTGGATGCCAGCAGCGCACCAACGTGCAGCCAGAATGTCCCAGATGTGGCTTGTTCCCGGGGGGCAGGCACTGTGCTGAGAACCGCTGTCCCAGGGGAGGGTCTTGGTGCTCACAGCGAGCTCTAGGCCATCTTCCTCAGGATCCTTTACACAGACAGGAAGAGCCCCTGACTGTCCCCATGCACAGCTGCGGGGCCGGTAGGGGGCCTGCCTGGCGGGCTCTGCTGCCTCCTCGCCCCTCCCCTCGGCTCGTCTTGTGTTGTGTCCTGGGCCTCCGTGCAGCGGGACAGAACCACCAGGAATGGCCATGTCTTGGACCAGGTGCTCATGGTGCCCAGGCCGCTCTCCCATCTGGGTGGGCCCCGGAGTGGGTCTGGGTCCATGTGCCCCAGCCCGCAGCCAGTGCGTGTGGGCATAGGTACCAGGCAGCGAACAGACGGGGGCAGACTCTGCTGTGCTGTGCCCTGGCTGTGGGACTGCAGTCAGTCAGGCCTCTCTATGAGCCTCAGTTTCTCTCTCTTGGAAATGGGATAACAACAGCACCTTTTCCATGGCTGTGAAAAGCTTTGTAAGTTACCTTGGGGTTTCACATACTGAGTGGTGGGGCAGAGCACCTGAGGGAAGCAGGTGAATACATGCAGACAGTATCCCCAAGGGACAGGAAACGGGCTCCCTTTCCTCCCCAACTTGAACATTGTTCACCCTGATGGTGTCTGAGTACCGCCAGCAGGGCAGCTCCGGTCGCTGGGCCAGAGCTCTGGTCCTGACACCGGTGGGGGGAGAGGGGGTTGAAACCTGGTAGATGTGACAGCTGCCTGAGCCGGCCGTACCTTGAGACAGGTGTGGCCATGAACCTGTCATTGTAAAGCCCCAGGTACTTCTGCTGTGCACAGTGTGAGGCCCTGGTCTAGGCAGTGGTTCCTGAGTGCGGTGCGTGGTAGAGTCTTTGGGGGCTGTCAGTTGCAGGGTCCTGGACCCACCCATCCACCTTCAGGCTGTGAGGATCCACGTTTTTAGCCGGTACGTGGGGTGTTGGGGTAGGGCCATCGCTGCCTGTGCCTGGAGAAGTTCTGGGCTCAAAGCTTCCATAACCTCAAGTTAAGGAGTGTTCCGAGGTCCTGGAAGATGGGTGTGGACTCCTGTGGTGGGTGGCACCACGCTGATGATGGCCAGGACGGCGGCCTGGTGGGCACTGCCCCATGGCATGCTCTATCCTGTGTCTGTTTGCTCCTTCCCAGGAGGCCTGTGGGCCGCAGAGCCCCTCAACTGTCTGGAGGGGTGAGTGCCTGAGGGCTTTGGCGCTAGATGTTGGGGCCGAGCTCACCCCTCCAGCTGCTCACTGGGATTCGGTGAGGGAGAGGCCATGGAGCTCCAGCTCTGGGCAGTCGCCCCTCCAAGAAGCCTCCCCTGAGTCTCAGGACTGGCTCACGGGTTGGTGTGTGTTTGTGACTCTACCCCTCCTGGAAGCCAGGCCACAAGAGGC
This sequence comes from Myotis yumanensis, assembly GCF_028538775.1. NCBI lineage: Eukaryota > Metazoa > Chordata > Mammalia > Chiroptera > Vespertilionidae > Myotis > Myotis yumanensis. The sequence goes on along the minus strand of NW_027223758.1, from coordinate 6,792,350 downwards.
CACGGGTTGTATGGTCTGCTCAGCACCACATCCTGGCCCAGAGCACAGCCTCGGCAGGTGAGAGCCGAGGTGGGATTCGAACCCAGCCTGGCTCTGTTCAAGGTTCTCGTTCCCATGGGGTGGGCAGCAGAGGCTTCTGAAAGGATTGGGGGGAAGCTGGCATCGTGGCCCAGAACCAGGGATCTGGGCGCACCTGGGGCATGGAGCCAGGTGTGCCCCAGACTCTCATCCCTCAGGTGTTTGCTGCCTGGTCCGGCGACCCCCAGCGCTGTCATTCTCCGCTCTGCCCACGCCTCGTCCAGCAGCACTGACCCCCGGTGCTTTGCTCCTGCTCAGGGTGCCCTTACCTATGTGCTCTAGGTGGTGACGTCCACCTGACCTCGAATCTCATTTGAAGGCGTTAAGCCCCTTTACAAAGGTGGGCAGCCATCACCGCCGTGTGTGTAATCCGGAATCCCCCTCACCCCCAGGAGACCCTGAGCAACCCCTGCACCCCTCCCCTGCACCCTCCCGCAGCCCAGGCTCCCACCCTCTCTGGATTCGCCTGTTGTAGGTGTTTCCTGTTGATAGAATCGCACAGTGTGTGGCCTTTTGTTTGGCTGGTTTCACTCAGCATAGCGTCCTCAGGGTTCATCCAACATTGTAGCAGCGTCAGAACTGCGTTCCTTTTTGTGGCCGAATAATATTCTGTGGCCTGAGCCACCACAGCCTGCTTACTCTCCTCCCACTCCAGTGCACGGATACGGGATGTTTCTACCTCCGGGCTGTCATGACTGGTGTGCTTTATTCCTGATGGCACGCGTGAATCCATTCGCCTTCTAAGGATGTTCAAACCCACGTGTGATCCTGAAGCCCTTTCCAGCGCATCAAAACATAATACCGTGTAAAGCTGCTGTCAGCCAGCTCGTGCACCCATGAAAATGGTAGCTTCGTGCGGTTCAGCCTCACCTGTCCTTAGCATGTGTATAAACACACGTTTGTGTTTTTAGCATAAACACTTTTACCATTTAGCGTAAATCCCTCCCTTTTTCATAAACAGCAGCTCTGTTCTGCCGCTCGGCTCTCTGTCCTGACGTGGAGGGGAGAGGCGTGGGCTGAGTAGGGGCTCGTCTCCCTGCCATGTGTGGTGTGGTCTGGGGGACATTGGACTGCCTTGTCCGCTGGGCACGATGCTTGGGCTTTTCTGGTTTTTTTCGTCAGTTCTGTGGGTGCTGCTGTGCTGTACTGAGTGCGTCTGTCTTCATTGCGGAGTGAGGGCTTCTCTTGGGTGCGGAGGGAGCCTGCCCAGGGGACGGAGCACACGCCCTGGGTGGCCCGCTTGCTGCCCAGTTGCTCTCCAGGCCGCTGTCCCTGATTCTGCCCCTGCCAGGTGCACGAGAGCATCCAAGGGAACACTTCCCTTCTCCTTTCAAAGCAGCTTCTCTTTGGAGCAGGGGCAGGGCAGGGATCCCGAGCCCATTTCACAGTGCAAGGAAGTTGGGGTCCCGCCTCACCCCCTTGGTGGCCCCGTCCTGTGTAATTTGTGCTGGTATGAGGAGGAGGAGGAGGAGGAGGAGGAGACGGAGGAGGAGATGCCTACAGCCGCATTGTCTACCCCATGCGGCCCCTCTGTGTCCAATGAGCTGTGAGGGCAGCCCAGCGGCTGGTTGGCAGAGTGAGCACATGCTGATACTGCCTTTCCTAGCCTCAGTTTCTCATCTGCGACATACTGAGTTGATCCCTACCCTGGAAGGCCGGGTGTGCAGTGGCGAGGCCTTGGTGGGACCAGCATGGCGATTAAGAGGGTCTGGGGGTCTCGGCCCCTCCTCTCCGTCGTCACGGGGCCGTGGACCAGCTACTGAGCTCCGTGTTTCTGTTGTAAAACGAGGTACCAATGCGAAGGCTGACCTGAGGGCTGGACCTCACGGTCACCACAGGTCAGGGTGCTGGGCAGTGCAGCGCCAGGCTGTTGGCTGCTCCTTCCCGAACCTCACCGTCGTCATTGCTGCACGCTTTTCCGCCCGCGTATATGTATCCATCCACCCTGCACTCACTGGGCTCCTGGGAGCCAGGCCCGCCGTCCGTGAAAGGAATGAGCACCCCAGGGGAGCTGACATTGGTGGGAAGGGAGACGTAAATGGGCGCACTGTCCGTTGTGGGGGCAGATGCTGGGAAGGTGAACAGGGAAGAAGGAGACGACGGGCTTCATGGGCCGGCAGCCTGGGCAGTCACATGGTACCCATGCGCAGAAGGGCCCGAGCTGGCCTCGATGCCTGCTGTCACCCTCCTAGGATTCTAGATCACTTTCCAACATGGTCCCCCAATCATGTTGGTGGTCCTGTGGGGTGCAGGGTTGGGAGGGGTGCCTGGGAAAGGACTAGGAGGAGGGGAGGGTGGCAGGCACAGCCAGGGCACAGGCCTGCACAGTTGACGTGTTCCAGCCACAGAAAAACAGACTGAGGACAAGGACACAGCGGCACCCGGCTCTCCGGGTCCCACCTCAACCCCTCTGTTTGGCCCCACAGGCTGACCCCCCACTACATCTACCCTCAAGCCATCGTCCAGCCCAGCGTGGTGATCCCGGCTGCCCCCGTCCCATCTCTGTCCTCGCCGTTCCTTGAGTACACGCCGGCCAGCCCAGCGTATACCCAGTACCCACCAGCCACCTACGACCAGTACCCGTACGCCGCCTCACCTGCCTCCGTCACCAGCTTCGTGGGCTATAGCTACCCGGCTGCCGTGCCCCCTGGCCTTTCGGCCTCGGCCCCCACGGGCACCACCTTTGTGCAGTACCAGCCTCCGCAGCTGCAGCCCGACAGGATGCAGTGAGGCCACTGCCCCCTCGAGGCCTGTCACCCACACCCACCAGGCAAGTGGCCGGCCGAGCTCGGGGTGCACACCAGCACCTGTGCCTCGGGGACCCCGCAGGACCCCCACCTGCACCCTGGATGGCCTGGAGACCAAATCCCTTTAAATCCAGGACCCCACACATCTCGAGGGAGGACTTTGAGAGAGAGAGAGTGAGCGGGAGCTCTAGAAGATGCAACCGGACCTCCCCGAGCACACACCTGCCTTCTCCCTTCACCTCCTCCCTCCTCCCCTCCCTCCCGCCCGAGCTCTGGGCTGAGGTCTCCCGGCATCTCCTCAACATCGTGAGGCCTCCTCACCCTCCACAGAGCCCGGGCACCCTTCGGGCTCTGCGGAAACTGTCCTGCTCAGAGATGCCTTACTCCAGGGAAACCTGAAGGAGCGACGTGAATTGACTGTTTATTGTTGCTCCATCCGAACAAGCTGTGAACGCGGGAGACCGTGTGTGGGGAAGCCGCCCCGTGGAAATCTCGTTTCTGGTGACGGCGCGGGCTCTTCCGCAGGCCCCGGGGCTCAGTGCAGCAGGGCCACCAGCTGGCCGCTCCCCCAGCCCGCCGAGCACTGCAGCCTTTTTCCTTACCGTCCTTGTTTTGCTACTAAGATGTTTCAGAACTTCAGTTTATTTTTTCAGTGGAGGCTCCTGCCCCAAGGAAAGCAGAACCTGTTTTTGACTTTGAGACTCACTTATGTCCGTGGCTCCGCCCAAGGAGACGGACAGCATTTCTGTTTGAAAAAGTGTCTGTCGCTGGAGCACCAGGAGCCCCTCGGAGGGCGGGCGTCTTCAGGTCTCTCTCAGCGACAGTAAGTTGTCTCAGAAGCCTGTCTCCACCCCTGCTGCCCCTGCAGGGACAGAGGGAGGGGGCCCTAGGTGATGCTGGCTGAGAGCGCCCCCACCCTCTCTCCTTGGTCCCCTGTTGCACCCCAGCCTGGCTGAGACCAGCCTGACACGTCTTGCCTGCCTTGGGCTCAGTGCAGAGGGAGGCGAGAGGCCCAACCCGCAGTGACGGCTCCTGAGGCGGCGGGAGGGGGAGGTGAGGGGCAGCCTGGCCGAGGGGTTTGGGGAGAGTGGACAGAAGGTTCGGGGGCGCTGGGGGTATTCCTTCAGACCTACCTCAGGGAAGTGGGAGGCCTCAGGGCTGACTGGCGCAGGCGAGCGCTTTGCGGTGCGCTTGGTCCGCAGTCAAGTCCCAGGAAATACCGGTAGCTAATGTTATAATAATATTTTTATTAGAATGTTCTGATTATAAAAATAAAACTTGTTTTCTTTAAAGAGAAGCTGGTCTGTAATAATTCTCGACGTGGGCGCCTTCGATTCCCTGCAGGGCCATGTGGTGCCAGTCACACCCGGGACCCTCCTGGCGGGACTTTGACCTGTTCATGGAGTGTCTCCTGAGCCGGCCTGCAGGCATCCAGAGTGCTGGGACAGACACGGCCCCCCATTACCACCCGCTGAGGCAGGAAGGAACCGACACCCCTCCCCCAGGCGCTTCCCTGCTCAGCAGTCACCTAAAATCCCAGGAGAGCACACTGGCTCAGTGAAGGCGCGTGCTCAGAGCAGGGCCCTGAGGGCCATGGCTCAGTGTTGTGGTTGATGGCTCCAGCAGAACCCCATGGAATAGGGAGACAGCTCCCCAAGAGACCTAAGGAAGGCGCTGAGTAAGGGCTGCTGAGAGGAAGCAGGTGGGGCACAAGGTCAGAGTTAGGAAGGCAGGTCTTGGTCTAGGGCTGAGGAGCCCCAACCTGGGGATAGACCCAGCATCTCCCAGAACTTAGCTGGAGCCCCACTCAGTGCTGGGGAAATCGCAGAGGCCTCACAGAGGAGGTGTTAAGGCTGGAGAGGATATTAACTCAGTCACTTTTTTAAATTGCTCATTCATTCATTCTAAGAAATGTGTGCTGGGTCACATGCAGAGCATTGGGGATAGTCTTAAACAGTCTAGTGGGATAGACACAACAGACATGCAAATGGAGTAATTTCAAATACCGCTCACACTGTGAAGGAAATATCACAGGTGATGGAGAATGACTGGATTCTAGGCAGAGGGCACAGCAAGTGCAAAGGTCCTGGGGTAGGGTGAACAGGCCAAGGAGGCCAAGGTAGCTGGAGAAGGAGCAGTGAGGAGAAGAGGTAAATGAACTTCAGGAGGTGGTTGCTGGAGCTGGGGAGACAGCCGAGACCCAGAGGACAGTCTGCTGTGAACGCAGTCTGGGGAGGGATAGCAGTACACAGATGCCACTGGCAAGCTCAGTGCAGTGTGACTGATTCTATCAGTGGGAAGTCCCCTGACCCTGGGGACGGGGAGGGGATGGCAGCTGGACTGCAGGGTGAGGGTTCCCAGTGATCTCCGGGAATGGAATGGGTGCTCCTGGTTAGGAGGTCAGTCTGAGCAGAGGCTCAGAGGTCCTGGGTATGACCTACTTGGGGGCAGTCACTGTCCAGGCACCAGGCTTGTTCTCTGACCCTGCAGAATAGGGCTGGGCCCCATAACATGCCATCTGTCGCCGTCTCACTCACCTTTCACACAGTGGCCAAGCCAGAGATTCGAGTTGCTCTGAATTCCCTCTCACCCTCACATCTACATCTCCCCCAGCTCAGAGCCCTCTGGGGCTCCCCATTGTCCTCAAAGGAAAAGCCAAAGTGGTCACTGTGGCCTATGAGGCCCTGGCCTTGTTGCCTTCTGCCCACACCTGGCACAACTGACCCCAGGGCCTTTGCACTTGCTGTTGAATCCTCAAGCTTTCACCAGCTGAACTCCTTCAGCTCGCAGCCCAAAAGTTTCTTTGTTCCAGAAGCCTCCTCTGACCAGGTCTCGGTTCAGGCAACAGAACTGAGCCTCCCTTTCATTTGTGTCCTCATCTGTCCCTGTGCCCCTCACCTCATTGAAACACTGACTCCAGAAGGGTGGGGGTTTCTGCCTTGTTCCCCCAAATCCAGTGCCGTGCCAGGCCCAGCAGGGAAGCTGAGGCCTGCAAACATTCTGAACTTGGTTCAGCCGATGGCCAGTGGGCATCAGAGATTTCTAGCGGAGGACACAAGTGGGAGTTTTGGGACCATCCATTCAGGTTGGAGTGTGCTGTGCAGAGCTGACCCTGGAGAGGCTGGGGCCTGGAACGGCGAGGGGACTGAGACCAGAGTCACTGCGGTGTCCACCTGGAACGGGGCAGAGGGACTCCCGGAGAGTGGAGCAGCCAGGCAGAGCTGGGCAACTGAGTCTGACCCCACCGACAACGCTACGACAACTCCACGTGGTCAGCCCTTGGCACTGAAGTGAGATGGGGTCACCCTGATGTGGGGAGGGGTTCGTGGTGGACCTGGGACCTTCCCTGTACCATGTCTGGGGACCCCCAGGGGCCTCCCGGGGCCTTTTCCAGTCACTTTGACTTTGGGATTTGCAAACCCCCACTTCAGTGGTCCAGGCCCCCAGCCCCTGCCTAGGAAGGGTCGGGGTTCTCGGGGTCAAGTCAGGTGAGGTCCTGCCAGGCAGGGTTCCCTCTTCTTTACTGGGACCCTTGCCCACCCCTCCCCGCCTGTCCTCTCCTGCCGCCTGGGTCTGTTTGCAAACACTGGCAAGGGTCAGGGAGGTCCTCATGGGGCTCCCGGCTCAGAAGAGAAATTTGCTGCAACTGATAAGGGTTTGGGGGCAGGGAGGGGTTTGCGGGTGCTGCCAGGGTTATCTGGAGGGCCACTCTCGGCCAGCCCATTTCCTGTCGCTATCGGCCGGTGGCAGCCTCTGGGACATGCCTTGAGGCCTCAAAAAAACATCCTCCTGGGGCCTGGGATTGAGGGCGCTGGATGGTGGTGAAGCCAGGAGAGAGCTTCCAACGTCGCCCTTGCCAGTGAGCACCGGAGGCAGCCACCAGTCGCTGCAGCAGTCGTCACAGACTTTGACAATGACCACGGGGCTCTAGCTTGGCACTGGCCCAGGTGGGCACTGTGCCCAGCATTTTCAGGGTGGCTTCCGCTATCCATGAGGTGAACACTGTGTCCCCATTCACAACTGGAGGAATGGCGACCCCAAGGAATGGAGCCACCATTCCTGAGCCCCCGAGGAGAGGTGGCTAGCAGGGCCCAGAGGGAAAGCTGGGCAAGTAACTGAGGGTGGAGGTGAGAAAGCCACCCTCATTCCTGTGAAACCACCCGGGTCCACCTGCGGGTGAAGGACCCCGTGTTTCCAGCCAAACAAGACAATCACCACCCCACTTGCTTTAGTCTCACCCCTGGAGCTAAATGTCAGCTCATGAAACTGACATTTATGGAGTGCTTTCTGTGGCTTTATGTCTATTCTTCCCCTGAATGCTCCCAGCAGCTGGTGGGAGGTTGATTGAGTCCAGTTCACGGATGGAAAAACGGAGGCCTGGAGGCTCAGCCCCTTCCCAAGTCCAGAGAGCTGGAGTCAGAATGTGGACCCGAGAATCCCGAATCTGGAGGCCGCCTGCTGCCCTTCCCCGGGGCCTCGGCTCAGGGCTCCACCCCCACCAGTGCTCCACCACCGCCCTCACCCCAAAGCCAGCTCGCCTCAGCTGCTGAGTCACACTTGTGTTTGTCCCCCAGAGACATAAACACCCAACCGGGAACCCCCTGGGGTTGGGGACCATCCAGATGCAGTGAAAATAGCCAGGCAGCTGCTCGGCGTGCTCTGGGCTGGGTGTCTGCACGGGGCATGGCACGGGGCGGGCACCTGGCCTTCCCGATACCTCCCGGGCCTCCTGCGGGGCCTGATAAGTGCCCGGCTCTGCTTATCAGCCCCGCTCTCGCCTGCTCTACCCCAAACCTGTGTACACACTGGGGTGCACAGCAGCCTGGAGATCAGGGGGGGAACCCCCACAGCCTGCCCCTCAGACAGCTGAACTGGATGCATCAAGACAACTCGGAGCTACTGGGGCCTCCTGCTGGCTCCCCTGTTCCCTGGCCCCTGGTGGGGCATTTTTAGAGAAATTAAATATAAAGCTGTTTTTTTCCCCCCTAAATTATAAAATTAACACTGCTGGGGGGAAATTTTCAAAATAAAGGGACTGTGTTAAATCATCTCCATATGCGTATAAGGCGCGGCAGGAAGGAAATAGAGCAGGCAGGAGCAGTGGTGGGCTACAGGAGTTCAGCTTCTCTCAGCACAGCTCTCTGTGGTTTACAGCTGAGCAATAAAAACTGGGAAATGATGTTTGGTGCATGTTCCATGTTGCAGTTGTGTGGACACAGCCAAATGCGAGCAGGGTGGGTGTTTTCTTCATCGGGGCCTTGTATACGGTCTCCTGGTGTCTCTGATGGACCTGAGCCGGGTGGGGTCCAGAGGCTGTTCTTGCTGCCTCCAGACTCTTGACTAGGGTAACTCACTCCATCCTCTAAAAAGGGAACTCAGAATGTGCTGCTCCGGGCATAGTAGCCTCTGTGGCTCCCCATTGCCCTAGAATTAAATGCCAGATCCTTGCCACGGCCTCCATGGCTGGGGTGAGCTGGCCCTGCCACCTCTCTGCTGCCTCTCTGAAGAGCCATGCTTGTCTGAGACCCAGGCTAGTGCCCTCTGCTTGCAGTGCCTTCCTGCAGACATGCAGGCCGTGTGCCCATCTGCTGCCTCCAGGCCGCCTCCCCTCACTCTGCACCCTGCTTGTCTGCCTCCTTCAAAGCACCTATTAGGTTTTGTACTTCTCGATGCGTTTTCCTGTCTCCCATCCTGGACTGTGAGCTGGGAGGGGCAGAAGCATGTCATACCCATCGTTATCCTTGATGGTACCCAGCCATGGTGCCCAGTGCCGGGCACAGAGCAGGGGCACTTTAATACTTGCTGAGCATATGAATTCCAAAGAGTTCTAATGAAAAGATCTTCCAGGCTGAGAAGTCATCTGAGGCAGCGAGGGCTGCGTCTTCATGCGAGAATGCAGGTGGAGGAAGAGGTGGTGCCCTGGGCACAGGCTTGGGAGCTGGCGAAGCGCTGACCTGGGAAAGGCCCGCCGGACTCCAGGCCCAGGGGACGGAGGCCACCTGGACTGATGAGGGGGACAGGCGGCTGGGTGACCTCCCTCCCCACCCGAGCCCTCTGGGGTCATTAGAGTCACCCGTGGGAGTGTGGGATGGGATGCCTCCCGCCCGGCTCCTCCTGGGCAGCCTGGCCCTCCTCCAAGGGCCGAGGAATTCAATTTTGACCATATCTGTCTCTGAGCCGAGTGGCCGCCCTGTGGGGCTCTGGGGTAAGTATTGGTTTATTTACTCAGTGTCCCAGCAAAGCGTGCTCCCCTGGTGGTTGGTGCACAAATTTGGAAACATGGCCCTGGGCAGGGGACAGTCCAAGGGGCTGGGCTGGGCAGGAGTTTTCTGGGGGTTCTTAGGCACATGCCTGGGGACTCCCATACAGTGCTTCACCCCCAGAAAGTAAAACCAAGTAAAATTTCTGTGAAGCCAGCGATTTTCAGCTGCGTGTGCCAACCGCATCCACGGAGCCATTTTCCAGGAGGACAGATCACTCAAGAGGCTTTCCTTTGCCAAGGAGAGAGAACCAGGAAACCAAGTCAGAGCGCTGTCGCCCCTGCCACTTGTGACGGGTTAAATGACAGGGCAAAAGGGACTTTGCAGATGGATGAGGGTTAGAACCTCAGCCCAGGCAGAGACTCGCCTGGATTCAGTATAAGCACCATTAAAAGCAGAGAACTGCCTTCAGCTGGAGGCAGAGAGGCAGCAGAAGGGGGAGGTGGAGAGATTCAGAGTGAGAAGACCTGGCCCGCTGTTGCCGAAGGGGCCCTGTGAGAAGAAGGAAGGTGGATATCCTCTAGGACAGTGGTTCTCAACCTTCTGGCCCTTTAAATACAGTTCCTCATGTTGTGACCCAACCATAAAATTATTTTCGTTGGTACTTCATAACTGTAATGTTGCTACTGTTATGAATCATAATGTAAATATCTGATATGCAGGATGGTCTTAGGCGACCCCTGTGAAAGGATCATTCGACCACCAAAGGGGTCGTGACCCACAGGTTGAGAACCGCTGCTCTAGGAGCAAAGACCTGCGCCCTGACGTCGGTCATCAGGGAATGGAGGCCGCAGTCCTGAAGCCACAAGGATCTTTAGCCAACAATCTGAATGAGCCTGGAAGCCGATTCTTCCCCGGGGCCTCCAGCAAGGATCCCAGCCCTGCAGGTTTTCCATCACCTCAAGCTGAGGACCCACTAGGGTCACACTGTATCTGGAGTCAGTCAGCAAATGGCCACAGAAGCCCCATGGCAAGGGAGCAGGCTGGAGGATCCCCCCCTCCCAATCCTTCCCAGGCTTTGCTCTCTCAGAATAAAAGCTCAGGGCCCTGGATGAGGACCATGTGCCCTGGCAGCAAGCCACTGCCAGCCATTTGCATCACAAATGAGGCTGGGTCAGGCTGTTGGACTTGGCCAGCTAGCCTGCTGCTGCCCTGGGTGACTTAAGGACACGAGCCAGTATTCAGCTGTTGCAAAAGCTGCCCCTACAGCAGCTGCCTAAACTACACTCCTGGGTTTCGATGCCTGGTAGGTCCCCAGCCTGCTTGGGATCCTCCTGACCCGGCCCGCCACCCCCCTCCCCCTGCCCCCAGCCTGGAAGAACAATAGTCACGTGGCTAATAAACTCAACTCTGGTCAAGGAGGGCTCTCTGAATGTGGGGGGAAGGGGCTCAGCTCTGACAGTCTCTCATTCAGCTCTCACTGTGCAGAAGGGGAAACTGAGGCCCAGAGAGGGTGAGGAATATGCTCACAGCGACTCAGCTAACACCCTGCAGAGCGGGGACTTGAACCCATGTCACTGCTGTAGAAACCCTGCTGTGGGCACCGGTCATCTCCTCGGGGCCATCTGCGTTTGTCCACCACACGGTGGGCACCACGAGCTGCGTGCCAGCTGTGTAAGTGACCGTCTGAGCGTGAGCCTTCTCCCCTGCAGGTCAGGGTGAGTGGGTGGTAGGCTGCTTCTCTGTCTGAACTCTGAGCCGGGAAGTCGGGGCACTGCCCGTGCCCATCTATGGTTTGGGCATGCAGCAGGTGTTCATTAAGTGTTTCTGGAGTAAATAGTTGAATAAATTAATGCACACACGTTTTTTTTTTTGAGCCTGGGTTGTGCTTTTCCACTGCAGGATCCTTCAAAGGCAGAGGCGGGGCGGGTCCAGCTCAGGGCCCCCAGTGCTGAGCCTGCGGCCTGGCCCCCAGCGGGGCTGCTGGAAATGTGTCGGAGGTTCAGCCATGACTTACCACAAGCCCTGTCCTGAGCCGGCTGGGGCTTCTGCCTCAGAGCCTGCGAGCCCGACCCGGGGAGGCATGTGGGCTCCCCCTAGGCGAGTCTGGCCATCGAGAGACCTCTGTCCAGCTTCCCATCGCTCCCTGGCTCAGCTTCGGGGATTCCTTCCCGCCCCAGGGCCTTTGCTCTTACTGCCCTCTTGCCTGGACATCTCTCAGCAGCTCTTCTAGGCTGGCTGCTTTCGTTCCAGGAGATTTGGCGTCCTCATCCCCTCCTGAGAGGGCTCTCATGCTGCTTCATTTAGCTGGAGCCCTCAGCTATTCTTCCTAGGATATGTTTTTATTGATTTTAGAGAGATAAAGAGAGAAGGAGAGAGGGCAGAGAGAGAGAGAGAGAGAGAGAGAGATTGGTTGCCTCCTGGATGTGTCCCCACTGGGGCTCGAACCCACAATGTAGGGATGTTCCCTGACCGGGAACTGAACCCACAACCTTTTGGTGTACGGGACGATGCTCCAACCAACTGAGGCTTCTGAACATGGAGCCCTCAGATATCATCTCTATCCCAGCTGTCTCTGAGCATTAAGGCTGCCTGACCAGTGCTTCTTGCTTGTTTTCTTGGGAATTGCCGGTGTCTCCTTTAGGGTAAAAGAGGGACAAAGATGCACACACAGAGATGGAGCAAAATAGAACGAGAAGGGAGAAAATAGAAGGCAAGTTAGAGAGAGAGGGAGAGACTGACAGATGTAGGAATAGAATGCGTGGGAGAGAAACGGGCTCAGAGGCAGAGACACAAAGAGAAACTGAAAGAAAAACGGAAATGGAGTCCCAGATAGAGAGAGATGGGGACGGAGACACAGGGGACAGAGGGGCGGGAGTGGAACAGGAGCGGCCTGGGCTTCCTTCTGGGTGATGCAAATGTCTGGAGCGAGATCCCGGTGCCGGTTGCACTCCAAGCCAGGGAATTTACACGTTTAAAGTCTGCATTTTAAAACGTGAGAGGACATCCGACAAACCCAAATTGATGTGCAATCTACAAAATACCTGACTGATACTCATTACGTACGGCAAGACCAAGGAAGACCAGGAGAGCGTGGGGTCCTCCCCCGGCTGCAGGAGCCTACGGGGACAAGGCCCCAATGCCATGCGAAGGACACAAGGAGGAGACCCAAGGGCTGTCTGTAGTTCAGCTCACGGTGTTGCACTGAAGATCTCATAGTTTGCTAGCTGACTATGCTGTGCTATGCTGTAAGATATTGATAGGAGGGGAAGCTGGTGGGGGGCATGGAAACTCAGACTGTCTTTCCATGTTTTCTGTAGATCTAAAATTATTTCAAAATAAAAAGTTAAAACAAGCAAGAGAGACAAAGTGACGAGAGAACAGCCCGGCAGCAGGGCAAGGGCTCCCGCTGAAGCCTTTCCCGCCCGCGCTGGCCAGGACCGGGGCGCCTGCCAGCAGGGGCTGAGGAAAATTCAGGGCAGCGCCTCTCCTTGTTCATCTAAGGCAGTGGTCGGCAAACTCATTAGTCAATGGAGCCAAATATCAACAGTACAACGATTGAAATTTCTTTTGAGAACCAAATTTTTTAATCTTAAACTATATAGGTAGGTACATTGTTATTAACTTAATTAGGGTACTCCTAAGGCTTAGGAAGAGCCACACTCAAGGGGCCAAAGAGCCGCATGTGCTCGAGAGCCTCAGTTTGCCGACCACGGATCTAAGGGGCTCAGTAGTGGCTGGGAGGGCTTTGGGCGCTCCCCTCCACCTAGGACAGTGCCCAAATGCACCTGCCAGTGCCACCCCGACTCCTGCAGGGCTCCAGCTGCCCTTCTGCAGGAGGGAAAAACACCCGAGATCCTGCTTCCCTGGGGAGATGGCAACACGGCAGCCCCAGGCCAGAGTTGGGGTCGCTGGGAGCAGGTCCCAGCAAACAGGATGTACAGGTCTGTTTTCTGTCCCTCTCGCCGGGCTCTGGGCACCTGGAGGGAAAATGCCTGCTTTTTCTTTCCTGGAACCCAGCCCGGTGCCAGGCACAGAACGGGTGCTCAGCTAACACTGCGTTCCAAGGCCCCGACTCAGGAGCTTAGTGGAGAACGGCTCGTTTCTCAGGCTTTCAAGCTTTTAAAAACACTGGAGCTTATTTTTTTTCTTCTTATATATTTTTATTGATTTCAGAGAGGAAGGGAGAGGGAGAGAGAGATGAAACATCAATGATTAGAGATATCATTGATCGGCTGCCTCCTGCACGCCCTACACTGGGGATCGAGCCTGCAACCCCGGCACATGCCCCTGACCGGAATCGAACCCGGGACCCCTCAGTCCACAGGTCAACACTCTGAACCAAATCAGCCAGAGCCTGGAGCCTACTTTTTAAAATATATAGAAAACTTCAGAGAATTGATGAACCCCCTACTACCAGTACCTGGAATTGAGCATTACCCAGAATGAAACATGAACATCTGTCACTAACTTTTTTTCTCCTTTAAGAAATAAAAGGTCACAGAAATTCTGCTGTAATTTCCACCAGAACCAACCCAGTGGGAGAGGGAGTGGGAGCTAGAGCCCTGCCCGGATGTTCCCTACATTGTGTCCGGCTTAGGCAGCTTGTATGTGGACAGTCCCCTCTGTGAGGGGTGCTCTGAGGTGTGTTTCCGTTCGGCAGCCCCCACCCAACCCCGGGCATCCACCCACGGCACTCACGGGCGAATGGCCTGGCGGCCACATGGGGCTCAGAAGGGCCCCACGCCAGGTTTAACGCTCGGCTGTCTGTGTGTTAAATTCTTGGTAACTCTTGAACAAGGGGCCCCGCGTTTTCATTTTGACGGCCCTCCACCCCATCACGCAGCCATCTGACAACACCGAACACCTCTGGAGCCTTGCCCTGTGCCGGGCTGACCTGGGTCTCAATGAATCCTCCCAAAGAGTCTGTGAGACCCACTGTCCTCATCAATCCATTCTGCAGGTGGGAAAACTGAGGCTCGGAGAGCTCCTGACTTGCCTGAAACTACATGTGACACCCACTTTGAACCTGGACCAAGCCCCCTTTCTTTTCAAACCGAGGCACAGAGACTGGCTCAAGCGGACGAGGCCCTTGGGACGCACAGCCAGGCTCCGGGCCATCCCCACAGCCAGGAGCCAGCGTCCCCTGTCCCGTCAGGGCCACCTCCCCCGGCAGCTGAATTCATTTCACCACATTTCCTCTCGCTGTGGGGACTGTCTCAACGTGGAGTGAACAAACCGTGGGTGTTAATCAGAGCTGGGGTGCCACTTCCTCTCACCGGAGGAGCGGGGCCTCTCACACCCTGCCTTCTATAATTAGACCTGGCCTCGCCCTCCCATCTGGGTCCGGCTGCTTCCGGCCCTGGGAGGGGTTTCCACCGTTTCCCAAAGGCCCTGAGGAGCCTGTGGGCCGTGGGTGTGGGGGTGCGCAGGGCCTGAGGCCCACAGAAGGGCCTCCTCGGCTTCCCTGGCAGCCCCTCCCCTCTGCAGCCACGTGGGTGGACAAGATCCGTTTCTCAGGACCCGAGAGAAGCCCACCGTCTCCTTTGCTCATTCGTGGGACGCGGGTGTCCTGAGTGTCTTCTGTGAGCTGACCCTGGTCTGGCCTCTGGGGGACAAGGGCGGACAGGACAGGCAAGACCCCTGTACCATGGAGCTGAGAAGGAAATAAGCACGTCAATAAGCAAAACCAGAAAACAGGATATTTAAGAAAAGGCAAGGAGGAGCCTAAATCGTGGAGATGGACGGGAGAGGGGTGGTGGAGTGGGGGCGGAGCGTGGTCAGAGGTGCCCCTCCGCTGGCCGCTGAGGGTGTGAAAGGCCGGCAGTGAGACATTGGGGGGCAGGGGGGTGCTGGTGCCTCACTGACCAGCTTGCTGCTCCAAAGATGTGGTCATTTCCACTGGCTCCTCTCTTCTTCCTCCCCCAGCCCCGGGGCCTGCCATCCTGGTCCCGGGAAAGGATTCCTCAGCTGGGGAAGCTCTGAAGACACTCAGGTGAGTGGGAGGCAGGCGGGGTGGTGGGGCGGAGGCTTTCATTGCCTCTCCAAGCTGCAACCTCTCCCAGCTCCCTTCCTGCTGGACCTGCCGGCCGAGGCACTCAAAGGAGGGACCAAGCCACGGATCCCTGAGGAAACAGACAGTTAACTGTTACATGGACGAATGCCCAGCCTTGTAGGCAAAAAAGAAATGGAACAGAAGCCCTATGCCATGCCGATTAAATGAGACACAATTTACGAAGGGGAAAAGCCCAGTGCTGGTAGGGATGTGGGGAAACGGCAGATCCGACGCAGACTGGAGACCAGTTGTCTGAATGAAGCAGGAGCTGTGAACCCGCACGCCCCTGGGCCCAGCAGGTTGTCTTTTGGCGAAATGTTTTGCCGGTGTCTTCAGGGACAGAAACATCCATAGTGGCACTATTTGAAAGTGGGAGGCGGATAAAACAAAACAAACAAGCAAACACCCAGATGCCTGTGCTAACACCTGTGGGCAGCTCACACGACCTGAGATGCCCAGCAGGCAGGGGCTCCTTAGTTCTTACAACCCCTCTGCCAGTGTGTGTCTTACGGGCCCCACCTCACAGATGAAGACCAGGAGGTTGCAGAAGCCAGCCGTCCTCAGCTGGGAAGCGGAGCTGAGGCTTGACCCCAGGCTGCCCCATCCCATGCGATTGCCCTGTACCATGAAGGCAGAAGTGACGTTCAGCTGTGTGTGTGGGGGGGGGGGGGGGGGGGGGGCGGATATTCTGTCACCAGGATGTGACCTGAAAATTAAAAATAAGCCCAGGGCTTCTTTCTGCTTCTTCCGGGTGGTAATGGGAGCCTGCTGCCCGGCAGGCACGCCCTGGCCATGGTTCTAGAGTGCGGGAGGGCCACCATCTCTGGGACCTGCCATTGGTGGCTGGTCTGGAGGCGGGCAGGCCCAAGCTGCAGAGCCAACACCCTTCACGCTGCCTTGACGGGCGGGAGCCAGCAGTTGAACCGATGCCCCAAACCCGTGTTTCCCTGTGGGCAGCGGTGCGTGGCCTCGTGGTTGGAAGAATGGGAGGGTAGAGGACAGCTCCAGGGACCTGCAGCCTCAAGGAGGTGGTGACATTTTGGAGAGGCCCATGGCATGGGGCAGGCTTGGCGATCCTCTGGGAAGGGGCTGGAGGGGACAGTCAGGCTGGTGTGCATGTTGCTGTGCTACCAGCTCTCAGGGAACAGTGGCTCCTGTTCTTGGGGTCCCCGCTCTCCCTCTAAGAGCTCAGAGCTTGGCAGCTGGCACACTCTTGGCTCTTGCCAACTATTGTTCTCTCCCATTTTATGGATTAACAACTGAGGCCCAGAGATGCTCCAGGTCACAGAGCCTCTGGACTCAAAGGCAGGCTGTGTGATTCTGAGTCTCCCCCCGGGGGCCTCGCCCTCCCCGCTGGGCCAGTTCCCGGGCCAGCTCCCGCGCGTTGCTTTCCTGGCCGGCAGCCCTGGTCCTCCCTTTGTTCTGCTGTAGTTGGCAGTGCGGGGCAGGTGGCGTCGCCCTCCTGCAGAGGGAGGGGGAGGCCGTACACACAGGTTGTTATTTACTTTCCTCTCCATGGTTCCTTCATGGCCTGGGCGCAGGTGGGCATGGGGCCAGGCGTGCAGGCGGGGAAGGTTTGGCAAGGAAGGGCACCTGGCTGTCCACTCCCCTCTCTCTAAGCTCCTGGTGGTGCCTGGAGCCCCTGGCTGGGCCACCTGCAGCACAAATGACCAACTGTCTTCGTCCATCCGGGACTGAGGCGTTTCCCGGGAAGCAGGACTCCTAGTGCTAAAGCCAGGAATGGCCTGGGCACACCAGGGCACGTCAATCACCCACCCAGCAGGAGACAGTGTGGGTGGGCAGTGGGTGGGAGAGCAGGTGAAAGGGGACAGGCCAGTCCCCTGAGGGCACCGAGCTGCTCCTTTCAGCCCCGCTGCCTGGGGGTCCTGTACCTGGCCTGGCTGCGACATCAGGCAGCACTGAGTGAAGAGACCCTGTCCTGTCCCATAGTAATGAGTTGTTACGGAATATGGGATTTATGAAATTGGCACGGAAGTGACAGTCGGACCCTGTGAGGTTTGGGAAAGAGCCTTTAATTAAAGCAGCGCTGCTGGTTCAGAGGCCTCTAAGATCCAGATCCTGAACAGCCTGGACAATGAGATTTTCTCTCTATATATGGAAGGGGTTAAAGAGAACAAAACGGGCTGAGAAAGACTTATTGTGCTTAGCAGATATCCTGTAGAAAGCTTGCAGCCTTGAGCACAGCACAGCTCAGATAACCAGGAGACACCTGGCATGGGAGGAACCAAGGACGGGCCAGACCCGTCTCCCACATTCTTTCACAAATGGAGTTAGTTACCGGCTAGCAAGTGCTGCCTGCAGTAGACGGCAGGTTACTGGGACTAATTCAGATTGCTAGCCCCCCAGAAAATGTCTCACTTTCCCTATCAGAGTCGAGAAAGTCATTTTAACTCTCAGAGCCTCAGCTGCCTCACCTGTAAAATGGGGATACGATTCCTCTCCCCTCATGGGTATAGACATCTGATACAGAAGAGCATGCAGGATTATAGTATTAGATTTTTTCTCAAAACCCAGTTTTCCACCACCTGTAGAATAAAGCCCAACCCCTCCCCCGTGGGCCTGTAGTCTGCCCCGATAGTCTGCCCCTGTGAACTCTGGCTGCATTGTCTGCTCCCCTCTGCTTACTTTGCTCCAGCTGTACTGGCCGCCTGGCTGGCCTAGACCCAGCCAAGCCTCTCTCTGCCTCAGGGCCTTGGCACGTGCTGTTTCCTCTGCCTGTAGCACCTTTCCTGGAACGGCCTTCCCCTCATCTCTGGGCCTTAGTTTAAAAGTCGTCTACACAGAGCGGCCCTCCCTGTCTACCTAATTTGAAGGCACATTTGTCTTCTTGGGGACAGGTCATGTCTTAGCTGGTTCACTGTGGTGTCCCAGGGCCTAGGAGGAAGTCTGGCTCTGAGCAGAGCTTAGACATGTTGGCCAGTGGATAAATGAATCAATGTTGGTCTGCGGAGATCCCACTGGAGAAAGAGGCCAGAGTCTTAAACCCCTTTTCGTCTCCCAGCCTCAGGTTCCGCATCTGTCAGCAGTGATGAGAGGAGCAACCATGGCTGTACAGAGTAAGACTCAGGGACTGGCACTTCTGCTGACGGAGACCCCCTGCACCCTCCACCCCCCCTACCCCTGTGTCCTAGGGCCCCATGTACGGTGGTACCACTGTACACACTACTTTCGGATCAGGAAACTGGGGCCCAGAAGGGGCCGTGCTGCCCGTTTGCCCAGCACAGCAGCTCCGAGCTTGCTGCTGTCTCCCGAGCGAGGTGGCCCAGTGCTCCGGCCAGAGCTGCCAGGCAGGCAGCTGACGCGTCACATGCCTTCCGCCCCCAGGGGCGGGCGTGCACCCCTGCAGACTCCAGCACATTGTCAAGGCTGTCAAACAATGTCCCTGCCAGGGTTTTACAAGAATCCAAGAACCACTGCCCGATGCCAAACACCCTCTTAAAACAATACCTCTAGCCGAGCGCTGCGGCCTCTCCTCGGCCATATATAGGCAAAAGCCGGGGAATCCCTCGCCGGCCCTGGGCTGGGCTCCAGGGGGCCGCCGTGCCTGGGCCTGACCCCGCATCTCCCGCCTTCAAATCCAGCACGGTCCGCCAAGGGGTCAGGGTGGGGTAAGGAGGCCAGGTGGGCAGAGCGGGCTGCCAGGCTGCAGGGCTCAGCCTATGCAGGGCCCCTGGTGTCCCATCAGCTTGCTGCCAACTCAGGCTCTGACCAAATAAGGCCCGGGCCGCTGGGCCTGCACCGGCTCAGACACCTACCGCGGGGTCGCGCCGTAGCAAAGTGCCCCCGAGGCTCTGAGGCCCACCCACCCCAAGGAGCCCCACTGCACACACTACTTTCGGATCAGGAAACTGGGGCCCAGAAGGGGCCGTGCTGGTGAGCATCCCCGGGGAAGAGGCGCCTCCATTTGGAACCTTTGGAAAGTTCCATGGGGAACATTCAGCGAGCACCACTTAGAACCAGAGCAGAGAGGAGGTGAGGTGGAGAGGGGGTTCCCGGATCCCCAGCTGCCCGCCCCGCAGGGCACACACCCACTGCTCCCACGTCTCCAGGGCGTCCCACTGCTCAGCATCATCTGTGGGTCACCAGTCACACCAGTCAGTCCCTTCCCAGGGCCTGGTCTGTGAGGTCAAAGGGAAGACTGGCCAAGGGGCTAGGTAGGCAGCCAGGGGCTCCAGAGAAAACAGGTCCCCTGGACAGTGACAGGTCCCCTGGCAGGAGGGGGTGTGAGCACCAGCTAAAGTGGGAGGATCCCCCCCCCGTCCCCCCTCCCCAATCAGCTGGAGCAGCACCTGGGAGGAGCACCCTGCAGGCAGGGAACCAATGTGCATGATGTGGGGCCAGAGGCTTGTGGTATCTCGGGAGCTGCTATGGGGCATGGGGCTCCCAAGTCCGCCTGCCAGGGTTCCACCAAGCACTTTGCTTCTGGGAGCCTCAGTTGTCCATCCTTGAAATGCGTGTAACACAAGCCCTACCTCCAGGACTTCAATGGGACAAAGCGTGTGGAGGGCTCTGTGGGGAGCTGTCTGGGATTAAGTGGGATCCTGGGTGACGGAAGGCATCTCTGCTTTCCTGGAATACTGGGGGGGTGGGGGGGTGGAGGGGCGGGGGGAGGCAGGGACGCTCCCTCTGTTCCTAGCATTTCAATGCCCTCCCTGCTCTCATGAGCCTTGGTGTGCCAGGATGGCATTTGTGTCTGGGAATGGCTAGCTATTGCACATGTGAGCACACACCAGCATGTGAGAATCCATGAGCCTCGGTGAGCACAGCTATGCAAGTGTGAGCATATGCAGGAGTGTGGGCGCCTGGGCCCCCGTGTGGGCTAGAGGGTGCTGCGGGGGGGGATTTGTGGGTTCTGTTGCCCGGTTCCAAAGCCCTTTCACCCATCCTGGGAAGTCAGGGGGCTGGAGCCCGCCAGCTGGGCCCTAAGCCCCTCTCCCAGGATTGACTACAGAATTAGGGGCCCAGTACAAAATGAAACAGGGCACCCCTTGTTCAAAATGTATCCACCTTAAAAATGGCAACAGCAGAGCCTTAAACCACCTGTGAGGACCTTCTGATCGTGGAGTCTGTGTGGCCGCCCAGCCCTGTCTCTGCTCCCTGGCAGCTCGGTGTATAGCCTGGGCCGGCCCACGGGACACCCAGCCCAGCAGTGGTGGTGGGTCAGCGGGAAGGGTCTGTAAAGTCTATGAAGCTACCCGCGCCCCCCTCCCCCCAAACTTGGAGGCAGCCAGAAGCCGCACGTCGGGACACGCAGGCCCTATAAAAAGTGCTTTCCCAGCCGCTCATTTAAGCCCAGGGTGAGGTTTTCTCCCACGGACCAGAGGGCATCGAGTTTGTGTAGCTCTTGTTTTCAGCCAGGTTGGCCCGATGCTGTGGGCGAGGCTATGTGTGGGCGGGACACCCATTAGGTGGCCAGGATGGCTCTGCTGGCTGGACGGGTGGCCTGGGCAGAGCTAGTGAGCCTTGGAGGTATGGGCGGGTGCAGCGGGATATCCTGATATCTCCTGCACAAGAAGAGGAGGCTGGCCTGGCTGGTGTGGCTCAGTGGTTGAGTGTCGATCTATGAACCAGGAGGTCACAGTTCGATTCCTGGTCAGGGCACATGCGTGGGGTGCGGGCTCGATCCCCAGTGGGAGATGTACAGGAGGCAGCCGATCAATGATTCTCTCTCATCATTGATGTTTCTATCTCCCACTTCCTCTCTAAAATCAATAAAAATATATTTTTAAAAAAAAAGCCAAGATGACCACCCTCAGAGAGCAAGGCCCCGGGAGGGCGAAGGACAATTAGCTCTGACATGCAGTTTCATGGAAGAGGTCCTCCCTTTCTCTCTCTCTAAAAATCAATTTAAAAACATTTCTTTAAATCTTAAAAAAAAAAAAATCCCACCTCTGGAGCCGAGGGTTGTACTCTATGCTGCATGCCAGCCTGCCTTTTGTAGCCTGTTTCTCATTCGTAAAATGAGAACAGTTAAGTGTACTGCTCATTCCTTCAGCTCCTCAACAAGTATTTATTGAGCATCTACTATGTGCCATGGGCCATTCTAGGCACTGGGATACAGCCGTGAACCAAGCAGCCCCCGTGGGTTGTGAGAGTTGAGGACCCATGCCTGGCCCAAGCCCCCTGTACGGGCCAGCAGGTGGAATTCAGCAAAACAGGCCAGAGCTGAGATGACCTCTTCTGTCCTCAGGCTGTGGGGGGCTAGGCAGGGGCCTGAAGGGAACAGAGAGAGGATGGGGGGCCAGAAAGAGAAAGAAGGATGAGGGAGAGGAAGGAAGGAGGGGTCGTCACCATCATCATCCTCTCTGAAGAAATGACAGCTGTCAGGCACTCGCTAGTTGGCCAGTCACTCTGCTCAGCTTTCCACTTGTCCTGTCTTGTGGACTCTGAGGACCACCCAGCGAGACAGGAGCCCCATTTGACAGATGAGGAAACAGCTCATCGGGTGAAGCCACTTGCTTAAGATCACACCGCTGGTGAGAGTGGAACCTGGGTGGATCCCTCCACTGCCCAATCTTTTAATTATAGAGGGGACGACGAGAGGAGAAACAAGGAGAGGGGGACAGGAGAAAGAGACTTGACCAGGGAAGGAGAAAAGCCCCCTCAGGAGGACTTTCTGGACCCCACCTCATCCTCCTCTCCATCCCTGCCTCTCTATGGCAGTGGTTCTCAACCTTCTGGCCCTTTAAATACAGTTCCTCATGTTGTGACCCAACCATAAAATTATTTTCGTTGGTACTTCATAACTGTAATGTTGCTACTGTTATGAATCGTAATGTAAATACCTGATATGCAGGATGGTCTTAGGCGACCCCTGTGAAAGGGTCGTTCGACCGCCAAAGGGGTCGTGACCCACAGGTTGGGAACCGCTGCTCTATGGTCTTCTGCTCCTGGGACTCAGGCTCGGCCCGGCTCTCAGGGAAGCCTTTGGACCTGGCCCAGGAGACTCCTGAGAATGTGACAGCTGTTATTCCTCCCTGAAGATGGTGCCCCCACCTTGGGGCTGGATTCTTTCCTCAGCCAGGGACCTGGCACCTCTGGCAGCCCAGGGAGGCTATTTTTAAACCGTACAGCTGGTTTTGATCGTGGCTGCTGCTATGTGCGTGTGGAAACTCTGGATTTGTTCTGCCAGCACTCAGAGCGAACATTGCAAATAAGCAGGGATGGTGCTGATCAAAGTGGAGGCTCAGGAAGAATGGCTGCAGCCAGTGCTTGGTTCGCACCTGGGCCCTGGGAAGAGAAGAGGGTGACAGAGCCAGAGCCAGGCAGGAGCTCCCAGGTCAGGAGACCACAGGGTTTAGGCATGTTCCCCGAAGATGTAGATGAAGCCTGGGAGGGGAGGAGTAGAAATGTTAGCAGCTCGGAGCTCTGTTATTCTCGTTTTCCTTCTGGGAGATGGCAGAACATATAGGGGTTGAGAGCATGGATTTTGCAGCCAAACAAACCTGCTTTTCAGTCCCAAATCTGCCTTTAACAATTGCATGATTGTGGGTGTATCTGTTAGCTACTGCTGTGTAACAAATCACCCCAAATTCAGTTGCTTAAAACTATATGACTCAGTGAGTGAACAATATAACCTGAACCATCAGTTGGGTAGTTCTGGTGTAAGCTGGGGTCTCCCTTACATTTATGATCAGCTGCTGGGTCGGCTAGAGGCTCTGTTTCTGGGGAGTGACTGCTATCCAGGGTGATGGGGGCGACTGGGTAAGGTGTCTCTCACTCTCTGGCAGGCTTGGTCTCCTGATGAAGATAAGACAGAGAGAGAGAGAGAGAGAGAGAGAGAGAGAGAGAGAGAGAAGCATGCAAGGCTGTTTGAGGCCTTGGCTGAGATTTGGTGCAACACCACTCCCAGCAAGTCTGTTGGCCAAAGCAAGTCACAAGACCCACCCGCATTCAAGCAGTGGGGCAATATACATGGCCTTTGATGGCTGCTGCTGCAAAGCCACCTTGCAAAGGGTTTTGAATGCAGGGAGGGATGGGGATTGGGCCTCCTTTTTTTTGGATCAGTGCACCAAAATGGGTACTCAGGTAGCTCCCTGAGCCTCAGTTTCCTCATTTGTAACCTGGGAAGAATATGAGTGCTGTGGCAACTAAATAGGTGATGTACGTGAAGTCACTAGCAAAGTGCCCGTAGAGGGTAAGTGCTCAAGACAGGAGCTGTCACGGTCCCTCGAGGGGAGGGATGACTTCCTGCCCCTCCCCCACCATCTCTGGGAACCTGCCCCAGAGGGTCCGTTCTCCGGAGAAACACCCGCTCAAATGAAAACCTGCTGCTGCAGAAAACCCAGCAGAGCCAGGAGCCTTTGGCAAGCATTTCTCCCGCCTGCCTGCCTGCCTCGGGTGTCAGAACCAGAGGCTCATGAAGACTCACAGATTACTGTCCATCTGTCCTCCAGGCCGGGCAGGTGTCTTCACTTTTTATTCAACAACACCAAGCACCTACTGTGTGCCAGTGATCTCTGCAGTGCCAGCTGTGTAGGTAAAGAAGTCCTGATGACGTGACGAACAGCATGGGGGTTAGAGTTCATAATATTGTGCTGCATATTTGAAAAGTGCTAAGAGACCGGACCTTCAAATGCCCACCACAAGAAGGAAA
The DNA here is from genome assembly GCF_028538775.1 of Myotis yumanensis. Classification (NCBI taxonomy): domain Eukaryota; kingdom Metazoa; phylum Chordata; class Mammalia; order Chiroptera; family Vespertilionidae; genus Myotis; species Myotis yumanensis. The sequence goes on along the minus strand of NW_027223758.1, from coordinate 6,768,653 downwards.
AACCTTCTGTAATGATGCATGGTGACCGTGTCTACTAGTCCAGTGGTCGGCAAACCGTAGCTCGCGAGCCACATGCGGCTCTTTGGCCCCTTGAATGTGGCTCTTCCACAAAATACCACATGCGGGCGTGCAGTGCGATTGAAACTTCGTGGTCCATGCGCACAAGTCGGTTTTTGGCCTGGGCGAGTCTATTTTGAAGAAGTGGCATTAGAAGAAATGGGGGGTGTTGGTCGGTCGGGCGCAGGCGGGCCGCGGGATACACAGCTCGGGGGGAGGCGCGCGAGATTCATGCACGAGTTGAGCGAGCCAATCAGTCAGCAGTCTCATTGTGCAGTGGTTAGTGCTAGTCGAGTCCGCAAATCACGGGTGACAAAAGTACCTACTTGAAGCATAAAGTTACCTGTATTTTTCCAACCAGCTGCAAATCCTACAGGTATTTTTGTCATCAATATAAGAATTGTAATTCTTTTATGTTGGTGGCTTTATTATTATAAAATGAAACATTTTTTTAGGTGCCCTGTTTGAGATGGCTACAAAGAAGAAGCAAAGAAAAACGGAAGACGAAAACCTTGAATTTAAAGTTGAATGTACCTACCTATATAGTTTAAGTTTAAAAAATGTGGCTCTCAAAAGAAATTTCAATCGTTGTACTGTTGATATTTGGCTCTGTTGACTAACGAGTTTGCCGACCACCGTACTAGGCTTACTGTGGTGACTGTTTCCAAGTGTGTGCAAACAGCAAGTCATTATGTCGTGCACCTGAAACCAATATAAATGTCAATTACACCTCGATTTTAAATTAAACAAATAAATATTTTTCTCGATGTAAAATAAAATAAGGGATAGAAATGTAAAATTAAAGAAAAATATTCGCCCTGGCCAGTGTTCTCAGTGGTTAGAGCATAAGCTGGTGCACCGAAGGGTCTTGGGTTCAATTCCCAGTCAAGGGAAGTACTTCCTGGTCAAGTGCATGCAGGAGGCAACCAATTGATGCGCCTCTCTCATATCGATGTCTTTCTCTCTTCCTCTCTCTCTCTCTCCCCTCTCTCCTCCCTCCTCACTCCCTCCCTTTCACTTTTTCTAAAATCAATGAAAAAATATCCGAGGGTGAGGATTAACAAAACAAAAAAACCTTTCACTCATTCCCTTCAGAGTGGGTCATTCTAATTTGCTTAGACACTTTCCCTCACTTTATAATTTCTCAGAAATTTCTTTATTCTGTTTCCTTCTTCTGTTTCCTTCCTAAGGGACTCCACAGCTTTCCGACCTTCCATTCTACGCATATAAAATGGTCACACATACCAACTGTGCCTAATGTTTAAATTAAGAAAAAAAAAGTCTTTTAAGAAGTCAGCTATTAAGGAACATCAATTCCTCTATCAACAGAACCAAACAGGTTCTGAGGGTGTTTCCTGACACTTGCACTTACCCAGTTTGTCATTACACTTTCACTTGCAAGATTCTTCGTTTTCTATCTGTTTGCCTCCCAACACCACCAGCTGAGGTTGGAGGGACTGAGTATAAATTCCTGAACAAACAGCAGGGCCAGGATTTGAACCTCAACTAAAGGGTCAGATGCTCCGTGTGCCCCACCCCGTTGCCCCCTCCCCCCCCGGCACACACCCACTCGGGTCCCTGTCAGGGCTACTGTGTCCACCTGCACAGGTTATGGACTGCGCAACTCCGGGGCCCCCTCGCATAGCAGGCTCTGTGACCCTTGTCGTTGGGTGGGGTCCAGCCTTTAGGCGCATGGGCCATGGTTTTGCTCCTGAATCTGGAGCCTGTGTTCTCGACCTTGGCTGACCTTGGAGGCACCCAAAGGACTTATAAAGTCCTGATGCCTGGCCATGCCCCAGACTAGTTGCCCAGAATCTCTGGAGTGGGCCCGGGCATCTGCATTTTAGAGCTCCCTAGGTGGCTCCAAGTTTGGGCTAAGGTGCAGGCTTCTGTCTGGCAGGGTCAGGGAGAGTTACATAACCCCGAGGGAGGGAGCCTATTGGGCCAAGTTTGTGTAACTAAGGTCCTGCAGCTGCTGTGACACATGTGCCCTTCCCCCTGCCCCCCCACTCCCCCCACAGGCCCCATTTCTTCACTCTGTGCAGCTGCAGCCCGGCTCTCAGGTTTCCTGTGGTCGATAAGCCAGCTGCATCGGGCAGCTGCCCTCGTGGCCTTAGGGTGACTTATGACCAGCCAACATCTGGCCGTCAGTGGACTGGAGCTGCTCTTGCCCCTCCATCGAGGGTGACAAAGTGGCTGCAGAGAGGCAGGGAGGGCGGGGGGGGGGGGGGGGGGGGCAGAGAGAGAGCAGGTTCCCTGGAGGAGCCCGTCCTCGAGCCCCTTGCTTGGGAATCACTTGAGGGTTGCCGGGTCCCCCGTTGTACTTGGCCGCATCAATGTGCTGGCACATTACTGGGCATTTTTCCCTCCGAGGGTGGTGAGTGCAGCTTCGGAGGGCTGGGCAGCTCATGTATGGGGCAGGTGACGAAATGCACTGGGTGCCCGGCCTGGCAGCGGGGGTGAGTGGCCATGTGAGCTGTCTGGGGCAATGTGCTGGCAACGCTGCTTCCAGGACACTTCCCCTCTGCCCTGCACTGCGGAACCCCGTTCGAGGGCGGAAGGCGGGAGGAGGAGGCATGGAGGAGCCAGGGTGGAAGCCAGCAAGAGACGGGCCCCGGCTTGCACATTTCACCATTCTCGGAAATTGTCATGCCCCCCTCTCCGTCCCTGTGTGAGGTTGTGGCCCCTTGGCCATGCCTCGCCCTGGAAGGGGGTGCCCTGCTGGGACATGAGCCCCGAGACAGGCCTGGCGGACGACTGCTTCTCCAGGGTCAGCCACAGCCGGTCAGCACGAGGCGAATCCACAGCAGCCCGGCCGCCCTCTCCTCTTGGCTCTAATCTCTCTGCCTTTTCCAAAAGGTTTTTGTCTTCACCTCTTGGTTGGGGGCCCGGGAACTCATCTCTTTCTGTTTACTCCTCGGTCAAGCTGGCAGTGGGGGTGGGGAAACTCAGGGTCCGCTCAGGGCAGGAAAGGGGGGGACCATGGCTCCTCCCAGGCAACCCCCACAAAGATGAAGCATCAACTTGGCAAACCAGCTCCCTGGACAGCTAACACAGCCCCTCTGCCCATGCCCTGACACGTCATCATGGGGACGTCTGCTGTGCCCTCTGCTCAGCTTGGCCGTGCCCCAAGAAGGGGGTGGTGGGGCTGATGGGAAGCCACCCTCTCCAGAGCTCTGCGAGTTTGTTCCGTGATCATCACCGCTGATGCTTACTGAGCACTTGCTGGCACCCTTCCCAGCCTAGACACGTAGGAGTTCATTTAATCCTCAGCCTTGGGAGCCAGGTAAACTCCCATTTTATAGATAAGAAGACCAAGGCATGGAAAGGTCAGTTAGCAAGCCCAGGGCTGCACAGCCTGTGGGGGCAGCGCGGGCGCTGGGATGCAGGCTGAACTCCGGGCCTCTGTGCAGAAGGCCTGCCCAGCCCTCTGCAGGCGCCGTGAGAGGGGATGTCGCGGTCCGGCCACAGAGGTCACGGGAGTATTTCAGCTGCTAAAGAGGAACCGGAACTCTGGAAACCACATTCTTATCTGCTCCCCGAAAAAACTGCAACTAGGCAGCACGCATGAGCCATTGTAGTCGGTGGTCCTCATTGCTTGCTTGCTCATTCACTCATTCACTCACGCATTCATTTGTTCAGCCAGTGTACACTGAGGCCTCTCACGTGCCAGGTTCTGGACCCAGGTGCACAGCCGTAACCAGACAGGCCAAGGCCCCTCTCCCGGAGTCCCAGGTCCAAAGGGGAGCTCGGCGATGATTCACAGCTCCCGGCGTATGTGCTATGCCAGGTGGGAGTGCTACCGAGCCTCATTGCAAAGATGGAAGAACCTGAACATGACTCAAAGCTGCGTTAAACACTGCTTTTGCCCCTGATTAGCTGTGTGACCCCAGGGCGGTGGTTCTCTCTGACCCTCGGGCTCCTCCTCAGAAGGATGTAGATACTGGTAGTGGCCTGTTACAGAACTGTTGCCAGGCTAGTTGAGCCCACATGGGGTGGCATTGGGGGTGGGCGTGTGGCTGGGCTCTGTGGTTGGTCGCCATGTCTGTTTGGAGAACTTTTGCATGGTGTGGGGCACTGTTCATCTATAAAGGCTGGAGTCTGAACACGATGAGAAGAGGCGTGGCCTCTGTCTGCAGCCACCTCGGAGAGGCGAGTCAATCCCGTGCCCTGCATGCCCACGCTCACCTGCCACTCACCTCCCTGCCCACGGGACTTGGCTGCCTCTGCGGTGTTGCCCATACTGGGCTCCTTCGCTTTGTTCTGAGGGGCCTGCCTCCTTTCCCTCCCCCTGTGTGCTCCCATCTGGAGGCTTCCAGCATCGGCAGGAACCTTCCCCAGGAGGCATCCCCGCATCTGCAGGCTCAGGGCCTGTTCTCCTGGCTGCCATGGGCCAGAGGCATCCCAGGATGTCCTGGGAAGGTGCCCCCATGCCAATGCCACCTTCCATCCTGCACTATGCTGTTGGGGAGTGCAGAAGGCTCAAAGTGCCCGCCCACTGCCTGGAACAGAGCAGACAGACGTCCCCCGTGTGAGCGAGTTCCTTCCAGGAACACAGGAACCAAGGACATGCCATTTCAGGCATCTTGGCAAAGGCTGGCAGCAGGCTGGCCAGTGGCCGGAGACTGGCTTATCTCCTGTAGCTGCCTGATGACCACTGGACTTCTCCCAGAGCCCCTCCCCACCTCCCTCTGGCCTTCTTGATAATGGTGTGGGCCACTCTGACCTCGAGATCGATTTACACTTTAGCCAGTGGGGAGCCATTGGGGGCGGCCAGAGGGGCCAGGCTGCTTGGTGACGGCATCTGCTGACTTGGTCTCTGGTTTCACTCTCGGAAGGTGGAGAGGTGCTCAGCAGGCTGGCTTCATGGTGCGTCACCGGTAGTCACGTCATGCATGGCCCTGAACTCCGAGGGACCCCATGCTGGGGCTGATGGGCCGCTGTCATTGTCTCAACACTTCTTGAACAAGGGCCCGGATTTTCATCTCTCTGGGCCCTGCTCTTGGATATGGGGACGGTCCTGGCCCCAGGCTGTCCCCTTCTGGGAAGACACTTGTTTGTCACAAACATTGGGCATGTCTGCTTCCTCCTAAGTGGCCCCTGACATGGCCCCCGGGGGCGATTCACTCATTCTCGTTCAGGGGCCCCTCAGAGGTGCCTTCAAACTCATCGTGGGGCTCTTCCGTGCCCCAGTTTTGATCCTCCAGCTTTTCCCTCAATTTTTGACCTTTTCCCGGCCAACACTCATCAAGCCTGAGTCAGAGTCAGGAGTTAGCTTGACCTCTCTCCTAGTCCTCATGACACCCCTTTTGAGATGGAAATCATGGTGAGCTCCACTTCACAGACAGGGAAGTCGAGCCTGGGAGACAGGGGCAGCTGACTGGGTGGCTGAATCCAGGCTGCGGAGCCCAAATCCTTACCAGCAGCTTCCCCTCCCCCAAGGGGCAGAGGCCACCCCGTGGCGGTGGGAGGAGAGAAGAGCGTGTCCTGGATCCACATGCTCCTCCCCTTTGCAGTGTCCCTTCCCCAGCGCCCGCTTGGCACTGGAGCCAGCGGAAGTATCTGGGCTAAGTCTCCGAAGGGCGTGGGGTCTGTGACTGCATCACTGGGGTGGCAGGTGGTGACCCACAGGACCCCTCGGTGGGAGCACATGTGGTCAGCACCAGGGGCCAGCCTGGGCCTCGGCCTACATCCCATCTGGGCCTTGCCTGGGCTGGCAGAGTGGCCTCCCCGGGGACTCAGGGACTCTCTGTACCAGCGTTCCCAGGGCTGGTTCTAAGGGAGCTTTTAAAAGCCATTTCCTGGGCTACAAAGAGGAAGATGCCAATTAAGTGCCTGGCTGAAGCGTGAGACCCAAGCACCCTTGAGCCCAGTCACTCACGTGCTTCCTTGCGATTCTCTCCTGGCCTCTGGGACCTCTCACTGGAGTCCCTGCAGGGGAGACTTCTCAGGCTGTGTCTCCCCCCCCACCCCCCACCCCGTGCCCGGGCGCTCCTCACAGTGCACACCCCACCCAGCAGGTCTGAGGGCTCAGGCATTTCTAGCCAGCCCCCCATGGCCAGGTGCTGCTGGTCCTGGAGAGAGAGGAAGAGGAGGAGGAGGAGGCGGGGAGAGAAGGGGGGACATGCAAGAGGGTGAGAGAGATGAGGGAAGAGGAGAGGAAAGGAGGGGGGAGAGAGAAAGAGAGAGAGAAAGAGAGAGAGAGAGAGAAGAGCAGGCACCTAGTGGCAGAGAGGAGTTGTTGTGAGTGTTGGTGACTGGCATGGGCTTTGCCACTGGGGTCCTAGGCCCAAATCCCAGCTGCACCACTGCTGGCTGTGGCTCAGGGTGCCCATTGACAATGGGGCAATGACAGTCCCCACCGTGGGCGGTGCGAGAGCAGAGGACCTGGCACCAAGCGGGAGCGCAGACCCTATGGGGAGGTTTTTTTGCCGTGTTATTTATTTATTTATTTAAAAAAATCTCCACCTGAGCACATTTGTTTAAAATCGATTTGAGAAAGGAAAGAAGAGGCAGAGAGAAAGAGAGAGAAACATCGACGTGAGAGAGACACATCGACCCGTTGCCTCCAGTATGCACCATAACGGGGGATGGACCCCGCAACCCCGGTGTGTGCCCCGGCTGGGAATGGAACCCACAACCTTCTGGTGTACAGGATGATGCTCCAACCAACTGGGCCACCTGGCCAGGGTGCCATGAGGTTCTATGTTATTTGAAATATGACCCAAGCGTGGCTCTTTCCAGAGATATTCCCTGCCCCGATTTAGGACTCCTCCCCGAGGAGGGATAACCTGGCAGGGGAAGAGTCTCGCAAAAGCGAAGACAAAGAAGCGACCCCCACACATTGTGCTTCAGCGTGGCGGGCGTGGCTGTGGAGAACATCTGGGAAGGGAACTTCATGTTTTGCTTTGCACCCTTCTTCTATGTCAGTTCCCTGGGGCTCACTACAAGGGGTGTCCTTGAACCCTGATAAAAAGTTGCAAACGCAGTACAGAGAGTTCCTGAAGACCCCGGCTGAGTGCTCTCAGCTGGAATGGAATGTCATGGGGCCTCCTGACCAGGGAACATTTGGCCAGACCAGGAGGCCAGCTTGGGACACTGTTGCTTACGGCACCGTCGGCCTCACTTAGAGCTCTCCGGGCCTGGGCTGTCCCTTGCTTGCCCCAGGGCCCGTCCAGGGCCGTGGCGTCCAGTCCTCACTTCTCCTCAGTCCTCTGGCCGTGGCTCCTGCCCATCACTGCTTGTTTGGAGATCTGGGCCATGTGGGGGAGCACAGCTCAGGTGTTTGCTGAAACGCCCTCCAGTCTGGGTCTGCCTGATGTTTTCCTCCTGGTTGGGCCAGGGCTGTGGGGTTCCGGAAGTGGACCGCAGAGGCGACGTGCCCTTCCTGTCACATCCTATCAGGAGGCTGCGTGATCTCCACATGGCATTGTTTTACTTATAAGCCGTTCTGGAAACATAGTGATACTACAGATGTTTCCTGTGGGATTTCTGCCTGCTGATCCAGGTGTGGAGGTGCATGTCCGCCTCTCAGAGCCCAGGGGTCTCTGCACAGAGATCTCCGGGGTTAACTCTGGGGAGGGCCGTGGGGCCCAGCAAAGGGTGTGGTCATCGGGGAGTGGAACCCTACCTGTTTTCATTTTGACAAGTTATTCGCTTTTTCCACTGAACCGTCATTGAAACTGTGACTGGTCCCACGCTGGCTGCAGGACAGGGACAGACACAGAGGAGGCCAGGCACGGGGGCTCGCGACCCCAGTGCGTCTCTGGGTTCCAGCTGGGAGCTCACAGAGGCCCCTGTCCTGTGGGCTGGAGTGGGAGAAGCCCAAGCAGAGCTGCCGGCTCCCCGGCTGCACTTTGGGGGCAGGCTCACCGACCTCCATGCACAGGAGGGAGAGGGGCCCGTACAGCACGTGGGCCACGTCAGGCGGACCACACAGTGTGGCCACCATCCGAGTGGCTACAGCCTCATTCAAACACATCTCTTTCCAGGCCAGCATGCCCCAGAGCCCCCCAGAAACAAAGCAGACACCTGGGGGAGGGCCACCTGGGGGAGGGCTACCTGGGAAGGGCCCAGCAGAATGTGTATTAGTTGTGTAACCCCTTCCATCCCATAGAAACAGCTCAAGTCCCTCCCTGTCTCCCTCTCACGCGGTGATGAATGAAATCCCAGGGAACATTGGTTAACGAAGGTGGGGCTTCGCAGCCAACTCACTGTTCCTAGCTCCTGGGAAACTCATGTTTTCATCTCCCGATAGCACGAGATGGTGCTCCAAAGCCCGCCCTTGCCCGCCAGCCTCGGGCAGTAGTGAGCTGAATGACCGAGCCCCTCTCACATCCACCTGGAAGCTCTGAATGTGATCTCATTTGAGAAAAGGCTTTTTGCAGATGTAATTAAGGATCTCCAATGAAATCATCCCAGATTAGGGTGGGCCCCACATCCCATGACCAGTATCCTTAGACCAGAAGGGAAGGAGAGGGGACACACAGAAGAAGGCCACGTGACGACCAAGGCAGAGACTGGAGTGATGCTGCCACACGCTCAGGGGGCCTGGGGTCGCCAGAAGCTGGGAGAGGCAGGGAGGCATGGCCTAGAGCCTTCAGAGGGAGCGTGGCCCTGCCAGCCATTTGACTTTGGACTTCTGGTCTCCAGAACAGGGAGAGAATGGAGTTCTGTTGTTTTAAACCACCGAGTTCGTGGTGTTTGTTACAGCAGACACGGAGGCTAATACAGACACCATAAGTGGTTGTGATTATCATAACTATTCCTCTGTGCGGTTCAACCAAAATTCACCTCCGATCTCAAGTGAGGGCAGGCTGTGTGCACACCCCCACTGCTGTGCACGAAGATGAACGCCTTGCACTAAGGGCATCCTCTCCCCGCGCAGGGGCCACTCCCTGGAGGGTGTGCCGGCCCCTCCCTTGCTACATGGTGTTTGAGAAACCTTCTAGTCATCCCGCAATCTGACTTGGCCAATTTCCTTACTGAAATCAGACCTCCTCATAACACTGCACCTCAGCAGCCTGGCTTCCGGAGGCGGCACCTCCCCACAGGCTCTTTGGAAAGACAACAGGGCCAGGTGGGTGGACAGCAAAAGGCTCAGGTGTATGGTCCTGGAGGAGCTATTTCTTTCTTTTTTTAAAAAAGAAATATTTTTATTGATTTCAGAGAGGAAGGGAGAGGGAGAGAGAGATAGAAACATCAATGATGAGAGAGAATCATGGATAGGCTGCCTCCTGTACGCCCCACACTGGGGATAGAGCCTGCAACCTGGGCATGTGCCCTGATTGGGAATTGAACCGTGACCTTCTGGTTCATAGGTCGATGCTCAACCACTGAGCCAGGCCAGCTGGGCTGGAGGAAGCTATTTCAAGACACTCTACGCCCTGGGAGCTTCCTAAAGACAGCACGAGGAACTGGAGGCTGCAGGAAAATATTTAGCGTCTTTGAGGGGCATTTGGCTAAAAGTGAGTTCTCAGGGGAGATGCCCGAGGGGACAAAGCCACTTATTCTGGAATTGGGCAGACTGGGCACGAATCCCCCGCCACCATGGCACTAGCTGTTGACCGACGTGCTAGTTAGACCACCGCCCCAGCCTTCTCTGCAAAAGGGGCTAATCATGGTACTGCCAGCGCTGGTCAGTGAGATAACTCTGACATTGTACCACCGTGGCTCTGGACACAAGGAAGGCATCTAAGATAAGGAGATGTGCCCTGGCTGGTTGCTCAGTGGTTAGAGCACCAGGCCGGCCACCAAAGGGTCCAGGTTCGATTCACAGTCCAGGACATAAACCCAGGCTGCAGGTTCGATCCCTAGGTGAGGAGTAACGGCCCTGGTCGGAGATTCCTATCACGTTACAAGTCACTCAGGGTGGACACATCTTAGATGCCTCAGAGCCACGGTTGTACAACGTCAGAGTTATCTCACTGACTGGCGCTGGCAATACCATCTTAGCCCCCTTTGCAGCAAAGGCCGGGGGCGGTGATCTAACTTGCACCTTGGTCAACAGCCCTGGTCAGAGAGCATGTGGGAGGCAACTAATCAATGTCACATCGATGTTTCTCTTTCTCTCTCTCAACCCCCTTCCAATCTCCCTAAAAAGTCAAAGGAAAAAATAGCCCTGGGTGAGGATTAACAATAAATAAGTAAGTAAGCAGTGCGAGAAGCTCCTGGGAGCACCTTTGGGGAGTTTGGGGGATGTCACCCCGACCAGGGTGGTATTTCCATCCCCCGGCCACCAGAAGCTGAAGCTTCCGAGGTTGGCCACCACTGGCTCCTGTCTCCCAGCGCCCATTGCTAAACAATCTGCTATATTTATATTTTCAGTTTGGTTTCCTGCGCCCAGGCCACCCAGTTGGTATTTCACTCCCTGCTTGCTCCGAGCCCGGTGCACAGGAAGCCTGTGGCTGGCGTGGTGGCTGCTCGCCATTGCTGTCCACGCCAGCTGCGACTTCCCCTCCTGCCCGGTCACAGAGAGGACCGACCTCTGCTGCCCACGTGCGGACCACTGGGCTCTCCGGCTGCCCCTGCACATGCCGGGGGTCCTGTCTGCCTGGAGAGTTCCTTCCTCCAAGCCTTGCCTTCTGGGGTTCCTGCACCCCGATTTCTCCCCACATGTTCTCAGCCCCTCCTTATTCTTCTAGACCCACTGTGAGAGTCACCTGTGGCGGCCCAGGTTGTCCCCTTGCAAGTTCCCCTGGATCTTCTCGGCCTCTGTGCCATGAATTTGAACTTGACTTTGCTATCTAGTTGGCAATAACTAGTATTTTCCAGTCCTCCAAAAAACTTCTGCATACATCACTTAATTTCCGCACTATCCCTGCCAGATGGTGGTGTGAGTATCACTGGCTCCATTTCACAGGGGAAACTGAGGGCCCCACGGTCCTGGTGCCAATGAATGTTATTCACCCAGATGGCTGTCCTGGCTGGAGTTGACTGATCTGAATGTTCAAATCCGAAGGCTTCAGGGTGCGCTGCTTCCCACCCCAGCAAGTTTTTATTATGTAAACTTTCCAGCATGCAGAAAAGGGCAAAGAATTTAGTACAATAAAAGCCTGTATGTCCTTTGAATCTCCTCGCTGGTCCATAAGCACCTCAAGGGCACAGGAAGTGCAGGTCCGCAGGTGCAGGGGACACACATTCTGTCCAGGGGTCGCCCCAGACCAGCCTCCTCAGACTCGCAGTCACCAAGACCCCCCCAGGGTGTCACGGGCACAGTCAGGCTTAGAAGTGCTGCTGACCCAGACTTTTGTCCACTCTGGGACCCAGCCTGCACATAGTAGGTGCTTAGTTCGCACCGGGGGAACGAAAGGATGCCAGCTCCCTCCTTCTCGGTTCAGGGCTCTTCTGGGACAATGCCCATCAGGGGCACAGACCTGAGATTTGCATGCCTTTTGACTGAGGACCGGGGCAGCTGCCATGCAAATGCAGGGAAATGGGCCCTCGGGCTCTGGGAGAGGCACAGAGAGGAGCCGTGGGGCAGGGCCCTGCTTTCCTTCTGGCTCCCACCTGCCCCTGTCCTATTTATAGCCCCACCCCCACGGGCTGCCGGGGACTCTCCCCAGACAGTCGCCACTAGGCACATTCCTGGGCTTCTTGCGTGCCTCCGGCAGCCAGTCCCACAGCTCGGGCTGGAAGATAAAGGGCGCCAGCCCAGCGCTGACCCTGACCCGGGGCTCCTCAGACCTTTGCTATCAGTCCCGTAAAAATAGCCTGCTTCTCGCTATTCTGGGCCATGGAAACCCTCAGGGAGCGCTGTTCTGAGGAGGACCAGGAGGAAACCCACGGCTCACCCGGAGGGGAGGTGCAGGCCCTCACCAGCCCCCGGGTCCTCGCCAGCCCCCAGCCCGGCCGCAGGACCAGCATTTCCAGCAGATGGGCCAATTTCTACAAATCGCAAATTAGCGGCCAATGTGTGAGAATAATGGGGAATGTTCTCACGAAAATGCAGTCCCGCCTCTTTCTACTTGCCATTTGGTTGCCTGCCAGGCCCAGAGGCCTTTGAGCTCCTGGCCCTGGGATGACGACTCCCTTCACGGGGGAGGGGGTGTTTGAAGGGGAAGGGTCTTAGCAGGAACTTCTCAGGTGTAGAATGAGTTCACAGCAGAGGTCCCTTCAAATGTCCTATCCCCGTTTGGCTTAGTGGATAGGGCATCGGCTACAGCCTACGGACTGAAAGGTCCCAGGTTCGAATCTGGTCAAGGGCACCTGCCCAGGTTGCGGGCTCAACCCCCCAGTGTGGGGATCCCCAGTGTGGGGCGTGCAGGAGGCAGCCAATCAATGATTCTCTCTCATCATTGATGTTTCTATCTCTCTCTCCCTCTCCCTTCCTCTCTGAAATCAAAAAAATACATAAAAACAAAACAAAACACATACTAGTAGGTGCTTGCCTTAAAATAAATAAATAGATAAATAAATAAAAAATAAAAATCCTATCCCATCCCAGCTGAAACGTTCTCTCTTCTGTGTAAACACCTCTCCGTAAGGACAGTTTTCTAATGGGTGGGGCGGCCTGGTGCCCACCACAGAGGCTCGGTGGCATCCACATTCCCTTCCTGCCCCACCGAAGTCCGCCTGCAGCTGCTGAGCGGCCTTAAGGACCAGGAAGAACACTCAGTCCTGTCGATGCCGATGCCGGTCGGCTGCGGTCACTGTCCTGAGATGCCCACGTTGGCAGCAGCAGTTTCTCGGGGTTCTCAGCGCAGGTGACGCAGGGGACGGGGCACGAGGAGGCGTTGATATTCACATGCTGGGTTCGAAGGCTTCTTTCTCCGGCGAATGAGCCTCCGTGTTCCCATCTGTAAAATGGGGGTGGTGACCCCGCTCACAGGTGGTTGCCTAGGTTCTGGTAGGTTCCCTGGAGGGTTTAGTGCACAGCTGGGTTAAACCACCCTCCAGGTCCCTAGCTTGGCACCGCTACTGCTCACGATTCCCATTATTCTAATATTATTTTGCATCCCGAAGAGCAATCAATGCAATCCTGTACCCACAGCCTTCCCCTCCTTCCCCCTCCCTTCCCTCCTCCTTCCCTTGTCTCCTAGGGTAGCTGTTTGGAAACAAAGTTGCAGGACTGCTTTCACAGGCCAGGCTTCAAGGTCAAGCAGCCTGTCCAGGGCCAGGCAGAGTGTGAGGGCAAACAGCTCCTCCGCTGGGGGAGGGGGAGGGGTGGTGATCTCTGGGGGAGGGGTGGGGACTGAAGATCCTGAACCCCCACCCCCACCAGACCCTAGCCCGGCCTCCCTTCTGGACGGGAGCCTCTTTGCAAAGGAGCTGCTCAGCCTCCCCAGGACCAGTGGGGCCGTTCTTGCCTTCCGCTCTGCAGGGGCGGCTGCAGCCACTGGGGGTGAAACCACTGGGGACCTTGGAGGGGCTGAGGTAGGGACCCCCATCAAGGGCAGCAGAGGAGCCTCCATCCTCCCCCCTTCTCTGCCTCCCTCCTTTCTCTTTCCTCTTCTCTCTCACTTTCTTTTCCTTCTCTCTCTCTCCCTCCTTCGTTTCCTCAGATCTTTCTCATCTCTCTCCTCCCTCAACCCTCTCCCCCCTCCCCTCCCCTCCTGTCCTCACCCATCCCCTCCGCTCCAGGGTACGCACAGTTGGCCAGGTGCCCAGTGGGAGTTAAGGAGTGGGTGTCCTTTAGCTCCTCTGACCCTGGAGTCTTTGCAGGTTGCAGCAGAGCTGGGGGCAGGGATTCACACTTCCGGGCTGACCTCACTCTCCATTTTCTTTAACACATGAGTCAGGGCAGCAGAGCCCGACAGGGAAGGTGGGGCTGGAGGTCTCCCCTCCATCCCCAGAATGATGCTTCAGTGGGGAGCGCTACCTAAGCCTGCCCACCCCCGGGGTCCTGGTGTAGGGGTCTAGGTGCGGCTTGGACACTAGGAATGTTTAAAGTTCCTGCAGGACTTAATGCACAGGCAAACTTGGGGATGGCTGTGCCAATGAATCTCTGAGAATCAGAATAATATTAACTCTCCTTTATTAAGCATCTCCTGCACACTGGGTTTCTTTATTTTTGCAAATGTCACAAACTGAGCTCCCTCAGGGCCAGGCAGGCTGTGTGATTAAAAAAAAAAAAAAAAGCAGAGAGAGTAAGAGGCAATAGGGAATGGTGAGGACTGTGGTGAACAACTCGGCGCACTTGATCATCACCATCCTAGGAAGCAGGCCTAGCGCATTCGATCATCTACATCCAGAGCAATAGGAGCTCTGAATTTTAATGTGAAATGAGCCAGTTTAACAACATCAGCAGCTAATGCAGCTTAAAGAAGGTGGGGTGGGTGGGTGAGGACATCCATGCCCCGTGACTGGACGTAGTCTGCAGGTGGCCAGTTTGAGGTCTTGGCTTCATGGCCATTACCTTTTTTCCCTCATTGCAGTGTCCAATGGAAGTTAGTATTATCTTTTGAGAGATGAGGAAACAGACTCAGAGAAGCGAGGCGGCCGACTCTAGATTGCTGTGGTAGGCAGGATAACGGCGCCCCAGAGCCCTGCGACCTGGGTTATGTCACGTGGCAAGGGAAATTAAGGTCGCAGGCATAATTAAGGTGGCTAATCAGCTGAATTTCAGAGAGGAAGAGTCTCCGGTGTTAGCCACGTGGGCCCAGTGTCATCATAAGCATGCTGTAAATGTGGGAGAGGGAGGCAAAGAGTCCGTGTCAGAACTGGAAGATAAAACTGGCCTTTTTTTGTCGTTGTTATTGTTAATCCTCACTCAAGGATATTTTCCCATTGATTTTTAGAGAGAGTGGAAAGAAGGGGGAGAGACAGAGAGAGAGAAACATCGATTGGTTGCCTTCTGCATGCACCCCGTCCAGGACCGGGGATCAAGCCTGCAGCCGAGACATGTGCCCTTGACCAGAATTGAACTTGGGCCCCTTCAGTCCGACGCTCTATCCACTGAGCCAAACCGGCCAGGGCAAAACCGGCCTTTTTTGACTCTGAAGGTTGGAGAAGAGGCCACAAGCCAAGGAATACAGGTGCCTCAAGAAAATAGATTCTTTCCCTGAAACCTGCGGAAGGAGCACAGCTTGCTGACACCTTGAGGTTAGCTCCTGAGACCCATTTAGCCATCTGACCGCCAGAACCAGAACCAGAACTATCTATATATATAAAACCCTAAGCGACCAGCCAGTAGCTGACCACCAGGGGGCAGACGCTCAACACAGGAACGGAAACCACAGGCATGGAAATATGGAACAGATTGATAAATCTCAAGGGGAAGGGGAGAGGGGACCCCACCGGTGCACAGCCTCTAGTATGCATATAAGATCTTTGGTTAAGCTCTTCCCACCCTCCCCCCTCTTCCCTTCCCCTTGAGATTTATCAGTCTGTTCCATGTTTCCATGCCTGTGGTTTCTGCTCCTGCATTGAGCATCTGTCCCCTGGTGGTCAGTGCACATCATAGCTATCAGACAGCTGGTGGGCCGGTTGGCCAGTCTCTTAGGCTTTTATATATATAGACTAGAGGCCCGGTGCACGTATTCATGCACCAGTGGGGTCCCTCTGCCTGGCCTGCGGGGATCGGCAGAAACCAGCTCTCCAACATCCCCTGAGGGGTCCTGGATTGTGAGAGGGCACAGGAGCTGCAGTGCACGTCATAGCTACTGGCCGGTCGGCTGGTCGCTTTATATATATAGATGGTTCTGGTTCTGGCAGTCAGGTGGCTAAATGGGCCTCAGGAGCAATCTCAAGGTATCAGCAAGCTGTGCTCCTTCCCAGGTTTCAGGGAAAGAATCCATTTTCTTGAGGCCAGGCCAAGGGAGCCCACCAGTGCACGAATCCATGCACCAGGCCTCTAGTAAGAAGATAAATGTGTGTTGTTTTAAGCCACTAACGTGTGGTTGCAGCTGTGGGCTCAGTGGTGTCCTACATAAGCTGTGTGTGTGTGTGTGTGTGTGTGTGTGTGTGTGTGTGACCAATCGTGGGGGGAGGAGGTGGGGGATGGGGAAGGGGTCCCTGGTTTCTCCCAGGTTGCACTTCCTGTGGAGAAAAGTTCTGAAGAACAGCAGCATTTACCCTTTTGCAGTCCATCTGAGATGGCTTTGACCTCAGATTTCACCACCTCCTCAGCACCGTGGATGCCAATGCGCAGCTCTATCCAGGGCTCTCCCACGTGGTCCTCAAGCCACCTGCAGCCACTGTGGGATTGTCCCCAGGCTGTGGACAGCAGCAATGATAATGCTAGAAACAATTTGCTTAGCCCTTACTAAGCACAGGGCCCGTGCCCAGCAGTTTTCCCTGTATTATCTCACTTCAAGATCTCAAGAGCCCAAGAGGTGGCCGGTGTTACAAAGGGGACCCCAGGCACTGAGAGGTTCCGCAACCCACCTCCTGAGTGAAGAAATGAAGCTCAGAGGCAGTAACTAGTTTGACATCCCTGACAAAGAGGAGGCGGTAGGTGCAACCACGGCAGGGCTGGCCATCCTCAGGCCTATGCTCTTTCTGCTGTCAATCTTATTAAATAATAATTCCAGATTTTTAACTGCCCCGCCCCCCCCCCCCCCCCCCCCACCTTCCTCATTGCCACCGTGCTGAGCACATGTGGAGGTGGGAGAGGTGAGGAAAAACTCAAAACTTCTCCCGGAGGCTGGCTACTGCGATAGGTGTCCCTGCAAAGCCACCGTACTTTGCAGAGAGGAATTTTAGTCATGAGCGATGGGTGTTGTTCATCTAACTCAGATTGAGAGCCCCAGGTTGCGCGTCCTTCTGCTGAGAAATATAGCTTGTTATTAGGTTGCTTTGCCATTTGGTAAGGAATTTAAATGCCCCACCACGTCAATGAATGGCTATTAGTTTAGAACAGTGGTTCTCAACCTGTGGGTCACGACCCCTTTGGGGGTCGAGCGACCCTTTCACAGGGGTCGCCTAAGACCATCGGAAAACACATATATAATTACATATTGTTTTTGTGATTAATCACTATGCTTTAAGTATGTTCAATTTGTAACAATGAAATTGGGGGTCACCACAGCATGAGGAACTGTAGTAAAGGGTCTCGGCATTAGGAAGGTTGAGAACCACTGGTTTAGAAGCATGGTCTGGGATTTCCGCTTCTTTCTGAAGAAACCCTCAGGGGAACAGAAGGGACACGTGGAAGCTGCAGGTTAATTTTTGTGCCTGTGAAATTCCAGCACGGACGCAAATGAGGACAAACATGGTAATAGATACTGAGGTTAAACTGGCTGTGAGCATGCCACTTCTAAACTCACTTTAAAAATCAAATACATAGACAGCACACAAGCGCTGCTGTGGCACATGGAAAACACCATCACTTGCCCACAGTGTTGCTAGTGACGTTTTGAGCATTTGCTCAGTGGCAGGCACTGCTGGGAGGCTTCACAGACTGTGACATGTTCGTTCTCATGGGTGTGGCTCTGGCAAGCTGCTCCCACGATTCCCATCCTGCAGATGAGGAAACTGAGGCTAAATCCTTCTTTCAGTGCCTTAACAATAGGGGTGTCCAAGGAAGACATGGAATTTACTTTAACCCATCTTTTAAATGTGCCTCAATTGCCTTCTCCTCCTCTTTTCTCTTAATTTCACCCAGTTCCTATCTATCCTTCAGAGCTTAGAAAGTTGGTCCAGCATCATCCCCCCCAAGGCTGGTGAATGCCCCTGCTTCATGGCTCTGAAACACCTCCCATATGCCTGTCTTCAATGCCCTTCCCCACTGCAAGCCAGAGCTCCTCCAGGGAGGGGCAGGACCCCACTCTGCCCCCTCCCCAGCTCGGGGCACACAGTAGGTGCTTAGCGATTGCTTCTTGAATAGATGAGTGAGTGAATGAATGAAGCAAATGCAGAAAGCAAATTCATATTCAAAATCCAGCGTAGCTGTGTTTCCCACCCCGGCACCAGGACAATGGAGATGGTCCCTGTCTTTGCTGTTAGTGTGTCTGTTTAAGGTGCCACTCCTTTGAGCCTCTTTTCTCATCTACAAGATGGGGACACCTGTAGGAAGGGGGCGGTGCTGCCCCTCTCTCAGGGGGCCGAGGCAAGGATAGAGTTGATATTGTAGCATGTTAGAGCTGTGCCCAGCACAGACAACATGCTCAAACATGTTAATAGCAGCAACATTACGTATCATGATATATATTATCTATTTATCTAGATCATTGCTGTTTATGATAAGTGACATTGGTTTCCCACCTACCTCACATAGTACTGTGAAGTTTTATTTAAAAATAAACGTATTTGAGATTCAATGCAATCCCCATTAAAATACCAATGGCATATTTCACAGATCTAGAATGTACGTTCCAAAAATTCATCTGGAATAAAAAAAGACCTCGAATAGCTGCAGCAATCCTGAGAAAGAAGAACAAAGTAGGTGGGGTCGCAATACCAGATATCAAGCTGTATTACAAAGCCACTGTTCTTAAAACAGCCTGGTACTGGCACAAGAACAGACATATAAATCAATGGAATAGAATAGAGAACCCAGAAATCGACCCAAACCACTATGCCCAATTAATATTCGACAAAGGAGGCAAGAGCATACAATGGAGTCAAGATAGTCTCTTCAATAAATGGTGTTGGGAAAATTGGACAGATACATGCAAAAAAATGAAACTAGACCACCAACTTACACCATACACAAGAATAAACTCAAAATGGATAAAGGACTTAAATATAAGACTGGAAACCATAAAGATACTAGAGGAATCCATCGGCAGCGAAATCGCAGACATATGCCAAAAAAATTTCTTCACTGATACTGCTCCTAGGGCAATGGAAACTAAAGAGAAAATAAACAAATGGGACTACATCAAAATAAAAAGCTTTTGCACAGCAAAGAAACCATCAACAAAACAACAAGAAAGCCCACTGCATGGGAGAACATATTTGCTAATGTTATCACCAGTAAGGGTTTAAACTCCAGCATTTACAGGGAACTCATACAACTTAACAAAAGGAAGATAAACAATCCAATCAAAAAATGGGCAACAGACCTAAATAGACACTTTTCGAAAGAGGACATACAGAAGGCCGAAAGACATATGAAAACATGCTCAAAGTCACTAATTATACCAGAGATGCAAATCAAAACGACAATGCAGTATCATCTCACACCTGTCAGAATGGCTATCATCAACAAATCAACAAACAACAAGTGTTGGAGAGGATGCAGAGAAAAAGGAACCCTTTTGCACTGCTGGTGGGAATGCAGACTGGTGCAGCCACTGTGGAGAACAGTATAAAGTTTCCTCAAAAAACTAAAAATGGAACTCCCATTTGACCCAGTGATCCCACTTCTAGGAATATATCCCAAGAAGCTAGAAACACCAATCAGAAAGGATATATGCACCCCTATGTTCATAGCAGCACCATTTACAATAGCTAAGATTTGGAAACAGCCTAAGTGCCCATCAGCAGATGAGTGGATTAAGAAACTGTGGTGCATCTACACAATGGAATACTATACTGCGGTAAAAAACAAGGAGTTCCATTTGCAACAGCATGGATGGAACTGGAGAGCATTATGCTAAGTGAAATAAGCCAGTCAATGAAAGAAAAATACCACATGATCTCACTCATTTGTGGAATATAGTGAACAACATAGGCTGATGAAAAGGGATAGATCCAGAGACAGAGAAGCAGCGATAAGACTGTCAAACCTCAGAGGGAAAGTAGGGGAGGGTGGGGGTAAGGGGGAGAAATCAACCAAAGGACTTGTATGCATGCATATAAGCCAAACCAATGGACACAGACAACAGGGGGGCGAGGGCATGAGTGAGGGAGGTGATTATGGAGGGACTGAGGTCAAATATGTAATACCTTAATCAATAAAGAAATTAAAGATTGAAAAAAAAATAAACGTATTTGATTTTTTAAAGTGAGTTAAAAATAATGCAGTATCTGTGTGGTGGTACCCGGCTCTGGTCTAAATCCTGAGGTGGGACGGTAACTCAGTTTGGGGCAGCTTCTACAATCGAGCCCTGGTCGCTGGGGACAGGACCACTGCCCCCATGTGGCCTGGAGCCTGGGAGGGCGGAGGCTTTGTGAAGAGCCCGGATGCGCTGCCACCAGGCCTTGCCCACCTTGCCTGCTCTGAGGGTGCTCTTCTGGCCCAAACCTGGGCTGGTATTTTTAGCACGAACGCACCCTCCACCGCCTCCTACACTCTGACCAAATTTAGAAATCTCAAGAGGTCTTTGCACTTCCAAGCCCCCATAGGAGCAATGAATGAACAGGCCTCCTGTCCAGCCAGAGCCAACGCTCATGCTTGCAGGGAAGCCCCAGACTCATTGCACAGCGAGAACAAGTGAGTTGCAGGACCGCTTATGTGGTCTGGGTCTACTGCAAATCATGCATGTGTATCTGGACGCACAGCCGGAGAGGGGCGTGGAAGGGGCTGCTAACAATGGGAATGCAGGGATGGGGAGGGGCGGTCAGGCTGTTTAACGAAAGTGTGTATTGCTTCTTAAATTTGAAAACTTTGAGCAGCAGAACGTTTATATCCCGAGATTGAAAAGCCTCAAACCACACGTGCGTGTGGGATTCCCCAGTTAACCAAGGACTTCTAAGGCTGTGTGTTGGGGCCCCTCGCTGTTTCTGAAGATCTGACACCCACCATCTCTTTCTTCCCTAGAGCAACTCAGATGCTCTGGTGCACCTGGTGCTGTCTCCACCCCCAGCCCCGGGAGGGGCGTGGCTAGTGATGGCCAATTGGAACACGACAGCCCCTGGTTCCTCAGGGCTGGGTCTGGCCTCCAGCAGGGAGATTCCTGTGGACATTGTGGAAATGGAGAGCCCATTACCCCCTGCTGAAGAGCTACTGTGGGACCTTCTTTCACATCAACCAATTCATTCCCAGGCTTGTCTGAACAGAGATTAGGTCCTTCCAAGCAAAGGAGGTGGCACAGCTATGAAGTTACACATGCTGATGGCTGAATTATCAGGAATTTTGCATATTGGTTGTTAAACACGGCCAATATTAAAATTAAACATATGAAGTGAATGATATTAAACATCCTATATAATAAAAGGCTAATATGCAAATTGTCCCCTTGACCAGGAGTTTGACCAGGGGAGGGGCTGGCTGGTCAACGGCCCGTGGCCCCTCCCCCTAGTTGGCCCCGCCCCCAATCAGCCCAGCTCCCCAGATTGGGGGCGGGGCTGGACAGCCTCCTGTGTCCCCTCCCATCAGCCAGCCCAGATTGGGGTGGGCCAGTCAGACTCCACCCGCACACAAATTCATGCACCGGGCCTCTAGTATAAGTAATAAATGCTCAGAACTTATCACTCCTTAATTATTTCTACACTTTACCGTTATCCATGCCTGTGGAGTTATTTACCTGTATTGTCTCGGGATAGTGGAAATACTGCATAATGGTGCGTGCCTGTGTCTCCTCCCACTCCATGCAATGAGTCACTCTGGCAGCTTGAAACCGCGCCATGGTGGGGGTATTTACATCATGGGAGTCGGCAAACACGACAGTTAGGGCCCCTCCCCCGCCTGCCCCAAGCTGTTGTTAAACATTTACTAACAGAACAGAGGCCTGATAAAAGGCAGGTCTTGTCTGCTTTTCAGGAGCCCCAAGTAATAGGAAGAAGAGATCATAAGTATCTTTAGGGCAAGAACCACACCTCAGCTCTCTTGGTTTCCCCAACATCAGCCAAGGCATTCAATTATGTATATTGAATAACTTAAGCAATCGGAGTCCAGGAAGTCAAGGGCTGCATCTGTGGTTACCTAGTGTTGGGGTAGGGACCCGAGCACAGCTTTTACTTTACTCCAGATCCTAGTCAAGAAAGAATAGATAACCTGAATAGTCCCGTGGTCATTAAAGAAATAGTATTTACAGTTAAAACTTTCTAACAAAGAAAACCCCAGAACAGGTGGCTTCACTGGTAAATACTACCATTCAAAGAAGAAATCATCACAATTTACACACACTTCTAGAAAACAGAAGAGGAGAGAAGACTTCCCGACTCATTTTATGAGGCTAGCATTGCCCTAATACCAAATATACTACAAGAAAAGCACCTGTAGACCAATGTTGCTTGAGAACATAAATGAAAGAATTCTCAACAAAATATTATCAAATCAAACCCAGCAAAATATAAAAAGGATAATACGTTATAACCAAGTGATGTTTATTTTGGAATGCAAGGCTGGTTCAACACTAGAAAATCAGTCATTGTAATTCATCATATCAGCAGATAGAGCAAAAGAAAATAATCTTCTTAAGCACTTGACAAAATTTAACATCCATTCATGATGAATTCTCAGCAAACTGGTAGAAAAAGAAATGTCCTCAACCTGATAAATGGCTTTACAAAAAACCTACAGCTAACATCATACTTAATGGCAAAAATGTCAGGCTCTTCCCCTAAACTGGGAACAGGGCAAGGTGTCTCCTATTCAACATCCTACTGGAGGTCCTAGCTACTGCAATATGGTGAGAAAATACAAGCAAATTGGAGAGGGAAAAATAAAATTTGTGTCTCTATTTGCAGATGGCATGATTGTCTCTCTAGAAAACACCAAGGAATCTACCAGAACTGATAACAAGTGAATTTAGCAAGATTGCAGGGTATAAGGTCAACATACAAAACTCAGCTGTCTTACTCTATGCTAGCAATGAACAATAGGAAATAAAAAATTAAAAAGAGTACAATAACAATAATATTCCCCCCCTCCCGCCAAAAAATAAACACATGAAAAACTTTGGTATATATCCAACATCTGTGCAAGATCTGAATGCTGAAAACTATAAAATGAGGAAACAAGGATGAAAGAAATCAAAGAAGATGTAAATAAATGGAGAGATACCCTGCATTCACGGATTGAAGACTCAATATGGTTAAAATGTTAACTGATCTATAAATTCATCTCTCCTGCCAAATTCCAGCAATCTTTTCCTGTACAAGTCAACAAGTGTGTTTGAAAGTTTACATTGGAAGGCAAAACAATCTAGAATAACCAAAACAATATTGTAAAAGAACAATGTTGGAGGACTCACATTTCCTGATTTTGATGCTGACTATAAAGCTACAGTAATCAAGACAGTGTGGTACCCATGAAGGGCGGATCGGTGCAACAGAACGGAGTCCAGAAATAGACTCCCACATGTGGGGCCAATTTACTTCCAACACAGCTGCAGAGGGAATGAGATGGACAAGGAGTTTTTTTTCAATAAATGGCGCTGGAACAACTGGTCACCCACATGTGCAAAAAGTGAACCCCAATCCACACCTTGCATCATAAACAAAATTGGACTCAAAAAGGATCACAGACTTAAATGCAAAACACAGAATTATAAAACTTCTAGGAGTATACCTAGGGAAAAAAATCTTTGTGACCTTGAGTTATGCAAAGATTTCTTCAATAGGACACTAAAAGGGTGATTCATCAAAGGAAAAAAGATAAATTAGAGTCCATCGAAACTTTAAAAAAAAAAATCTGCTGTTTGAAAAACACTGTTACCAGAATGAAAAGAGGAGACACGGACTAGGAGAAAATATTTGCAAAACATATGTCTCATCAAGAACTTGTGTCCAGAATCTATAAATAACTCTCAAACAACCTAATTTTTAAAAAAATGGTTAAAAGATTTGACCAGACGTTTCACTGAAGAAGATATGCAGATGGCAAATGAGCCCATGGAAAGCTTTTCAAAGTTACTATTACTAGTCAAATGGAAATTAAAACCACAATGTATGAGCACAGCAAACCCAATAGGATGACTAAAAACAAAACAGCAAAACAAACCTGACGATGCCAAGTGGCATGTGGGTGCTGGGCAGCTGGCACGCTCAGACCTGGCTGGCTGGAACCAGAATGGTGCATGCCCTTTGGGAACAGGTTTGGGAGTTTTTTATAAAATTAAACATAACTCCACCTGATGACCCGGAAGTCTCACTTAAAGAGGAATGAAAATATATGTTTGCACAGATCCTGAACACAAATGTTTATGACGGCTTTATTCATAGTCTAGTGGGAACCATTCCCATGCCCTTGAACTCTGCATGGGTAAACGGGTTGTGGACTGTCCATACAATGGAATATTACTCTGCCATGAAATGAACAAGAGGTCAACCAGCAGCAGGACTGGATCTCAGATGAGTCTGTCTATATCATATTCCGGTGGTTACTAAGGGCTGGGAGTAGGACACGAAGGATGTTGGGGTGATGGAGATGCTCTATGACTTGATTGTAGTGATGGGTACATGACCATTCATTTGTCAGAACTCAGAGAATTATACACTTAAAAAGAGGGTGGGGGATTTTACTGAATGTAAGTTATACCTCAAAAAATTAAAAAATGTTTAACAAAAAAAAGATGTATTGTTGGAAACTAGCACTAAGAAGAATTGCGATACCCATTTAATTTAGATAACAAGTTGTGATGAGTAAACTAATTTCTATTTGCCCAACATTTGAGGGCCTCACCTTCCCATGACTAATGTCTGATTCTTCATGGAATTTAAAAAATATGAGCAGGTATCTACCTGTACTCATCCATCCACCCATGCTGGGGTTGTCCCGTCTGTCACAATAAGGGGTAAGAATCATGTTTAAGAAGAACCAGCGTTCTCCTTCTGCCGGGCCCCGTGTACCGAGAGGAGCGTTACCTGACACAGGACACACACGCTTGCGCGGTCAGACACGTGCATTGTGAAACGGTCCCTGCCCCCGCGACGCCGTCATCGTCGCCGGAGCAGACCTCCTGGACGGTCAGCAATCCTGGATCTTCTCGCTGTCCCTCTCCTGTCACGGTTGTGCCTGACACCGTCACAGCTGCCGCGCTTGCTCCCCGTTCCCTGAGTTTGCCATCTCAGTGCCAAGCCATGGAGGAGGCTGGCGAGTCCCACAACACAGGTCACGTGTTGCTTCTGGAAGCTCTGCCTCTTTCTGTTCCCGCTGGGACGGTGAGCGGTGGACAGGCCACTGGAGAGAGGCTGCGTTCTGTTCTGGGGAGAACCCGAGAATGGAAGCTATGGCTGCTGCAGAACATTCGCATCTCTAGTTTTCCCAGCATGCGTGAGAGCAGGGGAGGACCGAAGCCTGGAGAGCAAGAGGCCCCGGAGCTCGCTTTGCAACAAAACTGGAAAATGCTGATTCTCCGGGGCCACCCCCATGCTAATTCACGGGCCTGGGGGTCCAGGAGTTTGGTTTCTATAAGCTCCCCAGGTAATCCCAATGCCCCGAGAGCATTCTGAGCCACTGCTGTCCAGGGCCTCGAAGGAGCTGGAGTGTTCCCCAGGATGACGGAGCTGGATGAAGGTCGGGCATGTTGAGTGGTGGGAGGAGTACAGAGCCACGCTGCAGGAGGAGGAGCCCTGAGGCCCAGGAGGACGGAGTGAAGGTGACCAGTGCAGGGACAAGTGCACACCCAGGTGACAGGTGCTGCAGCCCTCGTGGGAGGCACCCCGAGGACTGGGTGTCGCCTGTAGACAAAGTGACCAATGATGATTGATTTAAAGTAACTCACTGTCAAGCACGCTGTTTTCTGTTATCACTTTACGGATTCTGCTGGTTCAGGCCTTGGGATGTAATTATACCGATGATCAGGATGAGTCTTTTGATCAGTGACCTTTGTCATACTCCACGAGCAGGAAATGGCAACAAGGTGCCTTTCAGCTCTTTGGTTGCCCCTAAGAGGAACGTGTCACCCCGTGGCCAGCTTCCAGTCATCCTGGCTCAGTTAGGAGGTTTTGGTTTTTTTAATCCTCACCCAGGATACTTTTTCCATTGATTTCTAGAGAGAGTGAAAGGAAGGGGGAAAGAGAGAGAGAGAGAGAAACATCGACGTGAGGAAGACACATCGATTGGTTGCCTCCTGCACGAGCCCCCACCAGGGCTGGGGAACCTGCACCTGAGGTACGTGCCCTTGACAGGGAATCGAACCCACAACCTTTCAGTCCTCGGACGGAGCAAAACCGGTGGGCTAAGAGGTCTTTTTACTGCGGTTTTGTCTCCGCACGCATGGTGAGCGACCTCTACGGTATTCTACCTGCAACTGCTGAGGAAAAAAGGGATTTATGTCGTTTGAAATCCTAGATGGTGCATACTATAAAGACAATGACTTAAAGGCCAGGCCTTGGAAATGATACAAACCTACTAAAGTAACATCATAAACTAGGATGCCACTTAAAATCTGTTTTATCAGATATACTCAATCAAAAATAAACTGCAATATGCCCTGGCCACTGTGGTTAAGTGGTTAGAGCAGCAGCTCACTCACCAAAGGGTCCCAGGTTCGATTCCCAGTCAAGGGCACATACCTGGGTTCCAGGTTTGATCCTGGTCCCAGTTGGGGTACGTGCGGGAGGCAAACAATTGTTGTGTCTCTCTCACGTCGAGGTTTCTCTTTCTCCTTCCCTCCCTCCCTTCCACTTCCTCTAAACATCAATGGAAAAAAATATCCTCAGTGAGGATTAAAAAAAAATAAACTGCAACAAAAGGATCAGCAAAATGTAGATGAAGCTGGCTGGTTAAGCCAATGTCCTAAGGCTTGAATTCAACGTGTTTAAGTATGACTAGCACTGCCCATTAATGACAGAGTCATAACGCATACATTAAGTATCCCCGAGGTTTTCCATGGTTACCAAAAACACCACATTGATGCTGGAAATGACATCTGCAAAGGTGCCATGTTCAGTAGTAGCTGTCGGACTTTACAATATCAACTTTCTTCTTAGTTCCGCAGGACTAACCCTCCGCTGGGAGCCGCCCGGTCAGTGGCTGACTGCAGGAATGCAGGCTTCAGCCAGGTCCTAGGTTTGTTTAAAAAGCATCCTTTACATAGTAAAACTGTTGTCAAACAATGTTGTAATTTAAACACCCTCCCCCCAAACAGAGACGTTAAATTGTGCAAGAGGTATACATTCCAGAACGATTTCCTGTGGGTCGCAGAGCTATTTTAAGCTGAAGCGTTCCCGTTCCGAAGGTGGCTCAGTCCCCAGGCGTCTGAACTCAGGGCCACCACACCGTCCTCACCTCCAGGTTTTGTAAAGGCCCCTTTCTTCACGTGGCAAAGTCAAGTGCAATAAACGCTCCTGCTACGAATAAGAGCAAACCATTTTTCACCTTTCTCTATGGTACGACATTGATCACGCCAACGTGGGAGAGTTTGTTACAACTTGGCCATTCTTATCAGAGTCTCCGATAGCTGAAGGTGTGTCTCCCTGGTTGGGAAGGAGGGCCGTTGGAGGAGGAGGGTGGAGGGGAGACACAACTGCCCTCTTGTGGAGACTGCTGTCATCGCTCCTGCCACAGAAATCGAATGCACTAGTAGTTACTGCACTTGACGAACAAACGAGTTTCTCCTTTTATGCAGGTGTTTGGTGGGAGTCTGGACACATAATATAGAATCAAAGCCCATCATCTGAATTTCATTCTACATCACATGTCATCAGGTGTTATACACGCAAAACACTGCAAATCCCTTACAAAAGACAGCTTATGAGGAGGTGTTGATGTTGTTAGATACCAACTGGGCTTGCAGTTTCAAACATGTTTTTTGTTGTTAATCCTCACCCGAGGATATTGTCCCATTGACTTTTAGAGAGAGTGGAAGGGAGGGGGAGAGACAGAGAGAGGGACACAGTGATCGGCTGCCTCCCACACGAGTTGAGGCCAGGGATCGCAACCGAGGAACATGCCCTTGACCAGCCCGAACCCGAGACCCTTCAGTCCGCAGGCCGACCTCTATCCACTGAGCAGCCCAGCCAGGGCTAAACATGTTTATCGGTTCTCTTTAAATTTAAAAATGTTTAATTGTAGTAAAATACACAACATAACATTTACTATTTCAACTATCAGTGGGCAGTTCAACAGCATTGGGTACATTCACGCTGTTGTGCAACCATCAGGAACTCTGTCATCTTCCCACACTGAAGCTCTGCACCTATGGAACACTAGCACTCCATGCCCCCGCTCCCAGAACCTGCCATTCTCCCTTCTGTCTCCAGGAATTTGACTACCCTGGGTCCCTCATATAGGTGGAATCATACAGTGTTTGTCTTCTTGTGTCTGGCTTATTGCATTTAATGTGATGTCCTCAAGGCTCATGCATGCTGTAGCAGGTGTCAGAATGCCTTCCTTTTTGAGGCTGAGTGCTATTCTATTGTATGGATGGACCACGTCGTTACTGACCCATCCATCCATCCATCCATGCACATTGGGTGGCTTCCGCGTATTGGCTACTGTGAATAGTGCTGCTATGACCATGGGTGTGCAAATATCTCTTCAAAGCTCTGCTTTCAATCTTTTAGGTGTACACCCAAACTGCTGGGTCACAGGGTGGTTCTATTTTTAATTTTTTGAAGAACTGCCCTACCATTTCCCATAGGGGCTGCACCATTTTACATTCCCACCAACGGTGCACAAGAGTTTTGATTTTTCCACATCTTCATCAGGGGGAAAAAAGACATTTTTAGGAACCACCACACACATTTTATAACAAAGATAACTTTAAGTCATTTTATTGAGTTATGCAAAACATCTTTAAACAATAGTAAAAAAATAAGAAACAATTACAAAAGTTCAAATAGTCAGAATGGTAGCAGATAACAGACTATGTCTCACTATGTGAATTCAATGGTTTGTTGTTATGAAAAGAATATAACGCCCTCCCACAGGCTCACCTTGTCCAGCGCTTCTGACGGGATATTTTTAACAACAGATCAGCATTTTAAGAATTTGAACTGAGCTAACAAGATGGGAGATATTCTTAAACAATGTAGTCACGGTGTAATCATGGTGATGTACACTGTAACGTCTCATATTTTTATTTGTCAATTATACCTCAATTAAACTGGAAAAAAAAAGAACTTGAATTTAGGACCCATCATTGATTTTAAACTCTGGGGAGAAAATTTCACAGCAAAAGCAAGTGCTGAGCTCAGAAGAAAAATGTGACTCATTATGAAGATAGGAACTAGTTAACTTTAATTCTGGGCATTTCACATGCTGTTCGAAGATGGGAAGGTCTTCAAAGACTCATTGTTTACAGGGGGCTCTAAAAAAGTACAAATTCTTCTCCAGTACACATTTTCATGACCAGGATTTTGTTTTTTCTCTACCAATTATTTTGAAAACATAAAGTGGTTTTAGCAGAACAAACAGGTGATGAACTGATATGCTGATGAGCAATAATGGGAAGTAACCAGGGTGATTTCCTTCCAGCCAAAGAACACAATTCAGAAAGCACACAAAAATCTAAATGCAGACTTTGCTCAGACACTGAGGTGAAATAGGTTAAGCATTACTTTCTAGTTGAATTTAGAGTTTCTCATTTTCCACTTAGTTTTTTGGGGTATAATATTAAGGTTCTTTGTGTTGAATCTAAAACTCATTAAAAGTATTATGACGGCTTTAAATTTTATGGAAAATTCATCTGTACAAAAAAGGATATAAAATTTATATTTTATGTTTAAAAATTGTAATATTAGAACTATCACGGGCATGTACAATTCAACATAAAGTTTTCCAGCTTTGACTGTTGGCCGAAGCACTCAATAGTCTGTGCTACGACAGCAATAGGTATTGTCCAAAAATCACTGCTCATTCATTGTGGGCCACTTTGGCCAAAATCTAGTGAATGAATTCATGGGTTTGGGATTTTATCCCTCAATTCAAGATGTGGGCCTCTTATAAAACACCTGCAATGTTTTCTGTTTTAATTTTGTAAATATTCAGTGAAAAACAGGCAAACAATTCTAGGCACTGCCTCCAGCTTTGGAAAAAACGATGGCTGCCCAGCGTCACAAACTTCACTGTTTCACAGAGGACGCCAAGCGCCCCAACCCGCCTGAGGATGGCGCGCTGTGAGAATGGCCCGAGCGCCTCACTCGTTCAGCATGCTGAGGACCATCTCGCAGGTCAGGTCTCCATCCAGGTCCTTTCTTCCGGCTGTGGTCTCCCCGAAGTTGACAGGAGTCATCTCTCCTAGGTACTGGTCACCCCTCACCATGGAGGCCTCCTCGGCCTCCCAGGCAGCGGCTTCTGGGGGGGGCGGGGGGGGTGTTGGGGGGTGGGGAGAAAGGCACAGGGTTGACACATTTAAAATAAGGCCAAGAAGTCAGTGCAAATGTATTTTGATTGTTAGCCGAGCAGCACTGTTTTTAGAAAGCAATGTTTCTGTGGATGGACAGGACGATGAGTCTGCTCTCTGTCAGGGTCTCTATCAGCCCTGCCTCTGTCAGGGTTTCTCCACCTCAGCTCTACAGCTGTTCTCCGTTGTGGGGCTTTAAACACAATCCCGCGCATTTAGGTGAAGTCACACATCTACACAGATGTTTTCAGGTCCCTCCCACTTAGAGCCCAGGTCCAGGTGGCCTGGTCTTGGGCTTGCTGTTGGATTCCACCTGGTTTGTCGCCTCCAATAAACGAGTGTACCTGGCGTGGGTTGAATCGCTGCCCACCCCCCCAAGTTGTGTCCACACCCTAACACCCGACCTGCGTGTGACCTTTTTGAAATAAGGGTCTTTGGAGAGGTAATTAGGGACCTCGAGATGAGATCATCTCAATTTTCTAGGCAGACCCTCAGCCATGACAAGGGCTTTATAAGAGACAGAAAAGGTAAGGACAGAGAGACTGGGGTGATGCAGCCAAGAGCCAAGGAACGCTGGGGCCACCAGAAGCTGGAAGAGGCAGGAGGCCCCGACCCTGGAGCCTCCGGAGGGAGAGGGCCTGGCCACGCCTCCGTTCAGGATGTCTGGCTCCAGACTGTGGGGGTCTGTCACCTCCTGGTCCAAGCCCCCCAGTTTGTAGTTGTTACTGCAGCACCTCCGGTGCGAACACAGCGCTCAGCAACCCACGGCTCTGCTGAGGGAGCTTCAGGGACAGGAGGGCGGTGGGCATCCAGCCTCACCAACGTGCCCCCAGGAACCCATGTGGTGGGGGGTGTGGACTCCGCCCAGGGCTCCCCAGTCCCTCCCTACTCCAACCTCACTGCAGCCCTGAGAGGGGCAAGTGACCAGGCTGCTTCCCCGCTGACCACACGGGGCCAAATGGAGCTCAAGACCTGCCCCCAAGTGTGCTCCCCGCAGAACGCTCAGCACCCAGGGAAAGGTACAGCGAGCACATCATGGTCAAAGTCAACCCCAATATGTTTAAAACGAGGTACCGTATTCGTCTTCCTCCTTCGGGACCGCCCACATCCTCGCCTCGGTCCGTCCTCCTGCTCCGGGGGCCGCGGCCGCACACTTCCCCGCGTGTCTCTGCATGTTCGCCTGCGGGGAGCACACACGCTGAGCCCGAGGAAGGCGTTCAGTGCGCGGTCTGGACGCGCTGTGGCCACGGCGGCGCGTGCCTCACACTCTTACACAAAAGGGTGGCTTTGTAAAGGTGACCCTTTCTGTTGTGTAGGCCGAGCCAAAAGCAGGCGAATTTTGGATAGTTCTTTGTAACAGAGTCAAAATGGACTTTTCTAGATTGCTTCTACTCTCCGAGGCGAGGCTTGATATTAAACCAGAAATTCAATGTATTGGTCGGTTTTATGAAAACCAATAAAAGACCAGAGCTATCACGGCCCTGCCAGCGTCTCGCCTGCCCAGCTCTGAGTTATGAACACGCGAACAGCAATCAGGTTACAGTGGGGGTCTGTCCTGGGCGAGCCTCGCAGCGATATATTCTTAGGTAGGAACACTGCGGAGGATTTGGCATCAGGCAGAAAACCTTCACTATCTGAAAAGCCCATATGCTAATGGCAGATACCAGTGACATGCCATTAAATTTGCTGATTACATAAAATTTCCATTTTGACTTCAGGATGGGGCTTCCCGGGCTGATGGGTGGCGGAAGGAGGATTCACATATGACAGAGGGGGAAGGTCACAGCGGGTTATTGGAACTCTGTGTGGTGTTTGTGCACAGGGGCCGGCGCGCTGTGGCCGAGGGCCGCCTGGCCGGCCGACGGCTTCTGTACAGCACGTGCCCTGGGACAAGCCACATCCCTTCATTTACGAACAGCCACCTCCGGCTGCGTTCGTGCTTTAACCTCAGACGCGAGCAGTTGGGGCGGAGAGGGTCTGCCTGGTGTGAGGAGCTGGAATAGTCACTGTCTGGCCCTTCACGGAAAAGCCCGCCAGCCCCTGGTTTGCACGGTGGTGATGGGCACACGGAGCCTCTCAGGCCCAGGATGCCCTTGAGGATAAAGGGCGATGGTCCCTTCCCCAGAAAAGTGCAAAGACATGTGCACGCCTCACTCTCCCTACAACCTCGTCAAGCTCGCGGTTAAGAACGTCTCACATCGGTTTTGAATGAACAAAAAAGTCAAATGTAAACACGCCCAGCCTTTAAAAAGCAGGTGGAGGAACCGACAGGACACCCAGGCTGTTCAGGACTCAGGGGGCGAGGTCGTGTGACAAACCCTGTGCTGGAGAGAAGCTGCTCCTGGGAGGACCCAGCATCCCCAGTGCAGAGCAGCGTCTTCCCGGGAGGAAGGGGACCTGCCTGTGACGTCCTGGGACGATTGTGTGTTGAAGCACGGAAGCTTGTTGCCCTGGCTGGTGTGGCTCAGCTGGTTGGACCATTGTCCTGTACACGGAAGGGTGGCGGGTTTGACTCCCAGTCAGGGCACATTCCTGGGTTGTGGGTTTGGTCCCCATTCTGGGTGGGTGCGGAAGGCAACCCATTGATGTGAGGGAGATGGCGAGTCTTCATATACCCCCTGCCCCACATCTGCACACCTTCCCCCGCTATCAACATCCCCCACCTGATGGTACATCCTATATAATAAAAGACTAATATGCAAATAGACCAAACGGCAGAATGACCTGTTGTTATGATGCACACTGACCACCAGGGGGCAGATGCTCAATGCAGGAGCTGGCACCTGGTGGTCAGTGCACTCCCACTGGGGAGCACTGCTCAACCAGAAGCCGGGCTCTCCTACCTCCGTGGCAGCGCTAAGACTGCCTGACTGATGGGTGGGGAGTGAGCCTAAGCCGTCAGTCGGACATCCCCTGATGGCTCCCGGACTGCGAGAGGGCGCAGTCCAGACTGAGGGACCCTTCCCCCCATCATGGGTGCACAAATTTTGTGCACTGGGCCTCTAGTTTGTTATAACTGATGAACCTACACTGACACGTCATCATCACTCAAAGTCCACAGTTTACCTTAACGTTCGCTCTTGGTGTATGTTCTATGGATTTGGACAGATATATATAATGACATGTGCCCATCATGTATCATACAGAGTAGTTTCACGGCCCTAAAAATCCTCTGTGCTTCGCCCATTCATCCCTCCCTCTCCCACTCTTGAAAACCAGTGGTCTTTCCTGTCTTCATAATTTTGCCTTTTCCAGAATGTCATATAGTTGAAATTAAATAGCATGTAGCTTTTCAGATTGACTTCTTTCACTTAGTACTGTGCACTTAAGATTCTCCAATGTCACCTGGCTGGTTGAGCATCAATCTATGAACCAGGAGGTCACAGTTCGATTCCCAGGTTGTGGGCTCAATCCTCAGTAGGGGATGTACAGGAGGCAGCCGATCAATGTTTTTCTCTCATTGATGTTTCTATCTCTCTCTCCTTTCCTCTCTCTGGAATCAATAAAAACATATTTTTTAAAAAAGCAACAGCAGAAAACGCTTTTTAAAAGATTCCTCCATGTCTCTCCATGGCCTGACAGCTCCCTTCTTTTTAGTGCTGGGTGATATTCCATTGTCCAGAGGGACCACAGTTTAAGTGCCCATTCACCTACCGAAGGACATCTTGGTGGCTGCCAAGCTTTGGCTATCATGAATAAAACTGCTATACGTATCCACCAGTAGGTGTTCCTGTGGACATAAGCTTTCAGCTCCTTTGGGTAAATACAAAGGAGTGTGACTGCTGGATCGTATGGCAAAAAAATATGTTTAGTTAAGAAACTGCCAAAGTGCCTGGTGAGGCTCAGACGGCCCTGGTGAGGTTGAGACTACTCCAGTGAGGTTGGGACAAATAAAGGGGACCAGTATGGACTGATGTACAGGGGTAGATACAGAAGCAGAGCAACATTGAACAGAATGTTAAACTACAGTGGGAAGCCTGGGGAGGGTTGGGGGGGATTAAGAGACCAACTGAAGGACTTATATGCATGCATATAAGATTAACCAATGGACACAAGACACGGGGCGGAGGGGGCGGGGGAATGTCAAGGGGGGGAAAAAAGGAGACATATGTAATACTCTTTGTAATACTTTAAGAAATAAAAATTATTAAAAAAAAAAAAAAAAAGAAACTGCCAAAGTGTCTTACAAAGTGTCTATACCAGTTTGTGTTCCCACCAGCAATGCTTTTTTAAAAAATATGTTTTTATTGATTTCAGAGAGAGGAAGGGAGAGGGAGGGAGAGAGGGAAACATCAGTGATGAGAGAGAATCATTGATCGGCTGCCTCCTTCTGGGGATTGAGTCCGCAACCGGCATGTGCCCTGACTGGGAATTGAACCATGACCTCCTGGTTCATGGGTGGACATTCAACCTTTGAGCCACACCAGCTGGGCTTATTTTATTTTTATTTATTTGTTAATGCTCCTTAGAGAATATGTTTCCATTGATCTTTAGAGAGAGTAGAAGGGAGGGGAGAGAGACAGACAGACAGATAGACAGGGAGGGAGGGAGAGAGAGAGAGAGAGAGAGAGAGAGATATCAATGTGAAAGAGATACATGTGGGATACAATCCAGGAACATGCCCTTAACCGGGAATCAAACCCATGACTCTTTGGTGCCTGGGCCAGCGATCTAATCACTGAGCAGGCCAGCCAGGGCTTCACCACTTTAACCCAGCAGCAGCGTCTGAGAGCCCCTGTTCCCAGCTCTTTCATGGTGTGTTCTGTCAGCTAGTTTGTTTGTGAATCCTGGCGCCGGAGGATATTTTTCCATTGATTTTTAGGGAAAGTGTGAGAAAGAGGGAAAGACAAAGGGAAACATTCATGTGAGAGAAACACATCGATTGGTTGCCTCCTGCCTGCACCCTGACCAGGGCCCAGGCCGGGGAGGAGCCTGCAACACGGGTACATGCCCTTGGCCAGAATCAAACCCAGGACCCTTTGGTCCGCAGGCTGACGCTCTAAAGTCTATCCACTGAGCAAATAGGCTAGGACCGCTATGGCTTCTTTCGTTGTAGCGATCACAACAGCTGGTTCTAGGGGTATCTTTACTGTGATGTTGATTCGGATTTCCCTGGTAACTAATGATGCCAAGGATGTCTCATGAGCTTCTTCGGAGAAGTGTCTGTTTAGAAGTGTCTGATTTTAATTGGTTATTTGAGCTTTTTATTATTATTAAGTTGTAAGAGTTTTTTTATACATTCCAGATGTAAATCCAAATATCTTCCTTCTTGAATGAAAGACAAAGTTTGAAAGCTTCTGATTCCACGCTTTGAGGGACACTATGAGGCCAACTCACTCTGTTCTCCGCTTTCTGTTTCTCTCACCAGAGGGCGCTCTGCACAATGTTAACTCCATAGGAATGCTCCTTTTTGGAGCTTTGCCGTGGCTTTTATTTGACATTTTGAACTACTGGCAGTAACACTCCAGAATTATCCCACTATGCTACCTACCAGAACACACAGCTACCCTACTTTTCAAGAGAAAAAAGTTTTCCTCCATAAAAATAGTCAATTCAGATAACTCAAACTTTCGTAAAGTTAGCGTGGAGCATCCATTATCTAAGGACCTAGCTAACCATATGTGTGTGTGTACGTGTGTGTGTGTGTGTGTGTGTGTGGGGGGGGGGTTAAGTGTCCACACATTCTTTGTCACTCTTCCTTTCTAAAGGGACCTCTTGTCCCACCTTTGAGTATGGGCTGGGCTCAGTGATTCGTTTCTAATGAATAGAAGTAATGTTGTCACTTTTAAGACCAGGTGACAAAGGCTCGGTGGCTTCCCCCTCGCACACTGGAGCAGTCCAATGGAGAGGTGCGTGTGCCCAGGAACCAAGGCCTGTGCCCACCTCCACAGAGTGGCTCCCCAGCCGGGGCCAGCCTTCAGAGGTACAGCCCCGCCAACACCCTGAGGCAGCCTCATGGGGGCCGGCAGCCAGAGCCACCCAGCCAAGGGTGAGCCACAGGACTGGAGGTCAGACATGTTTGGTGCTATAAGCGTGAGGCAATTTGTTAGGCCGCAAAGAGAAAACAAATACAACACCCCAAAAGAATAAAGCGGAAAGGTAAGTGGTTTGCTGAGCACAGTATCAACAGCACTATATTAAGACCATCTGTGAGCCCTGGCTGGTTCGGCTCAGTGGATAGAGCGTCAGCCTGCGGACTGAAGGCTCCTGGGTTCGATTCTGGTCAAAGGCACATGCCCGGGTTGCGGTTGCAGGAGGCAGCCAATCAATGGTTCTCTCTCAGCACTGATGTTTCTATCTCTCTTTCCTTCTCCCTTCCTCTCTGAAATCAATGATTATATATATAATATATATATATATATATAATTGATTATATATATAATCAATTATATATATATATATATATATATATATATATATATATATATATATCCACCTGTGAAACATTTTGAAAATTGCATTCTGCCTGTGAAGAAGCCTAAATTGCATTCACTTTCTAAGTGTCACACTACAACTAGGGATTCCTCCTGCATTGTCGTGCGCCTGGGAACTCCCTAAAAGTATTTGCAAGGCTTTGTTTGCAGGACTGTCTTTCTGGAAGAAGGAGAGACCGCACTTTGATAGATTGTCAAGCGTCCTGCAACTACCAGCCCCTTTCCCAAGGCACAGCGGTGGCTACCTGGCAGGTTCATAACTGGGGTTGAGTCCGGAGAGAGACCCTGGGCCTGGGAGGAAGCGGGTCCTTTCAGGGAGACGGATGGCGCTGGGGTGCTTACCCAGCGGGAGAAGCCTTTCCGGCACTGGGGGCATTCGTGCACGGCCGGCGGGGAGGCAGCGTGGCACTTCCTGACATGGGCGCTCAGGAGTTCCTTCTTTGCGAAGCGCTGGCTACAGGACGGGCAGGCGAACGGCTTCTCTCCAGTGTGGGTCTGGGTGTGAAGCGCCATGCGGCGCCCCTGGAGGGAAGGGGGCGGGGGGGGGGGGGCGGGGACGGCCGTCAGCTCTTTACAGGAATGTTTTGTGTCAGACATTATTTATCGTGTGTTTCTTTCCCCCCCAAAGATGAGCGCACGACTAAGGAAAGTCACAGCGGAGACATTCCCGACACAGCGGTGGGCGCCCTGCCCAGGCTCCAGCAGGCCCCACAGCCCTGGGTCGGAGAGCACACCACGGGAGGGAAAGGACCACCGTGCTCCCTCCAGAGCCCACGGATTTGCAGACCCGCTTCCAGCACTGTTCACAGTGAGCTGCGTTTCCGAAGGGCGGACGGAACTCGCAAATTAAACACACAGAGTTCCAGTTCAGTGGCCGGGTGGGGCTGGAAGCAAAGAGGCTTCCATTTCCCTCCTACTTCCTGATAGAATGGCAACAAACCCGCACATCGAATTAGAAGCATCATGGTGCAAACGATTGCTCTCAGCAAAGAAACAGCAGACACTTTAACCAAGATTTATAGGAGTAAAGAATTTCGGGAGAGCCCTGGCTGGTGTGGCTCAGTGGATAGAGTGTTGGCCTGCGGACTGAGGGGTCCCGGGTTCTTTTCTTGTCAAGGGCAGATGCCTGGGTTGCGGGCTCGATCCCCAGTGGGGGGTGTGCAGGAGGCGGCCGATCAATAGTTCTCTCTCATCATTGATGTTTCTATCTCTCTCTCCTTCTCCTTTCCTCTCTGAAATCAATAAAGATATATTAAAAAAAAAAAAGAATTTTGGGAGAATCAGGACAAAAAAAATATAAAAATCAAACAAAAATACACATTTTATCTGATTTAAAATGCTATGATTATTTGCTGTTTGTTAGTTTTTGTTAATCCTCACTCGAGGATATTTTTCCATTGATTTTTAGGGAGAGCGGAGGAGAGAGGGCAAGACATCGATGTGACATCGACTGGTTGCCTCCTGCACAACAGGGCCCGGGCCGGGCAGGAGCCAGGAGCCTGCAACCAAAGTACATGCGTGCGCTTGACCAGCATCGAACCTGGGACCCTGGTCCGCAGGCCGACGCTCTGTGCCCCGAGTCGAACCGGCTAGGGCTAAAATGCTATGATCGTTCAGATGACACACATGAGCACTTCCGCCCTCCTGTTAATTACCTAGTGGACAGTCTTTCTTCGTGTCTCTCTCTCCGGAACACCCTCCGCCCCTTCACCTGCCTCCCATCTCCAGGACCATCTCCCGGGCTCCCCGCTGGGAGTCACCGTCCCACCTGGAGCCTGGGTCTCCAGAATCAAAGCACTCAGAGCACCCAGCAGGGTCCCAGCTCAAGGTCCCCTGTGTGCGCTCTGCTTGGCCCCCCCGGGGCCCCTCCTCCCCTCCACGTCTTGTCCATCTTCCAGGAAATTCTCCTGGTTCATTTAAAAAAGTTTGAGCCCGAGCTTAGAATATTCCAATGCTCCAAGTTTACTAGATAAACTCCCTGTTTTCTTTCCTCATTTATTTCTTAAAGCTTTTACCATTTATAGCTCCTACTCTGAAACACAGTAAGTACTGACTTCCACCTTTCCTAACCAGGAAAAATATCCAAGTGGCACATGCCTTTTAAAAAAAACCCCCACTCAAGGATAGGCTTTTCATTGATTTTTTAGAAAGAGAGGAAGGGAGAGGGAGAGAAACATCAATGTGAGAGGAGAACATGGACAGGTCGTCTCCCGCATGCACCCCGCACAGGGATTGAACCTGTAACCTGGGTGTGTGCCCTGACTGGGACTCGAACCCTTGCGGTGTACAGGACGATGCTCCAACCAACTGCGCCACCCTGGCCAGGGCAGTTCTCACGCGTTTGGTCTTAGGACCCCTTTTACTCTTAAACATTATTAATACTGAAAAAATTATTAATACTGACTCTATTAGAAATCAAAACTGAGAAATTAAAATAGTTATAGATTCTTTTAAAAAGAACAATAAACCAACTACATGTTAACCTATTTCTATAAACACATATTATTTTTTTCAAAACGAAAATGAGTGTCTGGCTTAGCAGATAGGATTGCCAATTACCATTTGGGACATGCATATATACAAAAGTACTTGTTTATCTGAAATTCAAATTTAAACGAAGACAGCCTGGTTCTCTCTCTGCTTCTGCCTTCAGTCGGCTGAGGTGTGTTGTGGTGGAGATACTAGTAGATGAAGGAAATCTACTCTCACAGATAGGTAGCTGGGAGAGGGACAGAATTTTAATAGCCTTTTCAAATGATTGTAGACATTCTCTTTTTGATATTACACCAAAACTCAAAAAGTGGTATTTCTTAAAAACTGGCTAGAATGTGGAATCTGAAACCACCCAATGAACTTTTCTACTCTGTTACATGAAAATCCATTGCTCTGTCTTATACTTTGAATGGATTCTTCTGCCGGGAGCCGGTCCATCCTTGCTGCTTGACACAGTCGCTGCAGAGAAGAAACATCTGCACAGCATATGTTTCAAGGGACCTGGCGTATATAGCATACTGTTCTTAATATGTTTGCTCCCCTTCTTGGCGCTATGTGTTTTAACCAAGGTCACCTCTCTGAGAAAGGTTGTTTCCCCAGGTAGGGATTTTTCCCTGAAGTTAGGGAGGGGATAAAACCCCTTAACTAAGTGCCAGGCGGGTAGTTAATCACTTTAACTACAAACAATCACGCTTAAGCTACATAATCTTTACTCCCTGGAATGGAGATAAGAAACACCCTAACCTTTGGAATAGAAATTGATAGGATTAAAATCAACTGGTATATCCGCCTTAACCGGTTTGGCTCAGTGGATAGAGCGTCGGCCTGCGGACTGAAAGGTCCCAGGTTCGATTCCGGTCAAGGGCACGTACCTGGGTTGCGGGCACATCCCCAGTAGGAGATGTGCAGGAGGCAGCTGATCGATGTTTCTCTCTCATCGATGTTTCTAACTCTCTATCTCTCTCCCTTCCTCTCTGTAAAAAATCAATAAAATATATTTAAAATAAAATAAAATAAAATCAACTGGTATAAATACAGATGTAACAAGACAACAGAACACAGAACCTAGAGACAGGACTTGGCTGGAGATCCTACACAGAACCTAGAAACAGAACCTAGCAAGAGAACCTGGCTGAAGAACCTAGAGACAGAACCTAGAGACAGGACTTGGCTGGAGATCCTACACAGAACCTAGAGAGAGAACCTAGAGAGAGAACATGGCAAAAGATCCTGGACAGAACATGGCTACAGAACCTGGCTGGAGATCTAGACAGAACTTGGCTGGAGAACCTAGACAGAACCTGGCTACAGAATCTGGTGGGAGAACCTTGCTATGCTGATCAACTGAATGCTGCCTCCGTGTCATTCATTCTTCGCCGACTCTGTCCACACCTTTGGGGATCCCTGGACCTGCTGGGGTTGGACCCCAACATTCTTCACCCAGCCCTCATTTTGTAAAATAATAGATTGGTTGTTTGGAAAAAAATCAGTTTGAGTTACGAAGAGCTTCTGAATGCTAACACATTTCATTATACCATATACAAAACTGCTTTCTTAAAGTCACTTCCATCTTTGGATATAAGTTTCCCAAAATTCTAATTCTAATTCCCTCTTAAAAGCTGATGCATTCTTGGCCACAATATTTCCCTGAAGTGATGTGCCTGTTTCGTTTACCTTCCAGAAGAAGG
Organism: Myotis yumanensis; assembly: GCF_028538775.1. Lineage (NCBI taxonomy): Eukaryota > Metazoa > Chordata > Mammalia > Chiroptera > Vespertilionidae > Myotis > Myotis yumanensis. Next base: position 6,727,979 of record NW_027223758.1, on the reverse strand, counting down.
TATTGGTATTGTTAAATACCCAGGAACTGAATAAGCGGAGTTTGTCGCTTGCGCTCACAGATCCTGGAAAAGTGGCCGGTTGAGCTGGCACCTCCAGCAGCCCCACAGGCACTGTTCCCACAGGCACTGTCCCCACAGGCACTGTCCCCCAGACACTGTCCCCACAGGCACTGTCCCCCAGACACTGTCCCCACAGGCACTGTCCCCACAGGCACTGTCCCCACAGGCACTGTCCCCCAGACACTGTCCCCACAGGCACTGTCCCCCAGACACTGTCCCCACAGGCACTGTCCCCACAGGCACTGTCCCCCAGACACTGTCCCCACAGGCACTGTCCCCCAGACACTGTCCCCACAGGCACTGTCCCCCAGACACTGTCCCCACAGGCACTGTCCCCACAGGCAGTGTCCCCCAGACACTGTCCCCACAGGCACTGTCCCCCAGACGCTGTCCCCACAGGCACTGTCCCCACAGGCACTGTCCCCCAGACACTGTCCCCACAGGCACTGTCCCCACAGGCACTGTCCCCAAGACACTGTCCCCACAGGCACTGTCCCCCAGACACTGTCCCCACAGGCACTGTCCCCACAGAGACTGTCCCCACAGACACTGTCCCCACAGGCACTGTCCCCCAGACACTGTCCCCACAGGCACTGTCCCCACAGGCACTGTCCCCCAGACACTGTCCCCCAGACACTGTCCCCCAGGCACTGTCCCCCAGACACTGTCCCCCAGGCACTGTCCCCCAGACACTGTCCCCACAGGCACTGTCCCCCAGACACTGTCCCACAGGCACTGTCCCCCAGACACTGTCCCCCAGACACTGTCCCCACAGGCACTGTCCCCCAGGCACTGTCCCCCAGGCACTGTCCCCACAGGCACTGTCCCCCAGACACTGTCCCCACAGGCACTGTCCCCACAGGCACTGTCCCCCAGACACTGTCCCCCAGGCACTGTCCCCCAGGCACTGTCCCCACAGGCACTGTCCCCCAGACACTGTCCCCACAGGCACTGTCCCCACAGGCACTGTCCCCACAGGCACTGTCCCCCAGACACTGTCCCCACAGGCACTGTCCCCCAGACACTGTCCCCACAGGCACTGTCCCCCAGACACTGTCCCCACAGGCACTGTCCCCACAGAGACTGTCCCCACAGGCACTGTCCCCCAGACACTGTCCCCACAGGCACTGTCCCCCAGACACTGTCCCCACAGGCACTGTCCCCACAGGCACTGTCCCCACAGGCACTGTCCCCCAGACACTGTCCCCACAGGCACTGTCCCCACAGGCACTGTCCCCCAGACACTGTCCCCACAGGCACTGTCCCCACAGGCACTGTCCCCCAGACACTGTCCCCCAGGCACTGTCCCCCAGGCACTGTCCCCACAGGCACTGTCCCCCAGACACTGTCCCCACAGGCACTGTCCCCCAGACACTGTCCCCACAGGCACTGTCCCCACAGGCACTGTCCCCACAGGCACTGTCCCCCAGACACTGTCCCCACAGGCACTGTCCCCCAGACACTGTCCCCACAGGCACTGTCCCCACAGAGACTGTCCCCACAGACACTGTCCCCACAGGCACTGTCCCCCAGACACTGTCCCCACAGGCACTGTCCCCCAGACACTGTCCCCACAGGCAGTGTCCCCACAGGCACTGTCCCCACAGGCACTGTCCCCCAGACACTGTCCCCCAGGCACTGTCCCCCAGACACTGTCCCCACAGGCACTGTCCCCACAGGCACTGTCCCCCAGACACTGTCCCCACAGGCACTGTCCCCACAGGCACTGTCCCCCAGACACTGTCCCCACAGGCACTGTCCCCACAGGCACTGTCCCCCAGGCACTGTCCCCACAGGCACTGTCCCCCAGACACTGTCCCCCAGACACTGTCCCCACAGGCACTGTCCCCCAGACACTGTCCCCACAGGCACTGTCCCCACAGGCACTGTCCCCCAGGCACTGTCCCCCAGACACTGTCCCCACAGGCACTGTCCCCCAGACACTGTCCCCACAGGCACTGTCCCAACAGGCACTGTCCCCCAGACACTGTCCCCACAGGCACTGTCCGCACAGACACTGTCCCCACAGGCACTGTCCCCCAGGCACTGTCCCCACAGGCACTGTCCCCACAGGCACTGTCCCCCAGGCACTGTCCCCACAGGCACTGTCCCCACAGGCACTGTCCCCCAGGCACTGTCCCCACAGGCACTGTCCCCACAGGCACTGTCCGCACAGACACTGTCCCCACAGGCACTGTCCCCCAGGCACTGTCCCCACAGGCACTGTCCCCACAGGCACTGTCCCCCAGACACTGTCCCCACAGGCACTGTCCCCACAGGCACTGTCCCCACAGGCACTGTCCCCCAGACACTGTCCCCACAGGCACTGTCCCCACAGGCACTGTCCCCCAGGCACTGTCCCCACAGGCACTGTCCCCCAGACACTGTCCCCCAGACACTGTCCCCACAGGCACTGTCCCCCAGACACTGTCCCCACAGGCACTGTCCCCACAGGCACTGTCCCCCAGGCACTGTCCCCCAGACACTGTCCCCACAGGCACTGTCCCCCAGACACTGTCCCCACAGGCACTGTCCGCACAGACACTGTCCCCACAGGCACTGTCCCCCAGGCACTGTCCCCACAGGCACTGTCCCCCAGACACTGTCCCCACAGGCACTGTCCCCCAGACGCTGTCCCCCAGACACTGTCCCCACAGGCACTGTCCCCCAGACACTGTCCCCACAGGCACTGTCCCCACAGGCACTGTCCCCCAGACACTGTCCCCACAGGCACTGTCCCCCAGACACTGTCCCCACAGGCACTGTCCCCACAGGCACTGTCCCCCAGACACTGTCCCCACAGGCACTGTCCCCACAGGCACTGTCCCCCAGACACTGTCCCCACAGGCACTGTCCCCCAGACACTGTCCCCACAGGCACTGTCCCCCAGACACTGTCCCCCAGACACTGTCCCCCAGACACTGTCCCCACAGGCACTGTCCCCACAGGCACTGTCCCCCAGACGCTGTCCCCACAGGCACTGTCCCCACAGGCACTGTCCCCACAGGCACTGTCCCACAGACACTGTCCCCCAGACACTGTCCCCACAGGCACTGTCCCCACAGGCACTGTCCCCCAGGCACTGTCCCCACAGGCACTGTCCCCCAGACGCTGTCCCCCAGACACTGTCCCCACAGGCACTGTCCCCCAGACACTGTCCCCCAGACACTGTCCCCACAGGCACTGTCCCCCAGACACTGTCCCCACAGGCACTGTCCCCCAGACGCTGTCCCCACAGGCAGTGTCCCCACAGGCACTGTCCCCCAGACACTGTCCCCACAGGCACTGTCCCCCAGACACTGTCCCCACAGGCACTGTCCCCACAGGCACTGTCCCCCAGACACTGTCCCCAAAGGCACTGTCCCCCAGACACTGTCCCCACAGGCACTGTCCCCACAGGCACTGTCCCCCAGACACTGTCCCCACAGGCACTGTCCCCCAGACACTGTCCCCACAGGCACTGTCCCCCAGACGCTGTCCCCACAGGCACTGTCCCCACAGGCACTGTCCCCCAGACACTGTCCCCACAGGCACTGTCCCCCAGACACTGTCCCCACAGGCACTGTCCCCACAGGCACTGTCCCCCAGACACTGTCCCCACAGGCACTGTCCCCACAGGCACTGTCCCCCAGACACTGTCCCCCAGACACTGTCCCCACAGGCACTGTCCCCCAGACACTGTCCCCACAGGCACTGTCCCCACAGGCACTGTCCCCCAGACACTGTCCCCACAGGCACTGTCCCCCAGACACTGTCCCCACAGGCACTGTCCCCACAGGCACTGTCCCCCAGGCACTGTCCCCACAGGCACTGTCCCCACAGGCACTGTCCCCACAGGCACTGTCCCCCAGACACTGTCCCCACAGGCACTGTCCCCCAGACACTGTCCCCACAGGCACTGTCCCCCAGACACTGTCCCCCAGGCACTGTCCCCACAGGCACTGTCCCCCAGACACTGTCCCCACAGGCACTGTCCCCACAGGCACTGTCCCCCAGACACTGTCCCCACAGGCACTGTCCCCCAGACACTGTCCCCCAGACACTGTCCCCCAGACACTGTCCCCACAGGCACTGTCCCCACAGGCACTGTCCCCCAGACACTGTCCCCACAGGCACTGTCCCCCAAACGCTGTCCCCACAGGCACTGTCCCCCAGGCACTGTCCCCACAGGCACTGTCCCCACAGGCACTGTCCCCCAGGCACTGTCCCCCAGACACTGTCCCCACAGGCACTGTCCCCCAGACACTGTCCCCCAGACACTGTCCCCCACAGGCACTGTCCCCACAGGCACTGTCCCCACAGGCACTGTCCCCCAGGCACTGTCCCCACAGGCACTGTCCCCCAGACACTGTCCCCACAGGCACTGTCCCCACAGGCACTGTCCCCCAGGCACTGTCCCCACAGGCACTGTCCCCACAGGCACTGTCCCCCAGACACTGGCCCCACAGGCACTGTCCCCCACAGGCACTGTCCCCACAGGCACTGTCCCCCAGACACTGTCCCCACAGGCACTGTCCCCCAGACACTGTCCCCACAGGCACTGTCCCCCAGACACTGTCCCCCAGACGCTGTCCCCCAGACACTGTCCCCACAGGCACTGTCCCCCAGACACTGTCCCCCAGACACTGTCCCCCAGACACTGTCCCCACAGGCACTGTCCCCCAGACACTGTCCCCACAGGCACTGTCCCCCAGACACTGTCCCCACAGGCACTGTCCCCCAGGCACTGTCCCCACAGGCACTGTCCCCACAGGCACTGTCCCCCAGACACTGTCCCCACAGGCACTGTCCCCCAGGCACTGTCCCCACAGGCACTGTCCCCCAGACACTGTCCCCACAGGCACTGTCCCCCAGACACTGTCCCCCAGACACTGTCCCCACAGACACTGTCCCCCAGACGCTGTCCCCACAGACACTGTCCCCACAGGCACTGTCCCCCAGACACTGTCCCCACAGGCAGTGTCCCCACAGGCACTGTCCCCCAGACACTGTCCCCCAGACACTGTCCCCACAGGCACTGTCCCCCAGACACTGTCCCCACAGGCACTGTCCCCCAGACACTGTCCCCACAGGCAGTGTCCCCACAGGCACTGTCCCCCAGACACTGTCCCCCAGACACTGTCCCCACAGGCACTGTCCCCCAGACACTGTCCCCACAGGCACTGTCCCCCAGACACTGTCCCCACAGGCAGTGTCCCCACAGGCACTGTCCCCCAGACACTGTCCCCCAGGCACTGTCCCCACAGACACTGTCCCCCAGGCACTGTCCCCACAGGCACTGTCCCCCAGACACTGTCCCCACAGGCACTGTCCCCCAGACACTGTCCCCACAGGCACTGTCCCCACAGGCACTGTCCCCCAGACACTGTCCCCACAGGCAGTGTCCCCACAGGCACTGTCCCCCAGACACTGTCCCCACAGGCAGTGTCCCCACAGGCACTGTCCCCCAGACACTGTCCCCCAGGCACTGTCCCCACAGACACTGTCCCCCAGGCACTGTCCCCACAGGCACTGTCCCCCAGACACTGTCCCCACAGGCACTGTCCCTCAGACACTGTCCCCACAGGCACTGTCCCCACAGGCACTGTCCCCCAGACACTGTCCCCACAGGCACTGTCCCCCAGACACTGTCCCCACAGGCACTGTCCCCACAGGCACTGTCCCCACAGGCACTGTCCCCCAGGCACTGTCCCCACAGGCACTGTCCCCACAGGCACTGTCCCCCAGGCACTGTCCCCACAGGCACTGTCCCCCAGACGCTGTCCCCCAGACACTGTCCCCACAGGCACTGTCCCCCAGACACTGTCCCCCAGGCACTGTCCCCACAGGCACTGTCCCCCAGGCACTGTCCCCACAGGCACTGTCCCCCAGACACTGTCCCCACAGGCACTGTCCCCCAGACGCTGTCCCCCAGACGCTGTCCCCACAGGCACTGTCCCCCAGACACTGTCCCCCAGGCACTGTCCCCACAGGCACTGTCCCCCAGGCACTGTCCCCACAGGCACTGTCCCCCAGACACTGTCCCCACAGGCACTGTCCCCCAGGCACTGTCCCCACAGGCACTGTCCCCCAGACACTGTCCCCACAGGCACTGTCCCCCAGACACTGTCCCCCAGGCACTGTCCCCACAGGCACTGTCCCCCAGACACTGTCCCCCAGACACTGTCCCCACAGGCACTGTCCCCCAGACACTGTCCCCACAGGCAGTGTCCCCACAGGCACTGTCCCCCAGACACTGTCCCCCAGGCACTGTCCCCACAGGCACTGTCCCCACAGGCACTGTCCCCCAGACACTGTCCCCCAGACACTGTCCCCACAGGAACTGTCCCCCAGACACTGTCCCCACAGGCACTGTCCCCCAGACGCTGTCCCCCAGACACTGTCCCCACAGGCACTGTCCCCCAGACACTGTCCCCACAGGCACTGTCCCCACAGGCACTGTCCCCCAGACACTGTCCCCACAGGCACTGTCCCCACAGGCACTGTCCCCCAGACACTGGCCCCACAGGCACTGTCCCCCAGACACTGTCCCCACAGGCACTGTCCCCACAGGCACTGTCCCCCAGACATTGTCCCCACAGGCACTGTCCCCCAGACACTGTCCCCACAGGCACCTTCCCCCAGACACTGTCCCCACAGGCACTGTCCCCCAGACGCTGTCCCCCAGACACTGTCCCCACAGGCACTGTCCCCCAGACACTGTCCCCACAGGCACTGTCCCCACAGGCACTGTCCCCCAGACACTGTCCCCACAGGCACTGTCCCCACAGGCACTGTCCCCCAGACACTGGCCCCACAGGCACTGTCCCCCAGACACTGTCCCCACAGGCACTGTCCCCCAGGCACTGTCCCCACAGGCACTGTCCCCCAGACACTGTCCCCACAGGCACTGTCCCCCAGACACTGTCCCCCAGGCACTGTCCCCACAGGCACTGTCCCCCAGGCACTGTCCCCCAGGCACTGTCCCCACAGGCACTGTCCCCCAGACACTGTCCCCACAGACACTGTCCCCCAGACACTGTCCCCACAGGCACTGTCCCCCAGACACTGTCCCCCAGGCAGTGTCCCCACAGGCACTGTCCCCCAGACACTGTCCCCCAGGCACTGTCCCCCAGGCACTGTCCCCCCAGGCACTGTCCCCACAGGCACTGTCCCCCAGACACTGTCCCCACAGGCACTGTCCCCCAGACACTGTCCCCACAGGCACTGTCCCCCAGACACTGTCCCCACAGGCACTGTCCCCACAGGCACTGTCCCCCAGACACTGTCCCCCAGACACTGTCCCCACAGGCACTGTCCCCACAGGCACTGTCCCCCAGACACTGTCCCCACAGGCACTGTCCCCACAGGCACTGTCCCCCAGACACTGTCCCCACAGGCACTGTCCCCCAGACGCTGTCCCCCAGACGCTGTCCCCACAGGCACTGTCCCCCAGACACTGTCCCCACAGGCACTGTCCCCACAGGCACTGTCCCCCAGACGCTGTCCCCACAGGCACTGTCCCCCAGACACTGTCCCCCAGGCACTGTCCCCACAGGCACTGTCCCCCAGACACTGTCCCCACAGGCACTGTCCCCCAGACACTGTCCCCACAGGCAGTGTCCCCACAGGCACTGTCCCCCAGACACTGTCCCCCAGGCACTGTCCCCACAGGCACTGTCCCCACAGGCACTGTCCCCCAGACACTGTCCCCACAGGCACTGTCCCCACAGGCACTGTCCCCCAGACACTGTCCCCCAGACGCTGTCCCCCAGACACTGTCCCCACAGGCACTGTCCCCCAGACACTGTCCCCACAGGCACTGTCCCCACAGGCACTGTCCCCCAGACACTGTCCCCACAGGCACTGTCCCCACAGGCACTGTCCCCCAGACGCTGTCCCCCAGTCACTGTCCCCACAGGCACTGTCCCCCAGACACTGTCCCCACAGGCACTGTCCCCCAGACGCTGTCCCCCAGTCACTGTCCCCACAGACACTGTCCCCCAGACACTGTCCCCACAGGCACTGTCCCCCAGACGCTGTCCCCCAGACACTGTCCCCACAGACACTGTCCCCCAGACACTGTCCCCACAGGCACTGTCCCCCAGACACTGTCCCCACAGGCACTGTCCCCACAGGCACTGTCCCACAGGCACTGTCCCCACAAGCACTGTCCCCACAGGCACTGTCCCCCAGACACTGTCCCCACAGGCACTGTCCCCCAGACACTGTCCCCACAGGCACTGTCCCCCAGACACTGTCCCCACAGGCACTGTCCCCCAGACGCTGTCCCCCAGACGCTGTCCCCACAGGCACCTCCCCCAGACGCTGTCCCCACAGGCACTGTCCCCCAGACACTGTCCCCACAGGCACTGTCCCCACAGGCACTGTCCCCCAGACACTGTCCCCACAGGCACTGTCCCCCAGACACTGTCCCCACAGGCACTGTCCCCACAGGCACTGTCCCCCAGACACTGTCCCCACAGGCACTGTCCCCCAGACACTGTCCCCACAGGCACTGTCCCCCAGGCACTGTCCCCACAGGCACTGTCCCCCAGACACTGTCCCCACAGGCACTGTCCCCCAGACACTGTCCCCCAGGCACTGTCCCCACAGGCACTGTCCCCACAGGCACTGTCCCCCAGACACTGTCCCCACAGGCACTGTCCCCCAGACACTGTCCCCACAGGCACTGTCCCCCAGACACTGTCCCCCAGACACTGTCCCCACAGGCAGTGTCCCCACACCACTGTCCCCCAGACACTGTCCCCCAGGCACTGTCCCCCAGGCACTGTCCCCCAGGCACTGTCCCCCAGACACTGTCCCCACAGGCACTGTCCCCCAGACACTGTCCCCACAGGCACTGTCCCCACAGGCACTGTCCCCCAGACACTGTCCCCACAGGCACTGTCCCCCAGACACTGTCCCCCAGGCACTGTCCCCCAGGCACTGTCCCCACAGGCACTGTCCCCACAGGCACTGTCCCCCAGACACTGTCCCCCAGGCACTGTCCCCCAGGCACTGTCCCCACAGGCACTGTCCCCACAGGCACTGTCCCCCAGACACTGTCCCCACAGGCACTGTCCCCCAGACACTGTCCCCCAGGCACTGTCCCCCAGACACTGTCCCCACAGGCACTGTCCCCCAGACACTGTCCCCCAGGCACTGTCCCCACAGGCACTGTCCCCACAGGCAGTGTCCCCCACAGGCACTGTCCCCACAGGCACTGTCCCCACAGGCACTGTCCCCCAGACACTGTCCCCCAGACACTGTCCCCACAGGCACTGTCCCCACAGGCAGTGTCCCCACAGGCACTGTCCCCCAGACACTGTCCCCACAGGCACTGTCCCCCAGGCACTGTCCCCACAGGCAGTGTCCCCACAGGCACTGTCCCCACAGGCACTGTCCCCCAGACGCTGTCCCCACAGGCACTGTCCCCACAGGCACTGTCCCCACAGGCACTGTCCCCCAGACACTGTCCCCACAGGCAGTGTCCCCACAGGCACTGTCCCCCAGACACTGTCCCCCAGACACTGTCCCCACAGGAACTGTCCCCCAGACACTGTCCCCACAGGCACTGTCCCCCAGACGCTGTCCCCCAGACACTGTCCCCACAGGCACTGTCCCCCAGACACTGTCCCCACAGGCACTGTCCCCACAGGCACTGTCCCCCAGACACTGTCCCCACAGGCACTGTCCCCACAGGCACTGTCCCCCAGACACTGGCCCCACAGGCACTGTCCCCCAGACACTGTCCCCACAGGCACTGTCCCCACAGGCACTGTCCCCCAGACATTGTCCCCACAGGCACTGTCCCCCAGACACTGTCCCCACAGGCACCTTCCCCCAGACACTGTCCCCACAGGCACTGTCCCCCAGACGCTGTCCCCCAGACACTGTCCCCACAGGCACTGTCCCCCAGACACTGTCCCCACAGGCACTGTCCCCACAGGCACTGTCCCCCAGACACTGTCCCCACAGGCACTGTCCCCACAGGCACTGTCCCCCAGACACTGGCCCCACAGGCACTGTCCCCCAGACACTGTCCCCACAGGCACTGTCCCCCAGGCACTGTCCCCACAGGCACTGTCCCCCAGACACTGTCCCCACAGGCACTGTCCCCCAGACACTGTCCCCCAGGCACTGTCCCCACAGGCACTGTCCCCCAGGCACTGTCCCCCAGGCACTGTCCCCACAGGCACTGTCCCCCAGACACTGTCCCCACAGACACTGTCCCCCAGACACTGTCCCCACAGGCACTGTCCCCCAGACACTGTCCCCCAGGCAGTGTCCCCACAGGCACTGTCCCCCAGACACTGTCCCCCAGGCACTGTCCCCCAGGCACTGTCCCCCCAGGCACTGTCCCCACAGGCACTGTCCCCCAGACACTGTCCCCACAGGCACTGTCCCCCAGACACTGTCCCCACAGGCACTGTCCCCCAGACACTGTCCCCACAGGCACTGTCCCCACAGGCACTGTCCCCCAGGCACTGTCCCCCAGACACTGTCCCCACAGGCACTGTCCCCACAGGCACTGTCCCCCAGACACTGTCCCCACAGGCACTGTCCCCACAGGCACTGTCCCCCAGACACTGTCCCCACAGGCACTGTCCCCCAGACGCTGTCCCCCAGACGCTGTCCCCACAGGCACTGTCCCCCAGACACTGTCCCCACAGGCACTGTCCCCACAGGCACTGTCCCCCAGACGCTGTCCCCACAGGCACTGTCCCCCAGACACTGTCCCCCAGGCACTGTCCCCACAGGCACTGTCCCCCAGACACTGTCCCCACAGGCACTGTCCCCCAGACACTGTCCCCACAGGCAGTGTCCCCACAGGCACTGTCCCCCAGACACTGTCCCCCAGGCACTGTCCCCACAGGCACTGTCCCCACAGGCACTGTCCCCCAGACACTGTCCCCACAGGCACTGTCCCCACAGGCACTGTCCCCCAGACACTGTCCCCCAGACGCTGTCCCCCAGACACTGTCCCCACAGGCACTGTCCCCCAGACACTGTCCCCACAGGCACTGTCCCCACAGGCACTGTCCCCCAGACACTGTCCCCACAGGCACTGTCCCCACAGGCACTGTCCCCACAGGCACTGTCCCCCAGACGCTGTCCCCCAGTCACTGTCCCCACAGGCACTGTCCCCCAGACACTGTCCCCACAGGCACTGTCCCCCAGACGCTGTCCCCCAGTCACTGTCCCCACAGACACTGTCCCCCAGACACTGTCCCCACAGGCACTGTCCCCCAGACGCTGTCCCCCAGACACTGTCCCCACAGACACTGTCCCCCAGACACTGTCCCCACAGGCACTGTCCCCCAGACACTGTCCCCACAGGCACTGTCCCCACAGGCACTGTCCCACAGGCACTGTCCCCACAAGCACTGTCCCCACAGGCACTGTCCCCCAGACACTGTCCCCACAGGCACTGTCCCCCAGACACTGTCCCCACAGGCACTGTCCCCCAGACACTGTCCCCACAGGCACTGTCCCCCAGACGCTGTCCCCCAGACGCTGTCCCCACAGGCACCTCCCCCAGACGCTGTCCCCACAGGCACTGTCCCCCAGACACTGTCCCCACAGGCACTGTCCCCACAGGCACTGTCCCCCAGACACTGTCCCCACAGGCACTGTCCCCCAGACACTGTCCCCACAGGCACTGTCCCCACAGGCACTGTCCCCCAGACACTGTCCCCACAGGCACTGTCCCCCAGACACTGTCCCCACAGGCACTGTCCCCCAGGCACTGTCCCCACAGGCACTGTCCCCCAGACACTGTCCCCACAGGCACTGTCCCCCAGACACTGTCCCCCAGGCACTGTCCCCACAGGCACTGTCCCCACAGGCACTGTCCCCCAGACACTGTCCCCACAGGCACTGTCCCCCAGACACTGTCCCCACAGGCACTGTCCCCCAGACACTGTCCCCCAGACACTGTCCCCACAGGCAGTGTCCCCACACCACTGTCCCCCAGACACTGTCCCCCAGGCACTGTCCCCCAGGCACTGTCCCCCAGGCACTGTCCCCCAGACACTGTCCCCACAGGCACTGTCCCCCAGACACTGTCCCCACAGGCACTGTCCCCACAGGCACTGTCCCCCAGACACTGTCCCCACAGGCACTGTCCCCCAGACACTGTCCCCCAGGCACTGTCCCCCAGGCACTGTCCCCACAGGCACTGTCCCCACAGGCACTGTCCCCCAGACACTGTCCCCCAGGCACTGTCCCCCAGGCACTGTCCCCACAGGCACTGTCCCCACAGGCACTGTCCCCCAGACACTGTCCCCACAGGCACTGTCCCCCAGACACTGTCCCCCAGGCACTGTCCCCCAGACACTGTCCCCACAGGCACTGTCCCCCAGACACTGTCCCCCAGGCACTGTCCCCACAGGCACTGTCCCCACAGGCAGTGTCCCCACAGGCACTGTCCCCACAGGCACTGTCCCCACAGGCACTGTCCCCCAGACACTGTCCCCCAGACACTGTCCCCACAGGCACTGTCCCCACAGGCAGTGTCCCCACAGGCACTGTCCCCCAGACACTGTCCCCACAGGCACTGTCCCCCAGGCACTGTCCCCACAGGCAGTGTCCCCACAGGCACTGTCCCCACAGGCACTGTCCCCCAGACGCTGTCCCCACAGGCACTGTCCCCACAGGCACTGTCCCCACAGGCACTGTCCCCCAGACACTGTCCCCACAGGCACTGTCCCCCAGGCACTGTCCCCCAGACACTATCCCCCCAGACACTGTCCCCACAGGCACTGTCCCCCAGACACTGTCCCCACAGGCACTGTCCCCCAGACACTGTCCCCACAGGCACTGTCCCCCAGGCACTGTCCCCACAGGCACTGTCCCCACAGGCACTGTCCCCCAGACACTGTCCCCACAGGCACTGTCCCCACAGGCACTGTCCCCACAGGGACTGTCCCCACAGGCACTGTCCCCCAGACACTGTCCCCCAGGCACTGTCCCCACAGGCAGTGTCCCCCAGACACTGTCCCCCAGACACTGTCCCCACAGGCACTGTCCCCACAGGCACTGTCCCCCAGACACTGTCCCCCAGGCACTGTCCCCACAGGCAGTGTCCCCCAGACACTGTCCCCCAGACACTGTCCCCACAGGCACTGTCCCCACAGGCACTGTCCCCACAGGCACTGTCCCCCAGACACTGTCCCCACAGGCACTGTCCCCCAGACACTGTCCCCCAGACACTGTCCCCACAGGCACTGTCCCCACAGGCACTGTCCCCACAGGCACTGTCCCCCAGACACTGTCCCCACAGGCACTGTACCCCAGGCACTGTCCCCCAGACACTGTCCCCACAGGCACTGTCCCCACAGGCACTGTCCCCACAGGCACTGTCCCCCAGACACTGTCCCCACAGGCACTGTCCCCCAGACACTGTCCCCCAGACACTGTCCCCACAGGCACTGTCCCCACAGGCACTGTCCCCACAGGCACTGTCCCCCAGACACTGTCCCCACAGGCACTGTCCCCACAGGCACTGTCCCCACAGGCAGTGTCCCCACAGGCACTGTCCCCCAGACACTGTCCCCACAGGCAGTGTCCCCACAGGCACTGTCCCCCAGACACTGTCCCCACAGGCACTGTCCCCACAGGCACTGTCCCCCAGACACTGTCCCCACAGGCACTGTCCCCCAGACACTGTCCCCACAGGCACTGTCCCCACAGGCACTGTCCCCACAGGCACTGTCCCCCAGACACTGTCCCCACAGGCACTGTCCCCCAGACACTGTCCCCACAGGCAGTGTCCCCACAGGCACTGTCCCCACAGGCACTGTCCCCACAGGCACTGTCCCCCAGACACTGTCCCCACAGGCACTGTCCCCACAGGCACTGTCCCCACAGGCACTGTCCCCCAGACACTGTCCCCACAGGCACTGTCCCCCAGGCACTGTCCCCACAGGCAGTGTCCCCACAGGCACTGTCCCCCAGACACTGTCCCCACAGGCACTGTCCCCACAGGCACTGTCCCCACAGGCACTGTCCCCCAGACACTGTCCCCACAGGCACTGTCCCCACAGGCACTGTCCCCCAGACACTGTCCCCACAGGCACTGTCCCCCAGACACTGTCCCCCAGACGCTGTCCCCACAGGCACTGTCCCCACAGGCACTGTCCCCACAGGCACTGTCCCCACAGGCACTGTCCCCCAGACACTGTCCCCACAGGCACTGTCCCCCAGACACTGTCCCCCAGACGCTGTCCCCACAGGCACTGTCCCCACAGGCAGTGTCCCCACAGGCACTGTCCCCACAGGCACTGTCCCCCAGGCACTGTCCCCACAGGCACTGTCCCCACAGGCACTGTCCCCCAGGCACTGTCCCCACAGGCACTGTCCCCACAGGCACTGTCCCCCAGACACTGTCCCCCAGGCACTGTCCCCACAGGCAGTGTCCCCCAGACACTGTCCCCACAGGCACTGTCCCCACAGGCACTGTCCCCCAGGCACTGTCCCCCAGGCACTGTCCCCACAGGCAGTGTCCCCCAGACACTGTCCCCCAGACACTGTCCCCACAGGCACTGTCCCCACAGGCACTGTCCCCCAGACACTGTCCCCACAGGCAGTGTCCCCACAGGCACTGTCCCCCAGGCACTGTCCCCCAGACACTGTCCCCCAGGCACTGTCCCCACAGGCACTGTCCCCCAGACACTGTCCCCACAGGCACTGTCCCCACAGGCACTGTCCCCCAGACACTGTCCCCACAGGCACTGTCCCCACAGGCACTGTCCCCCAGGCACTGTCCCCCAGACACTGTCCCCACAGGCACTGTCCCCCAGACACTGTCCCCACAGGCACTGTCCCCACAGGCACTGTCCCCCAGGCACTGTCCCCCAGACACTGTCCCCACAGGCACTGTCCCCACAGGCACTGTCCCCACAGGCAGTGTCCCCCAGACACTGTCCCCACAGGCACTGTCCCCACAGGCACTGTCCCCACAGGCACTGTCCCCCAGACACTGTCCCCACAGGCACTGTCCCCACAGGCACTGTCCCCCAGACGCTGTCCCCACAGGCACTGTCACCCAGACGCTGTCCCCACAGGCACTGTCCCCCAGACACTGTCCCCACAGGCACTGTCCCCACAGGCACTGTCCCCCAGACACTGTCCCCACAGGCACTGTCCCCACAGGCACTGTCCCCCAGGCACTGTCCCCACAGGCACTGTCCCCACAGGCACTGTCCCCCAGACACTGTCCCCACAGGCACTGTCCCCACAGGCACTGTCCCCCAGACACTGTCCCCACAGGCACTGTCCCCACAGGCACTGTCCCCCAGGCACTGTCCCCACAGGCACTGTCACCCAGACGCTGTCCCCACAGGCACTGTCCCCACAGACACTGTCCCCACAGCCACTGTCCCCACAGACACTGTCCCCACAGGCACTGTCCCCCAGACGCTGTCCCCACAGGCACTGTCACCCAGACGCTGTCCCCACAGGCACTGTCCCACAGGCACTGTCCCCCAGACGCTGTCCCCACAGGCACTGTCCCCCAGGCACTGTCCCCACAGGCACTGTCCCCACAGGCACTGTCCCCCAGACACTGTCCCCACAGGCACTGTCCCCACAGGCACTGTCCCCCAGACACTGTCCCCACAGGCACTGTACCCACAGGCACTGTCCCCCAGACACTGTCCCCACAGGCACTGTCCCCCAGACACTGTCCCCCAGGCACTGTCCCCACAGGCACTGTCCCCACAGGCACTGTCCCCCAGACACTGTCCCCACAGGCACTGTCCCCACAGACACTGTCCCCACAGGCACTGTCCCCCAGACACTGTCCCCACAGACACTGTCCCCACAGACACTGTCCCCCAGACGCTGTCCCCACAGGCACTGTCCCCCAGACACTGTCCCCACAGACACTGTCCCCACAGGCACTGTTCCCCAGACGCTGTCCCCACAGGCACTGTCACCCAGACGCTGTCCCCCAGGCACTGTCCCCACAGGCACTGTCCCCACAGGCACTGTCCCCCAGACGCTGTCCCCACAGACACTGTCCCCACAGGCACTGTCCCCCAGACACTGTCCCCACAGGCACTGTCCCCCAGACACTGTCCCCCAGGCACTGTCCCCACAGGCACTGTCCCCCAGACGCTGTCCCCCAGACGCTGTCCCCACAGACACTGTCCCCACAGGCACTGTCCCCCAGACGCTGTCCCCCATACGCTGTCCTGCCTCAGAGCGGGACATGCTTCCTCCCGACCCTCAGCTCGCCACCGGAGCAGTCAGGGTGCAGACGGAATACAGTTCCTAGCTCTGCTGCTTCCCCAAGGACATTAGTGAGTAACACGGCCCTTTATTTCTGCTTCCCGTGCACAAAGGTGATGGGCACTGCTTTGCTTTGTACTGAGGCACCTCCACGGCTCCTGCACAACCAGGGCCAATGCCACACAGCAAAGGGCATATTGGCATTAATTCATTATTTAAGGACAATATTTTTAAAAATCCTTAGCCAAGGATATGTTTCTATTGATTTTTAGAGAGAGAGGAATGGAGAGGAAGAAAGAGAGGGAGAGAGAGAAGGAAAGGGAGAGGGAGAGGGAGAAGGAAAGAGAGAAACATCGATCGGTTGCTTCCCATATGCACTTTGACCAGGAATCAAACCCACAGCCTTTGTGGTGTAGGGACGACACTCCAACCATCCGATCCACCTGGCCAGGACAACCCTATCTAAGAAAGAGGGAATATGCTAATTGACCCTCACACCATCACAAAGATGGCGGCACCCACAGCCAATAAGGAGGTGATATGCTAATTAACCCTCACACCATTGCAAAAATGGCGGCACCCACAGCCAATAAGGAGGGAATATGCTAATTAACTGTCATGCCCTCAAAGATGGCAGCATCCACAACCATAAGATGGCAGTGCCCAGCCCTGCTGGGGCGGCAGGCACATGGCAAGGCTGGGCCCACCCCCAGGCAGACCTGGCTGCTCCACGTGCCTGCCTCTGGAGCCCCCAGTACCTTCAGCCCCGCAGGGCCGGCCGAGGCTTGTGCTGCTGGCAGTGGCAGCAGCAGAGGTGTGATGGGGGCGTCGCTTTCCCCTGATCGCTGGGTCACCTCCCGCCCCTGAGGGCTCCCGGACGGTGAAAGGGGGCAGGCCGGGCTGAGGGGAGCCCCCCCAGGGCATGAATTTTCATTCACTGGGCCTCTAGTTAACAATAACAAGTTTGCTCTCATGGCCCTGATTGGTTTCAAGGACCTCTAGGGGCCTATGAAACATACTTAGGAACTGTTGCTTTAATTTATTGGCTCATGGCTGCCTTCTGGTTATTTTCAAGAGCCTTTTTATAAAAGCGTGACTTTTTTCAGCATTTTCAAAGTGACAGAAAACTCCACTCCAGCCCTCCATTCTCCCATCGCCCACGGCCTCCCACCGCGTCCCCAAACCGACTGAACCTCGGTACCTGCTTGCAGGTGTAGCTGCAGTGCTCACACTTGAACTTCTTCTCGCTCCTATGAGTTTTCTGGTGCTGAAGGAGGCCATAGCGGTCGTGGAAGACAGCAGGACAGTAGCAGCACTCCATCCCTGTGGCTTTGTAAGTGTGCAGGTTGCGTATATGGACCCCTAAAACCGTTACAGGACATTACATTTGGGGGCGTTATTTCCTGTGAGGCTGCTCTAAGCCAGGGTTCCTCACGCAGCACTATTAGCACAGGGAGGGTGCAGGACCTTTAGCAGCATCCCTGGCCTCTGCCCACTAGATGCCAGGAGCATCCTTTCCTTCTCACAACCAAAATACCACGAGGCTGCACTCATGCAAACCAGCCACCAGAGGGCACCACAGGACTTCTGGAAAAAATACAAGTTCCCAGACTAGTTCCTGCAGCCCAGCTGCCTCCCTGGCATCAGGCCCAGGGCTCCACAGGTTCCCCTGCAGAAAGAAGTTCAGCAACTCAAACACTCACGCAGGTCGCTCTTCCTGGCGATGAGCGCGGCGCAGTGCGGACACTGGTACTTGGGGACGTTCTCGCTGTGCTTCTGCACGATGTGTATTTTCATGGTGCCGCTCTGGGTGAAGCGCGCGTGGCACACGTGGCACTCGTAGGGCTTCTCCCCTGCAGGGTGACGACAAAGACGACCCTGGCAGGGGGGCCTCACCCCGCACGCCTCATCCTCCCCAAAGGACACTGGGGCTGAAAGCTTGTCTTTTGTTCCCTGGGCCCCTTCTTCAACCCCTTCCTCCTATGTCCACCCCCAATTAGTACAAAATTCCCAAGTCGAGCCCAGGCTGCCATCTAGTTCCCATCCTCGGTGTAAGGAGCTGAGAAGCACATGTGAACATATTGCTTCTACAACGCAATATAAAGTACGTGCACGCTGGGACCAGCGCTCTGTTTTACGCGCTTCCGGGTTGAGGATGCGTTAAGGAGCTGACTTTTAAATCCTGAACAACCAATGGCAGCAAATGCTTGATGATGTCTTCCTTGTCACAGCGGCGTGACAGCACAGGGCTTACGTGGGCTCCTGGACGCCACATAAACGCAAAGGCACAGCGCGAGTCCCCAGGCCTAGAAGGCGCGGAGACACTCACCCTGACGCTCGAACCTGAAGAGTAAGGCTTACCAGCTCACTTCTGAACTGAGACGTGGCCTTCAGCGTGAGCCCCTCTTACCTGAGTGTGTCCTCATGTGTCGTTTCAGCTTGTGGGTGTCCTTGCTGGCGTAGCTGCAGAGGTGGCACTGGTAGGGACGCTCCCCCGTGTGTGACCGGATGTGGCGCTTCAACTTACTTGCCTAGTAAACACATGGAAGGTACTTGTTTGCAAGAGAAACCAGAGAATTTCAGATCCAATCTATCAGCATTATAGAGAGAGATTGACATTTTAACCTCAGACCATACTTGGCACCCTGAGAAACACGAAGAGGTCATTACTTGTTACCTTCTGTTGCGAATGACTGTTTTTCATTTGACGTGCGTTTAAGATCCTTCGGGAGCAACCAGCAGTAGTTTCCAGAGACTCTCAGATTCAACTTCACGTTCTACAGGGAACACTGCAAGCTGGCCACTCGGTGCCACACGGGATTGATTTCCATTTCCAAGGCCGCTTACACTCGGGCGGCAAAGTTTAGGCCGCGACGCAGAAGCACAGAGCAGGGCGCTTTCGTTTGCATAAGTAACAGGAGGATTTTGAAACAGTCGCTCTCTGAGAGGCAGACACCTGTCTGAGGCCCTTCTCAGGTTCTGTGGGGCCCACGTGGCCATCAGAGATGGTGCCATGTGCCTGGAGTTTCTTTACAATGAGTCACTTTTAAGTGGAAGAACGTACATTCTAATTTGATTAATTACGTACCCCAGGCAACCAGTGAGAAGGCAAACCGCCCATTACCTCCCATTTGATCACTTTTGCCTGATGGTTCTGTTACCCCCCAGAACCAGGGCAGGGGTGACGGAAGTCAGAGAGCCCGCATGCCCTGCCTGTGGTCTCTGGGTCTCATTCCCTAATAAGTGACATGCACACATAAGCCCGAAGAACATTCAAGAACAAATGAAGACTTAGATCTAAACCAAAAGCATTAGTTTTTTGTTTTTTTTTCAGATGAAAAGTAGATGTCTTCAAGTAAATCAGAAAGTGAAACAAAAAGAATTTTTAAGATGATAGCATGAAAGATTTGATGAAGGGCTGTGATGATCAAAGGCAGCTATGTGTCAAGCTCCTCCGGATGGCTTCGCAGGGGAGGGTGTGGGAGGGGGCGCTCAGAGCTTTCACAGGATGTCTTGGGCACCCCAGCGTGATGCATTCCTGCCGGCGTCTGTGTGAGAAATGGCGTGGGGGTGCGGGGAGCTCAGGACGCCCCGCTTAAAGCAGACCAGTATGGCAAGACTTGGAAACTTCATAAAACGGGGTCACGCGTGCCAGGCCGGCCAGTCCACAGGCTGCATGCAGACGGCGGGCTCCGGACGAGGGTCTCAGTGCACCTCCATGTTTGCACTCAGAACCCTCAGGACACCAACCGAAGTCCACTCCAGGCTCCAGCGTCTTAGATGGCCTTGTTCTTTGAAACTTTCATTTTTGTGTTTTCAAACTAAAGTGACAACCTTTAACTCGGATGGGAAAGAACTTTCAAAAATAGTAAGAGCAGAAAAAAATTCTTGGAATCAGAGTCTGACCCTGTCCGTGAAATTCCCTCGTGTGTGAAACGAGGTTGCATCATTCCCCTCTTTCAACGTTAGTCGTGCCCTTTAACTTAGTTCCCTTCCGGAGTGCAGTATCCTGTCCCAACTGGGCTCAAAACCAGGTCCCACAGGTGTCCCGACAGACAGTGGAGTCCTTAAAAATTCCTCGTAGAATAGACAGTGAAAGCAATGGTCACGTTCGTTCGTCTCATCCAGCGGGCGGCTGAGCCTGCTAGAAGGTCTAAATCAGGGGTCCTCAAACTACGGCCCGCGGGCCACATGCGGCCCGCCGAAAACATTTATCCGGCCCGCCGGGTGTTTTTGCCGCCGCTGCCTGTTGCTTAGCAGCTGACTAGTTGTTTTTTAAACTATAGTCCGGCCCTCCGACGGTCTGAGGGACAGTGAACTGACCCCCTGTTTAAAAAGTTTGAGGACCCCTGGTCTAAATGAAAGGATCTAGTTGATATGACCGGGACACATGACTGAAGTTTGAAACACTCGGTTTCTCTGTAGTATCAGCGGATGGTATGTTTAAACCTTCAAGCAAGTCGCTTTGTATCTGACCAAGAGCCACTGAGGCAAAAGTGTCAGCCACCCTGCAGCCTGGATCTGGGGTCTGTGTGGAGCGGATACATTTGCGTCTGTGGACCTGAGCGCTCCCTAACATACGAGGGAGAGCTTTGAGCATAATTTGAGATTTATTTCCCAAGCACCTCACGCAGTTCTATTTGTAATTTGTACACTTTTATATATTGCTTTTGCTAACAGGTAATCAAAGCAAAAAGAAATCCAATTTTCTATTTTCAATTTAGAAAATTGAATGACTATTATTTCCTGCATAGACTGTGTATGAATAATATCTTTAATAAAACCTCTTTTGTAAGGGATTCTGCTGTTAGTTTAATGTAACATAATTTACAGCAACTTCCTAATAAGACGCCACGAAGCTTTAAGCACACGTGTGAACTTACTTCTACGCTCGCATACTTGCACGTGGAACACTTAAACGGCTTCTCGTGAGTGTGTCTGTACCGTCTGTGCCGGATGAGCTCTCCGCTGGTGACAAATGCCATGTCACAGTCACCACACTTGTGCGGCCTGGTTCCTGTAAAACCACACAGTTTATCCTGTTCAGCAAGATTTCACCACAAGTTTCCTTAGAAATGTGTAACGTCTGAGTTACACTCAGCCTCCACATGCATTACATGTGACGAAGAGGCTTGCTCTGTAAACCTTACACAGGCCAGGCAGAGGCGAGAAAAATCCTTGTAACGTCAGTGTTGTTAACTGAAATGGCAGAAAACAAGACAAAACTATAAGTCTAAAGCAGCCGTGGGCAAACTATGGCCCGCGGGCCGGATCCGGCCCGTTTGAAATGAATAAAACTAAAAAAAAAAAAAAAAAAAACCGTACCCTTTTATGTAATGATGTTTACTTTGAATTTATATTAGTTCACACAAACACTCCATCCATGCTTTTGTTCCGGCCCTCCGGTCCAGTTTAAGAACCCATTGTGGCCCTCGAGTCAAAAAGTTTGCCCACCCCTGGTCTAAAGCAACACGTTATCTTAACATAGAACAGGTTGCATGCGCCTTCTTAACGCCTTCACACGCGTCACTCAGGGCCGCGTCCTGCTCAGCGGTCACCTGTGTGGGTGTTGATGTGGTTCCGAAGGAGGGTGGCCGTGCGGAAGGCTTTCAGGCACAGGTGACACTCGTGCGGCCTCTCGTTGGTGTGGGTTTTCACGTGACGGTTTAAGCTCGCCACCCTGGCCGTGGTGAACATGCACAGATCGCAGTGGAAGGCCTGCTCTCTGCCTGCGGGAAGGAGACACAGTTGATGCTTCTGTAACACCTCTTTGTGTTCCAGTTTTTTCTCTTGGGGGTGATGAAGGTACGCTGGGGTTAGACAGTGGCCGTGAGTGCACACACTTGTGAATACGTTAAAAACCCGAAATGAGCTGGGAATTGAGATTTTGGGGGCACAATCTCTTGTTTGAAATATATGAGAAACTACTATATAGCGAGGGTTGCAAATTCAACAGCCGACGGGAACCAGCGGCGGAACTGCTAATCGAGTGACCTGGACCACCGGCCGTGGTGGCAGTGTGACTTTCTAAACCAAGTCACTTCCCAGCCCAGCCACCTGCTGCAGGAGCAAGGAAACAGAGCCAAGTGTTGCCAAATAGGACTTTAAAAAAATGAGGTAAAATTTGAGATTTGGAGGGTGAACTCTTAATTTAAACAAGTAAGAAATTATTTTTTTAAAAAGCCAAACAAATAATTTCGAAGGTCAAATTCATCCTGTGGGCTGCCAAGATTTAATCTCAGTTTTTTTAATTTGTTGTTAATCCTCACCCAAGGGTATTTTTTTCCATTGATTTTTAGAGAGAAAGGGAGAAAGGAGGGGAAGAGAGAGAGAGAAAGAGAGAGAGGGAGAGAAACATTGATGTGAGAGAAACACTTCGATTGGATGCCTCCCACTGGGTCTGGGGATCAAATCTTCAGCCAAGGTACATGTGCTCTTGACCGGGAATCGAACCAGAGACCCTCAGTGCACAGGTGGGTGCTCTAACCACTGAATCACACCAGGGCTCAACCTCAGTTTTAACATAACTTCAAGGTCCTTCCTAATCTCGCCTGATCTCCCTCTTTGAGCACCATCCAGCTTCGTTATGAAGCCACACCCACAGGCCACTTCCTGCTGCCTGGACAGGTGGTCCCCACTGAGTGGTTTCCTAGTTCTTTCCTGGCCTCACCTCACCTCACCTTCCTCTACCCCAGAGGCGCCTCTGCTGCCTTCTCCACATCACTCCTCCTGGACAGGGAGCGGCTGCACACTGGGGAGTGGATCAAAGCCCAACATTCTATGGACATGCACAGCACTTTGCAGGAGCATTTTCTATGCTTTTAAAACATTTGTGTGCAAAATGCAAAACGCTTGGCTCTGATGCACAGTATACAACATCAGTTTAACATTTCTCCCACTTCCTGACATTCTGAGAGCAGCCAAAAGTCAACCACTTAAAACTTCAACAGCAGCCAGTTTTATGCAGGGTCTGTCACACCATGAACCCGCCTACCCTTGGTCTTCTGTTGAGTTTTTGGAGAGCTGGCTGTTTCAACAGGTGGCTGACTAGAAGCAAGATGATCTTCTGTTTCTTGCGCGTTTAAGTTTGAAATTGCCAGAACAACTTCCTGTTCCCGCGTTGCTTCCAGAAGAAAGAACTCGTCTTGCGCTTGCTGGACGCCTCCTTCAGCTGGCAGCGGGTCCTCCTCCGGACTGTCCTCAAGCTAGTAAATAAAAACGAGCGTTCAGACAAAACGACACGTAAATCACAACCCGACTCAACGCTTTGCCTTGATGACACCAAGGAATACATAACGAAAAAGAAAACTAAAGTAGCACATAAGGTTGTCCATGGCAACCAGCATGCTTAAGCGTAATTATTAAGCATCAAGGAGTTTTGGTGGTAAAACAACACTATTTTATTTTTAAAAATATATATTTTATTGATTTTTTTACAGAGACGAAAGGAGAGGGATAGAGAGCTAGAAACATCGATGAAGGAGAAACATCCATCAGCTGCCTCCTGCACACTCCCTACTGGGGACGTGCCTGCAACCATGTACATGCCCTTGACCGGAATTGAACCTGGGACCCTTCAGTCCGCAGGCCGACGCTCTATCCACTGAGCCAAACCGGTCAGGGCAAAACAACACTATTTTAAAAAAGACTGCACAGTGTCACCTCATAGTATTCTAATTGGTGGAACTCTTTTTTAAAAAAATATATATTTTATTGATTTTTTTACAGAGTGGAAGGAAGAGGGGTAGAGAATTAGAAACATCAAAGAAAGAGAAACCTCAATCAGCTGCCTCCTGCACACCCCCTACTGGGGATGTGCCCACAACCAAGGTATATGCCCTTGACCGGAATCGAACCTGGGACCCTTCAGTCCGCAGGCCGTGCTCTATTGACTGAGCCAAACCAGTTAGGGCGGTGGAACTCTTTAAACTCTTAAAAAGAGCACGTGGTCTCCAGGATTTTTCTGGGAATTATTTTAGTGTGGTTCATTTGTCCATACATAATACGGCACAAAAGGCAACCTAAAAAACAGTTTGTTTTGTAAAACTCCACGTGAGGGGTCCGTTTTTTAAAACCAGCCGTACCTTAATCAGTCCAGCGCTTTCGGGCGGGCTCTCCGCACACGGACTGTCCTCAGGGGCCAGGGCCACGCTGTCCTGCAGGACCTGGAGCTGCATGGGCTCCATCGCCTGCAGCGAGTACAGCTCGTCCTGGATGCTGATGGTCACGCACTGGTGCAGGCTCTGCCGGGCCCCCTCCCGCACCCACAGCAGCGAGGGCAACGCGCTGCCCGCCTGCGGCATCATCCCCGGCCCCCCTTCTTGGTGCTGTGGCATCTGACAGCCGACCTCCTGCAGCTCCCCGTCTTCGAAGGTGGGGTACACCGCCTGGAGGGTCAGGATGTGCCTCCCGTCGTCCTCCACGGCGGCGGGCACCAGCTCCTGCTCTCCCTCGGAGATCTGGGTCAGGAGAGCCCCATAGGTGCACTCGGCCTCCACTCCCCTGGGGTTTGGGGGCTCCTTCGCTCTGCGCACGACACCCTCCTGCTCCTCCTCCTGGGCCTTTTCTGGTACCGATTCTAGCTCTTTGATTTTGGTGAATTGCCTGGAAGGGCCCGAGACCTCCGTCCTTGCCATTTTGACTGGCCTGTTTGAGAAAGAAGCAAGCACTCTGTGGGCACACCGAGGTTTGGCCCCAGCAGGCTTTGCGGCTGACCTCAGAGGCTTTAGCCTCACAGGAGTCAGGACTAAGCTGACTCAGTAGAGGCCTAGGAGGGGCTGAGCCTCAGCAGGATAGGCTAAAGCAGGCATTTGTTCAGCACATTCTAGAACCGACAGATTTGGGCTTGAGCAGGTTTTCAGCGAATGCACGACCTAGGACAAGCAAGGTGGCCTGAGCAAGCTTTCCACCATTGCACAGTTCCAGACTGAGCACCATTTGACCCACCCGGGCCTTGGGCCTGGAGTCTTGAGCCCACACCCACTTGGCAGACGGAGCATGCGCACCCCCACTCCCGGCCCCTCCCCGGCCCGGCCCCTCCACACCGCCCAGCCCTCCTTCCCGCCTTCCCGCCTTCCCGCCGCCTCACGCACCTGCCCGCCAGCGGAGCAGCACGTGCTTTGCAGGGGGTCGGCGCCTGGCCCCTGGGTGTGTCCCCAGCCCGGGAGGCGTGGCCTTGGTGCTGGCCCGCCTTCTCCGCCGGTTCCGCCTGGACTGGGGGCTGCAGGCGCTGCCAGCGCAGGTGCGGCTTAGGCTCCAGGATCAAGGAGGATCTAGGATGGAGGACTGCTGTGTGCGCAGGCGCAAGGCGGAAGAGCAGGGGGTGGGGGTGGGGTGCTGGCGTGCAAGGGGCGGAGCCAGGGAGCGGGGCGACTGCTGAGGGGGGTGGTGGAGGGCGGGACCTGAGACCTGGAGGTGCGGGTGATGAGGAGAAATAGAGGGGCCAGCAAGAGCCTGAAAGACCTGGAGGGGGGGGGGTGGATGAGGAGGGCAGGTGGAGGGGGACCTGAGACCTAGGGGGGAGGGGGAGGTCGGAAGTGGAGGGGGACCTGCAGGGGGCGCTGAGAGAGCTGGGGAGGAGGGGGAGAACGGAAGTGGAGGGGGACCTGCAGGGGGCGCTGAGAGAGCTGGGGGGGAGGGGGAGAACGGAAGTGGAGGGGAACCTGCAGGGGGCGCTGAGAGAGCTGGGGGAGAGGGGGAGAACGGAAGTGGAGGGGGACCTGCAGGGGGCGCTGAGAGAGCTGGGGGGAGGGGGAGGTCGGAAGTGGAGGGGGACCTGCAGGGGGCGCTGAGAGAGCTGGGGAGGAGGGGGAGGACGTAAGTGGAGGGGGACCTGCAGGGGGCGCTGAGAGAGCTGGGGGGAGGGGGGAGGACAGAAGTGAGGGGGACCTTCAGGGGGCGCTGAGAGATCTAGGGGGAGGGCAGAAGTGGAGGGGACCTGCAGGGGGCGCTCCCAGTGACAAAATGGGGGGAGTGAAGGGGAGGGAGCACCAATAGGAGTTGGAAATAGGCGGAGGGTGGTTGGACGGGCAGGTGGATGGACTGGGAGCGGGAGGAGGGAACCGTAGGAGGCTCCAGAGACCTGAGCAGGAGATCGGTGGAGTGGGGGGCGGGGGGGGGGGCGGGAGGTGAGGTAGGAGGGTGTCCAAGACATGGGGGGCTGTAAGTCAGCGGAATAAGAGGCGTTGGGGTGGGAAGGGTGCGCTGTGGAGGGGTACGGGGAAGAAGGAGGAAAGTGGGTGGGGATGTCGGCAGAAGAGGGTGGGGAGACGGGAGTGGAGAGGGCCAGTGCGGGAGGGCAAGGGGCCCTGCTGCTGGAAGCCTTTCCCGGTCTTCAGAGGTCATCAGGTTCTCCCCAGAACGCCTCCTGCAGTGGGAGGGGAGGGGAAGTGGCCTGAAGGAGATGCGAGAGAGACTAGAGTCGGGGAGACACAAACTGGAGGGGCCGCACGTGGTGAGTCCCCTCCGCGCCTGCTCTGCGAGGATCAATGAGGATCAATGCTCCCGATGGCCCGGGGCCGGCGGTTCATGCTCCACCAGCTACAGATGCAGGCGTGAGCCGGGGAAGGTGGAAGCACCGCAGTCCCACGCAGAGGCCAGAGCTGTCCCGTCTGTGACAGGGCGGCCTCCACGGCCCCTTCCAGTGGCTCTTCAATGTTATGTCACGTTCTTGTGCATGGGATGCACTCAAGTCTATATTTTTTCATTTTCGATGGCACGAAGGATGGAACCAAATTCCCTTTCAAAAGGAACGCATGTGCCAGCAGCCCTGCCTTTGTTAGCTAGCGGCTCGGCTGGCTGGCTTCCACACGGTCTGGGTTTCCATTACAGTCTATGCATACTATACAGAGATAAATAGTAGAGGGTCAGGGAAAATAGTGTATTGTGATAACTTCTTTTAAATCATTTAGATGAGTTTCTCCGCCCGAACAATCACCACTTATTTAGTGCCTTCTCGCTCTAATGCGCAGGCAGCTAGAAAGTTTGGCCGCCATTTATATAATAAATGTGTGTTTAGAAATTTCAGCTACCGATTAAAAGCGCATTTTTTAAAGCAGGTATAAAGCCAGTGGAAGGAGGGGCATGGAAGGAAAGTGGGGTAGCCCTGGAGGGGAAAACGTAGGGTCTTAGAGAGGAGAGGGGAGAGAGGAGAGAGGAGGAGCAGGCGGGAGGAGAGGGTCCTGAGGGGAGAGGGGGTGCCAGGGATGAGAGACTAGGAATGGCAGGGAAGACAAACCAGCAGTTTTATCTTCCCAGGGAAGCTGAGAGGATAAACTTTGCTCCTATCCTCAAGTTGCACCGAAAATTAAATTTGTTTTCTTTGCTCTTATTAGACATCCTGGGAGTCTCTGAGGGGAGGCCACCTCGGACCCCCTGGGAAGCCCACCGCTGAAGGACGCCTCACCTCGGAGCTGCTGGGACCCTCTTTCGGAAGGTGGAGGTGGGAGACAGCACCAGGAGGGGGCAGTATATAATCTCTTCATAGTGAAAGAAAGAGAAAAGAAACTCGCTCAAACGATGGGAACTGTGATTCAGAGCAACCTCATCTTAAATACTGTGTAGTTTGCTACTTATTATGGTTTCTGTTTGTTTATTGACGCCTGGAGGAACAGACTATGACAAGAATGTTCAAAGGCCCGGGAGGGAGGGCCAGCCCTGCTCTGAGGAGCAGCTGGGTGTCAGGGGCCGGGGGGGGGGGGGGGGGGGGGGGGAGGGGGGTTTCTTGGGGTCTTGCCCTGATCCCCTTTCTTTCCTGCCTCCCTGCACATGGGGAGGGAGAGCTTGGTTTTCACATCCCAGAATCTTCCAGAAACCAACGTCATGGTTTTCTTTTGTTGCTCCGCAGTGATGTTTACCTGAACCACTGAATGGCACCTCTGATCTCTTCGTGTTAAGAGACCTCTCTGGCCCTTTTCACTTTATCCAGCAGTTGTTCATGCACACCGTGGGTGTTTATAGTGAACGCAGGTCTCTTCACTGGGGTGCTCAGACGGCCTTCCTGAATGGTAATCCGGCACCCAGAGTTTCCAGCTTTGACATGGGTGTGTGGTCTCCCAAGATGGACTCGGGCCTGCTTTAAAGTAAAGTTAACCCACAGTAGGCGAGGAGGTCGCCCTGGACTACCCAAGATGTGTGAGTTCTGCCCTAACTGTGTGTCACTACCATCAGCTCAATTCTAAGGAAAAAGAACCGAAAGAGATTTCCTACTTTGTTGACTATTACAGGTGGAGAGTAGACGCCAAGTGCTTCTCTTGCGTGGTTGGTTGGCTCTGCGTTTATTGATATTACCCTGAAACCTGGCTAGCAGCTGGTACGTCCACCGTTACCTAATCCAGCCTTATGTGATAAGTTTGGCTCCTCTAAGTGCCACAGAGATAATTCGTACCCGAAAAGTACATCAACAGCCTGGTTCTTTTGCCTAAAATGATCTTGTTATCACTCTGATTTCAACCAATAGGTTGTAAAGGAGTGTCTGTTTTCCACGTGCCAGTTAGCCTCTGGCAAAGGCTGTTGGATCGTTACACTTTGGACTTTGGTATGAACACAGAGAGCATGTACCTTTACCTAACAGGTGGTTCAGCATGGTTCATGGACTTGGCCACAGGGGCGGGAGGCTGGGGACACATGCACAGGAGAGTTCTTCAAATCAGTAGGAATGGTCATAAGAAGAGGCAGGGTGCCAGCATGGGCATTGGACTCTCAGGTAAAGTGTACCAAGTGTCCCAGAACTCTCTGGAACTTTATCATTATAACCTCTACCTTGTCCTGTTTATCTGTGAAGAAGCATTGAGCAAATAAATAGATAAATATGTAATAAAAGTTTGTTGCATTTAGCTTGATTAAATGGAGTCTGAAAACAAGCACCTCGGGGTGAAAAACCTGAAATTGTGTACTCCAACCTGTTACTGGTAGTTAATTTGGGGGCTGGGGGGCTGCAGGGGACAATGCAAAGGACTTTGCTTTATTCCTTTCAACAGTACATGTAGTGTGTGCAATAGAAAAGCTATCTACATTTTTGTTGTTGGAAAAAAAATCTTGGAGGATCAAAAATCTGAAATAAATTCTGCGGGTCTATGGACTGTGCTCCATCTGTCTCTGTATTCCAAGCTCCTAGCTGCTCTGCAGCCCGAGGAGGCAGCATGCCATGGTGTAAAAGTGGTGCCCAGCTTCCCAGCTGTGTGGCTTTCAATGGGTTACTCACCCTCTCTGAGTCTCCATTTTTCCATTTGTAATGTGGGTCTAATCATAGTACTTCCTAATTTTATTATTGTGAAGAAGAAATGAAACAATCCACTGCAATTGCTTAAAAATCACACAGTGCTTGGGATATAGTGGATGGAAAAGAAATGCTAGCTATTTTATGATTACTCTCACTCAGTTATGCAGCAGTTGTTACTAGTTATAAAGTTATTTAATGTCATTGGGATTCTGGAGGTCTTATGAAATTCACTTTTCAGAATTTTTTTGCTAGTTCTAAAATTAAATCCTCCTAAAAAAAAAAAAAAAAGACATCCCTAAATATCCTGGCACAGAATAGATCAGGTCTTATTTTACAGCTTTATATTTCTCAAGTAGGGTTAGCGTTAGAAAAAGGGCTGAATTTTTATTTTATTTTATTTTATTTTTTATTTTAAAAAATATTATAATAAGTATTACAAAGGGTATTACATATGTGTCCTTCCCCCAACCCCCGCCCTTGACAATCCCCTGCCCTCCCTTACCCCCCAGTGTCTTATGTCCATTAGTTATGCTTATATGCATGCATACAAGTCAAAAGGGCTGAATTTGATGGCATGGCTAGATAATACCAAATTCGGTGCTATTTAGAAGTTGAATTTTACTCCTAAAACCTAAGGGGGTGACGCTTGCTATTGTCCAGTGCTGAGGGCAGTCCGGGATGTCCTGCTTTCTGCCGAAGCTGCCCCTTTCCTGTTCCTGTCGAGGTCAGCGGTCACCCCACATGGGTGGCTTCATGCGCAGTCTCAGTGCCTACCGTCTGTGATCTTTCAGGGACATTATGGGAGGGAGACAGGAGGGTGGGAGTCAGTCTGACATCAGGGTGGGCATGGGGGCACCCAGGGGCTCCTGCCAGAGCCCCCAATGGCACGACAATTCCTTTAACCGGGCTAGCCAAAGGAAGTGTGATCTTTTCCAACTTGGGATGGAAAGCTGGTGATGCTGGACCTAACATGCTGACTTGGAGGGGTTACTTCAGCTCCTTGAGGGTCCATAGATAGAACTTAGGTTATAAACCATTTCAAATGTGCTCAGAACGTGCCCCCTGTGCTCCCAGAGAAAATTTTTCTCACCACCCCGTGCGCCTCGGCTGCAGGAGCGGGCGGCCTGCGGCGGGAGCTCCGAGGAAGGACCGCTTTCTTATGGCTCTAAAGGTCGCCCATGACCCAGCTGAGCCTCCTCTCTCACCCTTGAATGACACGGACATTACTGCAGCCGAAACACTTTTCTTATCAGTTGACTGCTCAGGGAGTGTTTATGTGGAAGCTCTAATGTCGTTATTGTTTTAAACGGCCCGGCTGACGCACGAGGACATTGGTCTTCGGTGTGTTGACCTTGAAAATGTGGTCTAGAAGGAGGCCAACATGCTGATTGTTCCTTTTCACCCTGGTCTGCCATGCTAATCCGAGCCAGCTCTTGCCAGCAGCTTTTCTGACCTGACACCACCTCCCCCAGCCCCGACGCTAGCTGCCCTGGGCATCGTCCTTCCTCATAAATGCCAAACACGTCCATGTTGGGGGTCTCCTCCCTCCAATGTAACCGTGTTTTCTCCAATTTGCTGCCATCTCAAATACTCCCCTCTCCAGCACGTGACTCCTGTCAGCCCCGGCTTCCCTGTCCCTTCTGTCTGAACCTGGGTTTACGTGTTTGCCTGCCTATTGTTAGTTCCTC
Source organism: Myotis yumanensis (assembly GCF_028538775.1). Classification (NCBI taxonomy): domain Eukaryota; kingdom Metazoa; phylum Chordata; class Mammalia; order Chiroptera; family Vespertilionidae; genus Myotis; species Myotis yumanensis. Next base: position 6,696,794 of record NW_027223758.1, on the reverse strand, counting down.
TCGGGGTGGAGCTCCTGAGGAGCAGGGCTGTCTTCTTGTCCTCGTCCTCAGAGCCGTGCACGTTGCCTGGCACTTGGAGAGTCCAAATGTCAGTGTGCTTTCACGTCGTGTTTTCTGCCGTGAACTGGAGCGAGGGCACCATAGCTGCTCTTGACCTTGACAACAGCCCACACAGCAGACCTAACTCACCACGCTCCGTCTCCTCAGCCTTTATCCCTGCGCAAGCACCTGGCCCTTGCACACCAACTGCCCAGCACATGGAGTTTTCCGGAGTCGAGGCGGAGGCCCTGGAGTTCACGTGTGCCCGCACGCCTTTCAGCACCGCTTGCCTGCCTTCTTCCTCAGAATCTCCTCTGGCCTCTTTCCAGCAACCTGTCAGGAAGTTATAGACTAAGCACTCTTTGGCAATTAGACTGGGCTTCAGTTGTTTTTGAAAGATGAATTTAGAGGTAATTTTCCAATTACCAGCCGTCGTCAAATAAACGGAGACAAAAGACGGCTGGATCTTTCTCTTGGCGTGAACGGTCCTCGTGCCTGCAGGAGCTGGCCGTGGTGTCTTAGTGATGAATGCGGGGAATCAGCAGCTTAAAAACCAATTAGCTTTCCGCTTCTTTTGCTAACGTGGGGCCAGTGCTGGCTGCTCGGGGATGGAGTTCGCACAGGGCCAGCGGGAAGTTGAGCTGGCAGAACTGATGAAAGGCCCGCTCCAAGGGCGTCCGTGTCTCAGCAATATCCAGACCTTCATCTTCATTTGATGGAACACTTCTGAGGCTGATCTGTCAGTTCAGACATGAAGGGGTGATAGCTGTCGACGCCTGTTCTAGGTGCTGACGCCTGAAGGTATCACGGGCATTTTTCACGGGAGCCTTGATCTGCGGGTGGATTTGCTATCTGCCTGTGCATTTGCTATCTGCCTGTGCATTTGCTATCTGCAAAGATGTCGCACTTACCCACACTCATATTTATAAGGTGATAATCGTGGTGTTTTTCTGCCATTGTTTGTGTGACATTTTGCTTTGTTAATGGCTGCACTTTGTCATGGGTCTGACAGGAAGGCCTGGGGGTCACCTTGGAGTATCGTGTTGCACGGGCTCAGGGCCTGAAGGTCCAGACATTTAATTCTGTTAGGACTCTGCTGTGGAACTCACCAAACTCCGAAGGCCCTGTTGTATCAACCAAGGTGCCAATTTCTTAATTTACAACAAAAATACTACCTTTCCAGGGAGACAGACCTCAGCTCTTCCAACCAGGGAGCCCCATTCCTTGTAGCTGCCATGATCGGGTGGAAAGACAGATCTAGTACAGAATCCCAGCTCCACTAATGACCTTTCTGAGCCTCCGTTTCCTCATTTGTAAGACAGTCATCCAGGGAGGTAGTGAAGAACACATATGTGAACTGCTGGGCCCAAGAAGAAACATTGAATGATTTTGATAGGACAGCCAAGTGCAAAGGTGAAGAATATAGACTTTGGAGTCAGCGTGTGGATTCCAATTCCAGCTTCTGCCACACGAATAAGTGGTCCCCTATTTCTGAGATTCAGTGTCCTCATCTACAAATTAGGACTGGAATGCTCTCTAACTCGTGGACTTGTTGTTATATTGAATGATAGGCCATATTGGAAAGCCCATGGCGTGGTGATCACGGCTCCTGGATGTAGTAAGGGCTCGAATGAATGGAATCTGCCGTTATTATTAGGCATGTTCATGGCTGTGGAGGTTAGAAATAAGTAGTAATGGCTATTGTGGCACCACCAGCAACAAAAGCAAAACAGCCAAGAGGTGCACGTTGCTTACTGAGCAGAAAATTGACCCAAGGGGTGGACTGTCCAGGGAATCATGCTGGTGCTATTCACGCTTTGGGCTGAATGATCCTCTTTTTTGGGGGGAACACTAAAAAAGAGGCTGTTCTGTTCATGACAGGGTATTTAGCAGCATCTCTGGCCTCCACCCACTAGATGCCAGTAGCACCACCCCGTTGTGACAATCCAAGATGTCTCTGATCGCACCCTGCTGGAGAAGCGCTGGTCCAGGGGACCCCTCCACCCAGACCACGGAGAAGCCTGTGAGCCTCCACAGCACGCCCGCACCTTTATAAACTCCCACTGGCCCAAGTGTTTTGCTTTGATTCTCCCTTTTCTGGGTTTAATCTAAGCTCTCTTTTGTCCCTTCGATGACAAGTATCAAGTGGTTATTATGAACCACGGGCCTGGAGGATAATCTATTGGAGAACAGGCTCAGCCTCTGTCTAGGAAACAGACCACAGCCCTCCCCTCAGCCCCTCTGGCTGCTCTCTCCTTGCTCCCATGGGTCAAGGCCACTGCGTCCGGAGCAGGATGATTCTTGATCCTGCAGTGACAAGCCTTGGAATGGCTTCTTCTGAGAGCTCAACGTTTTCCCTGTGCGGACGCCCACGCTACTTACTAGCATAATAACGGCTGGGACATGAGTTTACCACACGGGTCACAAATTCCTGTGCAAAATGGGGACCGTGCTCTATCCCCCAACTGGTGCGTGGAGGCAGGTTAACTGAGATTCTGCGGGGTCTTCCCTGGTCTCTCTCCTGTCTAATGTCAACTTTATTCCAAATTGTAGACCAGGCCCCTTGATGTTTACCACAAAGTGGTTTTTAGGGACAGAGCGTCACGTAATGCGTCGAAGCTTCCATTTCCTGCTCTGTTATCCAGTGCCTGTGTCTGTCTGCATTACTGTCCATTTCGAATGCTCCTCGCCCACGGAGCTAGTGCTTCGTGAATCTCTCCATTGTGACCAGAATAGCCGGTCCCATTGTAATTTGGACTCACGTCGGGGAAGGCCTGGCCGAATGATTAAAAGTTCAAATTATTTTCCAATTAAAGAAAGATATTTCATTACTTTCAAAGTGAGCAAGACCCGGGCTAGGCAACTACCTATGACTTTAATAAAAGTCTTTGGGGAACCATTAGGTAAACAGATAGGCATGGCTGGGAGCTTCATTCTGGGAGCTCCGTATTGATCCCTCATTGGAGTCCATGAAGGGTTCCCACCGAGAACTAAGTGCTCACACAAGCCCCTCTCTGCTGAATGTGTTTGAAGCACGTGTGTTCTCACGCCGTTTCAACAGTTACCAGAAATCTTGTTGACACACTGTCAGTTTACTTAGCAGAGGCGCGCTTAAAAGATCCACAAAAGCAAACTTTAACCCGGCCTCTGTCAGAATTCCTAGTAGAGGTACAGAATCGACGAGGTGTGTTTAGCTCCCCACCCCCGTTTGACCTTTGAAAGCGATTATTCTACATTTCTCAGCGATGTCACGTTCAGATCATGCCACTTTTCATAGATGCTTCACGTACTTTCATCTGGGACGACCAGATGTAATGGTGTCCTGTTTTAACTATTGATTTTTTATTGAAAAGCAAAAACTATAAAAAATTTGCTGTGCATTCGCCTGCAGTAGCTCCCTACCTTTTTCTCATCGAGTGGCTGCCGTGCGGTCTGTGCCAAGCTCTCAGGCCTGGACAGACAGCAACAGACCTGGTCAGGCTCAGGGTCTGTCTCTAATGAGCTAGGTTAATTTCTTCAACATTCAGTTTCCTTATTTTTGAATAATCTTCCATTGTCCTACCTATCAGAGTTGTGAAGATTGAGTTTGGAAGCGAGGGAGTCTGAAGACTAAAAGAAATATTTTATATAAACACCTGCCAACAGGGTCTCTTAGATCTGCAGAAGGACGGGTTGGCATAGCAGGGCTCTAGAAGGATCTTTCAGAGAGCGTGCAGAAAGGCAGCCATGCAGAAAGGCGGGAACGCCACGAGGGACAGTTCACAAGACGCGCTGCCATTTAGAGATAATGCCAGGTTGAAGGCAGGAGGTGCAGCGCCTGCTAAGGAGGGCACAGGCGGCCCAGCGACACTTGGTCTCTGGTTATGCCAGGAGGGCTGTGCAGGCAAGATGAGCAGATGGAGAAAGTAGATTGGTGGTTGCCAAGGCGGAGGTGGGACTGGGGAGTGAGTGCTAATGGGTAAGGAGTTTCTTTAGGGGCTGATAAAATGTTCTAAAAGTGATTGGGGTGATGGTTCCACAAATTTGTGAAAATATATGGAAAACCGCTGAGTTCTATACTTGTAAAGAATGAATGTTAGGCTGTGTTAATTGTATCTCAGCAAAGCTGAGAGAGGGAGAGAGAGAGAGAGAGAGAGAGAGAGAGAGAGAGAGAGAGGTTTATGCCTGTAAACACTTGAGGCAGGATTTTAAAAATATCATTATTTCTATTAATAAAAATCCTGCTTCCAGAGACTGAATTGCTGAAAAAATTGGGTTTAGTATCAAGAGACCTGGCTCTAGCGCTTGGACAAGTCCGCCAGCCGCCCCGGGTCCTCATGTAAATGTTAGGGACTTCGGTAAAATGACCCATGTGTTCCGTCCCAGCCCTAAAAGGCCTGCCGTTTCCAATCTGCCATTCCTGTCTGCTTTCTTCCCAAGCATCGCCCCCAAATCCCCCCCTGCCAGCACTCACACTAAGAGAACTTGTTGTGTGGTATGACTGTGGATGTTTTATATGTTGTGTTTCCTTTGAGTCGGGCATCCTTAAAACAAGAAGTTCCCAGTTCTCCTTAAGCTGTCCCATCCGAGTCTAGGAATACTCACACACCCACGCACGGGTCCCAGAACTGTGACCGTTGGCCCATTTTATGTAACCTACCTGTTACATAATCATCAAGTTCAAGTTAGGAGTGTCTTGACTTTTGCCTCGGGTCCAACACCTGCCTGCGGGACTTTTATCACTTTATTTTCCTCCTTGGTTCCTGTTTATCTCTCCTGCTCTTCAAGTCCCTTGAAGACATTAGCACAAACCTCACCTGATTGAACTGATTAGTGGAAAACAAGGCCGTCAGCCTGGGGCTGCCCATAAGACGGTTTTGCAGGGCGATGCGGGCGGCTCTGGCTGGAGCTGACGTCGGCAAGTTAAAGGTGGAGGAGGCTGGTGAGGAGGAAGGCAAGGTTCGAGCTGAATCGCAAGCTCAGGGTCGGACACCAACTAATAAAATAAGTGCATGGTAGTGGCTGCCGGGCAGACAGCGGGCTGACGGGGAAGTGACAATTGAATTGGCGGGGGGCTGAGCAGCAGCGAGGCGAGGCGTGGGCTGGATGGAAAACTAAAGAAACAATAAAAGCCGGCACGGCGGGGAGAGCAGAGGAGGCTGTCACCTTGTCTTAGGAGAAATTAAGAAGCCAGACAAATTATAAGTGTACTTTCATCTGGAGACGTGCTCAGACAGCCCGAGATTGGCCCCCGGGGGGTGGTGAGTGGCGCTGGAGGGCCCTGTGTGCCCGCTCTGCCTCAGCACGGGCCCCGTCGGGACTTGCCGACGTGTGCAGGTGTCGATGAAGTGCAGGGCTGGGTGATGTTTGGGGTGTTGCTGGATGTCCTTGACTTTCCTGTTCAGAGAGGGAATAGAAGATAAAGTAAGGACAGCGACCGTGGGGGAGGGCTCTGTGTGTCCAGCCATGGGCTGCCACAGGTGAGGTCCCTGCCTGCCACATGGCCCTGTGCAGTCAGAGGGGACACTGAGGTGCCTGCCTGAGCGCTCACAGCAAGGACTGTGCTCCTGACCTCTCGCGTCTCCCTTCCCGGGAGTCCACCCCGGGAGTCCTGCAGCCGCCGTGTAAATGGTGAACCGTGCCTCTCACAGGGGCGGCCAGAAGGGGTGCAGCCACGGGAAGGGTTTCCAGGGACACCTAGACTTGGATGACACTCGTGTCCTTTGTCCTGCCACCAGAAAGGAAGTGGGTGGGACCACTCTGAGCACTTCCCCTTCTCCAGCATTTGGTTGCTTCTCCTTCTCTCTGTTGGCACTGGTTTCACTAGGCTCTCCATCAATAATGCCTGAAAGAGCGCGCCTCAGTGTGTCTTGGGAACAAAGGCGCGAAGAACCTGTCCTGTTCAGACAGCTGTGGGCCTAGCCAGGCGGGGCTGGCCAACACCTGCAGCTCAGGTGAGCTCCAGGCTCACGGAGCAGCTCAGTCCTGGTGGCCAGCAAGAGGGGGGCTCCCCAGCCCACACCCAGTCCTGCAAGCCTGCTCGGCCACCGCGGCCTCTGCGGGTTAAGGAGGGATTCAGTATCCTTCTAGAGCAGCGGTTCTCAACCTGTGTGTCGCCACCCCTTTGGCTGTCGAAAGACCCTTTCACAGGGGTCGCCTAAGACCATCCTGCATATCAGATATTTACATGACGATTCATAACAGTAGCAACATTATATTTATGAAGTAGCAACAAAAATAATTTTATGCTTGGGTCACAACATGAGGAACTGTATTTAAAGGGCCAGAAGGTTGAGAACCACTGTTCTAGAGGGTTCTCTCCAGTTCTCAAGTGTCATGACCAAGTGGAGGGAGGAAGGCTGATTTCGACATGGATGCTGGCTTTGCAGCCAGCACACACAGCCTTCCTTGCGCAGGGCCAGCTCCGGGCCCAGCCCCGTCTTTGCCCCCCAGCCCAGGACGTCAGGGAAGCCCCTGGAGTAGGGTTTCGGGGCACATCCTCCCGAAAGGAAACATGCGGCAGACGAAGAAGCTCTGTGGACTGCCCAGCCCCAGCTCATGTTTCATGGGGATAATAGAAGGCATAATTTGTTTTCAGGGTGTAATTTTATTAGCCCTTAATGCAAAAAAGGTAAGATGGATTCCCTAGTATTTTATAATAACTCTATCAATTTTCTGATACCATACTATTATAATAAGCATTTTACCGAACGTGATGAATAGGTAATTGCATTCCTTATCTATTAGCATATCATAATTTACCACCCCAAACTTTGCTCTCATATCCCCTTCATTCTTCTATTTTCACTATTAAAAAACTTTTCAATGTTTTCTAAAGTGGCTCCTTCAGGCTTACGTTGCAGGCTTTCTGCAACAAACCTGTGTTTCTGTTACTGCCTCTCTCTTCAGATCGCAAATTACCCTGAAAGGTTTAGTGAATAAACTAACAAATGAATTAATAACCACCAGAGTAGGTCCCGGGGAAGCAGCGTGTTCAGGGGACTCAGCCGACGTTGAGTGAAGGGTGGCTGACTGTCTTACGATACAAGAACTTCATGTTCCCCCAACTCTCTCCTTCCTGGCTCATAAGAGTGTTCACTGGCAGTTACATAAACAAGCACGAGGGAAATTATTGCCTAATTTCAAAACCATAAATGAATCACTAATATAAAGTGCACCTTTGCTTCATGCTTGTAAGTCTCAGGTGACTCATGGAGCGATGCTGTGCTTTCGGAGATGGGCTCGGAACAGGCTGACCTGCCCGACGGAGGCCCTGGCATCCTCCGGGTGCTGCGTGAATGCAGGTGCCTCTCCGTGTGGGGAGGGTTCACCCAAGCGCCCTCCTCCCCAAATCACAGGCATCAGGGCAGGGCGGGCGTGTGGCCCTGTCCAGCACCGGCAGGTCGAGGAGCCTCCCTGGCTGCCACTCACTACATGCCAGACGTGATTCCCTATGTTTGTGAGCAACCCCAAAGCGCCACACATTTCCAGAGGCTGTCCTGTGGCAGTGGGGGTGAGGGTCCTGCCCCTGGTGGAGAATATGTTCCAGAAGGCGCGGTTCTGCCAAGCTCTCAGCGGTGTGGGCCTGTGTAGCTAAGCGCCCACGTGTGGCTTTTGGCCACTTGGCTAACCTACAACCCATGGAATGTAGTACTGCTGTTTTTTATTCTTGCAAGACACCTGTTTTTGTTTTCTAAAAGAAGAATGATTGTACGAATGGGCTCTGGGCTCTCAGGGAAGGAGAAGGGTAGTGTATCCCATACACATAAAACCTGGAGCTCTCAGTGATCTGCTAGAAGTCTGAACAAGATACAACAGTAGCAGGAGTCTGAGGCCGGGGCATGCGCCTGGGGGTGTCCCTCAGATGCACCAAGGGGAACACTTACTCCTGGCTGAGTCCTCCATGGCCAGTGTTATGACTCTGAGCCTCCATCCTCAATTCCAATGTTGTGAGCAACCTGGCGGTCGATGGCTGTCAGAGCGGGGGCCCTCCCCACCAGCTCCTGAGGCTGAGGTCTGGAGCTGGGAAGCCCGTGTGCTGATCGGTGGTGAAACCAGGGCTGGGCTGGGATCACTCAGCCTTTGGGAACCAAATAATAATTTCCCGGTGCTCAAGACCAGAGAATTCAAGCAAAGGGGTTGCTCAGACAAACTGAATCCACCCGCTATGCCACACACAGTGTTGAGCACGAGGGTCAAGATGGGGTCAGTCATGACCAGGACTGACAAGGTGTTTTGCAGCACCCAGCTCACATTTGAATCAGGGATTCTGGGATTTAACACACAGACAAATGAAAACACGAATGACAACTAGTAATAAATGCCAAGAAGAAAACACGGTGGTGGCCGTGGGTGGGTGGGTGCCAGGAAATGACAAGATGGCCCAGCCATGCACAGACCAGGAGGAGAGCTGCAGGCCGGCAGTGGAGCAGGTGCAAAGGCCCTGTGGTACAAATGAAGGCGGCTCAAGGGTGTGGCTGAGTTTAACTCACAACAGGGAAGCTGAGCATGAAGTTCTGATAAGATCCTTGGAACTCCCAAGGGCTGACTGCAACCTGGTCCCGAGGCCGGAGTCAGCAGGTGGAACAGTTACAAAACGACAGACCAGGGTGTTCAGGATTCTCCTGGCTGCCCATGTGCCTCCCCACACCAGCCTCCCCTCAGAACATCGGCACAGAGTCCGCTCTGTGGACTGCACCCAGATACCTGTTAATAAGTGTCCCAGGCACTGCAGAAAGTGGAATGAAGCGGCAGTGGGCGAGCCAGCAACAAATAAAGACATTTTTTGTTAAAAAAAAAAAAAAAAGCCAGAGATAATAAAGTCCCCATGTTCATGCAAACCTGTTCAGGCCTCGGTTTCCCTTGGAAAGTTAGACTTCATCTCTGACTTGGACTTTTTCTTATTAAAGGAACAGCATGTCACGTGGAACTTTTTTTTGACATGACAATACCTGGGATAATTAGATACGGCAAGAACAATGAGGAGCGAAGTGTTTCTAAGTCTATTCTGAGCGGCTGTTATTCAACCTCAGTGCCTTTCATATGTCACTTGTGGAGTGTTCGTCTGTTTGTAGCGAAGCACAGAACTTTCTCACTGTTCTCCTCCAAGGTTCCCGAGAGCACGTGTGCTCTCTGCATTGAACTGTGGCAAGTGGCTCCAGAATTAAATCTGCTCAAAATCTGTGCTTTGAAAAGCCCGAACAGTGCCCATCAAGGCAGCTCGGACACCCCCTGGGAACTCACGGAGCATGCGCCTCTGGAAAGAAGGTCAGGGAAGTGCTCATTTCAATAATGTGACAGCTCACAAGAAGACATCGGTGAGCATCGCCTTCCATTGTTCCAAGTGCAACAAAGGAAGTCCAAGATTTTCTTTCCCAAAGAATTTATTGTCAGTGGTTCACAGGAGCTCCTTTATATGTGGCCGCCTACTGAATGCGATGACTTAATTTTTCTCTCCATCTTGGCAAATGGAGGTTGCGAGTTTTCATTTTACATAAAGGACACCTGGGATTTGCCGGAGAAAAACAAAGTGTGAAGGCTGCTCCCAAATGCTTCGCGCACGCACCAGGGCCTTCGCCGTGTACCCCTCGAGGCGCTCACGACATGCACAAGGCTCTCCCGTGTTAACAGGAGCCCGTGTGGCGCAACTCGGGGTGTTCTCATGGCTCAAGCTGCTCTGTGCCCCTATTTGATTGACTGTGGATGTCTGTGGCTCTTGATGCACAAAATAATGAGAACACATGGTGGGACTTTGGACAAGTAAACGGCGCAGCTCGGAAAATGCCCGCTCAGGTGCCTTCCATCTGACCCGGCAGTACGTGCTTGGGGCCGGGGAAGCCAGGAGAGAGCAATGAGCCGGTTATGCCTCACACTTAGTCGCATGAATCCGAATCAAGGAGCTGAGAGAGGCGTGGAGAGGGAAGCATGCGGGAAAGTTAAAGAAAATCCGCAGTGATACTGCGTGACTCCGTGGGTGGGGAGTTACCGGGTGGGGACGTTTCTGGGTGGATTTATTGCCTGCACAATGCACTCGGTGCTAGGCACGGTGGCCGGTACGGCTCTGCTCCTGTGTGCGGAACTTGTCTTTCCAGCTTATGTCGGGGGTCTCCCTTCTTCGAGTCCAGCACGGAGAGAGAGATGAACCAGTTCTTTTAAGTAGAGGCGCTGGGGATTTGAGGAAAAAAAGGAAAGAGACAAGACACAAAAATAGAATAAGCTGGGGCCGGGTGTGGTGTCTGTCCTCTGATCAAGGGACAGACAGACTCCGAACCAGAAGGAAATTTTATATATATATATTTGAAGTAACAGGAAGTTACATCACATCTGGGTGGGCCTCGAGTTCCTGGCGACATAATAGGGTCCACCCCCTAGCACCTGGCGGGAAAGGTCAGACTGAGTGACGTCCTAGTCTCTTGACTAGGACCGCCCCAGGGTGTGGCTCTGCCTGCACCCTGAGTTCAGCCGACATATTTAAAAAATGCCTGAATGTGCTAGCCAGCATCCCTCCATACCAGCTGGGTTTGTTTAGTGGGCATTTTCTGAGCACCTATTATGTGCCGGGTGCTGAGGTATGGAGGATGCTGAGAGGAGCGAAAAAACTGACTCCTGGAGGTCGGGGACTTGGCCGTTGCTTTCTTGTCCCCTCCCTCTTGCGCTAGAACTCCCCAGGAGCCAATGGCTGCACGAATTAAAGGATTTGCACCCATAAAGACCAGTGTTTTTCCTTTGGGCGTTTAGCAGCACTAGCTCCATTGTGCAGGCACTGTTTCTAGGTGTTTATTTGGGCGCCAAGCCCGATCCTCTCATCATACTGCCCTACGAAGCAGGTACGGGAATGATCTTCAGTGAACAGAAGGAAACCGAGGAGGGTGTGACTTGATGAAGGCCATGGTCAAGGTAGGGATGGAAGTGTCTGCCTCTGTGACCATGCTTCCATGGGACACGGCCGCCCGGGATGCCAGGGCCCTACCTGCGGTGGAAATGTTGAGCCAAGGCCTGTTTCTGGTGACCTTGGTGGCCAAATAGGATCAAATGCTGCGTGCGGTTGGCTCACCTCTGTACAGAAATTGGTGTCTGAAAGCCCAAACCTCCCACCACTTTTCAGCCCTGGAGCAGGTGGCCCAGCTGCTTGGGGAGAGAGCCCGCGGGGTGGGGAGCTGAGCCAGCCCTGAGCCAGACGCCCGAGCCCTAGACCCTGCCGGTCCTGGTTGCGTCAGCGCTGGCCAGCACACAGGGTGAGAAAGGGGCCTGTTCCATCATGGTTTCCTTACTGCAAGTGGGGGAAGAAGACTTACATAACCTCCGCCGGCTTCTGGCTGAATAGCCACAGGACAGGACTCAGTCTGCTTGAAAACAAGAGTCATGGCGTCCATTGCACCTGAGGGCGCAGAGGTCCTCCAGCCCCTGCTTCCCTTTGTTTTGCTGAAATGCCAGCTGGGTGGCACGGCGCCTCTCCCACCCGGTTGGCTGTGCTTCTCTGGCCTGCAGCCCAGTGCTCACCCCTCAACAATTTTACTTTTTCTTAAATACCCCAAACACCCAACACGAAGGTTTCTTTCCCCCTTGACTGTTTATCTTACTCAGTTGCCTCTTCGAAGCAGTGCAGGTTGGTTTGGCAAAGGGCTCATGAGCTGGCCGCCTTCCCACCAGACCCGGCCCCAGCTCACACGCAGGGTCTTCTCGGTGCGTGGAGATGGGCTTGGCTTCTCGACCAGAGTTTTAGAACATCCGCCCGAGGAGCTCAGTTCCCACTACATTCCCACTTGGAAATATTTCAGGGTCCTATCGCTGAGTTAGGAGCCCCAGCCCCTGAGGAGGTGTGCTGGCTGCACCCCCCACCCCGGGGATGTGTCCTCAAGTCCCGGGGGTGTGAGCCTCCCCTGTTGGGAGAGGAGCTGAGAGTGAGTTAGATTCAGAGTTTGGGAATGACCCTCAGCGTGGATCAGGACAGACATTTTCGTGCTGAGCCTTAACCTTAGAGGGAGGGAGGATTTGCAGAGTCACCAGGGAGCAGGAGGGAGGGTGCATTCAGTTCTGGAGCAATGACTGTGGCTTCCAAGAGGATTCACTGAGCCGCAAAGTGGATCCATTGTCCCGCTGTTTTTGTGGGGCCTGCGCGCCTGGGTCTCTCTGCCCCGTGCCGGCCTGGGCACGCTGGCTTTCCTCTGTGCGTGTGTTTGGAATGGGATTCAGCGGCACATTTCCTCTCACTCTCACTCTGTGTGCCACACACTCTCTCCGAAAATGGACTTGTTTGCTCCTGAGCACCTGAACTCAGGGGCCCTTTGAGTCAGAAGGGCCGTCTCGGTTTAGAGATGAGGAAACGGAGGCCATAAGTGACCCACCCGGGCACTCAGGGCCGGGCTGGACCCTCTGTCCCTCTGCCCGCTCTGACGTCGGTCATTCCAGAGAATGTGTGGGAATGCAGATGGCACAGCATTCCAGAGCCACTGGCGCCCGACCGCACTGCCAGTGCCCCCAACACTAAACGTCACAGCGGGTAATGGGGACGGAGGGACACTGGTGACTCAGGCTACAATCTGGGCATGCTGTGTCTGCAACATCAACCTGAAGGAGAGAAACCGAGGCAGGGTTGTACAAAATTGGGGCAAATCGGAGTTTGTAATTTTGTATTGTCTTACCCAGAGGTGCTGTCCGTCCCTGTCCCCCCAGGGTAGTTGCACACCTAAGTCACCTCCCCTTTAACCAAGGCCTCCCAGCCTCCAACAGGAAGAGAGGCTCCGCAAACACTGTCGCCGTCTTCCTGAGCGGGCAAGAGGGAAACAACAAAAACCAAACCCGACACGACTCCGGGGAGGGCAGGGCCTCGGCGGGTGCCTCACCCACCCCGCTCCGCGCAGGCGAGGAGGGGAACGCACCGCTGCTGGGGAGCTGGCCTGGAGGCACCACGGCCCCTGATCTGGCTTCTGGGTGGACGGGGTATGGGTGTAACCTCTGCCCAACTCAAAACAAGGACTCTCCTTAGACAACAAGAAGAGTCAGTCTCTCAAGGCCAAAGAAGACCAAGGCCGGGCACGGAACAGGAGCAGGTCTGCAGTCAGCCTGTCCTGACTGTGGGTGGCTCTCCAGTCAGCATCCCCCGCGGCGGCACGACCCTCCAACTCTCTGAAGGGCAAAGCCGTTCACGGGGTGGGTGTGACGTGCCGCGTTCCCCTCCCACACGTAAGTCCTTTCTGCATAAACCTGACGGAGAAATAGCTGAAGGAGATAAAGATGATTGTATGGATTCCCTATTTCCACGGGGCGCTAATGATTGTAACAGGACAGAACAGCCTCGGAAAAGGGCTCACGCCTGGCGGTCTGCATTCCCTGAACATATTCTCTGTGCACATCTCTGCCGCGGAAACCGCGCTTTCTCAGCTCACACCGAGCAGAGTGGTTTGCCTCCAGGTTCATTTTATTTCTTCATTGTGGAAAGAATATGTAAACAAAACCATGACCCTCCCTGGGGGAGATTCCCTAATGACATTAACTGTCCTCTCCGCCTTCCTCGGATGAATGTCCTAAGACATTATGAGGCCACTGGGAGCAGTGGGAAGGATGAGTCGAGGGGTGGTGCTGGTGGGTGCGTGGAGGGTGCTGGAGACCAGCCTGCCTCCTAGAGAGCGGCCCCCACCCTGGGCCAGTGTTCCCTCATCTTTAAAGGAGCAGACCGGACTATATCATCTTTTTTCTCTTTTAATTGAGGTGAAATTCACATAACATAAAAGGAACCATTTTACAGCGTACAATTTAGTGGCATTTAGTACATTCACAATTATGCAGCCGCCACCTCTATCTAGTTCCAGAACATTTTATCACCCCCAAGGAGACCCCCTACCTGTTAAACTGGATTAACCTAATCTTTTAAGGACCCTTTCAATTATATAATTCTGTGGCTCCAAACGAGGAAATTGACTCATTCAGCTCTTAAAAATACCCCCCAGGCCGCAAAGACGCAAAGATTACCCCATAAATGTGGAACATCTAAATATTTGTCCCTAACAAACACAGTGGGGGTGGACGACCTGGGCTGCTGGGGGGCAGATGACTCCTGGGCTGCTGGTCACACAGCTCCACAGTGTCAGTCGTTTTCACGGCGGGGCCAGCCATGTGCCCACAGAGCCGGCCCCCGGCAGCGGGGACTGGGCACAGACGTGGGATTTACATTGTTCGTTCCTTGTCGCCTCCAGAAAACCACCGTCCTGTCTGTCTCCACCAGAAAAGGGCCACGCTTTTCTAGGAATTCAGATTCCTGAGCTGAGGGGCATTTCTGTGGTCAGCCCCTTGAGTGGAATGAGCCCATCCCGTCACCCCCATTGGTGAGGGGAGTAACGAGGGAAGGTGATGCTCTTCCCGTTAAGAGCCTTAGCGTGGGAAATGGTCCAGTTGCGCTCTCCGGGTCTCGGCTGCCCCACCTCCCCGGGGAAAGAATGTGGCTGTCCCATGTTTTCACGCGGTGAGATTCCTATTTCAAGCAAAGATCCAACATGGAAGCCCAGTACATACCACAGGCGGGGAAGTCTGTGAGCTCATCTCCCTGGCCTTCTCCCCTCCTCTGTGAGGGCGGCACCGTGGACTCCCCCTGGAGACTCCCCCCATTCCCTCAAGCACAGGATGGAAACCACCCATCCTGGCCCTAAGGGGCTCCAAGCACTGATGGTCTTTGGATCATCTGTGTACCATCTGTGAATTTCTGCTTTTTTATTGGCCACCAGGTCGCTAAGAAATGTCCATGTACGTCACAATCAAACTTCCCGAGAGTCCTGGTTGAGACCCCTGCAAGTTCATGGCTTTGCTCTCCATTGCTCACCTGGATCACAGTGCTCCCCACGCCCCCAACCCCAGCTCACCTGCTCACACCTTTTTTTTTTTTCCAAGAAGCTTGATTTTTATTTTTATTTTATTTTTTATTTTTTCTTGGCCTCTTGAAATCTTTATTTAAGATTCAGGGACTTTCTGGGGCCTCCTTCTGGGCAGAAGGACAGGTGAGCCCTTAGAGGCAGTCGCTAGGAGATGGCCCAGGCCCCAGCATGCCTTGCCAGCCCAGGTGGAACAGAGCCATGTGTTTAAGGGCCTTTTCTTTTTTTCTTTTTCTTTTTTTAAATTAAATCTTTATTGTTCAGATTATTACATTAGTTACTCTTTTTTCCCACCATAACTCCCCTCCACCCAGTTCCCACCCCACCCTCCACCCTAACTCCCCACCCACTGTCCTCATCCATAGGTGCACGATTATTGTCTAATCTCTTCACTCACCCCCACACCCGTTTCCCCCCCCCAAGAATAGTCAGTCCATTCCATTTCTATGTCCCTGATTCTATTACAATCACCAGTTCATACTGTTCATCAGATTATTTATTCACTTGATTTTTAGATTCACTTGTTAGTAGATGTGTATTTGTGGTTCATAATTTGTATCTTTACCTTTTTCTTCTTCTTCCTCTTCTTAAAGGGTACCTTTCAGCATTTCATATAATACTGGTTTGGTGGTGATGAACTCCTTTAGCTTTTCCTTATCTGTGAAGCTCTTTATCTGACCTTCAATTCTGAATGATAGCTTTGCTGGGTAAAGTAATCTTGGTTGTAGGTTCTTGGTATTCATCACTTTGAATATTTCTTGCCACTCCCTTCTGGCCTGCGAAGTTTCTGTTGAGAAATCAGCTGACAGTCGTATGGGTACTCCCTTGTAGGTAACTGATTTTCTTTCTCTTGCTGCTTTTAGGATACTCTCTTTGTCTTTTGCTCTTGGCATTTTAATGATGATGTGTCTTGGTGTGGTCCTCTTTGGATTCCTTTTGTTTGGGGTTCTCTGCGCTTCTTAGACTTGGAAGTCTATTCCTTTCACCAGGTAGGGGAAGTTTTCTGTCATTATTTCTTCAAATAGGTTTTCAATATCTTGCTCTCTCTCATCTTCTGGCACCCCTACAATTCGGATGTTGGTACGCTTGAAGCTGTCCCAGAGGCTCCTTACACTATCTTCGTATTTTTGGATTCTTTTTTCATTTTGCTTTTCCGGTTGGATGTTTTTTGCTTCTTCGTATTTCAAATCTTTGACTTGATTCTTGCGACCCTCTGGTCTGCTGTTAGGAGTCTGTATAATATTCTTTATTTCAGTCAGTGTATGCTTAATTTCTAGTTGGTTCTTTATCACAACATCGAGGGTCTCATTAGATTTCTTGAGGATCTAACTACATTTATCGGCGGTCTCACCAGTCTTTTCCAGGGCCTTATTAAATTTATCGGTGGCTTCTAGACAGTTCTTTAAAGACCTTAAAAGTGTGGTTTTGAACTCTATATCCAACAGTTTGCTTTCCTCCAATTCTGTCGTTTGTGTCCTGTTTCTTTGTCTCGGCATTTTTTTATGCTTCGCTGTGTCGATAGAGTGCCTTTCTGTACTAAGTGTCCCAATTACCTGAGGTAGACACTCTTGGTGCACCCCCTTGTGAGCTTTGTGCATAGTCTTGTTGTGGTTAAGCCTTGATTGTTGTAGTTATCACTGTGAGGAATTGACCTCCAGGCCAATTGGCTGTGAGAATCAGCTGTGTCTGCAGTGGAAGAACTTCTGTGCTGGAGACACCCCTCTGGGGCTAGACTTGCTTCGATGGGGCTTTGGTGCTCACTGAGTCTGCCCCCTGAGTGTGTCTTTTATGGTTCCAAGGAGCTGAAAACTGGATGGTCCCACTCTGACCTCTGGGCTTCCTGGCTCCTGGATCTCTAGGGAGGTGCTAATCTAGCCTTTGCCTGAGGCTATCCAGCAAAAGCCTCCCTGCAGGGCTTGGGCTGGGCGGGTCCCACGGGATCAACAGGGCGGGGTTAGCAATTTTGGCTGCTCTCAGTCTTGCCCTCAGAGGCTCTGCTTCTCAGTGTCCCAGCAATTGCTGCAAGCCCCTCGGAGAGAAAGCTGCCCTTGGGTTCTGAGCGATGCCAGACAGTCCCGCTTCTCCCATATGAGTCTGGGTCCCTAGAGACTTGCCTGGACTGGAGCTCAGAGCCTGAGACTCCCTCCCGATTGAAAACGACAACCGCGCCCTCAGCTGCCAGCCCGCTCCGCACGCATCTCCGCACCTTAGTATTTCACCTCCGCACTGCACCTCCTCTGAGTCACAGTATGCTTTTCTCTTTCCTCCTAGTTGTAGAACTTCCACTCAGCCAGCCTTCCTATGGTTCTGGATGATGTCTTTTAGTTGTATTTTTGAAGTGGTTGTTCGAGGCAGCAAACTCCAGTGTTTACCTATGCTGCCATCTTGGTTTCCCTCTGCTCACACCTTTTAAGCCTCAGCAGCCCCGCCCGAGTCTCCAGGCCACCTTTGCTCCGTTCGGCGCTGCAATGAAAAGATTAGAGAAAGGGCGGTATGACTCACCGCTCCTACAGGGTAATTGAACTTGCTAGTTTCTCGGGACATAAACACCTGGAATTTATGAGTGGTGTTTAGGACGGCAAATGAGTGCTGGTTTCACAGTTTTGTTTTCAATCTATGTGCTCTTGGAGGGAATCAGACCTATGACAGCTTTATCAGCCAACGGGCATCCCTACCCATTAGGCGAGATGAACCACGGATGCGTGTGTTGTGTCTCTGTGGTCCTGCGTGGGGCTGGGAATTCCACGGATGTCACATGTGGAGAGAGTCCCTCAGCCAGGAGCACTATCACATCATGGTAGCATTTAGACAGGACACAGACTTGTACGTGGCTGGCAATGCCACTGATAATGAATTCTAGTGACCGAAATGGGAAATAATATAAAACTAAACAAAACCGCTCACATTGCATTTATACTGAAAGGTTCGATTGGTTGAATAAAAACCCAAGAAAATGAAACAGCAGCGGGGGACAGTTTGGTGGAAGGCGGGAGCGTGTGCACAAAGCTGCAGTGAGGAGGGAACCCTGTGGACAGGCCACTCAGCACTCCGGGCCTGAGACAGCCATTCCGGGGCCTTCCCCCACCACAGCTCCTACAGGCACCATCAGGGGTTGTCAGCACACGCTCCCTGGGGAGGCAGGCGTCCCTACCTGACCTCACTGGAGGGAGGGGGCTCCCCTGAGCCTTGGGGTTGGCTGTGGGGAGTCAGGGCCTGGCCCCCCACTCCTGACTTCTCACCCAATGCTCTCGAAACACCAGCAACCGCTCCATGGTCCATTAAATTGGACTGAAGCTCCGACGGCTTGCAAAGCACATTTTTCTAAAGAGCTGTTATAAAGGTCTCATTGCTCAAGTGTAATCTAGCAAAACCGCCAATCCCCCCTCCCACCCTCCCCCTCCCTAGATGCTCGGACTTGCCAGGGCAAGGAAAAGGGATAGCTGACTCCAGGAGTGACTGCACCCAGCCCAGAGTTGTTTGGAGGGTACACGGAAGGTTCCAGAAGAGGCAATGGCCCCCCACAGGGTTCCTCTGGGGTAGTACTCCAGAGCCCAGCTCGCCTGTCCTCTAGCTCTCCCTCTGCTCCCACCAGCCAGGGAGCTGGGAGTAGTGCTCTGCCTCCCTGTCCCTCAGTTTCCTTGTCTGGACATAGGGTTGTGCATGGGCTCCGCCTCAGAGGCTGGTCGTGATGCAAGGCCCTGAGGACAGTGCTTACGGTGTGTCAGGAACTGTACCCACAAAAATGAGCAAAATAGGCAGAAACCCCTGCCCTTATATTGGGGTACAGTGAACACTCAGTAGGGTTACTAGCCCCCAGTTAGGTCAGACCTGTGCCAACAAGTCACCTGTTGGCCGGCATTGGGCACAGCTTTCCGGGGCTTTGAGGGTGGCTGACACCTACCACCCTAATGTTCTGCCAACCAGCAGCCACGGGTACACACAATGTGCTGCCAGCTTGTGGCCTGGACACACTCGACGTCCAGGAGGTGCCCCGCCAGCTGGGCCCGCCCCTCCCGCCTGTCAACGGAAGGGCCATGTGTTTTGCATCAGCAGTGAACTGGGCCAAAGTTTAGTCAATCAGACGTTGTGTAAGGGCGGCTGGCGAGGGGTCGGAGGCCTCCTGGCATCCCCGCGGCTGGCTGTTCAATGATTATCTCCCTGGGGTGGGTCGTGGGGAGCCGGTCCAAAGCGAAGCTGACTGTGGCCCCGATCCAAAGGCCTGCCCCTGACGTCAGAGACGAGCCTCCAGGGTGGGGCCAGGGGGCAGGACCTTGCTTCTCCGTGGCATTTAAAGCCGGCGCTTCTGCCACCAAACACCAAACACCACCTTCCCACCAGGAAAGCAGGCTCACCAGCGGGAAGAGCCCGGAAGCAGGCCTTGGATCTCTGGTCGAGACCATCCAGAGAGCAGAAAGGTAGGCCGGGCGTTTGAACTTACGTTGCTAAAAACTACAGAGGTAAAGCGAACTCGCTTCCTTATCCTTACAGCTACACAGGCGTGGCTGGAGGGCGCGGTTCCCGCTCACGTTCAGGAAGCCCATGCTTGCCATTGCAGGGAACCTCGGTGCCTGTGGCCCTCAGCGCAACTCTGCAGAAATGCCTCCTCAACTACCCAACGGCCTCAACTACTCCGCCAAGGTCGTCCAGGGCACCCTGGACAGCCTGCCCCAGGCAGTGCGCGAGTTCGTGGAGACCAACGCCAGCCTGTGCCAGCCCGAATGCATCCACATCTGCAATGGCTCCGAGGAGGAGAACCAGCAGCTGCTGCATGAAATGGAGGAGCAGGGCACCATCAAGAGGCTGAAGAAGTATGACAACTGGTGAGTGCACCCCAGCCCCAGCACACCGCCCCCCCTCCCCAAGGTGGAAAGAGGTGGATGAAGATAGAGGGGTGAGGAGTTTGCAGGCCTTTGAAAAATTATGTAATGGCCAGAACCATATAGACTTTAACTTAATGACCCTCGTAGTGCCCCAGCCTACATGAGCTGGCATATGCAAGCAAATGCTCTTTGCAAATTAGACACCGGGTAAAAACAGAAGTCGGACCGTCCCTCTCCTCCCAGACTGGCTCACAGTCTAGCAAATGGTTCCTTGACCCTGCCAGCTGGTGTGGCTGTCACATCTGCAGAATATTGCCAGCACTTGGCACCTGCTAGGGGCAGGGAGGACACGAGGACAAGTCAGTGGGTCCATTCCTACAGGATGCTTGGCTGGGAGGACCCTGCACACAGACGCATTCAACATGGCTGCACTTCCCCTCCGACCCTCACCTGTGTGTTATTGTTTTTGCAGCTGGTTGGCTCTCACTGACCCCAGGGACGTGGCCAGAATCGAAAGCAAGACGGTCATCATCACCCGAGAGCAAAGAGACACAGTGCCCATCCCCAAAAGCGGCATCAGCCAGCTGGGCCGCTGGATGTCGGAGGGGGACTTTGAGAAAGCATTCAACGCCCGATTTCCGGGGTGCATGAAAGGTAGGCGAAGCGCTTATTTGACGGGAAAAATATCCGCAAGCCTTTTATTATGATGTCTGTCCGAACGGTCACTTTAACCGTAGTGGAAACTTCCGTGGCCTCGGAGATCTTTAAATTCCATATGTGAAATTGGCAACGTCTTGAAAACGTGCATCTTAGGATTCGATTTACAAACTGTCTCCTAGGAACAGGAAAACGATTTCCACGCATGGTGGAACCCAATTGCACATTTATGAAAACGGCTTTGTTTGGGGGATTCTCTCCACTTTCCAGCGGACTCTCGTGGACTGGGGAGCCGGTGGCGGGCAGGGAGTGAGGTGATGGGAGGAAACGAGTGTTGGTTGTTATGAGTCCGAGGCCCTCTCTCACGGCTTCCCCCGCCTGCAGGTCGCACCATGTACGTCATCCCCTTCAGCATGGGGCCCCTGGGCTCGCCTCTGGCCAAGGTCGGCATTGAGCTGACGGACTCGCCCTACGTGGTGGCCAGCATGCGCATCATGACGAGAATGGGGACGCCCGTCCTGGAGGCTCTGGGTGACGGGGAATTCGTCAAGTGCCTCCATTCTGTGGGGTGCCCCTTGCCTTTAAAAAGTAAGCACATTGTTTCAGAATCAAATGCTAGAATTTCTAAACATAAGCCTAGCCTTAAACCCCCGGCGTGTCCTCCGGGCGCTCGGCGGGTGGGGCCGCGCTGACGCGCTGTATCCTCGGCAGAGCCGCTGGTGAACAACTGGGCCTGCAACCCAGAGCAGACGCTCATCGCCCACCTGCCCGACCGCAGGGAGATCATCTCCTTCGGGAGCGGCTACGGCGGCAACTCGCTGCTGGGGAAGAAGTGCTTCGCGCTCAGGATGGCCAGCCGGCTGGCCAAGGAGGAGGGGTGGCTGGCCGAGCACATGCTGGTAAGATGCAGACAATTCTGAGTGAGTGGGCAGGGGCTGGCACAGGGGCTGGCACAGGGGCGGGTGCTGGCCAATACAGATGGCCTTCCAGTGCCCACCAGGCCAGGCCCAGGACACCCAGGCCAGACAGATTCGGAAACGCCATCAATAGTTATGAATGACTCGCGGCTGCTCCTTTTGAAGGACGCCAAACACAGCCAGGCCCGTAGGCGCCATTATTCAAAACATTTGTTTGGAAACCTGAAGAGATAGAAGCTGGGGACCCACCCTTTGGGGGCCTCTAGGCACACCCCGAGGCTGAGGCTGAAGCACGGGCTGGGAAGCAAAGGAAGGAAAAGCGTCAGGAGGAACGTTGTCTCTGCAGATCCTGGGCATAACCAGCCCCCAGGGCCAGAAGAAGTACTTCGCGGCCGCGTTCCCCAGCGCCTGCGGGAAGACCAACCTGGCCATGATGAACCCCAGCCTCCCCGGCTGGAAGATCGAGTGTGTGGGCGACGACATCGCCTGGATGAAGTTCGACCAGCAAGGTGACTCTCAGGCCCACCTGTTGCTCACAGTGGACTTTTGCTTTTCAAACATGCCAAGGGCCCCCTGAGCTCACACTGTCCGGATTTTTAATTTAGTGATTTCAGATCTTGCAAAGTCTTAGAAATATGTATTCTCTATAAGCAGTCTTTCATTTATTATCAAATCTGGGTTGAAATGGGACCCTGTGTGGCTGTTTGTTTATAGAATACATATGTTAAAATAGGATTGATGGAAAACTGAGGGGGGGGGGAGCGTTGTAAATATAATTGCTTGGGTGAGAAAAGAGAAATAGATTCTAAGGAGGAGGGGGAAAAGATTTGAGAATTTGGTGCAAAAACGAGCCTGGCAAGGTCTCAGAGCTCAGGTATGCTTTGCTTGGCGCTCACTTTGATGTTTCGGGTTTAAAACTCTCCAGGTAACTTAAGGGCCATCAACCCAGAAAATGGATTTTTTGGTGTTGCTCCCGGAACCTCTGTGAAGACCAACCCCAACGCCATCAAGACCATCCAGAGGAACACCATCTTCACCAACGTGGCCGAGACCAGCGACGGCGGCGTCTACTGGGAGGGCATCGACCAGCCGCTGGCCGCTGGGGTCAAGGTCACCTCATGGAAGAACAAGGACTGGACTCCCGAGGATGGTGAGCCCAACGGAGGCCCCGCTGCCCCCAACCCCATTGGGGTGCTCCGTGTTTGTTCTGGACACTCAGGGGCCTCTCCTCTCTGCCTGTTGTAGGGGAACCTTGTGCCCACCCCAACTCGCGGTTCTGCACCCCCGCCAGACAGTGCCCCATCATCGACCCTGCCTGGGAGGCTCCGGAGGGCGTGCCCATCGAGGGCATCATCTTCGGAGGGCGCCGGCCTGCTGGTGAGGCTCCCTGCACCCCGGCTGGGCGGGTCTGTGGAATCGCTCCTTTCCCATGGCCGTGTCAGAGGGTGCCCGCGAGGCCAGCTTCCTTTCCCAGCATCTGGGATGACTGGCAAGCCCACAGGTAGAAGCCCCTCTGGCCACTAGAGGCTTTCAGGACCCGCAACCTGACGGAGCTTTATCCGTTTCCTTTGGTTGTGGGCCTCGGTGGTGGTGCTGCGGCTCTGGGAACACACCGTGAGCAGAATAAGGAAGATGCTGCCCTGCCTTCTTTCCATTTGTGAGATGACAGTGGCAGCCAAAGGGTCTGAGTGTCCAAGCATTGAAGGGACATCTTTTCTTTCCTGCTACAGGTGTCCCTCTCGTCTATGAAGCTCTCAGCTGGCAGCATGGAGTGTTTGTGGGGGCGGCCATGAGGTCCGAGGCCACGGCGGCCGCCGAGCACAAAGGTAAATCCAAGTCAAAATCTGCAGGGTCGGTGCGCTCTCTCCCGTGTCTGTGTCTCTCTTCCTGTCTCTCTCTCCCATCTCTGTGTCTCTCTTCCTGTCTCTGTGTCTCTCTTCCTGTCTCTCTCTCCCGTCTCTGTGTCTCTCTTCCTGTCTCTCTCTCCTGTCTCTGTGTCTCTCTCTCCCGTCTCTGTGTCTCTCTTCCTGTCTCTCTTCCTGCCTCTGTGTTCCTCTATGTCTCTATGTCTCTCTCTCCTGTGTTTGTTTCTATGTCTCTGTGTCTCTCCTGTTTCTGTCTGTCTGTCTGTCTCTTCTGTCTTTGTGTTTCTATGTCTCTGCGTCTCGCTCTGTCTCTGTCTCTCTGTCTCTGTCTGCCTCTGTGTCTGTGTCTCTGCGTCTCTCTCCGTGTGGAGAGAGGAGCCAAGCATGCTGATGTCAGCAATCAGCACTGTCCTATGGGGGCCTCACTGACCGACAGGACCCCTCTGTGTTAACAGGCAAAGTCATCATGCACGACCCCTTTGCCATGCGGCCCTTCTTTGGCTACAACTTTGGCAAGTACCTGGCCCACTGGCTCAGCATGGCCCAGCGCCCCTCGGCCAAGCTGCCCAAGATCTTCCACGTCAACTGGTTCCGGAAGGACAAGGACGGCAAGTTCCTCTGGCCCGGGTTTGGAGAGAACTCCCGGGTGCTGGAGTGGATGTTCAACCGGATCAACGGGAAAGGCGGCGCCAAGCTCACGGCCATCGGCTACATCCCCACGGAGGAGGCCCTGAATCTGAGAGGCCTGGGGAACGTCAACACGAAGGAGCTCTTCGACATCTCCCGGGAGTTCTGGGAGAAGGAGGCGGAGGACATTCAGGCCTACCTGGAGGAGCAAGTGAACGCCGACCTCCCCCACGAAATCGAGAGGGAGGTCCTGGCGCTGAAGCAGAGAGTCAGCCAGATGTAAGGGGAGCCGCGGCCGCACCCTCCACACCCCCTTCCAGTCCGCGAGGTGTGCCGGGAGCAAGAGCCGGGCTTCCCGACCCGCTGCCGCCTGCCACCCACAGTGACCACACCCATGAGCCTTTCCGACAGACACACTTTAATTGTTCAGATACGACCACAGGGTACCGGCTAGTAACTAACGAGATTGGGGAGGGAAATCTTAGCACGTCCCCCAAATTCACGATTCCGTGCACATTTGCTCAATCTTCAGGACACTCAGGCATGTAGTCATTGTCACTGTAGCTGTCAGTTAGCAGGAATGCACAGAGAACAATACTTGAGCTGTATATATGTGTGTGTGTGTGTGTGTGTGTGTGGTGTGTGCTCGGGCATGTGTGTGTGTGTGTGTGTGTGTATGTACTGTTATCTAAAATGTATTTAATACCTTTGGAAAAAATCTTGGGCAAGATTACCTACTAGTTGTTGCTAGAAAGAAATGTCGCTTTATTATTAATATTTGTGTTTAAATTATTTTTATATACAGTTGTTCCTTACCTTTGCATAATTTCACCTTTTCTCTGAACACGTCTTGGAAAATTACAAAATAAACTTTTATAGAAAGGTGGATTTGTCTGCTTGGTTTTTAAAAAAATTGAACCACCGCTCTGACCTGTTTGGCTCAGTGGATAGAGCGTCGGCCCGCAGAGTGAAGGGTCCCAGGTTCGATTCCGGTCAAGGGCATGCACCTTGGTTGTGGGCACATCCCCAGTAGGGCGTGTGCAGGAGGCAGCTGATCAATATTTCTCTCTCATCAATGTTTCTAACTCTCTGTCCCTCTCCCTTCTTCTCTGTAGAAAAAAAATCAATAAAATATATTTTTAAAAAATTGAACCACCAAGGAGAGAGAACTCAAATCTCAAATCCCCTCCAAAGCACGTGGGGACGTCAGGATCCCCCATAAAGAGGGGTGATCTGGGGGCTGGAGGGAGCAGAGAATACCACCCAGAAGGGACCCGGCACCACGCTGGGGCTTTTCTGAATCAACCACTGGGCAGTGTCTGAAGCCACTAGTTAGTGGCCTGTAGCACTTCCGCAAGCCTGTAGAGGTGGGTCTTGTGTACCTGGAATGGGAGGGTTTAAAATGTGCTTTTTGACAGAAATGTGGGTCTGGGGCGTGGCCTCCCACGAGAATGATACCGGAGCCAGTTTCACAGACTTGTGAAATAAACTCTCTTCTGAGCAGGGCTTTTCTCAATGTCATACCCAGGGAAGGAGAGGAGAGAGGAAGGGGTCCCTCGGCAGGAGCAGCCAAGGGTGTCTCTGTGGCGCAAGCATTGTCTGAGCCTGGGCACACCGGCATGGCCTCAGCAGTGGGTGTGCAGTGCTGTCCCCTGTTGGCCTCACGCCCCCGGCCCTCTGCTCCTAGCGTTTGCGGGGTGCTGGGGAGCAATCCAGACCAGCCGTGGATGTGGCCTGGAGCATGACTTCCTCCAGTTGTTTCCTTCCTGGGCCCCACAGTTCGGGCGGCTTTGTTCCTGCCAGGTTAATCACACCTTGCTTTCCTTTCACACACCTGCTCATCTCCCCAAACTGCCTTGCACCCTGCAGTGGCTCCAGTGGACGGTGCAGCTGAGATCACCCCGATTTATAGATGGGAGCTGAGGCCCAGAGTGTCCCCTGGGGCTGGGAAATAGCAAGCAGGGCTTTCTTTCCCTAAAGGAGCAGAGAGCAGACCCAGCTCTCCTGACAGGGTCAGTTCTAATACCAAGATCATTGGGGGGGGTGGGGGGGGAACGACCACACTGAATAGAATGCAAAGGTATTACTTTAAGTCAGTGGCTTTCCAATGGATTCTACTTTTCTCTGCGCAAGCCTGGTTTCACATGTGCTCTCGCTCAGAAACCGAATGTCCAAGGAAACAAACCCGAAGGCAGCCCACCTGGCCGACAGGGGAGAGTGGGGACCAGGCCATAGTTCCTTGGACTCCCGAGAGGGGCTTCCAGGACCGAGTTTGGGCACCATTGTTGAAATGCACGCCCCGGGCCGTGTCCTAATCTAGGCCCTCAGCAGGTTTTGTCCCTTTGCAGGCAAAGCTGGCCATCTTGGGATTCCTTAGGCTCCCACTCAGCATCACCCACTCACCCAGCAGACTGTTGTATGACCATGTTGCTACTAGGCCATGAAAGCCTGGAGGACAGCCTAGAGGAGGTGCCTTAAACAGAAATGAGTTTTCAAAGGACCCAAAGGACCCAACACTTGCCACTGATTGGCCCCTGACTTAGTTTCCCAAAACTGTGCTCCCCTGTCTGCCTGTCTAGCTCCAAGCCCTAGTCTCTGTCTGTGAGCTATCAGGACACTACAGCGTTGCCTGCAGTGCCAGTTTGCCAAGGCCACACTAGATCCTGGGAGGGTGAGTGGCCCTTGGTTGGGAGAATGAAAACCCAGTGTCCTGATTCCTGGTCAGCCCTCCCCACGTGACCTCAAATCAACATTGGGACTGACGTCTTCCATGGGAAGCCACGTAGGAGCTGCCCCTGACCTCCACGGTGCCCGGAGCTGCGCTGGAGTCTGGGTTAAAGGCCAGAGCACAGTAGGTACAAGGCAAATATTGGACCAGGACAACAAACCTGCCCTGTGCTCACTGGAGCATCGGGGAGCCGGGGGGTGGGGGTGGGTGGGTGGTGGGCCCTCTCCCTTCTCTCTCTTGCTCCTTGGGCCCATCCTAACCCAGAATCCTGGTCTGAGTGCCACACGCATGTTCCTTTTGGAGCCTTAAGACCACAGGGCACAGGCACCCGAGGCTCACGGCCTGCCCCCTCCAGAGGCCCGAGCCAGAGCGGTGACGGCTGCTGTGTCGCCGCTGTCATCAGTCGCACCAACAGGGCACCAGCTGAGGGCATCTGAGGGAAAGGGCTGGCCACCTGCTTCCTCCCCCTGCCCCTCCCTCCCCGGGGGATAGTAAACACTGGTGACCTTGGGCACATTCCGGCTCTGCCTCTGGCCAGCAGGGTCACCGGAGCGACTCCTACCGGGGCCGGCGGTATTAATGTCCCTGCCGGGTCCCACGAGGATTCGGGGCAATGGCCCAGCCCAGCGCAGACCTGGGTCTCCCCCTCCGGCAGTGGTGGGTGCTCAGGTGACCGCACAGGCTCCCGCCTCAGCTTCCCTGGCTGGAAGATGGGTGTAGGAACCGTCATGAGGGTGCTGGACAGATCCAGTGAGATGGCGCATGTACGGGACCGGACACAGTGGGGCCTCAGGACAGCAATGCTGTTACTTTTCTCCGGGCCTTCAGTGTAGCTGTGATGGTGCAACATCAGGGTCCAACATTCAGTGTGTGTAGGGGGGGCGGGAAGGGGGAGCTGGGGGGAAGAGGCTGCAATCACCCCACCGTCCTGCTGGGGACCCGCTGCCCCAGCCCTCTGACACCCCAGCTTATCCAACATCCATCCCAGGTCCTTTCCTGGGCCCCCCAGACCTTCCCACACAGCGGAGGGGTTCCAGACTGGCTCTGGGTCGTCTCCGAGTGGTCACTGGCCCATCGGCGGTTAAATATTTTGAATGTCACTCCTGTCCACCCCTCTCCAATGCCTTGATGTCACACAAGCCACCCCCCCCCATCCCACACTGAACTTTGCTGCAATCGGGGGTGGTGGGTGGGAGTGGGGGGGCAGAATGCCCTTGGACTGAGAAAGCCCGAGACTACGACCTCACCCCTAGGAAATGGATAGAGTTCCCTCCGTGGGTGAAGTGGGCTTGGGATGGAGACGCGATTCAGAGGGGAACAGGCTGTGCCTTTTCTGGGGTTCTCAAGTTCTGCCTGAGTTTTCCTGTGCGGCTCGCGCAGGAAGCTGAACCCCGAGGGGCCCAGGCAGAGGCCCGCCTGCATTCTTGCTGAGGACCAGCTCCCGGGACGCTGCCAGATGACAGGAAGACAGCGGGCGCAGGACAGACGGATGGGGATCTGATGGTCACAGAGCTGCTCCCTCGCATAGGGGGCTGAGCCCAGAGGTTTCTCTGATGCCGCGGAGCTGGGCTTCGGGGCTGCCGCAGAGGAGCAGCGGACGCCATTGGTCCTCAGTGGCCCGGCGGGAACAAGAACACCGCGGCCTGGCTGACACCTGCCTCGTCCCTCCCTGACGCGAGCTCCCGGGGCTCGCTTGTCTGCCACCTGCCTGCACAGCCGGGCCCCCTGGCGATGGGGATGTAAATGTATGAATCAGCCAGGCAGCCCCAGCGGCAGAACCTTTCTCTAGGCGAAGCAATTTGCAGCAAAATACTCTGTAAATATTTGCTCAGCTCAGGAAAATGACTTTAATTGCATAATTAAACTTGTCAATGCTGCTTCCGGACAATATGACTGGGGAGAAGCTGGGACCACAGCTGGCCCTCTGAGACTGTGGAATAGAGGGGCTGACTGTTCGAAAAGACTTTGCCCTGGCCCCGTCTTTCCTCCCCGAAATGGGGGTTTTGAGATCAGTCAGGGAGGAAGGAGGAAGGGGCTCGATGGCTTTGGAGAGAAGGGAAAAGTTCCCCAAATCAGAGAACCAGCCGCAAAGGGACCCCCAGGCCCTGGGGCAGAACTGCCCCTGAGTTTTCCGAATGCCCTGTGCATGCCCCGCCTCCCGTGGGTCACAGGTAACTTGAGCAGATAACCCCTCGCTGAAGAAGAACGCAATCAGTAGGTTGAAAGAAACTTGCTTTAGAAGAAAACATTGCATTCCAGCCATTAATGAAAAGCCAGGATTCCTTGATAAGGTGGTTACCACACAAACACAGCGCATAGCCAGGCCCAGAAGGCCGGCCACAGGCTGGCAAACCCACAAAAAGACGGGTGGTCCCCGGGGCCCGGGGAAGTGGCACCAGGAGTGACTGCTGATGGGAGCAGGGTTACTTTTTGGGGTGATGACATTGTTCTAAAACTAGATTGTGGCAAAGGCTGCTCCTTCCTGTGGCTATATTAAAAACCACCGAATTGTACGTTTTAATCGGGTGAATTTTATGGTATGTCAATGACAGCTCCATCAAGCAGTTTTGCAAAAGAATAAAATGGAAAACGAAATTGCCTCTCAGCTTGCATTAGAAGCCAGCTGTTTACTGAAGGCTCTGAGCTGGGGGCCTGCACCCATCTTGTCAAACAACAGAGGAGCACAGACGAGGGAGGCACCGGGGCGGGCAGAGAGACCAGGAGGACTCCGACAAAGGGGCTTGACTTTCTCATTGTGGGGCTCAATGCCAAGGCCCATGAACATCTCCAAATGGTCACTGAGCATTTTAAAAATCATCTCCCCCCACCTCCGGAGGAGAAACAGGCCAGGACAGAAACCTGCAAACAATCCTGAGGCCAGCAGGTGGCAGCACTGAGACTTCCAGGCCCTCAAACTCCAGGCAGATGCTCATCAGCACTGAGTCCATGCCAGGACCCAGGTTGGGGGGCCAGGGACCTCCCCCAGATCTGACAAGAGGAAGGAGGGTTTGCTCATGTCACCCCGCAGCAGAGGGGCTGGACCAGGGGCTCCAGCCACGCAGGCGCCCACTTTCCTTCTCTCCGCTCCCTGGTAGCAGAAGCCTGTGGAATGGAGGCTGGGTTATGGAGTGAGCACCCACTGCAGCCACTAGACTCCTGGTGCGGCCTGAGCCTCAGTTTCCCCAGCTGTACAGGAGAGGCTTGCCTTGCCCCCCAGAGGTCCTTCCACCTCTTACCTGCCCTGAAGTCGGAGCCATGTGGCTCTTCAGTGGGCCCCTTAGAATTGGGACTTAGTGACCCCGGGTCCAGGTGTGGGGGGAGTGACAAGACAGAGAGCCTGGGGTGGGCTGCCTTCAGGGCCATGAGCACCATCTACTCCCAAATAGTTCACCTGGAGAGCATCGCATGCCGGCCGCCCACCCGCTGACGCCCGACTCCCTGCTTGTTCCAGCGATGACACCATCTGCCCCTCATGTACAGCTGAGCTCCTCCAACCCGAGGACCCCGGGAAGGAAGGCTGGAACAGAAGACGCAAACTCATGGGCACGCCTGCAGGTCCCCGACCCTCCGTCCCCGCCCACCCCCCCCCCACACACACACACCCCACCCTGAGGCTGGTTTTGTCTTTAAGGGCATGGCTGCTCTCAGACAATGGGATATTAGCTGGCTTTGCGAAGCCCTTTGGATCTCCTGGGGAGCCAGAGGGGACCTGCTCTGTGGCCAGGGGCAGCTCCCACAGGGAAGCCAGCACCTGGAAAACAATGGCTGCCACTCACAGGCCAGACCCTGGAAGGTGCAAGGATACTTTCTGGGTCCGGGTGAAATTCCCTATTAGGGCCAAGGTTCCCCCATCAGGGGAGCGGGCATAGGCACCTGGGCTGCCCGAGACTGCCCCGGAGCATTCACCCCCCGCCCCATGGACCCCCTAATAGAACACTCTGCCCTCAGGTGAACCCAGGTCTGGCCTCGGTGGGCACGGAGGCTGCGCCTGTCTGTCTGAAGCCTGGGGAGGCCTTCATCACCATTAAGACCAGAGGCCGGAGCCGGAGGCCTGCTGACTCATGCAGCAGCTGCCTCCCCGTTATGTGAAGTGGAGCTCAGAGCCATTAGCCCAGAGGAGATGAAATTTACATTTTGAATTAAGTCGGATCATCAGACCCAGGAAGATTAAACATAAGTTGGAGGGATCTGTGGCTGCAGAGGTAGGGCTCAGCCAAGCATCCCAGACTGGCGTTTTCTTTTTATTTTTTTCACCGACTGCAGGCAAAGGGGACGGGAGGACACTGCTGCAAAGTCAGCCGGAGGCACAGGGAGCTGGGAAGTTGAGACTCTCCTTCTCTCTTCAACTTGGGCAGAAGTAAACTCTGATCTGTCCGAGTCCCTCCGTCTTACTCTCCGTTAATGACGCGTGTTTACTGAGCACCCTTATGTGCCTGCACTTGGCTAAGCACTCGGGAGAAGTGAGCCATCACCCCTTCTTTATCCCCCAGCCTCTCGGGGAGGGAGGCCGAGGGAGGAAGTAGACGCAGTGGTGTTAACAGCTCAAGGTTCTGAGTTACGTTAGGAGTTTTGTCTGTCTTTTAGATGTAGCATTCAGGAATCAGAGACCCCCTCCCGCCCCCACACACATACACGCACACAATAAAGCTCTGAACCCTTCCCCATGGTCTGTGTGAGCAGCGCCACCTGGGGTTGTGCCGTGCACACCCCCCAGCCACCCCGGCGGAGTCTGCCCCTCCAAGTTGGAACAGGCCCACAGGCTGGGATGGAGACCCAATGGCAAGTGGAGTGTTTGCACCTTCCTGTGGCCACGAGTGTGTCTGACCCACGTCTACTGAGGTCTGTCCTTCCTGGAACGGGACAGCACCTCGATGGCCTCCTGGTGGTACGGAGAGACCTGTTCTCACTCAGCCCCCAACAGCTCCAGTGTGGGTCTCTATCAACAGGTCTCCCTGCCTCATGGGTGAGTGACTCCCAGGAAGGGGTTATAACTCGAGTGGCTTTGAGTTGACTTGATCCAGCAACCTTTGCGGCTGCTGCGGGAGAGGACACGCTCTGCAAGCAAACGCTGCGCTCCCGGCCGGCCACGCTTCCCCGATGGCCGCTCTCCAAGACCCATCCGTCACTTCCCAATGAATAGCGGTTGGACGCCCTGGCTGCCCGGCATGCGGAGTTGGCCAAAGTGCTTAGAGGACCTGATCCTCCAATGAATGGGTCCCACAGGAGGCCCTGTCCCTTTCCCGGGGTCACTGAAACCTTCAAGCCTCCAGTTACTAGGA
The DNA here is from genome assembly GCF_028538775.1 of Myotis yumanensis. Taxonomy (NCBI): domain Eukaryota; kingdom Metazoa; phylum Chordata; class Mammalia; order Chiroptera; family Vespertilionidae; genus Myotis; species Myotis yumanensis. The sequence continues at coordinate 6,665,022 of NW_027223758.1, read as the reverse complement.
GCAATATTTCCTGCGGTGAGAACCCACAGGCTCCCGTGCTGGTCCTGGTCTGACCCCCGCCCCCAGACTGTAATTCTGCCTGGGTAGCTCAGTGGTTTGCATCCTCCCTCCCTCCCTCCCTCCCTCCCTCCCTCCCTCCCTCCCTCCCTCCTTCCCTCCTTTCCTTCCTTTCTTCCTTCCTTCCTTCCTTCCTTCCATTGATCCAGCCCTTTACCCTTCCATGTAGTTATCGATTCTTAGACCTTCCAACCATCCATGCCTCCACACACCTCCATCCATGTACACATCTATCCAGTGGACCATCGACCTGCTCCCAGGTGCCCATCTCATCTCTGTAGGCCCAGTCAGCCGTCAACTCAGCATCCATCCTCGGTCCACACCTCCATCTTCCCACCAAGGCCATGCCGCTGCCGAGCTGTGAGAGCCAGGGTTTGAAGGTGTTTGGCCTGGTTTCCCCACTATCCCCTGTGTCTCCAGGACAAAGTAATGGCTGGGCTGACGGAGCAGCAAAGCTGGGCGCTCCCAGAGGTGCAGACAGACTGCCTCAAAGGTTCAGAGGATGGGCGGGGTCAGGAGTGGGTGCAGAGCTCATTACATGGTGCTCCCTTTGGAAGCCAGAGCTTAAGGGCAAAGTGCAGGACCAGGACCAGGGAGGGTCGAGGGCAGAGTGTGTTTGCGGTGGGTAGGGGTGGGGTGGGGGTGGCAGGTAGATGCTGTGTAGATGGTGGAAGAGATGGAGGTGTGGCTTGGTCAGAGTAAAGGGTGTTAATGAGGGAAAGAGAAGAGAGGGCTCCGTTGGCACAGTGAGGAGAAGTCAGGCCAGGTCACTCAGCGGGGCCCCGTTCTGTTGGCACAGGGAGGCAGAAAGCTTGTTGGTGATGGAGGTACCCAGTGAGCGCAACTTCCACCGGGAGTAGACCCTGAAATTGTATGCCCTCCATTTTGGGGTGCTGGTTGGCACCATCCTTCTTAGCTTGGGGAGATGGGCCCAGAGCTGTCAGGGAGAAGAGGCCCAGCCCACCTGGCTGTCTCAGGGTCTCCATTGACGCTCACGGCGGGACTCAGCCAGCGGGGACCTGGGGCCTCCCAGTCCACAGAACAGGCTGGTGTCAGGAGCTTGACTGAGTGCAGCTGGGAAACCACTGGCCGTGGTCCTTTCATAATGGCCATTGCTGATGGGCAGGGAATGAAGTGGCCGAGGAAACCAACCAACTTCCCAGGGTCTTGCCTCTGGCAGGGGACAAATGTAGGCCTCTATGGTTTCAGACAGAAATGCTAGCCTGCTGCTATGCTAAAAACTTCAGCATCTGAAAAGTTCTGAGCTAATTTTCAGGGGAGAAATTAGATGAGAAGTGGCTTTTAAAACCCAGAGAATCTCGTGTTTAAAAACTTGGTTGCCAGGGAAACGCTTTCTCCGACACTTCTTCGACACCACATTACAAATTAAATCCCCTAAGTGAAGGGTAATGAAGGTAATAGCTGGCCCTGCTGCAGGGAGAGAATGCAGCAAGACAGTTGGGGGGAAGGCGCCCCAACTTCTTAGGGCACAGCCCCCTTAGCCCCGGGAGAGCGGGCCCATTACTGCACGTGGGGGTCTTGAAAGCGCCTCCAGAGGAGTAGGCCAGCCAGCGAGCAGCTGCGCGCCGTGTTCTGTGAAAGGCCAAGCAAGTGATTGCTGAAAGGCAATCTTAAATGTCACGCTGCTACCCTGTTGGCTTTGAATAGGTGAAGAGCTCCGCGAGCCAGCTAATGAGCAGATTGCGAAGGCTGCAGTGTTCCGGCCCCCCGCGGCCGTGCTAATGTATGTGGTGCCAGGCAGAGCTGAAGCAATTGTTATCTGCCACCTTCGGGAGGGAAGCAATTTAACATTTAGTGTGTGGCCTCAGCCATCTAGCCATCCATCTGTCCATTCATCTCTCTCCATCTGTTCATTCATCTAATTGTCCATAGGAACATCCATCCACCCATCATCTATGCACCCATTAATTTAATCATCTACCCATCCATCTATCTGTCTAACTGTCCATCCCACTCTCTATCTGCCTAGCCACATGTGTGTGCATACACACACGGGGATGGATGGATGGATGGATGGATGGATGGATGGATGGATAAGTGGGTAGGTGGCGTGTAGATGGATAGATGGATGAACAAATGGATGGTGGATGAGCACTGATCTAGGTACCCATTCACTAATCCAACCATCCATCCTCTCATTCACCCATTGACCCAGTCAGTGGGTAAACATTTACCGAGCAGCATATGATAGCAGCAGCTCCCACTGGCTGCGTGCTTACAGTGTGCCAAGCCCTTTCAGGGCATCGCCTCCTTAGTTCCTTCTCTCACCGCTGAAACTTGTCCCCATTCCGTAGGTAAGGCAGTGGAGGAGTTCTAATAGCTAACGAGGTGGGAGCTTGGGCTTCAACCCTTGTCTCCACCCTGAGTGTAAATCCCCAGAGGGGGCCATGGGCTGGGGGTCATCCATCCACCAGGGTTTCAGCCCATGAACAAAAGGTGAAGGAGGATGGGGACAGAGAGTGAGGAGGAAGTACCAGGAGGAAACCCACATCTGAGACTCCAGAGGCCAGCTGCCTGGGCTGACCTCCTGCACCGCCCGACACACACACACACACACACACACACTCACACACACTCACACACACTGACACACACACACTGACACACACACTCACACACCCACACTCACACACACACTCACACACTCACTCACACACACACACACACTCACACACATACACACTCACACACACACACTCACACACACACACTCACACACTCACACACACACACTCACACACACACTCACACACACACACACACACACTCACTCCACTCACACATGCACACTCACACACACACGCACACACTCACACTCACACACTCCCCTTCCATGCGGCCCCTTCCCACAGGGTAAATGCTGCCAGCGTGGTCATGGACCAGTGCCAAGGTGAAAAGTCCGTAGAACCTCAGCAGAGAGGCCAAGCCCCTGGGGAGTTCCATTCCCGGAAGCCGAGACTTTTCCCCCAGTGAGCTTTGGTCTGCGGCCTCCGCCCCTTTCCAGGGAATGCCCAGTAGGCAAACTGATGCTCCAGCGCTGGCCTCTGCCTCCCCCTTCACCTCATTCCTAGGCACCCTCTCCCCCCAGAACTGGGCTGGTGGTGTTTGGATGTCTCAGTCCCCCCGTTGCTGACATACAGGGGGTCTGAGGTTCATACTGAAGTCAGGGGTGCTTGTTGAGCACTGCGCCTGCCCAGCCAATGTGCCAGCTGCGAGGGGCCCACCGTTCTCCGGGGGCAGAGGAGGAGGCTGAGGCTCAGAGCGGTGAGGTGGCTCCTCAGGTCAGACTCTTCATTCCCACAGAGGAGGGGCTCCGTTTGAACCCTGATACCCGGTGCGCACTCGTGGGGTGAGGAGCAGCTAGAGCCGCTGCAGTGGGCATGGGCGGGGCTGATAGCGTGGGCTCCGGGGTCAGACAGCCCCTTCTGAGCTGTGTGACCTTGTGAGTCACGTTAGCTCTCTGGGCCTCAGCTGCCTCCTCTGTACGAGGGAATAACAACAGCGTGGCACCCGGGGAGCACTCTGTGGTAACTGTCCTTGCGCCCCGAGCTGGGCAGGGCAGGGCAGACTGTCTGAGAGGGAACCCTGCGGTAGCCGCTGGGCCTGGGCAGGGCCTGCAGTGTCAGAGGGGCTGAAGCCCCAACTACCTCGGAGCCAGCTGTGACCCTCGTGTCCGGCTGATGGGGTGCAGGAGCTGCGTGACTTGCAGCGGTCCCTGGAGGCTAAGGGGCAGAGGGGGGTTCGAGCCCCAGTGCGTCGGAGCCCAGCCACCTGCCGACCCCTATGGAGCTGGGCACAAGTTTCTCCAGACGCTTCTGCAGATACTGCCGATGTCTTAATGATTGGCGAGGGTCTGATCCACCCAGGCCCATCGGCTGAGTGCTCTTCCCGTGGCAGGCTCTGGGGGGCTTGGGGAAGACAGCCGTGGCTCAGGCTTGGGGCAGTAGATTTGCATCTGGGGGCCTCCTGGCCCAAACACAGTGGAGCTGCTTCCTGAGCCCAGAGCCAAGCCTGTGACATTTGTCCTGCCTGGATAAAAATCCTCCCATCTGCTCCCCACCGAGCCCGCCAGGTGCCAGCACCCCTCCTCGCGTCACCCCACAAGCCCTCGAGGGCGCTGCTGCTTTCATTCCGGGCTGTGTCTGAGCACGCGGGGGTCTTGCCTGTGAGCGCCCCTCATCTCCGGGTGTCTCAGGAGCCAGACCCCCGCGTTCACTCCGGCTCACCGGCCACCCGGCCTCAGCCCCCACCCAGCTAGCACACCAGATGGTCTGTGGTCTCGACTGACAGGGAAACTGAGGCTGCGCGCGGGGCAGGGGCCGAGCTGAGCTCCCCTCCTCCGCAGGCAGACAGCCTGTGAGTCATCCAAGGTCGCCTGGGCTCCGGCGGCGGCGGCGTTGTGACTGCCGGTCAGGTCCGCCTCGTCACGACGCGCCGCGGGGAGGGCAGGCGCGGGGGCGAGGGCCTCTTTAATTCATGAGTTACTGGCAGAAGCACAATCTCGGGGGAAGATTGATGACCGGCTGCAGGTATTGGTGGGTGGATTCATAAAGCTGTCGGCAGCCGGCCGTAAATCAGATGAATATTCAAGATTCCGCCTCGGGAGCAATTCTCCGGCTCTGGCAATAACAAGATGGATTGGACGCAGGAAGCAGGCGCCGTGGCCTCAGGAGCCCCAGCCCCCGGAAGCTGGCTTTTTCCACTTGCACAGAACTTCTGCTTTTGCCTGGAAAACTTGGGCAGCTGCAAAGAGAGAGGAGGGGAGAGGAGGGTGTGGACCCAGGCCCCCTGCAGACCCCATCTTACAGACAGCCTTTGTGGAGGCATGAGTGACATGCAGTGACGCACGCAGGTCTCAAGTAGAATGTGGGGTGCGCACGGCCGCCGGGTTGGGTCCAGTCCTGCCCGACTGGGAGGAGGCTGCTGTGACCCTGGACCGGCTTCCTGGCCTGTCTCCTGGGTAAATACCCAGGTGGAACAGATTCGGATATGTGGGTGCCCACTGCACACAGGAGACAGCGCAGGTCCCCCCGCGGGCGGCCTCAGGCCTGTGTGACCCCACCCCAGACACCTCTGTCACGGTCCCACCTGCTGACCAGGCTCCCGCCTACTGTGGGTCAGGCCCCATCCCAGGGCATTTGCACTGGCTTCTGCTCCTGCCTGGAGGGGGGTAGAGATGAGCTCCCCCGCCCCCTGAGATGGCCGTTTCCTCTTCCCTCACTCCTGTCCTCTGTAGCTGTGCCCTCCTGGGGCCACACGGGTTCACCCAAGGGAGACCCTGAGGATGCAAAGGCTGCAGGAGGCCCCTCTGCCCTCCCCGCTCCAGTCCCACCTGTCAGCAGATGTGGGTCCCCGGGAGGAGTCACCATTGCCTTCGCAGCAGGGAGCTTGCTTGCTTGGGTTAGGTGCTGGGTGCGGTCACTGCAGGTGGTCCCACTGGGAACCTCCTCTGACAGGCCAGGAGGTCACTGACTGCCCAGAGCCCCCAGTCTCTGCCTGTGGGATCAGCCTTTCCTGGGGGAAGCCCTGAGCGGCCTGGCGTCTCGCCTGGTAAGGGAGCACTGTGCTGGCCGCAGGCAGAGGGAGGCCGAGGGACTCCTCCCTTTTGGGGTCCACAGCCTCCCAATAGGGCCCTCCCTTTGGGAAGGTTGTTCCCCCACTCCCCTTCCCACAGGTGAGTTCTCTCCTCACCTCTGTGGCTTCACGGGTGCCAGCCAGCACCTCAGGCACGTGTCCCATGGGGTTGGGAGCCTTTAGAACTCAATGCATGAGACACCCCCCACCCCTGGGTCTCCCCATCCTGGTACAAGGCTGGGCCCCAAGATTAATCAACATCCCTGAAGTCAGAGCCCCCAGGGTGGGGAAGCCCAAAGCGACCTCTGTCCACAGGAACTGCACCCTCTGCACCCCATTCTCTCCTGGGGGGTGTGGACAGAGGACACAGTCCCCTAATCCTGGCCCCTGTCTGCAGCTCTGAGAGGACTCACAGCCCTGGTCCTGGGAGAGGGGAACTGTCCCCGGTATCTGTCAGCCGGTCTGGCCAGGGCCCTGATTTCCTTTTACAAATATTGGTGCCATCCATCAACCCCTCCAATCAACTCCCCAAAAGGCAGCCGGCCCCGGTGCCCCCTGTTGAGTTAAAAGTTCCTTGTCCCAGATTCCAAAGCCGGAGGAAGAGCCTTAGCAACCCAGGCACGGCTGCGGGAGCCGAGCGTCACGGAAAAGCGGGAGGCTGGCGATTGGGCGGCCTGTGCTGCAGCGCCGAGTCCCCAAACGCCTGGAAAACAGCGTAATGTATTCCTGCCTGCAGCCCTGAGCAAAAGCTCATTTCATGTCTTGTGTTTCCGTTTCCTGAGGATTAATAAATGTGGAGGGGGACTTGGGCTTCATGCCGAATATTTATTTAGTCAATATACACATCAATTTAGCAAATTAGAGCTTGCAAGCCATTTCTAAGCAATGCTGTAAAAATAATAGCTGTACTTTAAACTTGTAATGGATTTGGTGTGGGGGGCGGCAGCTACGTGCCCGGCACTTCACAAACATGAAGTTTTGTTGTCCTAAAACTTCGCTGAACGTCTGAGTCACTGTGAGCGTCTGCGACGAGAGCAGGCATCTACCCGGCACCTTCAGGGTCCACGGGAGGGGCCTGGGCCGGGGACTCTGGGAGCCCTTGGAGGAGTTGAAGGGTGGGCTTTGGGGCAGGTGACCCGCGTGGAGCCCAGGCCCCCGAGCCTTCCGGCTGCTTGGGGCACAGGGCAGGCTTCTGGGCTGGGCAGTGCTGACCTTTGGGGCTGGCTGATGCTCTGATGGGGGCGGGGGGCTGTCTGGGTGTTGTCAGATGTTCTGGTAGCATCCCTGGCTTCCACCCACCAGGTGCCGTCAGCAGCAGCCCCCTCCCCAGCTGTGCCAACCAGACATTGACACCTGTGCCCACCCCCTTGAGAGTCACTGGTGTGGAACAAGGTTCTCAGCCTCTCTGAGCCTCAGTGTCCTCGTGGAGACCCTGTTTCTGTGAGCAAGACCCCCCCATCCCAACCCACCGAGACAGTGAGTGGCAACAGATCTGATTGGTGAGAAAGTGGGCTCAGAGGGGACAGGGACTGACGCAGGGCACGGTGCCAGCCGAGGCCGAGCTGGGGAGGGCACGGCGTTTCCTGGTTCTTGCAGTGGCTCCCCTGGTTCCTCAGAAAGGCCGGTGCCCTGGTCGGGGAGGTTTAAGCCTCTCCATGGCTCCTTCCCTCACTGTGTGCTTCCTCCAGTCCCCGCCCAGTGGGCACCTCGCTTGTGTGCGCTGTCCCGTTCTTGTCTGTCTCCCCCTCACCGAGCAGGGACCCTGTCGGTTGTCCGGGGGCTTCCTCCATCTTGTCTCTGTGGTGTCGCCGGCACGTGGTGCACAGCAGAGGAACTAAGCAGAGACAGAGCTTCCAGCTGACCACACCGTCCGTTCTTTTCTTGTTCTCTAGCAAGGAGGCCCCCACTTCTTAGCTGCTGGGCACATGGGTGTGGACCAGGTGCTGGCCAATGAGATGTCAGTGGGAGCCCCTTGTGTGGCATTACAGGGAGAGAGCAACCTCTTCCTTATCCCTAGTTCCTTTCTCACGCCTGGAATGGGGACGTGATGGCTGGAGCACCAGCAGCCACTTTGGACTCTGAAGTAGAAGCTCTGTGTTGAGGATGAGGGGCAACAGGTAGAAGGGACCCGGGCTCTGGGACTTCTGGTCTCACCTGGTTTCTCTGTTCCTGGCACCACACTGACTGCTGACCACTGCTCTGGCCTCGGGGAGTCCCCAGGGTGGAGGAATAAGCAGATGACATTCATTCTGCAGGCGGTTCCCAGATTAACGGGTTTCAAGGGGTCCTTCAGCTGGAAGGAGCTCGCCCCACACTGCTAAGGTTCACCCTCCAGCTCCAGGCCTGGCGGCGTCAGTGCCCAGGAGAGAGGGGGACGCTGCGTGTCAGAAGAACACAGGCCTGGGCGGGCTTCAAGCTCAGGAACCCGGCTCCTTAGATGGCATTGCTGCTTCTCGACAGTCAGTCAAGTTTTTTGTTCATTCATTTATTCATTCGTTCGTTCATTCATTCATTCACTCACTCAATGAGTGCCAGATGATAACACCACAGCTTCTGGAATCCTCCGGTGAAACAGACTGGTTGGGAGGACAGACCTTGAACCAGTAAACAGGGAAATGGAAGGTTATGGAGTAGGCGAGCTTGGCTGGGAGTCAGAGGGGTCGAGAGTGGTTGAGTGTGGTGGCTGCAGATGGGGAGCTGGAGCGAGGCCATGATGGTGGTGGTGGCAGTCGGGGGGGCGGGGGGGGGGACGGTGGAGGAAGGGGAGGGTGCACTGCCTGGCTCTCTCACACCCTTGTCTCTGGTCTGCCCCTGGGAGAACCCAACCTGCAACACAGCATTAGCTCCTTCAATCTTCTCAGCACTGGAAAGGGCACCCCATCCTTGCTCCCAGTTTACAGAGAAGAAAACCGAACTGAAGCCCAGAGAAGTGAAGTCACCAGATGAAGGACACACAGGAAGTGGCAGTCTGGTTCCGGTCTGTGCCTGCCCTGGCTCTGCCTGGTTCGACGGCAGCACAGGTGGGTGTGGGCGAGCTCCCCGACGTGGTCCCTCACAGCAGCCCCTGGACTGGGTACACGGCTGAGTCTGGGGCCCCATTGGACCTGCTGAATCTGAGACCCAGGGTGGGGCCCAGGATCCCCTCTCCCCTCGTGAGAGCCACGGAGACCAGCGGTTCCTTCTGGCTGCCGGCAGGGGCAGATGGGGGGCCGCAGGGTGTGTCTCCGTGGGCTCCGGGGGAGGGACGGGGGCTGTGGGAGTGGAAAGAAGGTATCAGATTCAAGCCAAATGACAGCCCCGGATGGATAGGATGGTGGCAGTGAGGCCAAGAAGAACCAAAGATGACCCCTGGGTTTGGACTTCGGCGTAAATCAGCGAGTGGGTACAAGTCCTGAGTGGACACTGGGGGTGAAGCAGGGGTGGAATTGGGGTCCACATGATGACGAGTGGCCGGGACACATCTAATGGGGCTGCCACCTCGCGGCCGACTTGCACCTCTCAAAGCAAGACTCTGGGACCTGCTGCCTCAGAGGGAGGACAAAGCCAACCAGTGCGGCCTCGCCGCAGGGAGGCAGGAGTCACGGCCGTGCAGACGTCCCTCACGCTCCAGCGCAGCCCGCGGCCTGTGAGGGGGCAGGGGCTCCGGCTGGCGGCTCTGCTCAGAGGAGCCCTTTCCACGGGACGGTCCAGCCCAGCAGGGAGGGCAGGCCCCGTGGGAGGATCTTGGCCCTGACATGCTAACCGCAAAGCAGCCAGTGCTCAGGGGAAGCCGACAGCTGTGCTCCTGGATCACATCTGTGGCTTTGGAGCAGTGGCTGTCTGCCGTCATGCCCTGCCCCGGAGGCTGCTGGGAGGAGGCAGGGCAGCTGCCTGGCACACAGTAGGCCGTGCCTGGCTGCACCGCCCGCACTCAGGGCTGCATTCCGATGTGGGCGTAGCTCTGGGACCAGAGCTGCAGCTCTGAGCTTGGTCTGGGCGGTCCGAGCTGGGAGCTGCCTCCCGACTCCTGGCCCCCTCGGCCCCCACCTGTGCGCCAGCAGCGCCCTCCCCAGAGATGCCTCCGCCTCCAAACCCGCCAAGAAGCAGCCAGAGCAGCCTGCATCCCGGTGCCTTTGAGAAAGACTGAGCCCCACCCAGCCCTTCCACCTGGGCTGCCACCCAGCTTCGGGGGTTGCTGTTCTGGCAGGTGTGAGGGGGTCTGTCCAGGTCCCCTTCACGGCCCCTCCCTGCTCAGACCGCACTTTGCAGGCCTTGCTCTTGACCAAAATCCTGAGCAGCGGGGGCCGGCCAGACGGGTGGGGCTGCCCCCAAACCAGGGCCTCCGAGCTCTGGGAAGGTCCCAGCAGGAGCGCTGGCCTGAGCAGGTGGGTTCATCACTGCCTGTGGGCCATCGCCGCCTGCATGGCTTTTCCCGGCCACTGGAGGGCGCCATCCAGCACGAAGCCGGCCATGATCAGCCCAGCCAGTGCTTTGTGACCTGGAGGTTAGGGTCCCTGGGACCGGTATGAGCTCACGGGGCTGGGCCATACCACTTCCTCGTGCTTCTAGAGCCAAGATGGGGGTGGGATGAGACAAGGTTAGACAAGAAACAGGGACCAGTGCGGTGAAGCTAGGGGGCCCCAGGGATCCCCGACCACCTAGAAAGGGGTCATCTCATGCGCTGGGAGCGGCTGCTGGTTCATGGAGCGTCTGCGCCCAGCAGTGAGAGCCACGGTGCCCACGGGAGTGAGGGGACGGAAGTGAGCTGGGCGGACGGTTACAAAGTGCTCCTGTTTATTGAGCGTTTACTACACGCCAGGCCCTGAGCGCTCACCACCTGCCTGCCTCCCGCCGGCCCCAGCGGCTGGGGAAGCCTATTAGCCTCTCCGCTCAGGGTGTGGCCCTGAGGCTCCGTGCGGGCAGCTCCTGCCCGGGACCGGGCAGCGCACGGCTGAGCTGGCTTGAACCCGGCATCCGGCTCCAGGGCCTGAAACTCAGCCCCTCAGCCACAGCGGAGCGAAGTGTGGGACAGGCCTGGGGTGGTGACAGCGATGGGCGGTCCTTAAGGACCCCAGGCCAATTCTCCACGACACAGTGCGGGGTGGGGACTGTGGGGGACACACACCCCCTGAGGGCTGCCCCCAGGGCAGGACCGAGACCCACTAGCACCAGCTGGAGGTGGGAGGGGGGCGAGCTGTGTCCCCACGAGGGCCTGGCGGGGAGTTGGAACCACCCCATCTGGTCTGTCCCAGGGACACCCACAGCCTCTGTCACCCCAGGTTCACTTTGGCCCAACACAGCTGTCTCCAACAGAAACCACTGGGCGGCTAAAGGCCAATTCCAGGGCCACACACAGCCTTGAGGCGGTGCCTGGGGTGGTGGGCCCTCGGGGGGAGAGCAGTGCGAGCCCCTTGCCTGGAAGAGGGACTCCCGAGCTCAGGCCTGCAGCCACCTGAAAGGGAACAGCATATGCAGGGGCTCAGAGGCAAGGGCAGGGCTGAGGGGTGCCCAGTCCCAAACGCAGCGGTCATGTCTGATGCAGAGCTGGGACGAGGGCAGGGAGAAAAGATGGGGGGATGGAGAGCCGGGGCCAGCAGGCCTGAAAGCCAAGGTCGGGGTAATGGGGAGCCACGGAGGGTTGCAGCAGGGGAGTGTGGCAGGACTGGCATTGATTTCCAAGTCCCCTGGATGCTGAGTGGAGAAGGGACAGCGTGGGCAGGAGGGGCGGCTGCTGCCGTGTCTGGAGAAAGATGGCGGTGGCCAGAGGGGTGGCTTTGGAAGGGGGCCAGGGCGGGTGTGGGGGCAGTAACGGGTAAGGGTGGTCAGGAGAGATCTTCCTGGGTGCTGTGAGGACCCGATGAGCAGGGGTTGGGGGTACCCGAGCCCCCAGCTGGGCCCTTCCTGTTCCTGGGACACTGGGAAGGGTCAGGACCCAGAAGGCCTGGTTCTGACTCAGCAGGAGGCAGGGCCACCTCAGAGCACAGGGAGGCAGGCTGGAGGGGGCCGGGGGCCAGGGTGGGTCACAGTGCGGTGCACAGGCGGCGGGGCTGGGGTTGAAGTCCTGGCTGAAGGCAGAGCGGAGGTTTGGCCAGCTCAGGAGAGGGCGAGGGACCAGGAGGTGAGAGGGCGCCTCCCCACCCCGGCAGAACCCCCCCCCCCGCCCCCCCGTGCCTGGCAGGTCCCTTAGATGTCCCCTGCCCGAAGCCAGAATCAGCAAGGAAAATCAATGCTTAACCGGTGCCTCCCGGGAGCACAGCCACCGCACGTCAGCACCTGGACAGAGACCTGGGCCTTTGGCAGCACCCCAGTCTGAGTGAGGTCTCTGCCCAAAGTCCGCGGCGTCAGAGGGTTCAAGTCCATGCGCCTGACTCCGTGTGGGGGCGCTTGGCAGCTGGGACCAAAGGGAAGTGGGTGAGGAGACGGAGGGGTTCATAGGGTACCCCGAACTCCCTGGGGCCCCAGGGCATCTGAGATGCAGCCCTGCTGTGATGGCTTCATGGGGGACCACAGTGGGGAGAGGAGACAGGAGCACCCTGGACGTGCACAGGGACAGAAGGGAGGGACGATGAATTGGGCCCTGAAGGAGGACGTGGAGGGGCGGGCACTGCCCTGCCTTCAGGAGCCCTCAGTCTAGTGGGAGGAGAGGGCCCTGAGCTAAGTTCCTCACTTCTGCCCAGAAACCAGGCACAGAGAGGGTGCGAACTTGCCCACAGTTGCACAGCCTGGGAGAGGGTTTGACCTGCTGAGGCAGCCCTGGGGCAGAGCCCCTGTGCTGGGCTTGGTGGATGAGGAGGCTGCCATGAAGGCGCAGCCATGGTTGGCGAAGGGCCCAGGTGGGGCGCGGCTCTTTCCCGGTTCTGTGCCCCCGAAGGAGCAGCTCAGCCTGGGAGGCGGCTGCTGGATGCTGATTCCTGGGCCACACCCGCCCTGCAGAGCAGCACCCTGGCTGGGGGCCCTGGAGCCAGCATTTGATGGCACTCACATGGGGTGCTGCCGACCCCCAGGGTGGTGCTGACCCTGAGAACACAGCAGGCCGGACCGCGAGGGGCCGGACCGCGAGGGGCCGACAACGTGTGGGTGGAGCTTATAGACAGGAAGACAGATGCTGACTCAGGAGGGGCCAGGAAGCCTTCGTGGTGGAGTGGGAGCACCCAGGTGGAGGGAGGGCACTGCCCAGCCAAGGCCAAGGCTGAAGGCGGCGCTGCCGGGCGGAGGATGGACCGGAGTAATAGGTCTGGGGAGCCAGGGAGGCAGTGGAGACAGGTGGGTGGGGCCAAGTTTTAAAAGGCCCTGAATGACAGGCTAACTGTCCAGGTTTCCAGCCCCAGCTGGGCGTCAGTCACCTGCAGGAGCGAGTTCACTTGTCCGTTCCTTCATTCATGGAATGTACATTTCTTCCTTACCTTGCGCTTGCACTGAGGGGCAGTGCAGAAACCGCAGACAATCCCTGCCTGGCTGTGCTGAGTGTCGTCGGGAAGGGGCTGGAATTGCAAGAACAAGGAAGTAGAATGATGGCCGAGTCCCTGGGTGCCCAGGAGGAGATGGCGTGGAGGGGTGGCACAGAGCGCCTGGGTGAGGAGGGGACATTGGAAATGAGACCCTGAAGATGAGTCAGAGGAAGAAAGGAAGCCAGAGGAAGTGTGCATGCAAAGGTCCTGGGGCAGGAAGACTTGACTACATGCAAAGTGGGCGAGGCTGGGGCTAGTGAGGAGACAGAAAGCCCGGGGCCAGCAGGGCTGGGCCAGCCCTCCACACCAGGTCAGGGGTGACTTTGAGCAGTGAGCTACCATGGAGGGTTCAGCAGGGAAGAGTCTAATGAAATTTGCACAAAATGCAGGTTCCAGGGCCTCACACATGCCTGCTGACCCGATGTTCTGCAGGGGTGGGGCCTGGGAATCTGCCTGAGCAGATGCATTGGGCAATAAGATGTGATCTTGTAGGAGGGGGTGGTGAAAGGGAGAGACAGACGGAGACATGGAGACAGAGAGAGAAAGTCACACAGACACAGGCAGAAAGAGACAGGGGCCAGAGACCAGCTGCCAGGGTTCCGGGCGCTGACCAGGAGAGGGGTGGGGGGTGTAGCGGGCAGGAGCCCCTCGGGAATGAGGTGTCAGAGACTGCTGCGAGGGGCCGGGACAGATGGACCGAGAAGCCCCTGCGGGGACTGGATGAAAGGTCACTTGGAGAGCACACCTCTGGGTGGAGGGGGTGGATGTGCAGGGTGGTCTCCCCTGCTCTCACAGGAGCTGCCAAGTTGGGGTCCACGGAAATGGAGTAGGAAAGGAGTAGGGGAGGTCTTAGAACCCAAACGTCCAGTTTTGGAAAGAACGCCAGCAAGTTGAGCTTGACGTGGAGGCAGAGAACTGACCCCCTGTCCCACTGCCCAGGTAACGCCAAGCTTGGGCTGTCTGCAAAAGAAGACCAGGGGCGCCACCTGGTGGTCAAAGCTATGGCTGCGGCCCAGGTCAGGGCCCACAGTGTCCAGGGCACAGGAGGCCTGTCCGTGCAGGTCACCCCTGCTTCTGTAGGTGTTTGTAGCCACCCGATTAATATATGTGCCCTGCAGGTCAGAGAAAAGGCCCAGAGGGAGCTGAAGGAAACCGGCCCCCCGGAATTTTCCTGAGCAAGCCTTCCTTCTCGATTTCTACCCCCACTCAGCCCCCCTATCTTTTAACCCAAAAAGAGAATCGGACGCAACAGAGTTCTGTGACCTGCCAGGCTCCCCGAGCACCTCTCGGTGTGGCCATCCTGCTGCGTTGGTGGATTTTTTTTTTTTTTAGAACATAATCTGAGCGGCTGTGCACACACCAGGTGTGGCCAGGGTTGACTCGGGGTGGGCTCAGCACCCAGATTGGATTTATAGGAGCGAAGCGCATTTTCCAGTGTCTGCTTCTGTTTCTGCTTCCCTGGAGGAGACAAGCTTTAAAGCCTTCAGCACCGTGAGGGGAAGGGGTGCCAACTAATCTGCATTAGGAGACAAGCGCCGTGGCGCTGGGTCCCCCAGGGTCTGCCTGGAAGTGACCCCTGACCCACCCAGACTTGGAGTTGGGGGTCCTGACTGCCCATAATGGACACACAGGGTTGGGTGCACGGCAAAGTGTTTGCATCTGGTTAGTGGCTGAGCCCTGATGGGGCCCAGGCCTGGCTGCCCTCGGGGCTGGGCTGGAAGAGGGCCTGGCAGCCGCCGTGGTGCCATGTGTGTGCGAAGGTGGGAAGGGGTCACCCTGTCAGGAGGTCTGTTTACCTCTGCCCCAGGCACTGAGCATGTGTTCATTGGGAGGTTGGCGTGTTGAGGTCTGAGGTGAGGGGTCACTCAGGGCATGTCACAGCCCAAGGGGTGACTGTGTGTCACCCACTGCCCACCAGGCCTGGACCAGGGCGAGCAGGGGGTACTGTGACTTCTGGTTCTGTCCTATCTGAGCCAATTTTCAGACTAAGCCCAAGAGTCAGGGAATGAAGCAGGGGCCTGAGAGGGCACAATGCAGGGGTGGGGGTGCCTCTGAGATGCGGGGGCAGCTCAGGACAGGTGTGCCCAGCGCACAGTCAGCCACAGTGCTGACACGGGACTCCTGGGAGCAGGCCTGGACCTCGTCCATCCTGAAAGCCATCTTGAGGAGGAACAAAGATCCCATTTTACACACGTGGAAACTGAGGCACAGACAGGTGTCTGCCCAAGGTGGGCCAATGTCAGGGTATGCGGGCTGACTGTGCTCAGATGGGGTTGTCCCCCTTCAGGTCCTGCAGCGCTCACCAGGGGGGCCCAGGTGACCCCACGTCCTCACCTCCCAGCCCAGAGGCGTTTCCCAAGCGTGAGATGGGACTGCCACACACGAAGGATTCCTTTCACCCCCACTTTGCCTTTCCACCCACTTTGACCTCTGGATTTAATCCTGGCTGTGTGACCTTGGGCGAGTAGCTTAACCTCTCTGTGCTTCCATATTTTCTGCCTGTAAAATAGGGTGTGAGCCCCTTTCTTCATAAACTGGTGTTCCCCCTTGGCCAGCATTGCGTTTTCGACGTTGGGGTGCTGGTATCAGCAGGAAAGGCAGCCCCCTGGGGGGGCAGTGCAGGAACTCAACCTGAGGTCTGTGGACAGGCTTCGGGTGCTGTGCTCCACCCAAAACCACGGGAGAAATGTCGTGAGTCTGGCTCTTTTTGGCGGGGACCCTGGAAGTTCACAAGCTCTGCTGGTGCCGCAGCCTACGGCCAGCAGAGGGCGCTCGGCCCAAGGCTGTGAAAGGCTGGGAGCTGGTTCAGCTGGTGGCTGGGCAGGAAGATGCTGGCTGGGACTTGGTGAGGCTCCTCTTCCCCAGACGCCTTCCTACTACAGAGATCAGCCAGATGGAGGCGCTGGGTCGGGGGGCTGCTGGGGTCACGACTATGCGATGGTCCATTTACAAATGCCCCTGCCCAGGCCCCCCTCAGAGACTGTGCTCCGTCGGTCTGGGTGGGTCTGGATGATGTCCCAAGGGCGGAGAACCAGGGTGCGGGACCGCTTGGCCCTCCCGTTGAACCCCTGGCCTGGCGAGCACTGTCTTTATTTGTACCCATTTCACAGAGGAGGAGCCGAGGCTCAGAGGTGATGGACTTCCCCAGGTCACGCCCAGGTCACACCGGCTGTGAGGTGGGGCCCTGGCCTTCCTTTACCCCCTGGTGTTCATAGGACGGTGTCATTTCCTGTGGCCTCTCAACCTGGGCCCTGCTGGATGTGGGGGGGTGACTGTCTGTGATGGGGGCTGGGTAATGCATGCCCCGCCCCCTCCCCGAATCCCAGCAGCTGCGTGGACAGCACCTTAGACGGAGAAATAGACTTTGTAGATGTGATTCAGCGCCCGAAGTGGGGTGTCACAGTGGATTGTCGTGGGGGGGAACCCAAACAGTGAGGGTCTTATAAGAGGCAAGCAGGAGGCAGACAAAGAGGGAGGGGGATGGGAAGGTGGAGGAGAAGGGCCAGCTGAGGGAGCGGCAGCTCTGGATGCTGGGCAAGGCCACAGCCTCCGGAGGAACAGGCGCTGCAGACCCTCCGAGCGCCCACTTCCCCGGCGGCGGGACCTCTGGCCTCCAGGCTGGGCTTTTAGACCTTGTCCCTGGTGGCAATTTGCTCCGGGAAAGCACCCCTTCCTCTTCCTCACCCACTGGTGACAATCAGACACGCCTGCTGACTCGTCGCATGTCCCCTGGTGAGCAGGATGTGGGAATGTGGGCCCGGGAAGAGCCACTGAACTGAAGTCATTCTTTACTGAGCTTTTCCCACGTGTGGCCTGGCCGGCTGCTGCCCCGCCATCTCGTCTAACCCTCGTGGAAAGCTGCCCGTGTGCTTGGTCGCCTCCCGGCCACGGCAGGAGGAGGCTCAGAGCCGCTGGGTGGGTGCTGGGGCTGGGCGCACAGACAGGGAGGGCAGAACCAGGGTCACCTCCAGAGCCTCAGGCCGCCATTCCAGGCCCTCGTCGCTGCGCCCACGCCTCCCACCAGCGGCTGGGCTGTGTCTCCAGCATCTGGTGGAGATTCAGCTGATGGTGGCCAAGGCCAGAGGTTCCTGGGTGGGGGTGGGGAAGGCCATGAATGAGCAAGTCACAAAAAGTGGGGCCAGGTGGCGAGAGCCAGGCTGGCTTTGAGTCCCTAACAGTTTCTTCAGCAGCATGGTTAAGAGCACTGGCCTAGCCCTCGCTGGTTTGGCTCAGTGGATGGAGTGTCAGCCTGTGGACTGAAGAGTCCCAGAGATTCTATTCTGGTCAAGGGCACATGCCTGGGCTGTGGGCTCAATCCCCAGTGCGGGGTAAGAGGGGGTCGTGCAGGAGGCAGCCAATCAACGATTCTCATCATTGATGTTTCTATCTCTCTCTCCCTCTCTCTTCCTCTCCCTTCCTCTCTGAAACCAATAAAAACATATAAAAGAAAAAAATAAAAAGACTCCTGGCCTAGAAGCCCAGTAGCTGGGGTTTGAACCCTGTCTTTGTCCCTCGGGCAATTGCCTATCCTCCCTGAGCCTCAGTTTACCTCTCTGGGCAATGGGCTGCTTGAGGATCGCCCAGGGCTGATTTATTTGCCCAGGGAACCCTTAGTTCCCGGGACCCTCTTCTTGCAGGAGGAGGGTTTTCACAGAATACAAAATGCTGGGCCTGCCCGCCCCTCTTCTCTGGTGAGCTGGTGGCTCTCTAGTTTCCCCGTCAGATGGGAGGTGGGCGTGTGCCTCTGGGTGGTGGGTTTATGATCAGGGTTGGGAAAGTCTGGTTCAGGGTCTGGAAGGCTCAGCCCCAGGCCTGGGCGTCCCTTACCGTCTTGGTCACGTCATTCACCCTCCCCGGCCCTAAGTCACTCATCTGCGGACCACTGGTGGTCCGTGAGGTCCGAAAGGTTGGCAACCGCTGGTTTAGAAGCTACTTTTGTCCCCAGTGAGTCTGGAGCCACAGCAGCCTCTTCGTCGACACCAGAGCAGAAGTCCTTGGGGCTGGGAGATCTCCGTGTGGTGTCTGAGTCTATGGGAGGCCAAACTGAGACACGGGGGGACAGCTGGCCACATTGGTCGGGGCGCTGGACAAGGCCTTACCCAAAGTCTGTTTACAAGAGCGCGCGCACGCACATAGTTTTCTTAAATGTAAAACTTCCAACAGACAGATCTGCAATATGTCCATCAACACTTAACAAACTCATAAATACATATTTTTAAGTCTCAATTTCATTTTTCCACTTGAAATTTCATCCCCACGTTCACCCAGCCCTTCACTCCAGGCATGCCTGGCTGCTCTATCGATTTTCTGCCCAGCATCAGACTGCTCACCGCCCCCCTGCTGCTGGGGTCCGCCCCATGGACTTCCCGGTGCCCTGGATTTAGGAGGGAGGTTGGAGTGGGAAGAAAGTCTATGAGCCACTTCACTCACAGACCTTTTCTCCCAAAGAGAATCCCACAGGGGACAGCACAGCCAGGAGAAGGCGTTCTCCCTGAGAACCCCCTACCCCCAGGTTGCTACGGAGCCAGCCTGTCATTTGAAATGCAACATACTTTTTGGCATGCGATCCTATTTTGTTTAATCCTCAAAGGCTTTTAGCATCTTCTCTTTATCCGTTTTCTAAAATTTCATTAGAACAGGTCCCTCGTTGAGGCTTGTAGTCACTGTGCCAAGTATCAGGAGGGCTTTTCCACCTAAAAAATCAGTCTATCATTTGGGGACTCCTTGTTTTTGATCATTCATGCCTCCTACTTTATCCATATTCTCCACTTGGGAGCAATAGGGCTTATCCAATTAATCCTGTAAAATCCTCGCCTTTGTTATTGTCCATTTTATAAACAAATATTTATCTACTTATCTGGGGAAAACATTCTCGTTGTCTTCTAATTCTTCTATTGCTTTTTTAATTTAAATTTCAGCTTTCATACTTATAATGTCAAGGAGTTTCTCTTCATTTTCCTAAACTTCCTTTTTTTAAAATTTTTTTTAGCAAACCATTCTTGTTTCCTGGTTGTGATATACTTTCTTCTTTGGAGGATGTTAATGACGGAGTTTTGGTGTTTTCTTCTGTTTTTTTTTTTTTTTTTCTTTCCATTTTTTAAATTGATTTTAGAGAGAGAGGAAAGGGGGGCAGGGAGAGAAAGAGAGAGAGAAACACTGATTTGTTGCTCCACTTGTTCATGCATTCATTGCTGCTTCCTGTATGTGCCTGTGCCTGACCTGGGGTGGGACTGCAATCATGGTGTCTCAGGATGATGCTCCAACCACTGAGTGCCCAGCCAGGGCCGCATTTGCTCTAGTTCCTCATAATTCCTCTCTTTGTTTGCTTGCTTTTTGTCTGACCTTCAAGTTGGAAGCTTATCTCAAATGCCTTGTGAAATATCTTTTAAAATAAAATCTGAGTAGGGTTTTTTCTATAATTTACAGGCCACTAAAGACCCCATACCTGGCCACCATGCACACTCCCCAATTTAAAGCCGCATATGCCCACCGATTGCACCTTGTCCCCCCAAAATTCTGTGAAAGAGGCATTCTTGCTGTTGGGCAAAGTAGGAACAGACACACAGAGAGGGTTAGATGAGGGGAATCCACACAAATCCATGGAGTGACTCCATCCCATGATCGCCCCTCAAGTGAAGTGCTTTCTCTTTCCTTCAATAAAGAAAGCCTTTCCACGCTCAGGGAATCCTGGGAAGAAGCCTCCACACCTGCTTCCTGAAGTGGACACCTGATTTCTGCCAGCTCAGCACCCTTCCTTCTCCTTCCTGAGGACTAGGTCCACGTGGATGACCTCACTTCCCCCATCACATCAGTCAGAGTACTCCATTCTCCCTGATTGGTTCAAGAATCAGCATGTGACCCATGCTCAACCAATCAGAATCTTCCCTCGGACATTCTACCAGCAGTATTTGGCTTGAAGAATTCTCTTTCTAAGTTGGCAGGTCATAAGCCTTGGGTGACTGGTGGCCACATAGAGAGAGTCAGAGAGATGGAAAGAAAGGGGCCTAACAATAATGCTTGAGCTCCTGGATCCAGCCATTCCTGAACGGAGGTATCCCTTGATTTCCCAATTGCATGAGAGAATAGATTCCCTTTAAAAAACATTTATTTTTAAAAATATATTTTTATTGATTTCAGAGAGGAAGGGAGAGGGAAAGAGGGATAGAAACATCAATGATGAGAGAGAATCACTGATTGGCTGCCTCCTGCACACCCCCTACTGGGATCGAGCCCACAACCCAGGCATGTGCCCTTGACTGGAATTGAACCTGGGACCCTTCAGACCACAGGCGGACACTCCATCCACTGAGCCAACCCGGCCAGGGCCAGATTCCCCTTTTAAAGCCCAGGCGAGCTAAGTTTCTGTCGTTTGCAGCCCAGATGCTCTTGAATCACTGCCCAGACTCTTTTTCTGGCCTAAGCCCTCCTGGGCCCACCTGCGATGAGGAGGGAAGCTGGGGTGAGAAAATAGAATTGCCTTTGGGAACAGGCCGTGGTGCTTTTGGAAAAGCACTTCTAACTCATGGGGTAACCCCCCCCCCCCCCCCCCCGGGCTGTCCAACTTCGGAGGCTGCAAGTTCTGTGTACATGAAGGGTGAGGGAGGGTGGGTGAGCCAGGGGCAGCGGGGTGGGGGATGGACAGGCTTAGCCGCTCTCCGCTGCTCACGGTAGCTGGCTAATTTTCTTTCCGGCGAGACCAGAGCTGCCCTTCACCTCCAGTCCCCATTAACGGCCGCACGCTTTGTCAGCATGTTTATGACAAATTAATTACACGGAGAGAAGTCTCGCCGGAGCAGCTCTGGTGTGGGGGCCGAGGCTGGGCTCTGAGATGCTTTCTGATCGTGCTGACAAGGACCTGGTTAACCACAGACCTCGGGCAGACGTGGCGGCAAGGTGTGGGTGTGCAGCTCACCACGGAGGGCAGCCAGAGCCGGGAGCAATGAGCCAAGGCCCATGTCAAGCCCCTGGACCTGGCGGCATGTGTGCAAACCGGATAGCCAAGGCCAGAGTGATTTGGGGCCCAGGCCACCATGCTGGCCAAGATAACTTTGTCCCCAGAAGGCCGGGCAACGCCAGCCCATGGGAAAGGCCCCGGGCCCTAGCGAATCCAGGACCTGCCGGTCTCCCTGGAATCCGTGCGCAGGTGGCTGGGCTCGTTCAGAGCGCAGTGTCCCGCCCAAGTCCCAGGCGCACGTGGTCCGCTCGTTTCCTTCCCCCGCAAGGCCCTCCGCCCGGCCCCCCACCCCCCCCCACCCCCAAGGTCAGGCCTTAGTGAGGAGAGCGTGGGACCCGATGCATTGTGGTCCAGCAGGCTGCGGGGGGGGGGGGGGGGGGGGGGGGGAGGGGTGCGGCCTGGGCCCTGGGGCTGCCGGAGCACCCCTCCCATCAGCCCACTGCTCTCTGCACCCGAGGGTCCTGGGGGTCGCACCGCAGGCCCAGCCTTGACCCAGCCCCCGTGCTCACTCATGCTGGCCTCGGGCAGGAGGCAAGAAGGTCAGCAGTGACGTTTATGGGACACAGCTGTACAGTGCGGGGGTCGTGGCGCCGCTGGCTCCCTCCCGGCCTTGTCCGCCTTCGGCTGTTGGTTCTGAACCCCACCTTCCCCCGGACCCTGTGCTGGGGCCAGTCCACTCAGGGGCTGTCCTCTGGGGCCTCTGAATCCCGGTCTTCAAGGGTCATGGCTTCCAGGTGGGAGGTGAACGTGGACAGGTGGGGGTCAGCAGGACCAGCGCCATCTGGGAACTTGCCTCTGGGCTCCGCAGCTCTGGACCCGGGCGCTGGGAAGAGATGGGGCCAGAGCGCGTGAGCCACCTCACCTCAGTGGCCAGGCGAGTTGGTTCACTGGGGACCAGGACAGTAGCTCCCTGCTCCCCCACCCCCTTGCTCTGTCCCGACCTGTATCCATGGAGACTCTGAAGGCGCAGCTCATGGAGCTGCCCCTCCAGGGACCAGCTCACTTCAGCTACGTCCTGACCTTTCCTCGCAGCTTCCTGGCACGAGGGACCACCCCCCCTCGCTCATCAGGACTCTCCCTCTTGCTCCTGGACAGGTCCCCCTTGTTCGCACCTCAGGGCCTTTGCACTGGCTGTTGCTTCCACCTGCAATGCTGCCCTCAGATCTTTGCGTGGCTGGCTCAGGTGCCCCTCTTCCCAGAGCCTCTCCGGCCTGGCGCAGGCCGCCCCTCCCATCACGAGGCTGCCGCCGCCCCCGTGTGCCCCGCGTCAGGGCTGTTTTGTACAGCGTCTCTCTTGGAAACGCTCGCTTGCTTGCTTTGTGAGTTGTCCCTGTTCCTCCTGGCCCCTGATCCCCGTGAGAGAATCATTTATCTGTTTTGCTCGTTGCCGTGCCTCCGGGAGACGGGGCTAGGACCCGTGAGTGCATGAATGGCCGCTGCCTCCTCCTCTCGGAAAGATGGACGAGGGTGGCTACACCACTGCTTCTTGAGAAGAACCAGGGGACTGCGTGGCTAAGGCCAGGCAGGTGAGGACAGGGGAGGGGACATGTTCTGGAAGGCTCCAAGGAGGGCAGCATCACAGGCATGGGGCTGAGTAGGTCCTCCCGTCCCAGGTGGAGAAACAGGCTCAGCGCCCAGGGATGGGCTAGGTCTCGGGCTAGAAAGATCTGACCCGCACCTCTAACAGCCTCCTGACTATGACCCTCTATGCCCCGCCCCCCCAGCCTCCGAGAAATGGGAGGCACTACTGGTGAAGAAATGAATGAGAGAGAGAGAGAGAGAGGACTCTCAGGGGCCCACCAGGTCCCAGGCTCACCCGCGTGCTCGGCCGGCTCCCCTGGGTCCCCGAGGCTGGCCTCTGGCCCTGCCCCTGCCCCTGCTCGGCAGACACTCAGGCTGTTGCTGTTGCCGATGGCGTCCTCCTCCAAGAAGCAGGGCTTGATGGGGACTCTCTGGGCCGCGTCCCCCTCCCCCTCGGGGTGAGGTCCTGGTGCGGGCGTTTGGATTTCTTCTGGGCCAGCAGTGGCGGCAGAGACTGTGGGTCAGCCCAAAAGAGATGGGAGGGGGGGCGGTGAGCAGCTGGGCCAGAGCCAGACCCTCAGCCTGGCTCTCAAGCCCTCCCTGTGCTGGCGCCCTGGCCCCCACCTCCCCTGGCTCCTCTGCGGCCTGTCTGGGCTGCAGGCTCTCTGTTCTCTGCCCCCAGGGGGCAGCGTGGGTCCCACCTCCTCCTGCTGCCCAGCTGACCTGGTCCTCCACGCTGTGCCTGGGACTCAACCACCCCCTCCCCTGCCTCCTGTCCCTCCTCCCCCCCTCCTGCCCCTCCTCCCTCTGCCCAGAAGCTCTAGAACATTGGTTCTCAACCTTCCTAATGCCGAGACCCTTTAATACAGTTCCTCATGTTATGGTGACCCCCAATTTCATTGTTACAAGTTGAACATAATTAAAGCATAGTGATTAATCACAAAAACAATATGTAATTATATATGTGTTTTCCGATGGTCTTAGGCAACCCCTGTGAAAGGGTCGTTCAATCCCCAAAGGGGTTGCGACCCACAGGTTGAGAACCGCTGCTCTGGAACTCTATCTCCAGCTTTGGTTCACATCTTCTCGAGGCCCCCAGCCCCTGCTGTCCTGCTCCTGCCGGTCCCACCCAAACTTCGGAAAAGACTGTCCACACTCAGCTGCCTCCTCTCACTCCCCACACTCCTCTGTCCCCTCAGGTCACCGCTGACCCTGATGGCTGGACCCCAAGGAGCTCCTCAGGCCTCATTGGTCTCCCCCTTCTGGAACCTGCATCCCTGGCTTCCCCTCCCTCTCAGGCCTCTCTGTTGGCTTTCTCCCCAGCCTGCCTCTGGTTACCAGTGACCGGGAGGGTACAGCCTAGGCCTTCTGGTCACCATCGACAGTGCGTAGTAGGGCACCAGGTCCTTCGGTGGCTCCTGTCCTCCACCCTCCTAGATGCCATCCCAGTCGGCCATCTCTTCTGTCCCCCCTTCAGCTGCCCCGACCTCTGCTGCTGCACGCCCGTTGTACAGATGGAAACACTGAGGGCTCCTGAGGGGCATAGGGCTGGGAGCCTGAGTACTAGCTCTAAAAGCCCCACCTGCTCCACTCTGGTGGGTGGAAAGGAATTTCCCATCATGCCTCTCTCTCTGCAAAGACTGGCTTAGGTTCCATCCATTGAGGAGCCAAGTGGGGTGGGGTGGGGTGGATGGCTGCATGACCCCCGGTTACCTGGGGGGCTGTGGCCAGGGCCCGTGGCCGGGGTGCTGTGCACGTTCATCTCGTTCCTGTGTCCCAGCTGCACGCATTTGAGCACAGAACTGTCTATGCGGATGTCCTGCAGCCCCGAGGATCCAGCCAGGGGATCCTGACCCAAGGGACCCGCTGCTGGTGGTGGAGGGAAGTAGCGGGGAGCCGTGGAGCCTGGCAGGAAACACAGCAACATGACCTCTGACCCTCCCAACACCCACACACACCAAGGGCTGGCTGGACAGGAGACAGGCCTCCGGACTCTTCCTGGCCCCATCGGAAAGGTGGGCCCCCAGGAGTTAGAGCGTCACTGGGGCACTCGAAACCCAAACAGCGAGCCCACCCTCCGCCTCCGCGTCGCCCTCAGTGCGCGCAGCCCCTCCGGAGGAAGTCCCTCTGGTGTAAGCGCATCTCTAACCGGGCTCAGAGCCTCCGGCACTTCTCTCAGTGCTGCTTTTTATGGTGACCTTCCTGGTTCCCACATGAGGTGATGCTGCACAAATTTACTCTAAAACACATTTGAGCAGAATGAAAGGGAAACCCTTTAACATGGAGTCAACAGTCAGACATGGGCCTGGCTGGAATCGGGGGGTGGGGGGAGGCTCAGAGGATTGACGTTGGGCAAGCGTTGATCTAGATTTTCAGACAAAATTCTTCATTTCACAGCTGGGGAAACTGAGGCCCAGAAGGCGGAAGGGCTCTCTAGAAGTCGCAGGGAGTGTTCCCACTTGGGGGCTGATGCTCTCACTGTGGTCCCCTCTCACCACAGTGCCTGCAGGGCCATATTTCATCATGACTGGGGTACCACTGGCGAGAGGCATTCCAGTGCTAGAGATGTGACGATGTGGAGAACACAGTGTGTCTCTGAATAAACAGAACGCTGCAGTGGCCCCTGTGGCATCCTCCTGAGGGGAGTGACCCGAACTGCTTCTCATGGGAAGAGATCGGTCCCCTGGGAATGAGGCGAACGGTATTGGAATGAAAGGGAATCAGGAAGATTCGATCCAGGCATGAGAAAGATGCCCTCACTCTCAGGAGGCCGTGAAAGAGGACCGTGGCGATCTGAAGGCCGCCCTTTCTCCTTGGAGGGTTGACTGCCCCCTGTTCCCTGACCCACCCAGACAGAGCAGCTGCCCCAGGTCCTCCCAGGGCGTTTCCCAGGGGACTCACCGCTCTCTGAAGGGGCCATTAGTTTCATGATGGTGTTCCCGTGTCCAATCTGGACGGCTTCGGAGTTCTGGATGGAGATGTGGCTGTGAGGTGCGTTCTGACAGATCATGACAGGGCTTTGCTGGTAAATGATGGTGGGGGCCCTGGGAGTCCCTGTGGAATAACATGCCACTCAACCCCTCCGCATCCCCCGACGGATCTGGGGCTCCAACTGCCGGCTGGCAGCACCACGTCTCCTGGCAAGCCTGGACATACAGTCCCAGTGCCCACCGGGGTGCTGAGTCCGGAGCCCCTAGCCAGGAACGGGCATGTCTGACAAATGCCACTGGCATCTCGGATGACCCTCCCCTGGACATCGTCACCCTGCCTGAGTGTCCTCTGCTGCCCCAAGAGGATCGGGGAGCTTCCTGCTCACCTGCCCTCTGCCCCCCTCCCTTTGAGCAGCCACACGCTGACCGTGAGCGCCCTCCAGCCAAGGCTGGCGGCTGTCCACAGATAAGCTTTGCTTGCCTCCCAAGGCATTTTTAAGAATTTGCCTTTGTGACCAGTGTTTAAAATCCGCCTGCTGTCTCAGGGCGTCATTCCTAGGCTGCTGAGGACCCTTGGAGCAGGGGTGTCCGCCCACGTGGGCCAGCTGGGCACCTGCCCGGGGCTTCGCCCCTGCACACACAGGCCACATTCCCACCTCCTTGGGCCCTGGGCTCTTGTGTCTTTGTGGGCCCACTTCCTTCATTAAACATATTTTTAAAAATTATGTTATGACTGCATTGGGATAAAGACATATAATCTAGGCGAGAGTCGTTATTATGATTATAACGTTCACTGTTTTCTTCTGATTTTAAGAGAAATGGGAACATTTCTGTGGGCCTGTAAAAGGACCGTGGGCTCGAGGCCCTGCGACTGCTGCACCTGGTGGATAAGTCGCCCTGGAACTCCGCCCCCCGGCTATCTGAGCCCAGCCTGGCCTCCTTCAGCAATGCCAACTCCAAGTTGGGCAAAGTGCCTACAGAACTGTCAGCAACCTCAGGCTGAGCCCTGCGCCCAGGCCAATACAGTCAGGAGTGGGCCGCCCCTCCCAGCCCCTTGCCTTCTGCAACTACAGCCTCAGGCCCCGCCTCCAGGAGGCCCTCCATGGTTACTCCCCCGTCATGCTCCTCCCTCCTGGAACCCCTTCCAGTGACTGGTCAACAAGACAAGTGCAAGCTTCTGGGAGGTTCTGAAGGCGGAGCAGGCCGAGTGCTCAGCAGGGTGCCCAGCAAGGAACACAGGTTGGGCATCAGAGTGTGTCTTTCCCTGCCCTGCCCAGGGAAGCATGTAAGGGCCTACCTGGTTGATAAATTGCCCATGTTTTTGAATTCTTGTCCAAGTCCAGAAGGTGCTTTTCCTGCATGGCATACAGGTATGGGTTGACATCCTTTGACGTCTTCATCCCCAGGGACCGGGCGATGCTCACAGCCCTCTGGGGCCCGCTGGCTTCCAGCAACCGTAAGATCTGTCCCTGCAGCTCTGTGGGCGGCAGGAGGGTGGGTGGTTAAGGAGGACTCGGGAGTTTGAGTCTGCTCCACTGCTTACTAGCTGTGCGACCCTGGGCAGCCGCAGCCCCTCTGAGCCCGTTCCCTCGTCCATCAGACACACATAATCACTGCCCACGGAGGCTGTCCTGGGGCCGGGGATGGCACCGAGCCTCCGGGCGCGCCTGGTGCACAGGCTGCACAGTGATGTCAGCTCTCGACCAGAGGAATCAATCCTCGGGCCGTTAGCTTCTTCCACCGCAGAGACTGAGCGCTGCCTCAGGGTGCTTTGTGGGAACCTCCCGGTGGGGTGGGAGGGTCACGGCCCTGAACTCTCATAGCAGGTCCTGTGGCGAAGGAAACGGGCCCTTGTTCCAGCAGCTGAAAGGAAGCCAGTGCTTCCGCGGTCACCCAGCTGAGAGCCAGGTTTCTGGGAACTGCAACTGTGTCTTGCAGGGTCCCGTCTGCTGGAGAGAGGAAGACGGCCAGGGGTGGAGGAGCAGGGAGGGGACGGGACTCTACCAGGGAAGGCAGAGGGTGTTGGGAGCTCTGATCCTGCCCTGCCTCTTTCCAGCTGTGCGGCTGCCCTGCTACCTAACTTCTCTGGGAAAAGGGGGTTGAGTGCCGTCTCTTCGCATCGAGCTAACCCTGGGTGCGCCCTGGCCCATTGCAAGCACTTGACCAATGTCAGCTCTTTTGGTCTGTGGGCTACAGAACTGGCTAAGAGGATCTAGTGCAGCGGTTCTCAACCTGTGGGTCGCGACCCCTTTGGCGGTCGAACGACCCTTTCACAGGGGTCGCCTAAGACCATCCTGCATATCAGATATTTACATGACGATTCATAACAGTAGCAACATGACAGTTATGAAGTAACAACAAAAATAATTTTATGGTTGGGGGTCACCACAACATGAGGAACTGTATTAAAGGGCCAGAAGGTTGAGAACCACTGCTCTAGTGTGACGTTAACTTTGTTCTATCGTCATCGTCATCATTGTCATCATTACTTTCTGTTATTATTGTACTTTGCTGAGCACCTAGTATGTGCTGGCACTAGGCTGAACCATTTGCATCTAATCCTCTCGAAACCCTACGAAGCAGCCCTGCTCTGTCTCCATTGGCCAGAAGAGGAAGTGAAGGCACCCCGAGGGGCAGAGCCTGTATTCAGACCCAGGCCCAAATCCAGGCTTGTCCGTTGCCAGGACTGCTGGTGCTGGGTACCCCAAGGGGCAGAGCCTGTATTCAGACCCAGGCCCAAATCCAGGCTTGTCCGTTGCCAGGACTGCTGGTGCTGGGTACCCGCCCCCCCTAGGTTGGCAGGTTACCATGGCTGGGCTGGGCCGGCTCTGTGGGAACCACTTCTCCAGGCCCACCCTCTCTCAAGCGCCATTTCGCAGAGTCATCGCGATCCACTTTCAACTTCTCTTTCATCCGGTAGAGAACACGGTTGATGTACTTCCTGGGCACTTGGCATTCCTTTTCCAGCTGGGCAGCCTTCACAGGGGTGCCAGCGCCCTTCAATGCCTGCAGGATCCTCTGCTCAAGGTCTGGGAGAGGAGAGAGGGGAGGGAGAGAACTGAGTGCCCAGGTTGGAGCCTGGCTAGAGGCTCTGGGGCAGGGGAGGCCCACGGGGGAGGGGCCCGGGCAGAGCCCGAGCAGACATCCACCAACGACACTTCTGTTCAGTGAGAGGCTCATGGGCTGCTCAGAAATGACCTTGGCTGGACAGCCTGGTGGCCGGAGGAGGCATCCAGGCCTTTCACGGGTCCTCCACTTGCTGAGAGTGGCTAGAAGGCAGGTGGATGCTTAGCTCTCAGGTGTCCTCAGAGCAGAGGGGAGTGGAGGTGGCAGGATTAGGAGAGTGAGGGCAGGGGGGCAGGGGAGAGGGGAGGGGGGAGGGGCAGTGGGCCACTCTGTTCCCAGATCCCAGCCACCTCCTCCCTTCAAAATCTGCCCTCCTCAGGCTCGCCCTCCCTGCCTGTGTGGTTTGCCCTGGAAATACTGCTCCTGGCTCCCTTGAGTCCCCTCATCTCCTCTTCTCTGCTTCCACCTCCTCCGGGCAGGATCCCCCCCACCAAGGGGATACACGTTCAGGATGCAGAGGGCGCTGTGGGCGGCAGGACACCCATCAGGAGGAAACCTGGGCCCCAGCAGCCCCGAGGGAAATGCGACGCGGGGTCCTTCTTGGGAAGCCAGGTCCCCTTCCAGGGAGGTGGCCCTAGCGAGTCCTCTGCTCTGGTTTATCCGGCTCCTCAGCGGCAGCACTAGTGGGAGTGGACCCTCCGGCTCAGCGCTACAGCCCGGCTGCAGCTTGCCTTTGTCACAGCGTTTTCACCTGCCAGCAGGTGAAGCGCAGTTAGAGCACCTGCGGGCGCCCACTCCTTCACCCACTGCTACCCCAAGCAGTCATCAGCCGCCAGACCCTCCTCCATCAACCACACAGGGCTCTGCCTTGTCCTAAAAAGAGTTTTGATTCTTGAAAAGCCGGCCCCTGGTCAGCCTCCTCCCACCCCCTCCACCCTGACTGCAAAGGCAAGTGAAGGGAGTGAGGCCCCAGCAGCTGGGAGGCTGTGAAATGGACGAGGTACAAGTGGCACATGATAAGGAAGGGGAAGCCACAGAGAAGAAGTAGCACGTGGTTACCGAGTGGCCTTGACTGGTACCTGCGTGTCCCTTGGGGAGCATGTCAGGACCCTGGGAGCCAATCCACCTAGACCAGTGGTCGGCAAACTCATTAGTCAACAGAGCCAAATATCAACCGTACTTCTTCAAAATAGACTCGCCCAGGCCGAAAACCGACTTCTGCGCATGGGCCACGAATTTTCGATCGCACTGTATGCGCGCTCGCACGTGGTATTTTGTGGAAGAGCCACACTCGCGAGCCGAAGTTTGACGACCACGGACGTAGGCCACGCCCTGCCCTCCCCTCCCTACACCCTCTGCCTCCTTTTTGTTCTCCGAGGCTGGTTTCCCAGGTGTGAGCTCCGGCTCTGCCACCTCCTGGCTGTGTGACTCTGTGCCTCAGTTTCTCTACCTGTGAAGTGGGGTAACAGCAGCTACTTCAAAGGTTGTGGTGAGGATGGAATGAGCCAATGATAACAGAAACAGGAACTAGAGACCAAAACCCCGCCCGCAGTCCGCAGCCCCCAGCCCCCAGCCCACAGCCCCCAGCCCCCAGCCCCCAGCCCCCATGGGCACTCTAGAACCCAGGGATTGCTCAGTGCCGGCCCCTCCGCTGGGGCCTCGGGAGTGAAGCTCTCAGGAAGAGGGCAGCAGGGGAATGTGTGTCTCTTATCAAAGCGGCTTGTGCTGCTTCTCAAAATGAGTGTGAAGACGGCGCTCAGCCCCCAGCATCAGCCGGGTGCCCTGAGGTTTTTGCCTCTCAGGGCCTTGGTGGTCTCAGGTGTGAAATGGGAACATGGTAGCGCTCACCACTGAGGTGATTGTAAAATGCCTGGGGGGTGGCCAGGCACCTAGGGCAGGGCCAGCCTCCCAGCCCAGCCCACACTCTCTCCTCTTCCTGGGCACTGTGTGCTCCTGGGTATGGTCGCTCTCATTGCTATAATCAGTCCCCCCAGGTCCCACCATCCAGTGGGAGGGAGTACTAGTACCTGTCTCATCGATGTCTGCAGACGCCTGGGCCATGCTGACAGCAGCGGCTAGGAGCCCGGGGAGGCTTGGGGGCCTTGAGAAGGTGGGCTGGTCGAGGCTGGTGTCCCTGTGTGGCCGAGGCTGGGGCTTCTGGCAGCTGTGGCGGGAGGCTGGCTTCACGGGCAGGCACCAGCTGTTTACACCCGGAAACAGGCCTAGAAAGCCGGGACTGATCAGCATTGTGGAGAAAAAGAAAACGAAACTTCTGTGTGTGGCTTTCGAAAGAAACAAAATTGAAAGCAGAATCGATGAATAAGCGGGCGTGGCCTAGATGCTGGAGGGTAGAGCTGAGTAACTTCCAGGGGCCCACTGATGTCCACCCGACCCCCCCAACAGAGGCGAGCACCCTGGGTGCCCATGATCGTGTGCACTTCAAAATGACAACTCTCGCCGAAACCGGTTTGGCTCGGTGGATATAGCGTCGGCCTGCGGACTGAAAGGTCCCGGGTTCGATTCCGGTCAAGGGCATGTACCTGGGTTGCGGGCACATCCCCAGTGGGAGATGTGCAGGAGGCAGCTGGTCGATGTTTCTCTCTCATCGATGTTTCTAACTCTCTATCTCTCTCCCTTCCTCTCTGTAAAAAATCAATAAAATATATTTAAAAAAAAAAATGACAACTCTCTTTGATGAGCACTTACCATGGGCTTTCAAATCTCATGGGCCCTCTACTCACCTACAGGGTCGGGACTAGCACTGGCCTCTTTTCTCAGTGAGGACACTTGTTCAAGGCCACAGACACGCTTGGGCCCTAACCCAGCCCCTCCCCACACATGTGCTGGCTCTGTGACCGTGGGCACGTTAATTAAACTTTCTGTGTCTCCATTTACTTCCAGTCACAGTCATGAGCACCACTGGGTGCCCGCATGTGTCAGGCGAAACACCCCATCACTTTCCTAAGAGATCCCCAAGCCGTCCAGAGCCATTGTTCTCTTTCAGGTAATAGAGGGGAAACTGAGGCCTCCAGAAATGCAGGGCGCTGTGTGAGGCCGCCACGAGAATCAAGAACGCAGCCCAGGAAGTCCCTGGGCCCGAGGTACCAGCTCAGAGCCTGGGCGGCTAGCGGACATCCCCGCTCCCTCGGGGCACACTCACCCGGCAGCTGTTCTGCAAACGCCGGGGTCGGGGTCAACAACACCAGCGACAGCAGCGAGGGAGCGGGTCCCGGGCTCGCCCAGGGGCGGCCTTTGCAGAGCCAGCAGAAGGCCCGATGCCCAGTCCACAGCAGATCGACGCACGCCAACCTCCGGGGCGGGGCCAAGCGTCGCAGGTGAAGTCATTGGCAGGGGGTGGTGGTGGAAAGTGAGACCAGCCATAAAACCAGGAAACCACAAGGGTGCTTTTGTTTCCCTTTTATGTAAATCCGAAGAAACCCGTATCTCTATATGCACTGACGAGGTTAACTGTAAAGGCAGGGTGGTTGCGGGTGTGGAGGAAGATTGTGGAAAGGGCTATGGGTGAGCCCCGGTGGATGCTGGGAGGCGCCGTGCCGGGACCGGCCACCAGGTGGCTCCCGCTCACCAACCCGGGCGCTGGCCCACCTCCCCCTGGCCCCTCCGATTGAGGGGGGACCTCCCACCCATCATCTCCCCAGGGAAACCCGCGTCCATCTGGCACGACCTCGACCTCCGCTTCTCCCCCGTCCTCTCCTCCTCAGGCTCCTTAGCTCTTCCCAGGGTGCAAGCAGCAAGCCCAGGCCTTGACCCTGATGCCTGGCCTCTGGGGCTTGCCGGCCAGGCTGAGGGCGAGCTTCCTCCTGAGGGTCCAGTTGGCTTCTGGAAGGACCACTTGGGTTTCGGTGGCGACGGCTGGCCACCGGGCAGTGTTTGGATGGCCCTTCCTGTCCCCACTGCCCCATCCCGAAGCCACGTGTGGCCTCCGCCCTGGCTCTCTGCGTGGTCCCCGGAACCTGCGCAGGAGCCACTGGGAAAGGCCACGCGCCTGGGAGGTGCCGCCTGGACAAGGGTTCTGTCTCGCCTTCTTCTCCAGGGCAGGCCCTGCTTCTCGCTGTGGGTCAGGACCGCTCTGAGTCTTAGTTTCTTCAACTGTACAACAGAGATGATAAAGAAGAAGAAGCATGTCTATCTGATACTCAGTAGGTTCTCACAAGTTAGAAAATGTGCTGGATGCATCTCTACCATATAACTTTGGGCAAAAGAAAAAAAAGGCAATAGAGAGAGAGAGAAAGAAAAACAATTGAACATGGGTGGGTTCCAACTTCCCTAGCATTGTACAGCACGTCTAGAATTCATGGGTGCCATGAACCTGCTGTGAGCGTCTCACCACACTGAGTGGGATTCTCACTTTTGAAGATTTGGATTATCTTTTATTTCTCTTCTCAGTTTAAGAGATTTTCAAGGTAATTTTGATTTTAAAGATGGTCTTTAACCCAAATATTAGTGGCTTACCCCATCCAGACCCTTCTTTCTTTTTTTCTCCTCAAACAGTCTGATAGGTGGGCAGTCCAGGTTTGGTGTGGCACATCATGAGGTTAGGACCCAGGCCCCTTCTATCTTGTTGCTCTGCCATTTGTGGCCTCCATTCCAAGATTGGCCTTGAGTTCTAGAATGGCTGCTTAAGCTCCAGCCATCACATCTGCATTCCTTCCAGCAGGAAGAAGGAAGGGGAAGAAGGACATGTATCTCCCTTTGAAGATAACTTGCAAGTTGCACACACATTTCACTGACATCCCATTCAGTTCATGTCCTGGCAAGGGAGGCTGGGGGAAAATGGTCTTTATGCTGGGCCGCAATGCACCCAGCTAAAATTGGGGCTTCTAGTACTTAAAAATACGGGACAACAGATATTGGAGGATACCTAGCTATCCCTTCCATTGAGAGGCTCAGGTGTTCCTCCGTGGAAGGAGCGAAGGTACCTCCTCTGTGCCTTTAGGTGTGGCCATTCGTGGGGCCTATTTATTGATAGGTCCGAGTTCAAGGGCAGTTTCCACACTCTCAGAGCCTGCCGCCCAGGGTGGGAGGCAAAAGGGGAGAGGAAGGGAGACAGGGACACTGGTGCCCCCTTACCCCCCTAGGAAGGGCCTCAAAGGCCACAGGAGATCCCAGATGGCACCACAGACTGCTGGATCCCAAACCTCCTTTTGCCCTGAAAAGCAGACTCATTTTCTATGGCTTGTGTTTTTCTAGAAACTGTTGGGAACTCTCTGCCCAAAGCAGATGCTAATGACACGTTACTGATCTCGAGTCTTTAGATGTCTCCCTCGCTCTCTTTTCGAAGAGATATGTTTACCACACATCGTGTTGTTGAAACCCAGTCTCCTTTCTCCCGGGCAGCCTGGATGTTATCTTCACATTTCTCCTGTGCATTCATCTCAAGGGTCAGAAGACACCCAATGTGGGAAATGACATGTCTTTGGTCAAGGGCAAAGGTCAGAGAGCTGGAGGTGGCCAGAGGGGATTGCACAAGGTTCCAGGAGGTAGAGGAGGAGGGAGAGAAAGCTAGAACAAGCAAAGCTGCTGTATTGAAGGCTCTGTTCGCTGCCCTTCAAGACAGAGCTCGGTCACCCATGTCCCCAGAGTCAGGCAAACCTGGGGCTCTGGTCCTGGCACCCCCACCTTTTAGCTCTGTGCCCAGAGCAAGCCACTACTCGTTCTGAGCCTCAGTTGTGGGGTTGTTGTTCAATGAGATCATGGCCTGAAGGTGCTAGCAGAGCACTGAGTACGTAGCATGTGCTCATTACACAGGAGCCAGTTATGTCATTATAGGATTTGCAGCTGTCCCTCTCTCAGGTGACGGAGCAGTCCCATTTATTCAGCGGGTCATTCACCAAATGATTTCGTGCCTTCTTAATCCCAGGCCACACCTTGGGCCTGTCCCGGGAAGGGGGAGTGGAGAAAGTCCCCCTCACTGGTTCCTGGTTCCACTTCCCACTCTGGCTGCAGAAGAGGCCACATTGCCCAGTCCAGGGATTGACAGGTGGTTCAGTTTGAGTCCCAGGTCCTCCCATCCCCAACTCTCAGCAGTGATGGATAGGCAGGTGGATAGGCAGGTGGTACTGAGTTAGGGAGCTGGGCAGGGCAGGGAATAAGCTGTGGTAGTAACTTGAGATTTTTCCCAGGGGCAAAGGAAGGGGAACTGGAGGATTTTCACCTCAGGGGAGATGGGGATTTGGAAAGGTGTCCTAGGGCTGAAAGTGGGCAAGGGAGAGGGGTGTGGCCAGCACTGGGCTGCTCGGGCTCCTTCCTCTCCCACCAACTCTTTTCGGAAAGCCAACAAATATACTGGAATAAATTCACATCTTTTATTTTTATAATCAAACTAGAGGCCCATTGCATGAAGAGATTCATGCAATAGGCCTTCCTTCCCCTGGCTGCTGGCACCAATTTTCCTCCAGCACCCGGGACCCAGACCTTTGCTCTAGCCACAGCGGGGAAGGCAAGCCTCTTCAGTCTTCAGTCCAGCCTGAGCCTTCAGTCTTCGCTCCGCGCCTGCACATGCAAATTAACCACCATCTTTGTTAGGTTAATTTGCATACTCATCCTGATTGGCTGGTGGGCATAGCAGAGTGACACCAATTTGCATGTTTCTCTTTTATTAGTGTAGATGATTTCTAAAAATAATTTCATTTCCAAAATTATTTGCCTACAAGAAATTCATTTAATTACAATTAGCCACAAATTCTTCACTGAGTGTCCAGGAGTCTTGGGAATTCTCTCAAAGTGGGGCGACTTCACCTGTAAGTTTGTTTCAAACAATTAAGTGTAATGAAATTTTTTATGATGATTAAATGAAACAATTAGTGAACTTGACATGTTAGGTTTTCTAGGCTTTTAGTTAAACACGTATAGATCCCGAATGTGCAATGCTTCCCCCACCCCTATATTTTGCAGCTCAAACATTTTCAAAGGCGTCTGGAAGCCAGAGGTGCTAAGACTGCCACTCCCAGAATGGAAAATGAAGGAAATGGGGAGACACATCATAAGAGAGAGGAGTCCCTGGGGTTGTGGCCCGGGGTGAGTACTGGTGGTGGTTTCAGAGGGGCAGGATTAGAATCTGGATTAGATAGCCACAGCGCCAGCCAAATGGCTCCTATGCTTGATGGCTCCGCTGGCCACCCCTGTGAAGAGCAGGCTGGAGAAGCCGAACACCATGGATCTAAAACAATCCGGTTTTAAACTTGTTCACTCAATCAAGTTAGATGCTTTTAAAGACAAATTTAATTATTCTGAGCTCAATGAAAGCCTTTTAATAAGCTGAACACCATGATTTCAGTCTCTGCCCGCAGGGCCACCAGTCAAGGCAAGGAGGGAGCACAGAGGGGAGGGAGGGGAGCTGGTGGAGGGGATGTGGGAGGAAATGTGGGGGAGGGGCACAGGGTCCCAGCAGGAGGCCCTCATGCACACACACACACACACATGTGCACACACAGATGGGCATTTGTTTTAGAAATGTATTTGCACATTTAAACCCATCATTTGTTCCAAAGCATCTGATTGTGAAGCTTTTTATAATATTTTGTTTTATTTTTGGAAGCAGCTCTTTTTCTTCGGGACAACTGTACAGAGTGCGAAGGAAAACGCGAGCCGCTTGGCAGACGCCCTGTGTGCTCTGCCTCCCTTGCTGGCTCACACTTTCCTCGCGCTCTGAGCGTCCTGTCGATGCCTGCGACAGGAAGCCAGACACACATGCTGAAACAATTTCAACAAATACCAACTCAGAACCAACTCCCAGGGCTGGTGCAGGCGCTTCTGCCTCCCCGCTGGTGCGAAGGAGATAGCTCGGCTGCGCAGTGCGAGAGCTGCCCTGTTTATAAACAGCTTTCTTTTTCAGCATTAACGCATTCACTTGTCCAGTGTAATGGCCTCTGCTGTTTTTATTTTTAAGATATATTTTTATTGATTTCAGAGAGGGAGGAAGAGGAAGAGAGAGATAGAAACATCAATAATGAAAATCATCGATCGGCTGCCTCCTGCATGCCCCCTGCTAGGGATTGAGCCCAGAACCCAGGCATGAGCCCTGACCAGGAATCGAACTGTAACCTGGGTCATAGGTCAACACTCAACCCCTGAGCCATGCCAGCTGGGTGGCACTTGCTGTTTTTAGCTACTTAACACACAACCTCCTTCTTCTGGTAAAATTGCCCCAATTTTCCCTTTTTATTGATTGATTTTAGAGGGACAGAAGAAGGGAGAGAGGGGGGAGAGAGAAAGAGAGAGAGAAAAAGAGATAGAGAAACATTGATTTGTTATTCCACTTATTCATGCATTCATTGGTTGATTTTGTAGGTGCCCTGCCCAGGGACTGAACCCACAACCTTGGCATATGAGGATGACACTCTAACCAACTGAGCTGCCCTGCCAGGACTCTCAATTTTCCTTTTGAGAATCACTTCTCTCCCTTCTCAATCCATGTGGATGGAAGGGAGCTGACCCCACCTCCAGGTTCAGGACAGGGCATGTGACCCAAACCTGGCCAATCAGAGCACTTGCTTCTGTGGCTCAGTTTAGGGATGGGCATGTGATCTAAGCCAAGCCAATGGGATTTAATTCTGGGACTTTTGGTGGAAGAATTGGAAACCAATTTCTTCTCGTTTGATTTAGAGCTGTCAGAAATGAAGTGGGGAGAAGACGCCACCAGGACAGGAGAATCTGCTTGAAAGGAGAACCAGTAGACAGATGAGAAGCTTGATGGTGGGGGACCGACACCTTCCTAACGTTGCATGTGCACATCTGTACCTGGTGGTGTGTGATCTAGCCCAGCTCTGGCCTGTTGCTTTTCAGTTACAAAAGTCAACAATTCAGACCTAGTAAACACGTTCAATAGGGTTGCAGGATACAATATCCTATCTAAAGGATAAAGAGGGAATATGCAAACTGACCATTACACCATCACAGATATGGTGGCACCCACAGCCACAAGATGGCGGCGCCCAGTCCCCTCAGCCCCGCCGGAGTCCCCCAGTCCTTTCAAACCCGCTGAGGGGGTAGCAGGCGTGTGGTGCAGCTGGACCCACCCTCAGCCCCGCAGCCGCCCAGGGCCAGCCCGAGGTGCAGGCAAGCCTCGGATGTTGGCTGTCCAGCCACGCAGGGCCGCCTGAGGCTCAGGTAACCAGGGCCAGCTGAGGCTTGTGCAGTGGCAGCAGCAGAAGTGTGATGGGGGCGTCGCCTTCCCCTGATCACCAGGTCGCCTCCCACCCCTGAGGGCTCCCGGACTGTGAGAGGGGGCAGGCCGGGCTGAGGGACCACCCCTCCAGTGCATGAATTTTCATGTACCAGGCCTCTAATCATCAAATAAAAATCAACTGCATTCTTACAGACTAGCAGTGAAAGATTCAAAGTAAAATTTGAAAAAAAAATTCCATTTACCAAAGAATCAAAAAGAACAAATTACTTAGAAATAAATTTAGCAAAAACCCCCACCACCAACCGTTCAAGACTTATACTGAAAACAACAGACCATCACCGAAAGGAAGTTGAATAAATTCTACATAAGTGGAAAGGTCTCCTGCACTCATGAGTCGGAAGGCTTAATATCCGGAAGGCAGCCATAGTCCCTAAACTGACCTCTACAGGTTCAAGGTCATTCTTATTGATACCCCAGCTGGCTGTTGTGCAAAAACTGAAAAGCCAATCCTCAAATTCATAAGAATCCTGGGATATGCAAAATGATCTTGAAATATGAGAACAGAATTGGAGGATTCGTGAAAGTTCCTGCAAAGTTACCATAACAAGGATTGGGTAGAGCTGACATAAGAGACACAACTCAGTGAAATCGAATTGAGAGCCCAGAAATAAGCCCTACCACTGTGGTGGGTTGATTTTGACAAGGATGCTGAGACAACTGAACAGGGCAAAGAAGAGTCTTCAACAGATGATGCAAGGAAACCTGGACACCCATGTGCAGAAGAAAGGATTTGCACTCCTTATGCCAAGTGCAAAAATTAACTCAAAATAGATGGAAGACCTAAATAGAAGAGCTAACCCTAGAAACCTTAGAGGAAACAGGTGTAAATTTGCATAACCTTGAGTTTGGGCAATGGTTTCTTCAATATAACACCAAGAAACCAATCTATATAATGAAGAGCCAGGGTCATAACCACCCAAGGCTTGACCAGATCAGAAGTCAGTGCTGGGTCGCTTTGGGAGCCCCGACCCAGCACTGACTACCAAGGGGGCTGTGGATCAGGCCCAGAGAGAGGCCTGCAGAGAGAGAGGCAGGGTCTGATCCGTAGCCTCTGTGGCAGCTGTTGATCAGAACTTGCCTCTCTTTCTCTCCTGGCCTGGCCAACAGCCGTGTCTCCATTTCTCTCCAGGCCTCCACTGGGGCTGCTGATCAGCCCTGCTTTTCTGATCAGGCCCTGTTGATAGGCCCAGAGATGCTGACTGGCATAGAAACTGAAAAGTCAGAACCAAATCTGGGTGAATGTAAGTAGCCAATGGCTGCCTAGGAGGCTGAGCTTTTGACACTGACTGGCATAGAAACTGACCAATCAGAACCAAATATGGGTCAACTGTAAGGAGCCAATGGCTGCCTAGGAGGCTGAGCTTTTGACACTGACTGACATAGAAACTCACCAATCAGAACCAAATCTGGGTGAACTGTGAGGAGCCAATGGCTGCCTAGGAAGCAAAGCTATTGACGCTGACTGGCATGGAAACTGACCAATCAGAACCAAATCTTGGTCAACTGTGAGGAACCAATGGCTGCCTAAGAGGCAGAGCTTTTGATGCTGACTGGCATAGAAACTGACCAATCAGAACCAAATTGGCCATTAGAGGAGGGCAGTTGGGGCGAGATCAGGCTGGCAGGGGAGGGCAGTTGGGGACAAGATCAGGCTGGCAGGGGAGGGCAGTTAGGGGCAATCAGGCAGGCAGGCAGGTGAGTGGTTAGGAACCAGTAGTCCCAGATTGTGAGAGGGGTGTCCGACTAGTGGTCAGACATCCCCTGAGGGGTCCCCAATTGGAATGGATGCAGGCTGGGCTGAGGGAACCGCCTCCCCTCACTTGAATTTTGTGCACCGGGCCTCTAGTAAATAAATAAGTAAGCTGGACTTCATGAAAATTAAAAACTTTTGTGCTTCAAAGAACACTCTCAAGAAAGTAAAAAGAAAACACAAAGAATGGGAGAGTTTTCCTGCAAACTATATCTAGCAGGGATCTAGTATCCAGAATACAGACATATTACAATTCAACAATAGAAGACAGGTCACCCAAATAGAAAATGGGCAAAGGGCCCTGGTGTGGCTCAGTTGGTTGGAGTGTCATCCCTGTTGGGGCACATACAGGAGGCAACTGATCAATGTTTCTCTCTCACCTCCCTCTCCCTCTCCCTCTCCCTCTCCCTCTCCCTCTCCCTCTCCCTCTCCCTCTCCCTCTCCCTCTCCCTTTCCCTCTCCCTCTCCCTTTTCCTCTCTCTAGATTCAATTAAAAAAATGGGCAAAGTGTTTGAATAGTCGTTGCTCCAAAGAAGAAATACAAACATTCAATAATTAGGTCAGCGGTTCTCAACCTGTGGGTCGCAACCCCTTTGAGGGTCGAACGACCCTTTCACAGGGTCGCCTAAGACAGTGGTCGGCAAACTGTGGCTCGCGAGCCACATGTGGCTCTTTGGCCCCTTGAGTGTGGCCACAAAGTTTCAATTGCACTGTACGTGCGTGCCCTCACGTGGTATTTTGTGGAAGAGCCACACTCAAGGGGCCGCAGTTTGCCGACCACTGGCCTAAGACCATTGGAAAACACATATATAATTACATATTGTTTTTGTGATTAATCACTATGCTTTAATTATATTCAATTTGTACAATGAAATTGGGGGTCACCACAACATGAGGAACTGTATGAAAGGGTCACGGCATTAGGAAGGTTGAGAACCACTGAATTAGGTGAAAACATGCCCGCCATCGTTCATCCTCAGGGAAATGCAAGTCAAAACCACAATGAGATTCCACCTCACCCCCACCAGGATGGCCTTAAAAATAATACTTTTAAGAAGGGAAAGAGCAGATGCTGGTGAGGGTGTGGGAACTGGGGCCCTCATACATGCTGGTAGGATGCGAATTGGTGCCGCTGATGAGGAAGACGGTTTGGCAGATCTTCAAAAAGTTAAATATAAAACTGCCATGTGACCCAGCAGGCCAGTTCCTCTCTGAGGATGAGAAGTGGAACATATGTCCGTACAGAAACTCGTACATGAGTATTCAGAGCGGCATTACTCGGACTAGCCAAACGTAGAGACTACTCCAAGTTCATCAACTGAGCAATGGATAAACGACTGTAATAATCCACCCATACAACGGAATGGTATTCAACCGAGAAGTGTATTGATGCTTGCGACAGCATGAATGGGCCTTGGGAAACACTAGGCTAAGGAAAAGTAGCCAGACACAGAATATAAGGAAAAGATCACATATTGCATGACTCCACTTACAGGAAATGTTTGAAGTAGGCAAATCCGTGGAAACAGGAAGTGGATTGTGGCTGCCTGGAGCTGGGGAAGGACTGGAATGGAGTGAGGTTTTATTGGGGATGATGCGAACGTCCTGGAATTCGATCTGGGGATGGCTGAACAATGTTGTGCCTATACTAAGCCCACTGGATGTTAAAGGTGAATTTCAGAGTATGTAAATTTTATCGCAATTTCTAAAAAAAGAGAACTTTTTTTTACAGAGAACTTCTGTTTCCGGTTTGAGGTGCAAACAGCCTGGAAGTCATCACTCTTATTCTCACAAGAAGAAACAGGTGGACCAACTAAAAACCAACAACTTTTCTTTACCCACCAGAGAATGGAGGCCATGGGACAAGCCTCCACCTGAAATCTGCAGACGATTGAGTGCAGACGGTCACAGCTGAGCTGCGTCCGGGCGTTGGAGTGGGGCCCTGCTCATTGGACCGGCTCTGAGGGGAAGCTTCGGCCCTTTTCTCGGCCGCATTCTGATGGCCTGTGCCATGTTCCTAACCATTTCTCGGTGCCCCACTCCATACCAGGCCACACCCACCGCCCTCCCTGGTCCTTGTGCACGGTGAGGCTCAGCCTCCCCTCCAGGGCATCGCTTTGCCCGTCAGCGCCGCCCTGCCAAGCCCCCTGGCGTCCTGTGCTCACGCAGCCGCCTGGCTCACCCTCTCCCTCCTTTCCTTCCTCGTGCCTCTGAGCGCAATAATGCAGCCGTCGGCAACCTCCCTCTCGCTTCTGACAGCCCACTCTCGCCGTCTCAGAGTGGTGGTGTGGTCCCAGGTGAGTTCTTTGAGGTCTGGCGTTGGGCCTGATGCACTGGTACCCCAGGAGCCTCCTCAGCGCCCCAACGAGCAGCCACCTTCTGTCATGACTTAGCATTACGCTTGTAATCTAATAGATGCTCCCAAAACACCAGCTGTTCTGAGTTCAGTCATTATTCTGGACGGATACGGCTGCACTGCTTGGGCTGTTCTCAGAAGTGTGTGTGTGGGGTCTCCTTCCCATCGGAACCCAGGGCTCCCCTCCCCGCTGGGAAAGGCTCCTCTGTCCTGACTCCCTGGGGGAGGTGCTGCCTGTGTGCTCAGCCCAGGACCTACAAACCGGCCCAGAAGCTCCAGGGGACTGGGTTACAGGAAACCCTTCCTGGGAGCTTGTTAGTAATAAATGCGGCTCACATTTGCATGTGGCCGGCACCCTTCTGAGGACTTACCGTATCAGACACCAAGCGCGACCAGCTCACAGGTTCCGCCAT
Organism: Myotis yumanensis; assembly: GCF_028538775.1. Lineage (NCBI taxonomy): Eukaryota > Metazoa > Chordata > Mammalia > Chiroptera > Vespertilionidae > Myotis > Myotis yumanensis. The sequence goes on along the minus strand of NW_027223758.1, from coordinate 6,622,745 downwards.
CAACCCATTCTACAGATGAGGTGGCTGAGGGTCAGCAAGGGAGGCACTGGGGCTCCAGAGCCCCGCTGGGCACTGCGCTGCGATGCCCGCCGTGCTCCTAGTACTGAAGCATAAATAAGCTCTTAGGTTCCCCCCAGTCTTTGTGATCTGAGGTTTGTGTGCACCAGAGAGAGGGAGCAGGTAGTGCAGACACGTGCTGAGTTCTGTCCCCACGCAGTGGGCAGCTTTGTAAGCCTGTGGTCCAGAAGCTTAGGGAACCTTGGGGCTGAGACCAAACTGGTCATCGCTGCAGGTTATGGGCTGTTTAGGCTGATTAAACAACAACACTTAGACATGAAAGAGAAATAAACACGAGTTTCTGTCGTGGGCACTGTGGGGCTCTGTGATCCACTTCCTGACTCCCTGGTCTCCCCTGGGAGACAACCGTGATACATCCCTTCAGACAGGGGCCCGTCTGAGTTTACTGCTAGAAGAACCCTGCCTCAGACAGTTTCTTTCTTGCAGACCTTATCAGAGCTTTTGTCATGCGTTGGTGATTTAAAAATTTTCCCAGGAGGAAAGGTAGGTAATGTTTTGGAAATTCCTTTAACCCAAACACCACCTCTCTTGCTAAAACCACCCGCCCGAGCTCGCGTTAGCACTGGGCTCCCTGCCCTAAAGCAGAGGAGCAAGGAATTGGCCAAGGTCTCACGGCCCCTCAGCTCCGTGGGACCCTGGGGTTGTTGCCGAGGGCGGTGGGGGCAGGGGAACGACCAAAGAAACAAACCAGCCTCATTCCAAAGATTGTAAAATTTATTGTGTAAGTATTGCAGCTCTTCAGAACGTCATCCTTGCCACTAACGATTATTGATAACAACAAGCAATTTCATCAGGCCCGTGGACTGGCATCGAATACAACGGCTGCCGCAGCAGCGGTGTGAGCACGGCCCGAGTGACATGGACAGTTTGCAGTTTAACGAACTCGTGACACAGGGCGGCAAAGGCGAGCAGTTCCCGCGCCAGGGACACCAGTGGGTGCCGCCATCCGCACGCCACCACGGAGTCAGGCGGCAAGGGGAGCGCGTGGCCTTCGCAGCCCCACAGTCCCAGCAACATCTGAAATTCTTTCCTTGTCATCGGGATGTTCTATGGACCTGGAAGCTTTGCGCTGCGTGTAGGAAAAAGAAACCTCTGAAACGTAGAATTCACAGACAAGACAGACAAGGACAGGGGCGGCTTCGGTGCTCGCCTGGCCCTGGTGCACGCTGGACGGGGAAGAGGTCACTCTTAGCTCTTTGCACAAACACTGGGCTTTGAGGGAACATGGACGGCTCACGGTGGACTTTGCTAAGTCCGTGTGCGTGAACCGGGCTTTGTGGGAACAGGATTCGGGGGATGTGATGATTGACAAGCAGGAAAACAGTGAGCATTACAGACAGCTGAGCTCCACCGCCTTTTCTGAGCCCAACCTGGTTCCCCTCCAACCAGCCTCTTCTAAAGACCCCCAACTCTCTATGGCAACAGGGGCCTCCTGAGGGGTGCACAAAGGCTTTTCAAAGATAACAGCCTGACAGTCGGCACTTAGACCAGCGGTTCTCAACCTGTGGGTCGCGACCCCTTTGGGGGTCGAACGACCCTTTCACAGGGGTCGCCTAAGACCATCGGAAAACACATATATAATTACATATTGTTTTTGTGATTAATCACTATGCTTTAATTATGTTCAATTTGTAACAATGAAATTGGGGGTCACCACAACATGAGGAACTGTATGAAAGGGACGCGGCATTAGGAAGGTTGAGAACCGCTGACCTAGAGGAAATCATGCCCCCCGCACCCCTGCTCTGAGGTCCACAGAGAAACCCAGAGCTTAGCTACGGCGCCAACTTCTGGAAACACACACCGTTCTCTTGAGATGCACGCCCGCAGGGGTCACCTGCTGGGCACGAGCCCGGGGACAGGCCGCACGGCGACCTGGCCTGCAGCCCTGACTGGGGCTGATCAGGGGCGAGCTCTGCCCTCCAGCCGGCTGAGGTCGGTGGCCCGGCTTCCTCCTAACTTCGAACGTACAGCAGATCAGACTGCGCCACCAGCAACGAGGTTCAGAGGACGTGGGGGGCTGCGCACTGGCTTTTGGCTGACGCTGCTCACCCCAAGGAGGCCCACTTCCAGGTTCCCACCCAGGGGGGCAGTAAGCACAGTGCTGGCCAGGAAGGCTGGGGCAGGAGGGGTCGCCCGGCCCAGGGAGGACGTGCAGGGCGGAGGGCAGGTGGGCTGGGACGAGGGAGGACAAAGGGAGGTTTGAGAAGCAGCAGCCCTTTGCGGGCCAGGAGCGGGAGGCCGGTCCGGGCGAGCCAGGCACCGCCAGGAACACCAGCCCGGCGACCGAGCCCAGTGTTTCCTCAGTAAGGCACTAGGGAGACTCCGCGGAAAGGCTCCCTTTAAAACTGTTCCCTACAAATTGTCCCTGTCCTGTCAGCACAGACTGCAGGGGCTTCTCTGCTCGTCCTTTGAAAAGAACCCTCTCTGAGGGCAGCAAGTTTCAGGCTGAAGACCCACGGAGAGGCAGGTGCTGTGGTCAGGGCGGACACCTCTGCCAGGCTGGCCGAGGACGCAGTGGCCCCTGCCTGGTGCTCGCCTGTTTGTAAAATTTGTATATAAACAGAGTTCAAATGGTCAGAACTTCAAAACTGTTCCCAGGTTTTCATTTTTCAAGTAATAAAATAGTTGCTTAAAAACAATAGTTATTGCCTCCTATCTTTCTCTTATGTCAGTCGGCTAGTTGGCATTCTGCCGAAAATGAGGACATCTCCGTGGGGTGGGGGATGGGGGGCTGCTCTTCCGGCTGGGGGGTCACCCACCATGGAGATTAGCGAGTCCTCACCCGGAGAAAGGCCTCCAGCTCCAGCCACCGTCGGCGGCAGATGCCAAGGGACCCCCACTCCACTTCCTGCCACTCATCTCTACTCACACACACGTGTGCCCACGCACACCCACGAGGCGTCTCCCCACACACAAATCTACTCTGTGAAACCCCGGTGAACAGGAGTCGTGTCTGAGGAAGATGCTTATGGAAACACAGGGAAAGAAACACACGGACCAGGACTGTTTCCAGGAGGAACGGGGATGGAGAGAAGGCAGGGGTGGGGAACCTCTTTCCATTCACGGGCCGTACAGAATCACCACCTTAAAAACCGGCCGCTGTGTTCGGTCAGACATTGAACTCACTCACCCTATTGCCGTGGCAGGGCCAGAGCCAATGACTTCGCGGGGCTTACAGGGCCCCTGGGCCGACGTCCCCAGCCCTGGCCTAAAGCCTCGAGCTCGGGGTGTGACCGTCTTTCGTCTCAGCCCTTCCGCATGTCCTGGGAGTGTCGCTTTCACCTCTGGTCTTCTGTTTTTGGCCCATTAAGTGGGAATCATCCGTAGAGAGCAAGACAGGGACAGGGTCACAGTCCTAGGACTCTGGGCCTTTCCTGTAGCCAGCGGACCGCACTGACCTTAACCGACCAGCTCTGGAGCCACCATCGAATTCTGCACAACAAGCCGTCTCTACCCCTCGGCGTGTCAATAGCAGCACCTTCGCCCCTGCCTATGGGGACCTTCACGATTAAAAAAAAAATAGGAGGGAAAACTTAAATTCCTTCAGTAACAGTTTATTTTCAGTTGGGGAAGGCAAAGCCACCACCTGGAACTCGGTGCCTCTATGTCATGCGATTCAAAGGCTGTTCTGACCCCGAGGAGGAAACGTGTCCCCTTCGGGCGGGAATGTGTAAGGAGGGAAGAGCCTACCCCAGGCACAGCGCCCACTGCGGAGCGGAGAGCCTGTCCCAGCCTCTCCGCCCAGGCGGAGCCCCTCTGCCCCCCGCCGGGCTGGGCATCTCTCCCTTAGAGTCTCGACAAACATGATAAAAGTTTCCGTCAAACAAGCACTGACATATTTATATTAAAAAATAGTGCAAAAGCTCAACATTTATATAAATAACTCTAGACCCCTGCTCTGTCATTGCTTTCTTTACAAGGTAATACACACGTTCTGAGGTGGCACGCCAAAGGGGCCACTTTCTCTTCTAGCTCAGAAAACAACCTGTGTGTGTTTTAATAGGACTCTTCTAATACAAAAATACTCCTGCCCTCGCACATACAGTTTCTCTTACTTTATATATATTTTTATATATAATATTGCAGATCTTTAAACAAAGGTTTTGTGCAAATATGTTTTTAAAGTTAAGTGAAATCGTCATCAACAAACGAAAGGAAGCCTTCACGAAGCTCGACTAGCAACAGAAAAAACTAGGGGAGAACTGTTTTTTCTCTTTTGCCTTCAAGACACGGCTCAACAAAGAAACATGGGTTGTGTGTGTGTGTGTGTGTGTGTGTGTGTTCTGTTTTGCAAGCTTTCTTAGCTTGTGCATCCGGACCAGACAGACATGTAACTATTTTTATACACAGGGAGGGGGAGGGGAAGCGACGCGCGTGTCCGGCCCGGCCTCCTCTCTCTTCTTAGAAGTGCGGAGTGTTTTGCCTTTTCACCCACCACTGCCCTGGCCGCCGCCGGGACCCTAGAGAGGGTGTCCCTTCTGTTTCTCCTTCTCTTGGCTCCAGGCGGCGGCACTCTCCAGGGCCGCGAGGTGCGCGGGGTGCAGCCGGGCCCCCTCCAGCAGGGAGGCCGGCGCGCTGCTCTGCTGATGCTGGAAGGCGGCGGACCCGGGGTAGTGCCCGATGACCTCGCTGTAGGTGGGGGGCGGCCCCTCCATGCGCCCGCCGCCCCCGTAGCACGTGGCGCTGATGCCCGAGTTGCTGCTGGGGGGACAGGGGCCGCCCAGCATGGCGCTGTCCATCAGGTCGCTGTCGAAGATGGTCCTGTTTGGGGGCGCGCGCACCGACTCGCGGTTGAGCTCCAGCTGCTGCTCAGGGTCCCGCAGCTGGAGGGTGCAGGGGCCCTGGTAGGGCGGCGGCTCCTCCCCGTCTGACAGCGAGATGGTGGGCGGCAGGTCGATCTCATGCTGCAGGTAGGGGTAGGTGGGCTGGAAGCGGTGGAAGCGGTCCCGCTGGGCGAAGGGGGGCACGGCCAGGCGGTCCGTGGGCCTCGGTGGGGCGTAGACCTGAGGCTGGAGGGAGCAGAGCAGAGTGAGGGTCCCCAGAAGCAGGGCCCAAGCAAGGATGGCTGCGTGGGACTCTGCTCTCTGGGGAAAGGGAGGGAAGGGCAGTCGGGAGGCGAGCCTGGAGCCTGGCCTCCACCTGAGAACCGCCCCCTCCATCAGCACGGGCCTGGGATCATCACAGAGCTCAAGGGAGGCTGCCTTGGCTGGCCTGGGGCAGACACGGGGCGCTCCCTGGGGTAGGTGCATACTGTCCGGGCAGGGGGGACCAGCCACAGCACATTTCTTCTGAGAAGGGCAGCGTGTGAGCCTGTAGTAGCCAGCGGTTCAGGCCCGGGAAGGGCACTGCTGGGCTTGGGGGCTTCTGGGCCCACTAAAGCACTTGGGAGGGCAGGTACAGGGCAGGAGGGAAAGGGGGTGGGCAGGCACACTGGGGCTCACCTCTGGGATTCCACTGCCGGACACGGTGCTGTCTGAGGGCCAGAGGCATCCTTCCTGTGTGGGAGGAGAGAGGCAGGTCAGGGGATGAAGCACAGCTGAGAGCCAGGGTCCACCCGGTTCTGACCCTGGGACCTTCCATTTGGAATGAGATCTTGCACTCTCCACCTCTCTCCATCCCCACCGGGCCTGGACACCTCTCAGACACCCAGCTCTGGGCTCCCACTCTGTCCCTGAAAATGCACCCTCCACACTTTCTAAAACATGCAGCTGAATCTCCTTTCTCCGAACCCTCCAGCGCCTCTTATGGACCTTAGAATAAGTCCAAAGTAACCCATGGACTAGCTGCTAAGAAAGCCTGGCCAGAACCAGCCCTCCTGGCCTTAGCCACCCCTTCCTGGCTGTGCCACTGTGGGCGAGTGGCTGAATTCCAGCATTGAAGGAGTGGAGCGTGCAAACCGCTAGGTGTGCATGCGCCCTCTGCGAGCATATGAACACATCGGACGCCATCACCACGCTGTCTCCAGACCTGCTGAGTGCTATCTAGTGAGTCGAAATGCTAAGTGTGCACCTCAGGGCCTTTGCACTGGCCACCCCACTGCATGGCCAACTCCTTGTTTTTTTCTTCTTATCCTCACACGAGGGTACATGTATTGCTTTTAGAGACAGGAAGGGAGGGAGAGATGGAGGGAGGAGAGAGAGGGAGATGTGTGAGAGAGAAACATTGATCTGTTGCTTCCAGGTTGTGCCCTGACCGGGAATCAAATCCAAGACCCTTCTTGCACGGGACAATGCTCCAACCAACTGAGCCACCCAGCCAGGCTCCTTGCTTTGTAATCCCAGTGTCCCCTGCAGACTTCCTCTGACACCACACCTAGAGGGCCCTCACCCATTACAAATCCTGTCCTCCAGTGACTTCCCTCACAAGAACATCTTGTCTACTTGTTTACTTAGCTCTTGACTGTCTTGGCCTCCCATTGTGAGCCCAGGTTACAGGTGAAGAAATACAAGAGTTAATAAGGGAAGCCCCACCTAGCTGCTCTGCCACGACATGATTCAGTGAGTCAACAAATGTGGATGTGGCCCCACTTCTGTGCCAAGCTCCGGGCCAGGTGCCAGGCATGTCGCTGCCACCTCATGAGGCTTATGCCCTCTGCCCTGAAACTCTGGGTGGGGCCTGCAGCTCCCCTGGGGAATGGAGAGGGCTGGCTCTGGACTCCAGTCTGCGCATGGGCAGCCAGGCTGCACCGGCTCTGTGTGAGTTCCAGCCACATGCTGGCTCCCTCATACCTACTACCCGCTGCGGGCAGCGTCTGCCCTGCTCAGGCCACCCTGATCTTGGCCCGTCAGAGGTTAGTGAGTGAGCCCACCTCACAGAGGGGCCAGGGGACAGGAAACAGCATGCTCTGCAGACATCGGGGCCCTCAGCTCCCACCGAGCTGGAAACCCAGCCCGAGGTTCCCGGGACCTCTATCATCTGACGGAAGACCCCTCCCTCTGTACTGAGATTCCTGTTTCATGCGGAGAGACCCGAGGGCCAGGAAAGTGGGACCTCCACACCAGGATCAGTTCATCTGAGGGGCAAAAAAAATTAAAACTAGCTTTATTGAGATATACCTGACATATAATAAACTGTACATATTCAAAGTATATAACGTGGCTAAACTTTGGCTCATGTATATTCCAGGAACCCATCACCACAATCAGAATAACAAACTCATCCATCATCCCATTCATTTCACTGGGGGCACGTTTTCTGGAGGGCTCCCAGTTGAGGATTCCCTGGAGGGCTGCAATTTCCGACATGGCCACTAGGCGGCCCTGTGTCTCTCAAAACTGTCCCAACAGGAATGCACTGACTAAACCAGGAAGACTCATGGGGCCTAGTATGTTCCAGGTGTGGGGAAGCAGAGAGCAGACATACTGTTACTGTTAATGTGGTCGTCAATGCCCATTTTGGGACTAATATTAATAATGCCATATCAACTGCTGCCTTGGTGTCAGGCACTGTGATAAGCTCTTTCAAGCATCATTTCAATTCTCCCAGTCAACCAACCACCTGCTCCCAAGTGGAATCGGAGCCCTGGGGAGGGGTGCAAGCAGCCAAGGCATCTTAGATGAAATGTGACCCATACAAGCCCCTCTAAAAGTCTCCTGTGAGGCCCTCCAGACAAGCCCGGCAGGACGTGGCCGCCAACACCTCTTCCCCACCTCCACCCCCACCGGCGGAGCCCTAGCCCAGAGGTTCTCCACCTGGTTGCAAAGTAGCACCACCCAAGAAGGTTACGAAACACCTGTCAGCGCCTGGGTGCCCCACTGCAGACCCAGAACCACCCACCATCCCTGCCACTGACTACCTCCAACTCCTGCACCTGGAGGTCACCTCCTCCTTCAGGGAGTTCCAGGAACCAGCCACTGGGCCAGACGCCTGCCTGGAGGCTCCCACAGCAGCCCAGCTCCCCCCAGCCTGGCCCAGAACCCACTGCTAGGACAGCACTGCACTCAAGTAGAACCCCTGCCAAGAGGCCGGTTCTTCCTCGCCTTGTTCCCCAATTCAGTGAATGGCCCCAACATCTTTCCAGATCAAATGCCAGACCCCCAGGGTTGTTCCTGACAGCTCCTTCTTGCCCCGCTCCCATCCCTAGCACCCCAGGCTCCATCTGGCTCCTTTTCTTTCTAGAAGCTTCCTTGTGGTGAGCCCGTCCAGCCTGGCATGGCTTCCCCATGTAGAACCAGGGGTCTGCGAACTGTTTCCTAAAGGGCCAGAGAGTGAGCTAGTTCCTGCTTGGTGAGGCAGACGGTCGGTTACATCACTAACAACGTTGCTCTGGGGCAAGCACAGCCACCAGGGAAGATTCCATGGGAATGGGCTTGACTGCATGCCGGTGAGGAAACAAATACCGAGAAAGTCACCCCGAAAAGGGGCCACGGCAGGGCAGCCAGGCCGCTGGGCCCAGCCCCAGGCAGACTGTGGCAGGGTTTGGGTCTCTCTGGGAGGTTGCTGGGCCCGGAGACTCCTCAGACACGCCCTGTCTGGCAGGGGGTCCCCAGGGGAGCTGCCACAGGCCTAACAAGGCTGTGTTTACCCATCCAGGGGTCCCTGGGGACCTGTGCAGGTGGCTGGGTAGAGGGCAGGGGGGAGGGGTGCCTTTGTTTTAGCCCTGGGTCTCCTGAGTTCTAACCTCTGTCTGGGCGTGAAGTCCTAGGTGCTGCCACAGAGCTGCCTCCCTCCCTGGAAGCAGGCATGCCTCCCCCGGGAGCCTCTGCACCTCCACACTCTCGCTAACTTCATCCTCATAGGCTGGACCACATGGGGCAGCGGGAGAAAGGCCAGCTCCTCCCATTCCACAGATGCTCACTCGGGCTCGGAGGGAAGGGGACCCACTGGAGCAGGTCTATAGGGCTGGTGTATTCTCCTTTGTGCAAAAGGCCCTCACTTGCTCCAGCCCCGAGGGAGAACAAACGGGCTGTGGGCTCTTCAAACCTCTCAAACCGCCACTTAAAAGCTGTGAGGCCTCAGGCTAGTGTTCCCACCTCTCTGAGCCTGTTCTCTGTAAAACGGGTAAGTGAAGACCAGACTGTGCATTGCAGCTGGTGGCCCGTCGCTAGGGAAACAGCAACGACCAAGCACACAGGCGAGCCCTGGTTGCAGAAGCCTGGATCCCTTCCGAGCAGCCGTGCCCTCTGCATACACGGGGGCTCGGGCTGAGCACCCAGTGCTCCCGCCGAAGGGACCAGAGCGGCCGCTCCTTGCCCTGGCAACCTGGTGACACACTGAGGCTGTGCCTGACGCAAGCAGAGAGGCCCGGACCTGCCAGGACAGGCCTGCCTGCGGGCTTGGCTCAGCCCGAGACCCGGGAACCGGGAGGCCACACCCAGCACCGCCTCCTGTCCTGTCGCTGTCCTCCCGGTGCCCAAAGAACACGGACTCAGAGATGTGCGCCGCCCGCAGTCTCGGGGCTGCCAGGTGCCACCTTCCCCGATTCCCAGCTGCCCCTCAGACCCAGCGCCTGCCCCCAGCTTTCACACAAGTGGGACTGAAGCCCCGTTTCATGAAGGAGGGACTGGTCTGAGGGCACACGGCCGGGACCGGTGGAGCTGGGATTAAACTCGGCCCCGAGAAGGGCCCTTCCCCGGGTGGCCTGCTGCCGCCAAGAGTCCCTGCCCGACGCCCGGAGGCGCTGGCTGAGAGGAAGGGCTCGCCCGTGTCTGGGTCACCGCAGGGCTCGGCACCGGAGCCACCACCCGTCTGCCCGGCCTCTGCCTGAACCCGGAGCTCTGTCCCCTGCAGTTCCTGGGAGGCCCCGCCTTGGGGCACCCCGCCACGTCCCGAGGGCGGCACTTACTGAGGACAGGGCGTGGTCTCTCCTCCTGCCCTGGCTGTGCCGGCCGATGAAGGAGCGCGCGGACAGCTTGTAGTGGCTGAGCAGGCACGTGATCACCACCACCATCACCATCACCACCACCACGATGATGGTGATCTCCACGAACTCCAGCTCCGCTGCAAGAGCAAGGGGACGCGTGAGACCCGGGAGCCCGACACGGCCCCCCACACCCGGCCCATCAACGCCACGGCTCCTGCGGACGCCCCAACTCACAGAGACGACACAAACAATCACACCACACGCGCCACCCTCTGGCCAAGAGGCCCAGAACAACCAGTCCCCGTGGCCGCAGACACTGCAGTTCCCATTTCTTATTTCTGGTTATGTTTCGTTTCCCCTCGAAGACAGAAAACCTCTCAAGTGCTGGGAAAGGAAGGGTATTCTGATCTGCTGACTTAGCGAGTCCCTGTTGAGGGGCTCGGCAGGTGGCCAAGGTTGGTGCCAGCAGAGCCCTTACCCCCGCACCCCCTACCCCCGCCCCCAGCAGGTGATGCCGGTGCCGGTCCTGCCGGGACTGGGTGCTGACATGCAGAGGGGCCACCAGCCAGCAGGTGTCAGCCTCCCAGCCCGCTGGGCAGAACGCCCTGTCCAACAAGCAGGGGATAGTGCCTCCTGACCCCGATGGACAGGGAGACCACAACGCCCCAGGCACTCCAGAGCCACTCGCTCAGCGATCCCAGGGCAGGTTCAAGCTCACGGCCACTTGGCTCAGCTTTTTCTCCTCCAAGACAAAGGAGTGGAGTGGGCGGGGTGGCACGGGCTGCAGGTGAGGAGAGGCTGTGGCTGTAGGTGAGGTGTGGCTGGCTGTGGCTGCAGGTGAGGCGTGGCTGTGGCTGCAGGTGAGGAGAGGCTGTGGCTATAGGTGAGGTGTGGCTGTGGCTGTGGCTGTGGCTGCAGGTGAGGTGTGGCTGTGGCTGCAGGTGAGGAGAGGCTGTGGCTGTGAGGAGTGGCTGTGGCTGCAGGTGAGGTGTGGCTGTGGGTGAGGTGTGGCTGTGGCTGTGAGGTGTGGCTGTGGCTGCAGGTGAGGCGTGGCTGTAGGTGAGGTGTGGCTGTGGTTGCAGGTGAGGCGTGGCTGTGGCTGCAGGTGAGGTGTGGCTGTGGCTGTGAGGTGTGGCTGTGGCTGCAGGTAAGGTGTGGCTGTAGCTGCAGGTGAGGCGTGGCTGTAGCTGCAGGTGAGGCGTGGCTGTGGCTGCAGGTGAGGTGTGGCTATAGCTGCAGGTGAGGCGTGGCTGTAGCTGCAGGTGAGGCATGGCTGTGGCTGCAGGTGAGGCGTGGCTGTGGCTGCAGGTGAGGTGTGGCTGTGGCTGTAGGTGAGGTATGGCTGTGTTAGCGCTCTGCCCCCAACTGGGTCCACCCAAACTCCAAGCCCTGCAGGGCCAGTCCCTCTTGACTCTGGTCTGTTTTCCGGAGGATTCTAGCATTGAACATTACTTTGGTCCAACCACGGAAGCCTCTCCACACTGAGCCACATCCTCCGGGAGCCCTGGCCCCTTCATCGGGTTTCCAGGATGCCCACCTTCTCCTTATATATCTGCCCACTGGCACCATTAGTAAGTCAGGCAAGTCTGCCCCCCAGGGGACAGGTGGCAATATCTGGGGACAGGAGTGAAGGTCACAACAGGGGACATGTGTTGGGCAGGCAACCTTTCATGTACAGAATGCCCAGCGACAGGAACAGTGGCACGGGCATCCTGTGTGGGGCCGAGAACAGCCCAGGCCACTTTCATCAGCCATCTCAGAGGTGGGGTGACAGACTCCTGTAGCCCAAGGGTCCAGAATTGGTGGCTCCTCCCACGGTCATTGACCCAGGATTTAACTGGAGTTTGGGCCTCGGCTCTGGCCCGTGGGTGGGACTGTGTCTCCTGTTCGCTCTGGAGGGGCCAGGCGGGAGGATGGCCGGGGCTTTGGTGAGACACGGAGCCGTGAGAAGGCTGGGGCCCCGCCAGGCAGAGACTCGGCAGCCGCCACCACCCTCCGGACACCCTGAGTTCTTGCCAGGAGGGCGGGCCTGGCTTGGGCAAAGGCCAGGCGTCTGGCCTCAACCCAGGAACTGTGGCCACACCTCTTGCCTCCCAGACAGGCTGGTCCCGGGCCTGGCAGCCTGGCTTGATTCCATGGGCCAGGTCCTGGCGGTTAGGACCCAGGATAAAGCCACCCATTCAGGGACACACAGGCCAGCTGTGTGCAACACCGAGGCCTCCCCCTAGGGGCCTGCGACTCCCCGCCCCCCGCCTGGCCCACTCTGCACCCAGCCGGGCAGCAGCAGTGGGCACCCGTCTCCCCTCCCCCGCTGTCTCTAGGGGCCCTGCCCACGCTGGGCCTGGAGGGGGGTGTGGGCTGCCTTTGTCCCTGCCCAGGCGGCTCGCAGGACCCAGGCCAGGCTCTGCCCTCCTGCTGGGGTCGCCAGGCCCAGATGGCGACAGTGGCTGCAGCACAGGGCTGCCGGCCCCCAGGCCCATGGGGCCTCGCAGAGCGAGTGGGTGTGAAGCTCCACGGACAGCCAAGAGGGGCCCAGAGGACCTGGTTTCTGGGGTCCAGAAATGAGCACAGCTCCTGATAGCACTGCTGTACCCACCCAGGTGCCAGCCACGACCCCACGAAGGCACAGGCCACAAAACCCCTGTGGCAGGGGAGGGAGAAACTCAGAAAAAGAAAGTACAGCTGGTTTGGGGTCATATTCTGGAAGCGAAGCTGTGGGGTCTGGGCCCAGGGCAGGGAGGAGACTGGCCAGGGTCCCCGGGCCTCTGTGTGGCCCAGGCCCGCAAGGCCGCTGTGCCCTGACGTGGCTCAGTCCATCCCTGCTGCCCAAGCCAAGGAGGGAATGAGGGCAGCTGCCCGGGAAGCCTGTGGCTGGTGATGTGCTGCACACAGGGAGCGCGCCCTTAAGGCAGCGGATCTCAACCTGTGGGTCCGACCCCTTTGGGGGTTGAACGACCCTTTCACAGGGGTCGCCTAAGACCATCGGAAAACACATATATAATTACATGTTGTTTTTGTGATTAATCACTATGCTTTAATTATGTTCAATTTGTAACAATGAAAATACATCCTGCATATCAGATATTTACATTACGATTCATAACAGTAGCAAAATTACAGTCAAGAAGTAGCAACGAAAATAATTTTATGGGTGGGGGTCACCACAACATGAGGAACTGTATGAAAGGGTCGCGGCATTAGGAAGGTTGAGAACCACTGCCTTAAGGTGACCGTGGTTACTGGGGGCTCACCAGCACCCCAGCGACAGCAAAACAAGGGCAGCCCAAACCCATTAGCCCAAAGAGAAAGGGGTAACCTGGATGCCAGGCCACGCCCACCACAAAGGCTCGGGGGGCACTGAGTGGGCAGGAGCCCAGCAGCGGACTCCCAGGGCCAGGAGAGAACGCCCTGGGTGGGGGCTGGCCTTGGCTGTGGGGTGAGGGGACTCTGGTCCTGCTGACAGCACCCCCATGCACTCTCACAAGCAGAGGACATGAACCCCTTCTCTGGGACGTGCACCCTGAAAGCACCTGCTGGGAAAGGTTGCACACTGGAGGCCTGAGGACATCTGCACCCACAGTCCCCGAAACAGGTGGGCGGCCACCCTCTACACAGGCTGTGCCATCGCTCGGCCCAAGCCCCTCCCAGGTCTGTCACTGGCCTGGCCCCTTGGGTAGCTGGGGCCTCAGCACCGTGTGACCCCCACTCACGCTCCCAAAGGGGGGGGAGCACTCACAGCATGAGCCCCTCTCCCCAGGCCACACACCCCTCTGGAAGGCGCTGCTGCTGGAACCCCATGGGCCAAAGGGGACAGTGCCCAGGCGGCTCTCCAGTGGGCCCACCTCCCTATCTCCCCAGAACCTAGGGACCCCCCGGGAGGCCCGCCTCTAATGCCAGCAACTCACCAAGAGCTTTAAAGGCACTGGGAGGCCAAGCACAGGGTGGGCGGCTTCAGACCTCCAGCCAAGGCGGAGTCCCAGGCCACTCAGCTGCCAATGGTAGGTGCAGGGCCCTGCCTCAGTTTCCCCAACCCGACAGACCTCCCTTTACCTGGACAGGAGGCCAAGTGGCCTGGACGGTACATGCAGAGGTGGGACCTCCCACTGACCCCCGACCTTAAGTCCCCAAATCTCCTGTGACCACAGGACTCAATGCCAGAGCCTGGTCGTCACAAAGGGGACAGAGCGAGATGGGGTGGGCGGGCTGGTCCACAGCCCCACTCGCGGTGCTCATGGTAACTACTTGCTGTAACCATGGTGACGGTGCTAACAGCCGCAGCATGTGCTGGCCCAGCGTTGAGCTCTGTTTCCCCGAGTGATGAGGTGGGTGCCATCCCCATCCCCAGTTTGCAGACCAGCAAACTGAGGCTCAGGGAGCAGCTGCCTTGGGCCAAACCTAGAAAAAGCAGGGCCAGGTCCTGAACCCAGAGCTTCCCTGAGAGCTGAAACGGGAAAGGGCCGTGTTCTGCTCAGTTCTCCCAACTCCCACACCCCGAGCGCCTCTGAGGACACCTGCGTCTGCCAGCTACGAGGTGTGACCACAGCTTGGGCACATGCACCGCTGTGAGCCCCAGTTACAACCTGGAAAGAGCTCAGAGGACTCAGGTGCTCCGCGGTCACCGTCATCACGACCCCCGACACCCCTGTGGGGACCAATGGCACCCCTCCCCCGGGCTGGCGCCCTGGAAATGCTGGCTGTCCCAGGGTTCAGGGTTTGGGCAAGGTCATCCAAAAGGCCGCCCAGGCTGGCAGCTGGGTCCGAGGCCACCAGGGACTATGGCCCTTGTCCCTGCTCCGGGGACCCGGCTGAGACGGAGCCCTCGGGAAAGACACGGCACTTCCCTCACTGTGTTCGGGCATCAGGTCTGCTCCGTGGGTGGGCGAGAGCAGCTGTCCTTGCACTCTGTACCCTCCTTGGGGTGGGGGCGCATGTGGCAGGCTCCGGGGGTGACCGGGCCCTTCTCCCACGTTCAGAGTAAGGCCACTCTAGTTTAATTTAGCGTCCTCTTTCCTTGTGAATAATTCCACACGAACAGGTCCCTCCGCCGCCCGGGAGTGGTCGGACGCCCCTGCTTTTGTCTTCTCTGCCACAGACAGACGCGGTCGCTGTGAGGTCACACACACCTCGGATCCCCTGGGTGTCCGGTGCGGCCCGAATCCTACGGACATCACTTTATGGGATCCTCACTGTCATTCTGTGACCTCCCTCCCCCTTGACAGATGAGGACACGGAGGCTGAGAGGTGAGGGCTGGCTGAAGGCACACAGCCCACGGGCCCCGGGGAGGCCGACTGCCCACACCCAGGCCTGAGTCCCAAGGCTCCAGGGTCACAAACAGCCCGGTTCAGGCAAAGGCCTCGTGTTAACGGGACGGGCCACCTGGCTGGAGCGTCACCCACCACGAGGTCCTGGAAGCCAGTGTCTGTGGCCAGTGGTGCCCATCTCTCTCCGCCAACACGGAGGAGACTGAGGACAGTGAGGAAGGAACCTCTTGCCAGGCACAGGGAGCTGTGGGCACCGCCCAGGGCATTTCGCAGACACGAGCAGCTGCCCTCGCCTTTGCCACCGTCTGGGTGCCAAGCGCCTCGCCAGGACAGGATTCCCGCTTTAGCTCCCACGACCACCCGGGTGCATGCCAGCCCCTCACAGCCGGGAGCCGAGGCCAGGAGCGTCCCGAAGCCACGGCTGCCAGGATGCTCTCTCAGAACCTGGTTGTTAAGATTCCATTAAATCGTGGCTTAAAAAGAAATCAATTATTTCATATAGTTATGAAACACTCAACCAGATCTGTGACACGGGAAGAATATGCAGGGTTACATTTTCGACGCGATTGCATGAAATTGGGCCTGGCAGGTTTCAATGGGTTTCGGACCCGTGCTCCCCACTGACCACAGCGCGGGTGTGGTTGGCACCGCTGTGGTCTGGAGCACGTGTCCCCAAGGGGGGAGTGGAGGGAAAGATGTGATTCTTTTGAGTCCGAGTTTATGGCCCCCTGTTCTTGGTGACAGAGCTGCCACCTGAATTATGGGCAGGAACCTGGGCCACTTCCCAGCTGTAAACGGGGAGGGGCTGGTGTAGGATTTGCTAATCTGTGCCAAGAGCAGGCCTGGCCGTGCAAGTATCTACACTAACAAAAGCCTAGGTGGCCCTCGGGTGACGTTGTCACAAGATGGCCATGCGCACAGTGGAGGCGGGGACCGGCAGCCGCTCTGTGCTGTGAGGCCTGGGGGTCCCGTGGCTCCATGTAGCGCGGAGGAGGCAGGTTGCGGCAGGGGAAGGCAGTTAAGGGTGATCAGGCTGGCAGGGGAGTGGTTAGGGGGCAATCAGGCAGGCAGGCAGAGGGGTTAGGGGCAATCAGGCAGGCGAGCGGTTAGAAGATAGCTGTCCTGGATTGTGAGAGCATAGTGGGACATCACCCGAGGGGTCCCAGATTGGAGAGAGGGTGCAAGGCAGGCTGAGGGGACCTCCCCACCATGCACGAATTTTGTGCACCGGGCCACTGGTTATATATAAGTGGGTGTGATGGCCACTGAGATTCTGGGGAATCATTTGAGTGGAAGTGGGGTACTGGGCTCATTTTTCTCTCCTCAGCTGGGGAGCCAGGCCAGAGTTCGCTGGCTCCTGCCAGCCCACGGGAGCTTCCAGACCAGACGAGACGACCCCCCACCACCCGTGTCTGCTCCGGGCGGAGGGGCAGCCCGCACGCTTCCTGGTTGACAAGCAGCCCGTGCAGCTGCCCCTGTCTGGCCTCCCGGCAGCACACTGAGGAATTAGAAACTGGCGCTGTCTGAAACTTATGAAAATCTAATCTTGTTAGGCCTGCCTGGGTAAGACCCACCAGGGAAGGCCTCATTGTCATTCCACGGCACCCCAGCCTGCCTGGGTTCCAGCCACTTCATTTACTGTCCCTCCTCCCTCCCCTCCCCCCACTGCATTTGAATAAAAACCCAGCCCACCTCCCACCCCCCACCCCCAACTTTCAAATAAAATCAAACCAGACATCAAAGGAACAACTTTCTGATCTCTCCTGGAACCTTTTCTTTTCTTTCTTCCTTTCTTTATTGAATTTATTGGGGTGACATTGGTTAAGAAAATTATGTAAGTTTCAGGTGTACAATTCTTTAACACGCAATCTGTATGCTCCTGGTGCCAAACACTCAAACACCTCCACGGCACGATAATCTCTTGGGTGCGATCATTTATAGTTTACAAAAAAATGCGTATCTTCCTCTTGAGGTTTGGGGGTGAGCAACAAACCTGGCCAGTTTTCTTGTTTTTTTAAAACAAAATGTACCAGCCCTGGCCAGTGTTTCTCGGTGATCAGAGCGGCCCACACACCGAAGGGTCTTGGTTCGATTCCCAGCCAAGGGCAAATAAACACCTCAGCTGCAGGTTCGATTCCCGGTCCTGGTTAGGGTGCGTTAGGGAGGCAACTCATCGATGTGTCTCTCTCACGTTGATGTCTCTCTCTCTCTCTCCTTCCTCCTCCCTTCCTCTCTTCCACTCTCTCTTAAAAAAAAAAAGCAATGGAAAAAATATCCTTGGGTAAGGATTAAAAAAGAAATCCTATATAATAAAAGAGTAATATGCAAATTGCCCTGATGGCAGAACAACCAGAATGACCACTCGACCAGTCACTATGAGGCGCACTGACCACCTCTTGGTCCCGGCCAGCAGGCTCCGATCACCCGATGGCGAATGGGGAACCTGGGTGGGTGGGTGGGGTGGGGCCGGAGGGCTGGCTGCGGGCAGCCAGGGAAGATGGCCTTGATCGCAGGCCAGGCCTAGGGACCGTACCGATGCACAAAATTCGTGTGCCAGGCCTCTAGTAATAATAATGAAAAAACAGACTGTTCTGTGTATCGAGTGCTCACTTGGCGCCGAGCACGCAGCTGTGTGTTGGGCCCCCATAGCCTGAATACGCAGCCTGAGACACTGCCTGGTGTGCCGGTGTCGGGGAGGGAACAAGTCCATGCCTGCTGGACCGTGCCTGGCACCAGGGCCCGAGGCTCCCTGCCCTGCTGCTCATGGCAGAACTGAGGGTTCAGGTCAGAGCATGAGGTTTGCCCCCAAGGTCCATGAGTCTGAATCCCAGCTTTGCCACTTCCTGTGACTTCAGGCAAATCGCGACTAGGGGGGGAATGGAGGGCTGACCCAGTCCCCACTTCACGCCGCTGTGCAAGAAACACGCGAGCTCCTTTGGAGTCAGTATCTCTGGGAAGGAGCCCCAGACGCCTGAATCCGCGTGGCTGGAGAAGGCCCACAGAGTGGTGTCCTCTGCCAGGGCCAGGGCTAACGGGCAGCGTGAGCTGGGGCTCGTACCTCTGCAGAGCAAAACAACTCCTGGAACCTTTCAAGTGTGAGCCTTGACCAGGGAAAGCAACTTCTGGGCTTCCCCTCCACGTGCATTTCTCCTGGAATTCTCTCCCTTCGCCCCACGCTCTCTGTGACAGGACCTGGGGCCTTTGCCTGTGCCCTTCCTTCCCCTGGAAGGACCTTTCCCCACACCCAAGTGCTCACTGCCGCCTCCCCCTCAGCCTCTGTCCCAGCGTCACTTCCCCAGGACGTGTCCCTGACGGTCCCCACCCCAGGACCTGCGTCCTGTGCCTGCCCCTTGCCTTCTGTGGCACTAACCTGGAACACCATCTGTGACCGGCTAACCCAGCCGTGGGCAAACTATGGCCCGAGGGCCGGATCCGGCCCGTTTGAAATGAATAAAACTAAAAAAAAAAAAAAAAAAAAAAAAAAGACCGTACCCTTTTATGTAATGATGTTTACTTTGAATTTATATTAGTTCACACAAACACTCCATCCATGCTTTTGTTCCGGCCCTCCGGTCCAGTTTAAGAACCCATTGTGGCCCTCGAGTCAAAAAGTTTGCCCACCCCTGGGCTAACCGCTCACTTCCTGCCGCTCCTCCTAGAGCATCCGTTTCACCTGGAGTGACTCAGTCTCTGCGTCCCCAGCACCTAGGACAGCGCCTCCCCAGGGGCACGTACACAGCATAAACTGAATAAATGACCAGCTGTTCTCTCGAGCACCTGAGTGTCCACAAGGCCCACGAGGCCCACGCAGGTCTGCATGGAAGGTCAAAATCACCGAGAGCCACATCAACGTCCGGGGGGGGGGCGGTGGTGGGGGTGGTGGGCAGCCAGGGAGACCGTGTGCACCAACTCGAAAACCGCCCGGATATGAGAAAGAAGCCACCAAATAGGATGAGCCCGTTTTTGTTTAAGAAAGTCTAAATATATATATATTAACATACAAGTGAATGTTACACACCTACGTCTATGGGTGTGTACGGACTGGGGGCCAGTGGGCACCACCCCTCCACGTGGCACCCATGCTGCATGTGCATACAATTCCACCGGAAGTAAAAGAGACAAGATGTGAGCAGCACCTGTCAGTGTCCAGAACAGACAGAGGCCTCCCACGTACGCTTCCCAGCGGATGGGGCAAAGCTCAGACATCAGGTGTCCCTGCCTGGGGAGCCTGAGGTGACATCCAGGTGCCAGGCGGTCCCTGGGACCTGCCCCCTCACTGGAGGGGAGACACGTGTGGCCAGACATGCAGCTTGCTGCGAGGCAGTGACGCAGTCTCCTCAGCCTGGACTGACTGGCGGCTACACGGGAGGCGGTGTCCTTCCACTGCGTGTTCCTGGAGAGCAAATGTGACAACCGGAGACGGCCCAGCACACCCCATTCCCTCCACCCCGAGGCCCCTCCTAGCCTCTCCTCGCCCGGCCGGCCACCTTTGCCCCTCCTGCCTCCCTGGTCAAACACACGTGTGCGCACATGCACACAATGTACTTCCCTGTGGGCTTGCCCCTCCCCCGGGCTCCAAGCACGTGGGTACCACACTGAATTCTAACTCGTCTCCCTCTTGGTTCTGGCGTCTCGGGATGGGCACCCAGGACTCAGCTCTGTACTCCCGAGGCCACTAAGAGGGAAGGTGCCACACGAGGCTGCCCCAGCTCAGGCGGAAGCCCAAGGGTCCACACACAGTCAAGGTGAGTGATCAGCCGACAATGTGGGTCCCCGTTTAAAGGACTCTGACGGTAAACCATTCCCTCCACCTGTGCTGCCTGCCGCGCCTCCTCCCACTGGTGGGCACCTTCCTCGGTGGGGCGGGACACCCAGAACTGCTGCCGACGCCCACGTGGCAGCCGTGCGGAGCCTCCCTCCTCGGGGCTTCGCCCGCTCGTCCCAGGTTATCTTTCGGGAGGGGCCTCGGAGGGGGCAGAGGGGTGGATGTGGGTCCGAAAGCACTTGTGGGAACTGGCTGGTGGGCTCGAGGGACCGCAAAGGGCTATGTAATCATTTTAGAACCTCATGATTAAAAGCTCCTTCAACAGGAAAGACAAAGCAGTGCTTTTATCTTTCTTGCTATTATCCAAATGGAAAGAACTAATGGGATTTTTTTTCTATTGTCACCGACATCGAACATCTTTAAACACCCACTGTCAGCAGGATATCACTCACCGAGCGGGAGCTATCGGCAGAATGGAGTGAACTTGCAGAGACACCTGGTTCCGTCAATGGACCCGCTGGGGGTGCAATGGAAAGTTACTTAAAATGCACCAGACAGCCCAGCCGCGTGGCTCAGGGGTTGAGCATCGACCTATGAACCAGCAGGTCAGTTTGATTCCCGGTCAGGCATATGCCCAGTTGCAGCCCCATCCCCAATGTGGGGTGTGCAGGAGGCAGCCAATCAATGATTCTCTCTCATCACTGATGTTTCTATCCCTCTCTCTCCCTTCCTCTTTGAAATCAATTAAAAAACATTTTTTAAAAATAAAATAAAATAAATCAAATGCATTTTAATTCAGGAGAGTAGGGAACAAATGGGAGGGGGTGGGTATTGGTGGGGGAGCTGTCTGCCGTTGGCCATAATAATCTTCTCTGGCAGTACCTACCAAAATCGCCCTGGCCAGGTGGCTCAGTGGGTTGGAGCATCGCCCGGTACACCAACAGTTTGCAGGGTTGATTCCTGGTCAGGGCACACACCTAGGTTGCAAGTTCCATCCCCAGTTGGGGCACATGTGGGATGTTTCTCTCTCCCTCTTCTCTCTCTGAAATCAGTAAGAACATATCTTTGGGTGAGGATTAAACATTTTTTAAAAATGCATGCTACCTTTCTAACCCAGTGAATTTAACTTCCACGACTGTATCTAACAGAAAACTCACAGCTGGGCTGGGAAGCATGGGTGCATGAGGCCACCATGCAGCGTTTCTTAAGTGAACAACCAGAGGCCACCTCCATCCCACTAAACACACAGTCATCACGTTCTGGAATATGATGGGGCCACGAAGAACAGACACAAATCCACAGCAGGGCTCCGCAGCCTGGGCTCTGCTGACCTAGGGGCTGGGTCACTCTCCACTGGGGAGCCGCCCTGTGCATCACAGGGTGCTTGGCAACACCCTGCTCTCTGCCCACCGGGGCCAGGAGCACATCACCCCCAAGGTATGACAACCCACGTTGTCTCTAGACGTCGCCCAGTGTCCCTGGCTGAGAATCACCCCGGCTGGGACCCGT
Source organism: Myotis yumanensis (assembly GCF_028538775.1). Taxonomy (NCBI): domain Eukaryota; kingdom Metazoa; phylum Chordata; class Mammalia; order Chiroptera; family Vespertilionidae; genus Myotis; species Myotis yumanensis. The sequence goes on along the minus strand of NW_027223758.1, from coordinate 6,601,326 downwards.
GGTCCATAGGGTGGTGGTAGATGTGCTAGAAATTACTGTTGGGCAGAAGTGATGAGACTGGAACAGTGTATGTCATACAGACCCATTTCTACAGCAAACATGATGATAAACAGCAAACTGTTAACAATGGCTACTTCTGGAAGAGGGGGACTATACTTCTTACTCTCTGTATGTCTATAGTTTGCATATTTTTGGTCACTTTGGTTTTTTAAAAAAATCTTAATTAGCATCCCAGAAAGACCCAGGGTGCACGTGCCTGTGTGTGAGCTCCGAGTGCGGCCGACGGTGCAAGGCACGCTCCCTGCAAACCAGCAGATGTTCCTCTCTCTCAATGACCCTTTCCAAGAGCTGGTGTTTCCCAACATGAGTCAGGAGAGTGGAGGTGGACCGGCTGCGGCTCCAAGCCTCTCGACACAAAGCAAGCGCCACTCTGAGTCGGGGGCACAATGCGGTCCCTACTCAGTCCCTTTTCAATAGCTCCTCAATCACCCGGCCACGTGCTGGGTGCCTCCGGGGTCGGCCAGGCGGCCACCATCTGCAGGGGCCTCCCCACTGCCCTGGGGCTGCCCTTCCCTTTCAGGACTGAGAGGGGCCCAGTGATTTGGGTCTGAGCCAGGGCAGAAGCCGGGAGGTGGACTGATGGCCAAGGTCATAGGTCAGAAGGCAGGAGAAGGTGGGGAACAGGCTCCCTGGGCCCCAGGAACTGAATTCAATTCTGTACACACAGGGCAGGGTAGTGGGGCCCCAGAGTGGCCTGCCGGGACCCAACCCCAGCTCTGCCGGGACCCAGCAGGCGGGAAGCGAATGTCCACCTGCCTGTCTGAGCCCGGTCTGTCCCAGGGCATCTGTGTGTGTCTCCCATCTGCCCATGAGCGTGTCTCCTTCTCTCTCGGGGTCTGTTTTTCTGGTGTCTCCGTGTATGCCCGTCTGGGTTCTTTTCCTTACACCCTGTTCGAGTCTCTTCCTCTTCCTTTTCCAGGTGACAGGCAACGCGAAATACCCAGAGGGCAGTTACACGCCTCCCGCCCTGGTGCCTCTCCTGGTCGTCCGCCCCCCACCCTCCCAAGGCTGAGACTTCCAGCCTCGGTATCACTTCCTTTGGACACAGCAACTTCCAGAGGCAGGAGAGCATTTTCCAGGCCAAGTGCTGGTAGCCCCGCCTCCCACGCCCCCGGTTCCATCAACCACCAACCTCTTCCCGGAGAGAAACAGCAGCTCGAGGGGGAGCTCCGAGAAGGGGACGCTGCAAAGCTGTGGGCCGGAGTGACCCGGCTCCGGATTCAAATCCTGCTGTGAGACCATGGCGCCCCTGCCTTAGTTCCCCATCGTAAAGCATGGGCCCCCCACAGTATAACCCCCAGGACTGCCGAGCAGCCTCTGAGCTGGTGCACAGCAAGGGCGGAGCAGGCGGCGGCCACCGCACGCTAAAGGCAGGCACGGGCCACAGGACACCAGCAGACTCTCATTCAGGATTGATCGGAGCGGCTGGTGCCACGCAGGGAGTTCCATTCCTATGCGAACCGGTGTGGGCAGAGGGAGAAGAGCGAGGAGGCAAGACAAGTCGAGAAACCAGGAAACCCATCGGGAGACAGAGCTACTTGGGAATACAGCAACTCAGGGGCCCCAGCCACAGAGAGACCTCATCCTGGACTCTGCTCCAAAGGGACCCAGACGTGTCCCCAGGCTGAGGCAGGGCAGACGTAGGAGTCACCCTCAAGAGCAAAAGATTTACGGACAGCCGAAACCAGTTTGGCTCAGTGGATAGAGCGTCGGCCTGCGGACTGGGAGGTCCCGGGTTCGATTCCGGTCAGGGGCGTGTGCCTGGGTTGCGGGCACATCCCCAGTGGGAGTGTGCGGGAGGCAGCTGATCGATGTTTCTCTCATCGATGTTTCTAACTCTCTATCTCTCTCCCTTCCTCTCTGTAAAAAATCAATAAAATATATTTAAAAAAAAAAAAGATTTACGGACACAGACAATAGGGTGGTGAAGGCCTGGGGGGAGGGGAGATGGGTGGAGGATGGGAGGTAAGGGGGGACATCTGTAATACTCTCAACAATAAAGATTTTTAAAAAAATATATTTTATTGATTCTTCACAGAGAGGAAGGGCGAGGGACAGAGAGCCAGAAACATCGATGAGAGAGAAACATCGATCAGCTGCCTCCTGCACACCACCCACTGGGGAAGTGCCCGCAACCAAGGCACACGCCCCTGACCGGAATCGAACCCGGGACCCTTCAGTCCGCAGGCCGACGCTCCATCCACTGAGCCAAACCGCTCTGGGCTAAAGATTTTTTTTTTTTAAAAAGAGCAAAAGTTTTGCCTACGTGTCCTCCCTCATCTTCTGATTCCTCCCTGCATACTGGCTCCCCTCCCCCATCTATTCTACACCTAGCAGCCACAGCATTTTTTGTTAAACATCTATTGAATTACTGACTCATGCTCAGATTAAAACTCTACAAGGCCCACTCAACCTCATTTTTGTATCTTCCACCTCCTTCCCTTGCTCACCACTCTCTGGTGATGCTTGCCTTTTTCCTATTCCTACCCCAGGACCTTTGCACATGCAGTTTTGTCCTGGTATCGTTGCATGGCCCATCTCAGGGATGCCTCCTGGTCATCCCATCCCAAACGTACTCGCCTCTCACCTCACTGCATCTCCTGCTCACCTGTCTTGGCCACAAGGGACAACACTGTATTCAGTGAGAAGCCTGGACTGTGCTGGCTCTGTATTCTGGCTTTCAACACCTCTGCTTTTTTATCTGCGCCATGGTGAAAATGTTAGCCCCATCTCAATGGCCTGGTTGAGGACTTAAAGTACCTAGGAAGTGCTGGAGTATAGGAAAGCACTGTGTACCTATTGGCTACTCTGAGAAACTTAATTTTCTTGCCTGTTTATTACCGACTTTACCTCTCCAGTGAGAAAATTCCATGTTTCTCCTGTTCTCACTGCCTCTCAGGTAGTTAGCACCACCCCTGACACAATATGCTGCCCTCAGTTAATATGTGAAGGCAGACGAAATCCAAGCCCCAGATCCACTCACCAGGACTCACATCTCTACTCAGAGGACAGAGGACACAGCAGTGTTGACAAGTGAAGGGTCTTTCACAAAATCAAACATGCAATGGCCACCTGACCCAGCCACTGCATACCTGGGCTTCATCCCAGAGAAACGAGACTTACATCCACAGAAACCCGTGTGCGCGCCCACGGCAGCTTCATCCGTGAGAGCCCCAGCCGGAAGCAGCCTGGGCTCGTCAACAGGTGAATAGGCAAGCTGACGGCACGTCCGCATCACAGCGTGCTGCCTCCCACGGGAGGAATGAACAACCTGGTGGGATCGTCAGTTATGCTGAGAGTAAAAGCCCATCTGAAAAGCTTGCACAGCCTATGATTCCATGTATGCAATGTGTTTGAAATGACAAAATTTTATAGAGATGCCGGTCGCCAGGGGTTAGGGAGGGAGTGGGAAGGAGATGGGTGTGGACAGAAAGGAGGGAACCTTGTAATGGGCTGTTGTGTGTCTAGACTGTGGTGGCGTCACATAAACCTGCATGTGATGAAACTGCACAGAACTAAACATACGCACACACTTACACACTCAGTGGGTGCAGTGAAGGGGAAGCCTGAGGGGAGGGGTGCAGCGAACGTCAATTTGCTGGCTGTCTGGGGAACATGTGACCACTGGGGAGGCTGAGTGATGTGCACAAAAACTCTTACAACTGCATGCAATGCCACAATCATCTGAAAATAAAGGTGGATTTTGTTGTTTTTTTTAAAAACAAAAGTAAAGAGTCTGGAGGGCCCTGTCCCTTGGGGGCCTCGAATCACGCTGGCAGAGGGCACCGCCAGCAGCTTCAAGCGATCCGTGGGGTGCAGCCCAGACCCGGCACTGGGAGGATGGCTTACAGCAGGGGGAGGGAAGAGCTGGGACAGAAGCCACCCCCCGCCCCCCCGAGCCAGCCTCCCCCAGCTCCCGCTCCAGCAGCTGCCACCTGGCCACGCAGCCACGCAGCCAGCCAAATGAAACCATCTCTCGGCTGTCATCTCTCAACTTGCTGGTCTGGCTCCCAGGTTTGAAAACTAAACATGCCATTTAAAACTTAGAAACGACGAAGGGAGACTTGAGGTGACCTCTAAACATGGGCTCCCATTGGCTCCCCTTTAGCAGAGAACCTACGGCTTCTTTCCCAAGGGCAGGAAGAGCAGCTTGGGTTCCCCAATATAAGGTATCATTACATCCCGATACAATCAAATATCCAATACAATGTACCAACGTGTCTTTATATCCCCGATACAATCAAACACCCCGGCGCATCCAAGTGTCCTTGTGTCCCCAACACAATCAAACATCCCAATACAATGTCCTTATATCATCGTCAAGTATCAATGTGCCGCCAATGGTAAAGTGCCCACACATACTGCTGCCAGTGGCCACCGCAGGCCCAGCAGTCAGGAGCCGCACGGGCAACTGAAGACACCTGAGCATCCTCCACTTATACACGTACCGCTCACCTGCCTTCTCAGGAAACCTGGGCTGAGCTGGATTTGGTCTGTGATGGGCACTAGTCCCTCTGCATCTGGGGGTCCATGCCAGGGCCTGTGCTAGCTCGGGGGGCACTAACCCTAGGAAATACACAAATAAGCACTAAGTACCAGTAGCTCTCACGCTGGAAAGGTGATGCCAGAGGAGCTAAGCGGAGTGCTGTGTGGGAGGGCTCCTCAGTGGGCTGTCAGGGTTGGCATGTCTGAGGAGGTACAGTCCTGCCAAATGAATGGCCAGTGCAAATGTCCTGAGGTAGGAATGTCGGCCACATTCAAGGGCAAGAAAGAAGACTGATGCCCCGGGATGAGGAATGAGGGTATGATGAGGAGTTAGCCGCTTCTGGGCAAGTGTACATCCGACTCCTGGGTGCCTGTGTGCGGGCATGCCAGCAGAGGCTGTGCAGAAAAGGTGAGTTTGAAAACGGTCCAGGTATCACTTTCCAGTGTGATTTCCAAACAAGGCCACTATCAGAATCGCTGCGGCAGCTCCTTAAACACAGCACACTGAGCCCAAGGCCTCTGCATCCAACAGACTGGCGACATCTGTCAGTGGCCGGGCCAGGGACCTGCCGGATCTGGTATTTTTTGCAAGCGGCCCGCTGTGGATTAAATGATCTCTAGCAAGCTTTCACTCCTTTAGTGGAGAAATAAACTCTTCCGCGCCTAGCCACTTTGGCTCAGTAGATAGAGCATCAGCCTGTGGACTGAAGAGTCCTGGGTTCGATTCTGATCAAGGGCATGTACCTTGGTTGCAAACTCGATCCCGGCTCTGTCAGGCATGTATGGGAGGCAACCAATTGATGTGTCTCTCCCACATCGATGCTTCTCTCTATCAGTCTCTCCCCCTCCCTTCCATTCTCTCTAAAAATCAATGGAAAAATATCCTCCAGTGAGGATTAACAACAAAAAGAGGCAAATAAACTCTTATGCTGCAGCCCCAGACATAAAAGCAAATGCTGGAGTCTAACATTTAAACTCATTCGGTGGAAGGGAGAGGTGGTGGTGGACGCCAGGCTCCTCCAGTGGCTCAGGGATCCCTGCAGTGACTGGGCTCCCGAATGAACCTGGGAAAACAAGCCGACTGGGTGCTGGGTGTCTGGGGGAGGCAGCAACTTGGAAATCCCCTGACATGGATCAGATGCAAAAGGGATGGGACCAGAGAGGGAAAGACAGTGGCTCAGAACTAGATAGCCAAGGCCAGCCTCTAGTCTCCTGGGTATGGGCCTCCCACCCTGGAGTACCTAGTCAGGTCAGGGCGAGAGCCTTTGCAAGGTGGGTCTGGTCTGTGGCGTGGAGCCTGGCTCATGCTCACCTAAAGCCCCAGGAACCCTGGGTGGACAAGTGAATGCAGGAGCGACTTCTGCCCCTCAGACCTCAGCGGGGAGCGTTTCGGCCGCTGTGGCTCAGCCGGGCTGTGCTAAGAGCTCTGAGTGCATCCTATCACTCAAGGCTCCCGACCAGCCACGGTGGGGAGTCCTGTCATCACACACATCTGACAGATGAAGGGGCTGCCAGCCTGCCCACACTCACAGCTAAGTCAAAGGCAGACCTGTGGGGTTAGAGCAGTGTCCTCACTGGGGGCGATTCTGCCCACCAGGGGACAGCCAACAGTGTCTGGAGACATCTGTGGTTGCCCCACCTGGGCGAGGGCTTGACATCGGCTGCCTGTTCCTCCCCTCCCCCCACTAGAGTCTGGGCTCCGTGTAGGCCGGCCCGGGCCTCTCCTTTACCACCATCCATCTCAGCTCCCTGTGGCACAACGCAGGAGCGTAACTAGTTGATGGACAAACAGGTGATGGCCAAGTCCCCGAACGCCCAGGACATCTCCTTCCCTGCATAACTGCAAGTCCCTATTTGCAAGGCTGCACGCGGCTGAAGAGTGCAGCCAGGCAGGTGCCGCTGGGACCGAAGGCTTGAGCAGAACCTGCCGGTCGGGGTCCTTTCTGGGTCCTGCTTCCAAGGCAGAAGACCAGCCCTGCCATCAAGTCATCGCATGACCTTGGGGCAAGGTGTTTCTCTTTGAGCCTCGGTTTCTCATCCATAAAATGGGGCAATGGCCCCCAGTTCCCTTGCAAACCAAAGCGCAAACACCCCACTGATGAGGGGCCCAGGTCCTGGGTCTTCCTGGAGAGTCAGGGGTGCTACCTGCCTGCCCAGCGGGGTTCCCCCAAGTTCACCCTCCACCTGCCCCTCCTGGCAAAGAGGTGTTAACACGATGGGAAAACAGGGGTCTCTGGCCAGCACCCCACACACTCGGAAGATGAGAAGATCCGCTGAGAGGTGAAGCCAGGAACCCCATTTCTCCAGTAAAAAGACTTTTCAGCCCCCTGCAACAGCGCCCGCTGCCTATCAAAGTTCACGTTCCTGTCCTCACAGCAAGCGGCTCCTCCTGGACAGAGGGAAGTGCAATCGACGAGCTATAAATATTTCTGCTAACTGCTGCGGGCCGGGCTTTCCACATGAGCGGGCCCCACTGAAAGGCAAGGCGGCTCACCAGATTTGTTTCGTATTATGGAAATAGATGTTGTCTCCTGGCCACATCTGTTTTGTCTGACAAACGAGCAGCAATTTGCCTCCTAAAAAAGGCAGCACACCAAGGCCGTCTTGAAAGTCTGGCTTCTCCGACTCTTCAGAAGAGAAAAGCAAGGAGTCCAGGCTCCCAGATGGGAGCTTAGGAAGGAGACATTTCCCTGCCCCACTGCTGAGGCCGCGGGGGCAGCTGTGCTGTGCCCATCCTTGGCGGCTTCAAAGTCACATCTTCCCGGGGAAACTGAAGCCACTGGATTAGAGGAAACGGGGGGGGGGGGGGGGGTCCCCACTGCTCTCTCGAAAGAAAAAGAACACCAGGAGATATACAATCAATTATTTTAAAAAGAAAAAGTCTCCCAAACTCAAGCTAAGAGCGCGTTTTTTATGTGCTGAGAAAGGCCAGCTTTCGGAAGGAAAAATCAATCCTGGTGCCACTGATTTCTCTGCGCCACATTGGCTTGGTGACGGGTCCCTGTCACCATTTCCTTTAATTACTCCAAGACAGACCAATTACGGCGAAGCCCGCAGCCCGAGGCGCCACTACTCAGGGCCCGTCGCTCCTGCCTGGAACTTGCTAACGGGGCTGGGCCAGCACGTGCCCCATTCAAACTTGGCGATGCTGTTTTGGTCTCTTTTTTTTTTTAAATGTATTTTTTATTGATTTTAGAGAGAAGGTGAGGGAGGGATAGAGAGATAGAAACATCAGTGAGAGAGAAACATCGCTCGGCTGCCTCCTGCACGTCCCTTACTGGGGATCTAGTCTGCAACCCAAGCATGTGCCCTCGCCAGGAATCAGACTGTGACCTCCTGGGTCACAGGCCACACCAGCTGGGCTCTCTCTCCCTCTTTTTAAAAAAGGTCCTTACCTCCAAATGCTACATTTAGGGTTTTTCTCCTTAAACATGGGCATTACAGAAATGGGGGGAGGGAGAAACCTTAATGACTGTGTAACTCAAAGTATTACAGACTCAGTCACCGACTTCTCCCTTCGCAGGCCAGGAATTGCAGGTTTTCGGGCTAAAACGATGAAAAGGCTCAGAGCCCCACAGGACCCAGCTCTCGGCCTCAGCTCCGTGCTGAGCTGCCTGCACGAAGCCGGTCCTAAGCCTGTGCCCGCATACAGGAGGGAGGTGCAGGGTTCAGATGGCTCTGCCGGTGGGTCTGGACTGTTTTGGGGGGAGAAACCAAAGGATGAGGCCAAGAAAGCTTCTTCTGTCTCCTACTTGTGCAGATGAAATGTCCGGTCCCTCCCGCCTCCAGGAAAGCCGACCGATGTGCCGGGTTTGCTTGGTCGGGCAGAAATAAGATGCAGTGTGGGGATCCCAGGCGACATCTGGGCCACCTGTCCCAACCTCCTCCCCCTCCCCTTCTGTGCCCCCTGCCACGTAAAACCCCGGAGGGCAGATTGATGACTTGGGCGGGGGAGGAGGGAAGTGTTGGGCTTTGCAGCCGGGTCAACAGCAATGGCTCTGGTGTTCAAGCGGGTGGGAGGGGTCTGGCTGGGGGCAGCAGGCCCGGCCACCTCTCCAGCCTGCAGCTCCCGCTCCAGAAGGCGCTCTGGCGGGGCTGACACCCCCAAGACAGGAACAAGTCCCTTCCCTGCTCCCAGGGGAAGGGGAGGGAGACTCCCACACACTGCAGAGCGGAGGGGGGAGCCCAAAGCGGTCCCTTTCCTGGTCACTGGCAGGACAGTGCCTACTTGAGGTATCTACTTCAGTGGTTCTCAGCCTTCCAAATGCCGCGACCCTTTCATACAGTTCCTCATGTTGTGGTGACCCCCAATTTCATTGTTACAAATTGAACGTAATTAAAGCATAGTGATTAATCACAAAAACAATATGTAATTATATATGTGTTTTCCGATGGTCTTAGGCGACCCCTGTGAAAGGATCGTTCGACCCCCAAAGGGGTTGCGACCCACAGGTTGAGAACCGCTGATCTCCTTGGAATAACACAAACCTCAGACCCATTCAGGTGGCCCCAATATTTTCATCTTTAAAAAGCCAACCTCTGGTGCTTTATTAGTCTATGTTCGCCACCAAAATAAAAAAATAAAAAGATTGCAAAAGAGTGACAAAAAGGGGGTAAGTTTGCGGAGGGCATGAGGGGTGTCCTTCAGACGAGGGCCTGGGAGGGCACTTTCTCTCTTTGTTGGTGGGAGGCGGCTGCCAGGAGGGGAAGGGACTTAACTGAAGGGCGGGACAGTTTGGGGAGGGGGAGGGTGGTCTAATGGCTGGAGGGGCAGCGTCTGCGCCTCCGCACTGTGTCCCTCCGCACTGTGTCCCGTCGGACGGGAGAGCCCCTGAGAACGCACATCTGCGGGGTGTCTGGACCAGCATAAAGAGGACAATTAGAGAAGAAAGCTGCAAGCCCCAGTCACCCCGCGTCTGCTCCTCGCAGGGTGCCTGGCTGCAAGCCGCCGGACGAGAGGAGAAAGGCCAGGGTGGGCTGGGGGAGGCCAGGGCGTCTGGGCCGCACAGTTTATGAGCGAGTGTTTTGAAATTCTGCTTTAAATACGCCGGTAAATGAATTCAACCTTGTCAGAGCTTTCTCCTTCGCGCAGACCAAATATCCCGCTGGCGTGCTGTCTAGACACAGATAACAAAGGACTTTTTACAGCGCCCAGAGACTCGCTGACAAAGTAGCCATTTAAAGACGCAGTATTGCTCTCTCCGTCTAGAATGATTTGTCAGATGGACTTAAATGAAAATGCTAAGTTATCGGTCTGGTTTGGGGGCTGCCGGAGGAAGGGGCGGGTGGGGGTGTCGAGGGGCTGGCTGCTGGGGAGACATAGAAAACAGATCATCTTTGATTGGGCCGCACTCCAAGTTGTTCTTAAAATAGGACTGTGCGTGGCTGACCTGCAGATAATTCTCGCTCTTCTTGTTCTAAGAGGTCGGCTGTTAAAATGTTTCTCACACCTCGTGTAGCTTCAGGGTGGCACCGTTCAATTTTAAAGGGGCTAAACTAAAATCCTCGGGGATGAGATGTCTCCACCTGCGGGGGGTGGGGCGGGGGCACCGAGAGAAATAAGTGGGCGAGCAGGAATTTTGTGCCACCTCCAACTGTGCACTGGCAGGAGGGGGCCCTGCTCACAACGGCACGCTGCAAAATGGGCCGTTCTCCCTGGGGGGGGCTGGTTTCAGGGGTGCACCCTGGGACATATTCACTGTGACCCCAAACATGCCCTGAACAGGGGCTGTGCCTCTACTCAGCGTGGTCAGGCCAAACGGAGGAGGAAACACATCCGTGAGCTCGTGGGCCGCCCCTTGGCCAGGTCACAACCTGGAGAGGCTGACAGGGACGGGCCCCTCAAAGGGGGTCTCTGTTCTCTCCATTTGGGGTTGCCAAGGCCTGATGAGCGCCCACCGGGGTCATTCTTTCCACCCACCTTCACTGCCCGCTCTGCCAGGGTGCGGCCTACACCACCTCCTCTCCACGCCCGCCCCCTCCCCGGCCCCTCCCCCAATGCTGCGCAGTCTGACTCTGGAGCCAGACACAGATCACACTCCAGCTCCACCCCTTCCAGGCACCCAAGGAAACTGAGCGTCAGTTTCCCCAACTGTGAAGGGGGTCCCGGCCACTTGCCCTGAGGAGCTGTGGTGAGGAGTCAATGCCTGGGTGGGTCCACCGCAGGCTGGGCATCTTGCAGCCCCCCTCCGGGCCTCCCTGCCTCATCCGTGAATGGGCAGCGGCAACAGCTCACGGGGCAGAGCTGAGCTCGGGCAAACACCAGAGCGGGCAGGACACACACCGTCTGCACCTCCTCAGGGAGGTCATCCTGACGACACGACCTGTCAGAGCCCTCGTTTCAAGGACCCCAAGCCACTCAAGCAGAGGGAGGCTATGGACCTGTCAGGACCAAGGACTCGAGCGCTCCCCCGTGTTCCTTTGCGGTTTCCGCGCTTCATTTTTAGTAGCCGTGGGTAAAAGGCCGCTCCTCCCGCGGCCACGGCTCCAGTCTGGGCACAGCCTCTGGCTTCCCCCAGACACACGCGCGTCTGGTTCTGGGAGACAGCGGCCGCGGCACCCGGATTTAGAAGTGTTCTCCGGCCAAGGGGTTCCACAGGCGATGGAAATAGTCCTGCAGGGTCCCCTGCGCCCGGGGCAGGGCCGGGAGTGGACTGTGAGATGCTAGAGCCGCAGAGGCCAGCTGGGCCAGCGCTGCCTCCTACCAGCCGCCCCAGGCCAGAGGGGTGCACTTGCCGGTGACCCAGCAGGAGTGGGAAGCACCCACTGGTGATGGCCTCCGCACACCTGAGGCCGCTCTGCCTGGCAGCCGGCGGGCCCACTCACCCAGCGCAGGCTCCCCACCAGCCAGGGGGCGACTGCCCATCAAAGGAGCGAAACTTTTTCTTGCCCACTCTTCCCCAAACATAGTCGTGAGGCTCTGACTGGAGAGGAAGTGAGCAGAGAGGAGCCTGAGGAGGGTACAGAAGTCCTGCAGACACGGTCGGGGGCCTCGGGTCGCAATGGAAGGGCTGGCTCCGGGGCCGTCCCCAACATCCACAACCACGTCCAGCCACCCACACCCTTCCCCACCCAGGACCCCACCCTGCCTGCCTTTCTGGGTCCTGTTCTGCTTTCCCAAACTCACCCCAACCCACAGGGCCTCCCGGACGGCCCAGCTCCGCAGTGTGAGAAGCTCGCTCCGCTCAGGGTCTCTGCCGGTCCCTCCTCAGGCTCCGACGGCCTCTGGCCCTGGTCTTTCCTGCGTTCCGTGTCTGTCTATCTTCCTTCTCACTGTGAGCGCTGTGAGGTCAGGTCCATTGGTCCAGGTCCTACTCAACCTGTCTTCACAACCTTGAACCCACCTTCCCTTCCGCCTGATCTAGTGCAATCACAGTACCCCGGACCCTGGCAGGGTCACCCCTTACTGCTCTCCCTGCCTCCAGCCCCATCTCCATAGTGTCAATCGGGCCCTGATCCCCCTCCCCTGCTCTACACCCTCACAAGGCTCCCCAGTACCCCAGCACCAACTCCAAACGCCTCCACACCCGGCAGCTGTCTCTGCCGGCCATACCTCACCCATCAGTGGCAGCCACTGGCGCTTCGATGGCCCGGAGGCACTGCCCGCTCCCTCTGCCTCCGGGAAGTCTCCAGCCCTGAGATGCATGCTGCCTCTCCTCCCGCAAGGCTGGGCCGCAGGCACAGAGGCCTGGTAAGTGCCATAAAGCACCCCATTCTGGGGGCTTTCCCCAGGACAGAACGGGGAGGGTCTTCTGGTAGGAACGGCCATTCATAGAGGGCGAGCGACTGGCCACATCGCACAGCAAGTCCTGGGCAGGTCCCCGCCCGGCTGTCCCTGCACTGGCTGCGGCCCGTGCTCTCCACCGCACTCCGCAGGGAGGGGCGTCTGCCTGTTCCTTTCCTGTCCCAGACCAAACAATGCCAGGTGTCCACACCAGGAGGGGGGCACTACCTGTGCCAAGCGGGATGGTGACTAGCTCAGGAAATCACCCCAGTCATCCCCACAAGGATTTCCTGTCGCCATTAATGTTCCCATTTCACAGATGTGGTGACCGAGGCTCTGAAAGGTGACAGACCTGGAAGCAGAGTGTCCCGGACGGTGCACAGTCTGCATCTCTCCTTGGTCAGTGCCAGCTCCCAGGCGTGACACCAACGGCCAGGGGACAGGGTGATTTGGGGGTCTCCCGTAGGGACGTTTGTCTGCCTGCCCTTTACAAAGCACTGGGACATGGCAGGGATCCCTGGGCGCTGGGATGGGGGATGTGGCACAGCTGCACCCCCTCGCACAGGGTTTCCTGGGCTCCGGCCTGGCTGGGCGCTGCCGCTGGCCCAGACCACTGGCACGGGCGGCAGGTTTTATTTAGACGTGTCAGCTGAGCAGCTCTGGGCACAGGCCTGTGTGGGCGTCAGCTGGATTGGGTTTCACCGGCATTTCTGTCCGGAGCTGCCCGGTCATTACAATCAGCACAGGCTTTGCTGGTCGGGCTGGCCATTGGCCGCCTCCTTTGAGACTGGTGTCCTTTCGCCCACCCCCACCCCATTCTTCTCTCGGGGAGATTTCTTCCTGCTGGGGCCCCAATCCCACTCTCTGGGGCCACTCCCCAACCCCTGACCCTCCAGCACAAAAGGGAGCGTGAGCGTCTAGACCGCCCGTCTGAACGTGAGAGGGGGCATTGTGTGCGGACCGAGGCCTGGCCTCCCGGGTGGGGAGGTCAGGTGCAGGGGTGGGAGCTGGAGGCGCTGGCTGGGCCCACCACCCGGTGCCCTGCACTTCCTGTCCCTCTTGGGACAGACGTGACCAGCCCAGCACCCAGAATCCAGCCTGGGCCACAAAGCTGGGCACATGGTCCCCAATGAAATCTGGGGGCTCCTGAGCCACCACCACAGGAACGGATGCACAGGAAGCCCTCCGGACGTCCCGGACGCCAGGACCCAGGCGCATCCGTGAACTCGGCTGTTTCCTTGTGACAATCGGTTTAGAAGGTTCATTTTAGAAGGTTCGTGTGTGTTTCCGGTTGATGGGTGTGTGTGTGTGTGTGTGTGTGTGTGTGTGTGTGTATGCGCGCGCGCACACACACAACAAAGCTAAGGCCCTGCTCAAGTGGGTGGCACATTCCCGGACACAGGACTGGCTGCTGGCTGTGTGGCCCAGGCCCTGCTCACCCTCTCTGGTCTCAGGGCCCCGTCTGTGAAGAGCGGCTGATCATATCTGTGGTTTTCAGACCTGTTTTACCAGCAGAAGCTTTCGACGTTGAATGAAATTCGGATTTAGGAGCTCAATATATCAAATGGATGACAGAGCAGCCCTGCCAGGGCTGATACGGCCAGAGGTCGCGGCACGTGTGTGGGCTGGGGGGAGGTTTGCACCCATCTCCCTAACCACTGTGGGGCCTCTATCAGCCTTCAGCTCAGAAACCTGCAGACAGGCCTGCGGGAGTGATCAGCCGAATACCCGACCTCCCGGGAGGACTGCCGGCATTTTGACTTCTGTCTTTGCCATTTATCAAATTCTTTGAATTTTGATTAAATAAGGAGCATCTATCACTTCTTACAATCAGAAGAGTCGCACTGTTTTCATTGTGACACAGAGGCTAAAATGCTAATGGTCTCTTTAATAGGAGTAGTGGCTGGGCCCCTGGGCGTGCTGCGGGGCCCCTGTTAGTCCTGGGGTCCCCGGGCTGGGAACCCACTCTCAGAAACAGAGGCCAGGCTTCCAGGGCACCCCCAGGACCATCGCATTGCGGGAGCCCCAGCCGACAGGACCCAGGAGCTGGAGCTCTTGAATCCGTTTCTCCTACAAGAAAACTGCAGAAATGCAGCCCCTGGCCCACCAGGTCCAGGGGTCAGCCTCGTGGAGGAAGCCGAGGGGCCGCCCTGCAGGTGCGCATCCAGCTCAGAGCTGCGGCACCTGGTGAATCCCATGCAGCCACAGCTGGGACCCGGCTCGTTTACAAGGAGCTCCCTGAGAAAGGGCGTCCTGCCACCTCTCCCCACTGTGTGCCTGTCTTTCTCATGGCTGCACTTCCAGAACCCGAGGCCCAGCACAGAGTAGGTGCTTCATGAATGTCATGAGCTCACGAGTGAAGGAGGGAAATATGGAGGAAAACTGTCCATCAGTGAGGTCCCCGAAGCAGCACGAACGTACACGGCCCGCCCAGCCTTCCAGCCCCACGTCAGTACGGGACGGAGACCCCCTTCCCTGGCTCATCTTCCTCCACAGCAGGTGTCCAGGGGGCTGGGCTGGGGGCCCTGGGCAGGCAGGGAGGGGAAGGGTGCTCAGGGGAGGCCCAAGGGGATGGCAGCAGCTCCCACCCCAGAACTCCTGGTCACTCGGAGTGGGGTGGGGCGAACTTCTCCCCAAGAGAAACCACTGCCCCGCTGTGGGAAATTCAGCAGGTTGAGTGGAGAGGGGCAGGAGCCTCCACTCAGCCTCCCAGAGCAGGGGAGGGACGCCGGGGTCGCCTGGGCTGGAGCCCTGCTCACCGTCTCCTGGTCTCGACTTGGTCCATGGCACCTGTACCCCCCTCCGGTGCCCTCAGCCTCCGTCAGCTGCCCCACCATCTGGGAATGGGGAGAACAGACCCGGCATGTGATGGGGAGGGGCTGGTACCTGTAACCTCACTCGGCAACCTCTCCCTCCGGGGCAGAACTCCTGCTCTAGCCTCAAGGCCCAGCTCCCGTTCCCCCAGGAGCCAGGGGCCCCAGCCCTCCTCCCCGCTGTCTCCCAGGAGGTCCCCTCCCAGGAGGTCCCCGGCTTCCGGAGTTGTGGCTCCCTCCCTCGGACCACGTCTTTGTAGCAGAACAGGTGGCATTTCCTGAGCATGTCCGAGGCAGCTGGCAGGGAGCCAGGCTCTATTCTCTCATTCGATCCTCACTCTGAGCTATGAAGCAGCTGATTCTCAGGACGTCCAGCTGACAGACGAGGCAGCAGGCTCAGAGGGGAAGCAGCCCCAAGGACACTCTCCTGGGGCAGGGGGCGGTCTGGCTGCTCGGCTCACGCCCGCCTGCCTACTGCCATCCCCTCTGGGTCCAGGTCCTCAGCGCCCGCTCACTCCCTGCACACAGGGGCTGCCTCTCGGAGGGTGCCACAGGCTGGGCTGGATCCCCATCAGGGCACCCATGAAACCATGGGGTGGGGCAGGGGCAGGAAACCACCGACGGACAGGAGCGGGGAGGGAGCTCCTGGGCTCACTGTCCTGGTGCCTGGTTGTCCCTGGGCCTGGTCCTCTTCCCCAAACCCTCTGCTCTGCTCAGCCCTGTTCCTTCCCAGGAGCCGGATCTCTGGCTGCAGCCACAGGGGACACACGGTCGCTCTTGACCCAAGGAGGAATTCCTTGAGGGCAAAGGCTGTCAGATGGAGAAGAGGCAGAGCGGCCTGGCGGGCCCGCTGGCCCAGCACCCACCAGCAGGGTGGCCTGCAGAAGCAGGAGTCAGTCTGTGGCCCGGGGCCCTCTGTCCACCCCACCTCACCAGAACACGCAGGGTGAGCATCCCCTCTCCCAGGGACAGACAGCTGACTGGCAAGGCGGATCAGACCCGTAAGGGACCGTAACTGTCCCTGCCAAGTCCACAGCCCACACTCATAAATCAGGGAGTCGGGCAGCCCTCCTCCCGGGGTGGGAGTCTGGGCTCTGTCACAACAGCCATGAGACCAAGGCAAGCGCCTTCTGAACCTCAGTGTGCACATCTGTACAATGGGACCGACTGTAGTAAGTACCACCAGGGGAGGGGTACCGAGGACTCCATACCATGGGGAGGTCAGTGACACAATGGGGCTGCCTAGGAGCTCTTACCCCCAGGACCACTTTTCTGGCTTTCACACCTCATCATATCAACTGTTGATTCAGTCCCTGCTGTGGGCCAAGGTCTCCGGGAAGTGGCCAAACCCAAATCTAACCAGAACCAACCAGGCAGAATTAAACACAAAGCCCAGACAGTCCCAAAGCAGCGGAACCATGGCCACCTGCTGGGCCAGGATCCTTCACATTCCAGCGGGGCTGCAAGGCCTCTGTGGGCTGCAATAAAAATTCCCAGACAGGTAGTCAGGCAGGAGGCAGGCCCGGTGAGCTGT
Organism: Myotis yumanensis; assembly: GCF_028538775.1. Lineage (NCBI taxonomy): Eukaryota > Metazoa > Chordata > Mammalia > Chiroptera > Vespertilionidae > Myotis > Myotis yumanensis. The sequence goes on along the minus strand of NW_027223758.1, from coordinate 6,584,711 downwards.
GCTCTCCCTTACCCCACAGGGAAGGCCAGTGGGTGGAGGGAGGTACCTCCTGCCCTTTCCTCTCAGTTCCGTAGGACCAGCCCCAGACCAGGATCTGCGGCCCAGGAAGTTCTATGAGTCAGCCAGGCCGGCCTCACAGGCTGGGTCCCCCAGGGAGCTCTGCCCCCTCTCAGAGGTTCCATTCCAGTCTCACCATGGGGTCTTCAAACAGCTCTTCCACCCCCCCCCCCCCCCCCCGACCCCTACCCCCATCTCGCGGAAACCATTCTGAAAATAGTAGAAGTAAGCACAGTTCTGCCAACCCCCATGCCAGACAGGTGGCCCGCACTGCCCCCGTGCGCGCAGCCCACGCCCACACCGGGGACATTCCCCAGCAGGACCATCGACGGTGGGGAGCCATCAGGAGGCCTGGAGCTGGAACACACCTTTGCTCACTCACTTCCCACCGTGTCCCCTCTCCCCAGAGCCAAAAGGTACATTAGGAAGCCGGCTAATAAATCACAGATCTATTCTGCGAAATATCAAACCATGTCAGGCACTGAGGCAATTAAATAAAGGAGATTTTTTTCCATTACAAAAAAAGAACGCAGAGATTTTGGTTAAAACACAGAGCCGAGCTCTCGCCGATTGACTCAGGGGATAGAGCGCAGACCTGCAGACGGAAGGGTCCCGGGTTTGATTCTGGTCAAGGGCACGTACCTCAGTTGCAGGCTTGATGGATCCCTGGCCCTGGCTGGGGCGTGTGGGAGGCAACCAATCAATGTGTCTTTCTCACATCGAAGTTTCTCTCTCTCTGTGTCCCTCCCCCTCCCTTCCACTCTCTCTAAAAATCAATGGGAAAAGATCCTCGGATGAAAAAGAAACCACACACAGAACCCAGACGACACACAGCTGTGACCGGGCAGGTCACAGACACTCCGAGCCTCAGCAGGGGGCAAAGGGCTGGCGCCTCCATCATCAGCACATCCTGAGAATGAAGCTGGGCCCCATCACCTGCGGGAAGCTGCTCTGGGCTGAGTGACTGGAGGAAGCACGGGAGATCCTGCTCCACCCGTAACTGCCACCCATGGACTTTCCCCTTGGGCTCCAGGGGGTGACAGGGTCCCATGACCTTGATGTCATTAGAATCGAGTTGACCCTGACCTTCCACGGCTAGGTGACCTAAGAAGGCCAAAGAGTGAAGTGCCTCCATGCCGCAGGAGCTGCGATTGCTCACTCAGGCCCCTGAGGGCCCCGTGGAGGCGCATTAGACGCTGCTGCCAACCAGCCTTCCCAATGCTGCCATTTCCAAACCCCCACAAAAGGAATTACAACTCCTCAATATGTTCATTTTAAATTTTCAATAAATATTCCATCAACTCACTTTGACTACTGAGCTCTGTCTTAAACAATAACATTCAGGAAATCAATGAGGTGCCTGTTCTGTTTTTTCCTAATGTACATTTAACACTCGAGTGCGGGACTATTAAATGTGAAAGGCCCATGCAGGGGCCCTCCAGAACTTCCTCACGGGCTACAGTTTGCTTTGGGTCACTTGATGCCTCCAAACCTACAAGGTAAGGTAGTTATAGTGCAGGTGCCAGCTCAGCCAATTACCACTCACGTGCCCTTGGGCGAGTGACTTCTGTCCTCTGAGCCTCAGTTTGCCCATCTGAAAAATGGGCTTGATACAGTAGCTCCCGCAGGGCTGGCGCACAGCAGGCATTCAGCAAGAGCAGTGAACCCTATGTTGTCTCATAACCTTCCAAAGAAGTCAGAACACATGGTAATATCTCCATTTTATAGATGCAGAAGTGAGGACTGGGGACCACAGAGCTGGGAAGCGAAGGAGCCAGGATTCCAGACTGCCACCTGGCTCCGCAGCCATCTGGCTATCGTGTGTTTTCCAGAGAATTCTAGAGTCGAGGGAACCGGGGCCACAGCCTGCCAGCTCCTTGCGTCCCAGAGGCAGGCCCCAACCCCCAGGACACACAGCTCCCTTCTGAGGTCCAAGTCGACCGTCAGCCCCAGGAACTCGGCCCCGAGCTCACTGCCTGTGAGTAACCACCTCCCCCAGACATGATTCATACCTGTCTGGAGTCACCCACATCCTCATTCCCCGAAAAGGAATGCAGGCCAGGTGAGGCGAGCAGGCGGTGGGCATGAGCAGCTGGCGGGGCCCCGGCCGTGGGCTCTGCCACCACCCTGAGACTCCCAGCTGGGGCTGGACAGATGTCCAGGTCTCGAGTACCTGTGTTTGGGCCCAGAGTCAGGTTACAAAACCTTTCCCCAGAGAAGCGCCTGGATTCCCACCATGAGACAGTCATTCCTCGGGGCCCAGCCCAGTCTGGCCGTGTCACACACTGTCCCTCGGCCCCTGTGAAAACTCAGAAATGAAAAGGGCCACCACTGGCACGCGGCACGGGTGGACCTGAGTCGGAGACTGCACGGCAGTGGCCAGACAGGAGGGAGCACAGGGCGACCCCACTTACACAACATCTCCCCCAGGAAATGTGGTCTCTGGTGGGAGGCTCAGGCGCAGGGGCGGACGGAGAGGGGCGGGGGCACATCTGGGCACAGTTGCCCCCCACACAGGCTTGCCACAACCCGTTACAGTACTTATGTCTGCGCACTGCGACTGCAAATTACACCTCAACACACCATCACAGCGAGGAAGCACAGGTCCCGAGAGGACGGCTAACGACTGAAGGGGAGAGAGGGACAGCTGTGAGGCCTTCCTTCTTCTCCCAAGAGCCCTGGGTACAATTAGGCCCATTTCACAGAGAAGAAAGTTAGGAGGGGGTGATGGTGAGGGAGACAGAGAGGAGCATGGGCTCGTCGGGGACAAGAAAGCCTTGTGTTCTGACCATTCCGCCTCCCGCCAGCCCTGCTCTTGCCTCTGGGAGTCCCCCTCCGCCCCTGTGCCAAGAAAACCTGTGCCCTAGCCGGTTTGGCTCAGTGGATAGAGCGTCAGCCTGCAAACTGAAAGGTCCCAGGTTCGATTCCGGTCAAGGGCATATGCCCGGGTTGCGGGCTCGATCCCCAGTGGGGGACTTGCAGGAGGCAGCCGATTCATGATTCTCACTCATCATGGATGTTTCTATCTCTCTCTCCCTCTCCCTCCCCCTCCCTCTCTGAAATCAATAAAAATATATTTAAAAAAAAAGAAACCCTGCAAGCAGCGGTGAGCCTCCCGGTGGAGCAGAGAGCCAGCGAGGTTGCCGAGAACCCCACGGTGGGGGCAGCTCCAACAAAGGGCCCGATTCAGGGCCGGGTCCTGCCAGCCACCGGGAGCAGAGCAGGAGGCCAGCATCCAAGTCCGGTCCAGTCCTGGTGGAGCCGTGTGCCCACCCAGGCTGTCCCTGCCGTAACAGAACTAAAGACTGAAACCTACAGCCCAGGCTGCCGCCTGCCCACCAACCCCAGGTTTCCCCCACCCCACGCTGGCCTGGGGCCCTCCTTCCCCTCGAGCCCTCCTTCTGTCCGTGGGCCTCACTCCGCCAAACCTTGGGATCACTAGTGAGTTTTAATTAGTGCGGCTGCCCTGCCCCATGCCCAGGACTGGCCCAGGTGCAGCCTGAGTGTTAGGGTTCCCGGTCAGCCAGACTGAGGAGGGGCTGCAGAGGGCTAATGTTCTCAGGGCTCCCCTCACCCCTCTCCGGAGGCACCTCTCGGGGAGCCCAGCCCCCCACAGGTCACGGTGACCCCTTTCTCCCCTCAGTTGCAACCCGATGCTGGACACATTCTTGCTCTCTGCAGCTTAAGCCTCAGGACCACAGCCAGGTGACCCTTCCAAGAAGGGGAGTGTGGAGGAGGGACTGGACAGGACACAGGCCCAGCTGGAAAAGCCAGAGGGCAAAGGCGCAGAGGCCTGACAGCGGCCACAGCCTCACCTGGGGGACAGGTGGTTCTGAGGCTCAGGGGACGGTGGGCAAAGCACAGGCCTTGGGGCCCCACAGCCCGAGTTCGAATCCTGCTCTGCTCCTGGCAGGGTGATCTCCGCAGCCACATGCGGTGCCTTAGCTCTGCTCCGTGTGCACGAGGCTGCCACGAGACCGACAGGAGGATCCGCTGGGATTCGAAAGGCCTCGCTGTCACCAGCAAACACCCAGAAAGCGGTAAGTAAGCAAAAGTGCTGGGTGCTCGTGCCTCTCAGCGTCTCCCTTTCTTCTTCTTCCCGAACCCCACCCCCACTTGCCTGAGCCTGTTCTGGGGAAAGGGTCCGGATCTCATTCTCACTAGAGTGTAAAGGAATGCTATACTGGGCTTAGGTAGGGCTCAAGACATCAGGAAAGAGATTGCAAGGTGAAATGGGGGCTTCTGTGGCATTTGAGTTGCTGACCGTGATTCTAAAGACAAATGAAGTACTGTCGGGGGCTGACTGTAGTAGGTGGGGTCTCATTGCCGATCTCCCCACGCACAAGCCCAGCAGTCCGAGGGGGGACCAGGCCTGCCAGCTGAAGGCAGGGTTGGGTCCCTCAAGGTGCTGGCATGCCCTTGAACTCACAGAATGAGCTGTCCCTGGCCATGACAGGAGAAGTGGCAGACAGGGAGTCCTGGTGGCTGCAAGCAGGAACCGTTTCTCTCCTCCCAGGAGTCCCACAGCCCGCCCTCCCTCGGCGAAGGCCCAGCGTTCCCGGTGAGGACCACCTACACTGTGATTTCACCGCTGGAGTCCACCCTGGCCCGGCTGGGAGTGGACGAGGGCGCACCACCTCGGAGGGAACGGGAGCCCAGCAGGAGTGTGCGCGGGACGGATGGGCAATGTCTGTCTCAGGCAGGAAGGGATGTGCTGGGCCGAATGCCATGCATTCATTCCTGCTCCACACCTTAAAGTCACAAAGCTCAAGAAATCTTGGCTGGATGTTCCCCCGACTAACGGTTTACAGGAGCCAAGGCCTCACGCAAATGGGAGCCAGACCCCCGTTCAGTGATGCTGAGGGCAGGACACCTCGGAGCTCGTTCTACAGACGGAGAACCACCCGGAGGCGACGGCAGGGAGAAGTGGCCGCAGGTGGAAACATTCTTCAACTGAACACCAGCACCTCTGGCCTGTGATTTGCAGGCCGGGCCTAGATTTACAAGGGATTGGAAGTTGGGCTCATAATTACACCTCGGCCATGCAGCAAGCACTACTAATTACCTCTAGATCGGAGGACGGGGACAATTTTATTTAGAGTCCAAAGTAACTAATAAAATTAGGTAAAACCAGCAGCTCCACGTGTGAGCAAATGAGAGGGGCAAGGGGAGCGGCCCCTGACCCCGAAGCAGAGACATTTAAACTGTTGCAAGGGGGACGCAGTTGGTAGACTTTTTAAAAAGGCAACATCCCTGCATCAGTGGCTGCCGACCTGAAACTCTGCCCCAGGTTAGACAGGGCATCCCTGCACGCAGCCTGCTCGGAGATCGGGATCCGTCGGCACGGCGAGATGCAGCTGATAGGGGCGTGTTTAGCTGTGGTCTATCTTAACGATCTACAGCAGTAAATGGAGTGGTGTTTAAAGGGCTGGTTGGTGTTATTTAATCGGTTATATTCACTAATGTAATTGACACCCTCTCCATCATCTCAATACACCCACCTCTTTCTCCCATACCATAAATAGATTAGAAAAAAACCGCTTCCTCCGATGGTCATGACCCCACGGGCTGCTGAGCCCAGCCCGGGATGAATCACGCCTGGCTCACCGCGACGGCATCCTGAAATGACTGAATGATGGCGGGGCGGCGCAGACACCAATAAATGAATCATGCCTCCTGCAAGCCCAAACCTTTGGCTTTTACAGACACCAATTACCAAGTAGAAAAAAAAAGAACAAAGAAATTACTCAGGGTGTTTGTGCAAAGTCGATTCATAGGTTTACAGAATTAGTACTGGCCACATCGTTTTTAGGAAGGCAGTTCGAGTTAGACCTGTGAGCGGCTACTGCACAACAGCCGGGTGGTTTGGGAATTTGCAAACTGGGGCGGGGCAGCCACCAAATTCCTGCAGGGCTCCCGGGGCCTGCACGGACCCTCCCACAAACCTTCACTTTCTGCTTTGCTCCAGATGGTTAAGACCTTCATGAAGTCCTTCTAATGTGTAGCCACGTGAGCAGTGTAAAGGGAGTAAGCATGGATACACAGTTCTGGCGACAGTCTTGGACGAGAACCAGACTCTCACACCACCTTTCCACGGACATCAACTGCAGGTATAGCATCAGATCGAGGCTATTTCACCTGCTTTAACTTCGGCTGATGAGGAAGGAGCGTTTGCTGTGGCCACACACAAATTCTGAGCCTCCCTCATGGCAGCGTGGCGGCTGGGATGGATCACCCCCCAGGGCAGGGGCTGACCCCTGTCGGGCAGTGCTAGCAAAGGCTGGGAGCGTCCCTGTCAGGGACGGCCAACCCTCGTGGGCAAGCGCAATAGGCGAGCCTACACCTGGCGTTCGCTCTCGGGCAGCGGGCCCATGGCCATTCGCTGCCTGCACAGCCTCCGGCAACGCAAGGCAGGCGGGGTGCACAGCAGTCAGGGTGTCCACAGAGGGGAGCGGTGGGCGACCAGACTGCTGGGGCCGAACACTTCTTTGGGGAAAGGGCAGTGGGCTTGCCCCAAACTTTGTTGAAACTGACTCAGTTCCTCACTTATCTTGCTTCTGAGGACAGAGCCTGGGAACCCTGGTGTCACCTTCTTCCAGGAGCCCAGGGCAAAGCTGGGGGAGGGGGAGGGGGGCGTGGTTCCCGCTTAGTCGGTCACATCAGCAGGATGCCAGCCTTGGGGAGTGGAATGCACACACTTAAAAATAGTCTACACATTGGATAATAAAATACATCTTTATGTTTTATATACACAGATATATGTGGTTTTATATATAAAAGCACAGATTTCTATATTCCTAATTGTTGGCCATGATCGGACTTGCCCTCACCTCCCAGCGTGGATGGAAACCTCGCTCCTGGACACCCTCAGGACCAACAGCGACGCTCCCACCCTTGATGCCCCCGTGACCCACACACCAGGAATCGGTGACTCCCCAGCAGAGAAGATAAAGGGTGGCAGCCACCCGGACAGACCCCATCCCGTGCCAGCAGTTCGCAGAACATCACTGCAAGCTCCGCTTTTTACCCTCACCTCCCAAGCCACGGGGGAAACCAAGGCACATCATAAACCCTCTTTCACCAACTGTGTCGATGTTTATTGAGCATCTACTCTGTGCCAAGATCATGCAAAAGTTCTATGGATCCCAACCAGGATCCTAACGCTGCTCCTCCCCCATCACCACCAAAGCCCATACTAGGGACAATGGCTGTGCAACAATGTCTCCAATTCAGACTTAGGCTGTGTCTGTCTAGCCTGGGGGAGCCCAGCACTGAGCCCTGGAGCCCCAGGAGGCGTTTCTAGGATTGGCTGGTAGAGTCCAGAGGCAAACGGTTTCCCAATGACCTGGCATCCCAGCAAGCTTGTTGCAGGCGAGGAGTCTAAGCCAAGCCACCCAGCCCTTCTCCACCCGCTACCCCGATGGAAAACACAGGCATCGAGATCCCATCGCCGCCCGATACCGCTAAAGGTGAGTCCCGTGGCTGCCTAACCCCTTTCAGCATGTGGCGTCTCACCATCACGTCGGAGCAAATGCCAGCTCCACCCACGGGTGTCAGAGAGGAAGCGAACGACACTCCAAGTCCAGGGCAAGTGTGTGAGGAACAGAATCACCAGAAACTCTCCCTGTGGGGTGAGGACAGGCCCTGGCAGTGCCTTTTGGTTACTATGATGCTCTTACCAACACTGCAGCGATCCTGAGAAGCTGGACCTCTTCCTGCCTACGGGGCTGTGGGCATCTCTGTGCCACCCCTCAGAGCGCCCGCCTCCCGCGGGGCTCAGGCACAGCTTCCTGCCCGAGGAGTGGGGCAGCCACACAATCCTGTGCCCAGGTGCTCTCGGTGCTCAGGCTCCTGGCCCGCAACCTGTGAGGACCAGTGCACAGAGGGGCAGTGGAGGCCCGGAGGGACCCTCATCCAAACCCAAAAAAGGTCGGTTTTCGGAGTCTGTATCTTCACTACCTCCTCTTCTTCTGGAATCTTCTATGAGCCCATCAGTCTGCCCTGCCCACTTTCTCCCCTCCACCTACACATACGAGTTATCTACCAGGCTGGGGGCATCCCTCTAGGTGACCAGAGGGAACGGACATGGCACACTAATCACACTGTGCGACAGGTCCCACAGAGAGGCTCACGGGGGCTTCGGCGGCCCGAACAGGATGGCCAGTCTGGGAGCTGGGGGTCTCAGCCCCTCCCTGAAACGAGCTCATGTCTTCTGTGTCCTCACCGAACGGCAGCCCTGGGCCTGCAGGGCTTTGCCGCCGATGCCCCCGGACGTCCCGGAGCACCTAGAACAGCACGTGAAATAGCCAGTGTGGCCTCAGAGGCAACCTCGAGCTCTGTTACTGTTCCTCCCTGCGGGCAGGCCCAACATGGGTTTTGGTCTTAGGCCGAAATCGAAAATACCACTGCAATGTCAAGTCTGACAAAGAAAACGCTGGGGCTCGGGGAGGCAGTGTGGCCTCATGGGAAAGACGTCCTGGGAGTAGGGAGCTTAATCGCAACAGAGCATCAGTTCCTGGCTGTGTGACCTGCAGCAAGTGTCTTACCCTCTCTGATCCTGTTTTTGCATCTGCAAATTGGTGCTAGCAATAGCTCACTCACAGAGGTGTTTTGAAGCTGGAGAAAAATGCTTCACTAGTACCTGGCACATAATAAGCTCTCTGTATCCAACTAGGAAAGGGAGTGGAAGCAAAAACCCATCAGTCACCCTGGAAACAGAAGAGAGAAGCCGTTCTGTGGCGCCCCGAAAGCTTGGCGATGCCCCAAACAGTTCGAGGCACAACCCAGGGTCTGAAGCCCCCGCTCTGTGGGCAATCCATTCCAGAACTTTCCCAGCTTGACAGGCACTTCTTGCCAGAGGCTGACAAGGCCCCGATGAGAGCCCAAGGTGTCAGGGTTTAGCTTGGTAGTGTCACCAAAAAGGGAAGGCGAGGCTGACTGTCAATGCTCGGTTGTCATGACTTCGCAGGGGGGTGTGGCCAGCCCTGAGGGGGAAGAGCAGCAGTGCAGACACGGGCGCCCTGAGGCCTGCATACTCACAGCACCCAGCACCCCAGACACGGGCGCCTTGAGGCCTGCATACTCACAGCACCCAGCACCCCAGACGCAGGCACCCAGAGGCCTGCATACTCACAACACCCAGCACCCCAGACACGGGCGCCTTGAGGCCTGCATACTCACAGCACCCAGCACCCCAGACACAGGCACCCAGAGGCCTGCATACTCACAACACCCAGCACCCCAGACACGGGCGCCTTGAGGCCTGCATACTCACAGCACCCAGCACCCCAGACACGGGCGCCCAGAGGCCTACATATTCACAGCACCCAGCACCCCAGACACAGGCGCCCAGAGGCCTGCATACTCACAACACCCAGCACCCCAGACACGGGCGTCCAGAGGCCTGCATGTTCACAGCACCCCAGCACCCGGGCTGCTGCTATCCCACTTTACAGACTGGACAAGTGACAGCGTAAAGTGATGCAGCCAGTGAGTTTTGGAACTGAGTTGGGCCTTGATCCCACTGGCCCTGGGTCACACTCTTAATTGACTAAGCACATGGGCTTCACCGGGTGTGCGGGACAGGCGTGGGCCGTCGTAGTGAGAAAACTAGGCTATTGCCAGTACTTAAAACCCCAGTTTTACATCAAAATCTAGCTGTCCAGGCCCCTCGAACCAAAAGATCTGGCCACACGAGGCCCAGATGGCAATGGTAAGCCAAGCAGCAGGCCCCTGGGGGCAGACCCCGTCCTCTGCAGCCACCCCAGAGAAAACGGCTGGCACGGGAACATGCTCCCGGCTCGGCTCGGGGAGCCCTGGGCGCACACGCTGTGCCCCGCTGCTCCACAGGCACACACAGGGCAGAGGGCACACCAGCACAGCCCCACGTGTGTTCCTCAATATGTGTGTGCACACACACGCACATACACACATGCACATACGTGTGCGTGCACACGACATCTTTTAAAAAGCACAAAATGGGCCCTCAGCTTTGCTCTCCTTCCCTCCGCAGTACACACAGCTCCCAAATCCAGTGTGAAACGGCGGCTTCTCTTGGGGCAGGATCCCCACTGCCAAGCTGCCCGCAAACTTATCTCTGGGAGACAGTACCTGAGACAAAAAGTCGCCCGGACCCTCTGGTTTGGGCCCCACCACCAGGACCCTCCTCTCAAACCCTTTCTTAGGTTTGAACAAACCATAACGTTTAAAACCCCGGGGCGGGGCAGCCACCTGGGTGCACCTGAGCGGCAGCTCGGGCACTGGGGCACGTGCATCCTCCTGCGCTAAAGGCCAGCGGCCCCCCCCCCCCCCCCCCCCCCGCAAGGACCTCCCAGCAGCCTCCTCTCCGGGTGGCTCCTCATGTCACTCATTCCCCTTTCTCTCGAAGGGAGAGTGCATACAATGGCAAACTCTCAGGGGAGCTGTGTGTGCACTTTCTCCCCATTTCTTTTACTACATGCCCAGGAGAAGTAACCATCCGCACCCAAACAGAAGCTGGCAGGAAAGGCCGAGGAGTGTGCATGTGTTTGGGTGCAGGCACATGGATATGTGCACACACAGGTATGCATGCATATGTGGGCGGGCACGTGGGGGCACTTGTACAGCAGGAGCAATTAGATCTTCTGTCTTAATAAACACTAAGCCCTCCCTGACCCAGGGCCTCGCGGGGCAGTGCTGCTGGCTTAACCCAGACCTCCTGCCCAATCTGAGGTCCCGCCAAAACTCAACCCCTAATCGCACCTCAAGCTAAGATCAGGCGTAAAATGCTGTGGGTTGAAAAGCCCTGCTGAGGGCACAGCGGGCACAGCGGGCCCTCGGCGTCAAGATGAACCCAAATCCTGAAATACCCACTTGCCACAGATGCCGGAGCCTCTCCTCCCAAGAAATGCAAACCCAGGATGGGAATGGGACCTTCACCCAGAGGGAGCCCAGCCTTTCCCGCACAACCGGCGCCCCACTGGGGAGCCACGCAGTCTTCACAGGGACTGACTTCTGAGGGGACAGGGGATCTGGCAACTCAGATCTGCCCTCCTGCCCCCAAGCCCCGCAGAAACCAAGACCAACTAGAGCCTGGGTCTCAGCCAGGGGCCCTGTCCGAGGGCATTGGGCAAAGTCTACAGATAGTTGGGTTGTTAAAACTTGGCGGGGGGAGCAGAAGCTACTCTTCCTGGCATCCAGTGGGGACGGGCCAGGGATGCTGCTGGCCCTCAGCACAGAGGCCCCCCTCCCCCCTCCCGACGGGAATCACCTGGCCCAGGGCGTCCCAGTGCGAGGCTGACACACCGGGATGTCAGTGTTCAGCGGTACAGCGTGTCAGGAGAACCACCAGAACCCCGGGCGTCCTGAGTTCTGAGAGCTGTGTTGGACTCCTGGTTTGGAACCAGCTGGAGAAGAGGAATCAGAGGCTCAAAGACTCCGATGGTGTTAAAAACCCAAACTGCCGAGCAGACACTGCTCGCAGGGGTGAGGGGCACCTCCCAGGGCCCCCAAGAAATGTTGTCACAAGAGCCAGCAGCTGTAAGCAGACAATTCAGTCCGCCCAGAGGGCAGTCAGCTTCTACCTGCCCCTCAGAGCAGAAGCGGGTGGAGAAAGACGGGTCATTTCTAAGAGACGCAGAAAAGAGGTCAACAAGAATGCCAAGAAAAATTCGTACCCGGAGAAATCCTTTTCTCAAAGGCAGCGGAGCGAGCCCCCTCCCTGGCTGCCATCTTGGTGGGTTGTCCCTTGAGCCTGCGGTTTTTAACCTCAAGACCCCCGCCTTTGAAAGAGTGGCGCGTTTTTCTGTGGAGTGTGTTTTGGGAACAGCGAACTGCCATCAGACTCTCCACTCTCAGAAAAGATGGAGCGTCTTGTTAAAGTCAAGTCAAGCCCATTCCAGATGTCTGGCCTCAGAGACCCCCCTCCCCCTCCCCCCTCCCTCCATGCTGCAAAAGGGATGCCGCAGATTCCTTCCAGCCCCCCAAGTTCAAGGTGGGCCTACTCTGGAGCCCAAGTTCCAAATTCAAGGGACAGTGTGTGCCCTCCATGAGAAATAAGCCTGGCCGGGGTCTAGCGCGGGTGGGGGGCCTGGGGCGAAGCTGTCCGTCGCCACCTCCCCTCATCTAGAAAATGATGGCATGGGCCCTGAGCGGGCAACGGCTCCTCCCAGGTCTGAAAATGGGGCCGCTGCAGACCCCACAGAGGACCCAGGACTGCTGGAGCAGGGCCACTTCTCACACGGAAGCCGCTAGCCAGGGTCTGGAGGGCAGAGGCCCCATCTTGAAAGACGGTAGAATTTCAACCTCATGGTCACTTTTATCAGGTGAGGAAACTGAGGCCCAGGTGGCTCAAAGGCCCGAACAAGGGCAATCCCCTCTCATCGCCGAGCCACCTGAATGCTGCCTGGCAGCCCCCCTCCGGACGCATCTGCGCTATTGTGTGAACTACCAGGTGGCCACTGCTCAGTTTCCTCCCTCCCTCCCACCCTTCCTTCCCCCCTCCCTTCCTTCCTTCCTCCCTTCTTTCTTTCCTTCTTTCCTTCCTCCCTCCCTCCCTTCTTTCCCCCCTTCCTTCCTCCCTCCCTCCCTCCCTCCCTCCCTCCCTCCCTTCCTTCCTTCCTTCCTTCCTTCCTTCCTTCCTTCCTTCCTTCCTCCCTTCCTTCCATCTTTTTGAATAAAGAGACTCCAGACCCTTGGGCTTCCTCAGCAGACCCTTTACTGAAATCTGATTAGCACTTGCAACAAACTGTTACATTATACCTGGGTTTTAAAGCTGCTTGTTCCTGCCCTGGGCTTTCTCCCAGGAAGTAGGGGGCCCTGTATAAAAAGTATAGGTGAGTAATGGGCCACCCGGGGCCAGCTCAGTGCCACAGGCCAGGGTTCTGGATGCTACCCTCAAGGGTCCCTGCAGGCAATGGGTTTACTGACACCTTAGTGTCAGTTGAAATATTAGCCAAAGAAGGGACAGAAATGAGAATGAGTGTTCTTTAAGTCCTGTACCCAAAGGATGGACAAGAGCAGAAGGTCAGCCAGAGCCCAGCCCTCAAGGTGACAAGTTCAACACAACGTGGATCCCTTGGGCGGGAGGTCCCCCAAGCAGCTTTACAGAAGGAGGGGGTAAAAACAAGGCACGGAGGGGACGTCAGCAGCAATCCATCTAGCACCGGGAGACTCTCTCCAAACATGTGCAAACACATTTTAATAATATCCTCGTGCATTTCATTAGCCTCCTGAGTTCACAAAGGGCCTTTGGGAAGCAATCTGGTTTAAATGCAACTCAATTCCGAAAACGCTGGCTCTGGGCAGGTCCTCCTGGCACCTAGCTGGCCTGGCGCAAGGCAGCTGGGGGAGGGGGAGCAAGGCTTGCAATTGACTGGAGGGAGTGGGGGGAGGTGAATGGAAGGACCCACCACCCAAGCCCGCCAACCTGCCCCAGCAGGGCCGGTCATGGGTTATTTTTACCTCTTGAGCCTCACTGTACAGGCTCAGGGGCCGAAAGCCGTGGCAGCCGCCTTCGGAAACTGGCTTATGAGTCACCTAGTGACTGCCCTGGCTCGGTGGCAGCTGCCTCTTGGCTCCTGGTCCCAGCTGGAAGGCTGGCCATGCAGAGGGCTGTGTGCCCCCTCGCCTGAGGTGTCCAGGGGCGAAGATGGGGAAAATGAAGTTCAGTGAGGCAGGAGGTCCTCAAAAGGATGGCTGGGGGAGGGGGTGTTGGCTAGAAAACAGGCCCCAGGGGGTGGCTATCAATTCCCCATCCAACCCTGCCTCCACCTGGGTGGGCTATGGGAGGGAAGTGCAGGGCAAATCAGGCTGAGCATCCAACACCCCCCTCCCTACCCTCCTCTACCTCCCCCTGTCAGGGCAAGGCAGTCCCAAATACAAACAGCCCCAAACTTTGACTCATTTGTAACCATCGTCCCAGTCTGACTGAGCCAAGCTGTCCAGACAGGATATTTATAGGTACGTCGGGGACAGACACTCACACAATGACACACATACTTGGGATCCACCGCTGGGCCAGACCCGCCAGCGCGAGCCCTGGTTCCAGACACCTGGACACAAACGGTCCCCAGACCCCCGAGAGAGGCACCAAGCCCCAGACACAGACCTCAGAAGACTCGCAAACACGTACTCCTGGGACAGACCGCGACTCAGACACACAGACACGCACACCCCATAAACGCACAGAAACCCACTTACAGAGACCGAGACACACAGTGCCACGCACACTCCAGACACAGCCGCTCGGAGCCCCAGACACCTCGCAGGCCAGACAGTGTCTCACACGCCCGCCACCCCCTCCCAGCCAAAGTTGATATAGAGCCGGCCTAATTGCTCCAACGCGACTGCCCCTTAGGGAAATAAAATGGAAACTTCACGCATCCACCCCAGCTATCTCTCGCCCGGCGCCCCGCCGCCCTCCACCACTCGGTCCCGGGTCCGAGTCCCTGCGGGCAGGGCGCGGGCAGCGGGGGCCGTGCCAGGCTCGCAGCGCCGCGGGACAAAGCCGGGCCGGCCGCCAGCTGCCGGGAGCCGAGAGGGCGCGCCCGGGGCGCGGCGGGCGCAGCCGGGGCGCAGGGCTCACGGCCCGAGGGGGCGCGCACAGCCCGGGTCCCCGCCCGCAGCGGCGCCTTGACTCGGGGTCTGAGCCCGATGGGGCCTCCGGGGAGGGGGGCGCGGGGTCACTTACTGATCTCCATGCTCTGGAACAAAGAGCGTTTGCAGTTGCACGTGCAGGAGACATTGGGCTGCCCAGCGGCGGCGGCGGTGGCGGTGCTGTTGACCCCCATCAAGCGGTGCATGGACGGCGTGGCGGCGCGGCGCGGGGTGCGAGGGGCGCGGGGGCGGCCGGGGGGGGCTCCGGCCGACGCCCGGTGCTCGGGCCCCGCATGCAGGAGGCGTGCGGCGGGGAAGGCGCGCCCCGGCTCGCCGGGCTCGGGACGCCGCCAAGTTTCCGGGGCGCCGCGGGACTCAGTGCGCGGGGCCGCGGTCCCCTGCACCCCCCGGCCGCCCCTCCGCAGTCCCGGGAGCGTCGACAGTGCCCGCGGGTGGCGTCCGGGAAATGGGCTGGCAGCCGGGGCGCGCGCTGCCGCCGGGGCTGAGCCTCTGCTGCTGGCTTCCCCCAGCCGAGCGCCTCCTTCGCCGCCGCCGCCTCCTCCTCATTCAAGTCCAAGGAGATCGGGTTTCGCTCCGAGACCGCGGTCGGAGGCAGGCAGACGGTCTGACGTCAGCGCTAGACGGGGCTGCCGGTTCCCACCGCGCGGGGGCCGGGGAGGGGGCGCGCGCTGCGCCAATCCCCGCCGAGGTTCCCCCGCATCCCCTCCCCGGGCCGCGGGGCGGGGTGACGGGGAAGGGGGCGGGTTCTTAAAGGGCCAGAGTGAGGCGGCCCGCAAAGAACCGGGACCCGCGCAGCTGAGGGGCGTTCGGCCCCCTTTCCTACTGGGTCAGTTGGAGACCCCTGCCCCGCACACCCCGGCCCGGGGAGAGGGAGACTCGGTTCAGCCGCACTGCCGGGCGCATTCCCCGCCCCCTCGGCCCCGCGGGTTCTTGACTTGGAGTTTGGGAGGAAGCCTGGGTCCCCCAAAGGAGCATGAGGTTCCTGGGGCTCAGGGCAGGGCAATTCGAGAAGGGGGAGCACTCCAGACCACCCACTACCTGATTTCGCAGGAAACTACCACCTCCAGGTTTGCAGCCCCACGAGGCCCCCCGCCCACTTCGCCCCCGGCGCACTTTAACCCGATCCCAGGGAGGTCGGCTGGGAAACGGGATCCCGTAGACACGCCCCGGGCGGCTCCGGTAAATGCCCCACCGCCCTTGTCAGGTAAATACGAGTCGGGGACGGCGTGAAGTGCCCGCCCGCAGGGGCCCGGGCGAATCCACACCCATTGTCTGCCGCCCCGGGGGCCGCCGGCTGTGGGGAGGCCCTGCAGAGACCAAGAGGTACTTCTGTTTCATTAAGTTTTAATTACTCAAGCGCCAGGAACACCTCCTGGTGTAAAAAGATGTTGAAATATTATGTAAGAGGCCCCCCCACACCTTTTGGCAATTTGGGGTGACCTCTCCTAGACGCTTCCCTAAGTCTGTATTTTACATGGAGGGCCTACCCCGTGCCAGAAACGTACCCAATATGAACTCAACCTGGCACTTTCTGGGGAGGCAGGGCTGTTATCATCCCATTTCACAGACCCGAAACTGACCTGGAGTCCGTGGCTTAATTTAAACTCACACAATGGTGGAGCCTGAGCTGGACCCAGGCCCTGGGGCACCTGCCCCCTCACCTCCCACCCAAACTTTTCCCCCCACCGCCCCTCCCCGCCCCAAACACACACACACACACACACACACACACACACACACACCTAATTCTTTAAATAGCCACTCGCCCCTGTAATGCCTGGAGTGTCAGTAATGAGCAGAGATTATTTTTGTGTTGTGGGGTGGAAGGGGGAAAGGGTTCTAAAAGTTATTTCCTTTCCACAGACTGGAACCAACAGTGTTGCAGAGAAAGAGGCCGGGGAAGTGGGCGAGTTCTCTCCCTGCACTGCTCCCCAGGATGCCTCTTGCTCTCTTATCAGGGTGAGCAGGAAACTTTGGAGGGTGATGGACTGGCGGGAGCTTTCTAGGGGAGCCGCAAGTGCCGGTACAGCAGAGGTCAAAGGCACTGACCATCACTGGTTTGGAGAAGTCCAAGCCCAAGGCCAGGATGGGGAGAGCACTGAGGGTAGACTCAGCCCCCACCTTGAGGAGGGGTCAACTTCACCTGCTGGTCCACAGAGGGGCAGGGGATAGGTTTGCTGCAGTTTGGCCTCTGCAGCTTGGAGAAAAGCTGAAAGAGGGAGGACCCTGCAAATGTTGGCTGGGCCTGGGGCTGACCTTGGACCCCACTCATTTCTGAGGCCAAAGGAGACCACCACCACGGCCCCTCCTTTCAGCCATTCTTCCATTCATTCAATCAACAAACGTTCCCTGAGCTCAGCCCTGAGTGCTGGGAACTCAGCCATGCCAGGCAAAACCCCTGCCCTCCTCCGAGTCCCTCGCAGACATCTGTCCTGTCTGGTAAGCGGAAACACACACACATCGATTGTCTGGGAAATGAGGCAATCCAGGTTAAACTGCCAGCAGGCAAAAATAACCAGTGAATGTAGTAGATTAAAACACACACACACACACACACACACACACACACACACACACACACCAAAAAAAACCCTACCCACATGGAGCTCTGGTCGATGGGCCTGGGAAGAGCACTGGCCATATTTATTGGGTACCTACAATGTGACACCACTGTTCTGATGGTGGCACCTGAAACTGGTTAGTGGTCTCAGCCCTGGTTCCAAAGTTGGTTCTGCCCGGAGGCCTAACACAAGGTGTCAGGCATGGTGGTCACAACTGTATCTCCAAAGACGTGTGCCAGGCACCGCCCTGTGTGGTGCTAGGGATCAGCGATGCAGGGGCACACCCACCGTCAGGCCGGGCACACGAGGAGGTGTTACTGGCCCCGATGGGAGAGCCTCACTCTAAGGGGGTTGGGGGGTTGGGGAAGTACGGGTGTTGGCCCACCTCTGCTGAGCCAGCCTGAGCCCATATGGGAGGGAGGCCACAAATCAGAAAAAGAAGTTTCCTTCATTCTGTCAGTAAATATTATGCTCCCCATTCAGGGCCAGGTTTCGTGCTGGACACTGGGCACCCTGTCCTCATGTGGCAAACTGATAGCTACACTAGGTCACTTCAGATATGGCGACGATGAGCTGGGGGGTGGGGATCAGGAAACACCTGAAGAGGTGTTTTATTCCACTCATATTTACTGAGCATCTGTCTGGGGCAGGACAGTTCCCTGCCCTCCTGGGACTCATTCTTGTGGGTCTGTAAACACGTAAGTCCAAGTGATGGCTTCAGGGAGGGACGAGAGCTGGGAAGAATACAAAGGGCCCTGGCAGGACCCAGCTGGAGCCCACGGGGTCAGGGTGGCCTCTCTGGGGAGGTGGGACAGCTGAGAGGGAGTCTCATGCCAGGAGGCACAGGTGCCCAGGACAAAGCCCTTGGTGGAGGAGGAATGAAGGAATCCTCAGGGTCCCAGGAAGTCTGGGATTGGGGACACATTGCCCAACCGGGTTGGTTACGGGTCATGGGATTGTGAAAAGCGCATGTGTCCCCAGACGACTGCTGGGGACACGCCTTTCTGGGCCTCCAGACAGCACGTGCCCTGTCTGCCCTGAGTGTGGGTTGGATCTGCCACCGGGGGGCCTTTAGAGAGAGAAAGTCCAGTCTCAGCCAGTCAGGAGGCCTTGCTGGGCTGGGGGCAAGGCCAGCTGGTGCAGGTACTGTGCCCTGTGCTCTGTTTAATGCTCTACTGTCACCATCTTGAAATTCTTAATAATTAATCATTTTTTAACAAAGGGACTTGCAGATCCTGTAGTCAGTCCTACTGGGATGCCGGCCCTCGTTGGCAGCCTGGCAGCCGGCGGGAAGCTGGGGACGCCAGCATGGGCTTTGGCCCCTGCTGGGGGTGGCTGGCCACATCGGACTGCGCCTGCTGGGCACTGTGGAAAGTGCTGGGCTGAGTCAACAAAGGGCAGCAGTGGGACAAAGCAGATCCCAGCCTCCTCAGGGCCAGCCATGTCCCCTCACCTCCTGCAGCCCAGGCCTGAGGACAGAACTGCTGTTTCAGAAGCAATCCCAGCCCTAGGGTTTAGGGACCTCTCCTGCTGACTTCCCAGCGCTGGAAATCTGGCCAGCTGACTCATTTCCCCCACCCAAGTCCTGCCTGTGGTTTAATCGGCCTGTCAGCATTCCCAGATTTGCATCCTTGGACTTCATGTTTTATTTTTTTTTTGTCTTGTTTTGCTTTTAATCAGTAACAAGAGCTAATGTTCATTGGATACTGCCTGGGTGGCAGGCCCTGCCCTAGGCCCTGCATATTTGCATATTGGTCAGCTTCATCATTCAACATATATGCCTCGGGTTCTGTCGCCAGTCCGCAGTACCTCAGTGCAGCCCCACCACAGCCCATGTGATAGATGGGGACACTGAGGCATGAGTGACGTGGAGTGGCAGGTGACTGCTGGTACTTTTTCTGTCCTCACCTCTGCTGGGGTCTGCTGGCCTCAGGCAACACTGGCCCTGGGCTTCCTGGAGGTTCCCAGCTGACCTTTGCAGGGAGGGGTCAGGTGGAAGTGGGCTCAGGTAGAGACCAACTCAGAGAGGAAACTGGTATCAGAACCTTGCGTGAGTGACTTTAGCCGGTCACTTTGCCTGGACAATCCTGAATCTCCTCCATGCCAAATGGGGGTGGAAACAGAATTGCACAGTGTGTGTGTGTGTGTGTGTGTGTGTGTGTGCGCGCGCGTGTTCGCTGTCTGTCTGCCCTTTATTGGCAACCCCAAGGGCCAAGACAGCCTGGCTTGTCCCAATGCATCCCAGTGGGTGGGATGATCGGGGGCTGCTGTACCGTGGGTGCTCGGCAAACCTCGGGGGAGTAAATGAGCAGCACCCACTCACATGAGCATTTGGGGCTACCTTAATTGCTGATAATTCTGTCTTCCTTGCTTGCTCACTCCCTCCACCCCCATACATCTCCTTTTGTCCTGTCCCTTGAATACCCCCCTAATGACAAGCTTCTAAGAAAGTATTGGCAAGCCAGGCACCTGGGCCAGCACCTACCAAGAACAGGTACTTGCCTGGTACCAGAGCAGAGCCAGACAGACTTAACCATGACATTGATTCGTGTGTGTGTGTGTGTGTGTGTGTGTGTATGTGTATGTGTGTGTACTCTGTGTGTTGAGGGTCCATGGGTGCCCATATGTGTGTTGCATATATATATGGGGTGTATATGTACTCGTGCTGTGGGGGGTATATGTGCATTGTGTGTTTTGTTGGTTGTCTCTGCGTGTTTAGGTGTTGACACAGCTTAGCTCTTGGACAAAGGCCACATGGTTGAGCTCTCCAGCAGTACCAGACAAGCTCTGCCACACGGTCACAGGTCCATACCCTCGCCCTCCCACGGGAGCCATCTTCTCTCCCCTCCAGCTTCTCATTTCCAGCAGGGAACTGGTTTCCACAGAGAACACAGGCCTTTGGGACCGAGGCAGGGAGATGAGGGGTAAGCAGAAGGAGAGGACAGTGGAAACATTAGAGCCAAATCCTGTCTTCTGACAGATGGGTAGACTGAGGCCCAGTCAGGGACAAGGCTTAGCCAAGGTCAAGCTGCTGGTGAAGGCAGAGTTGAGCTAGAAGCCCGTTCCTGACTCTCAGCCCAGGCCCCGCAGGGCACCACGATGCCCCATCAGTCCCTACAAGGGAGTGGCACCAGAAAACACCCTTGCCATCATGTTCAGTCCCCAGCCAGAGTTAGAGATATGGCCCCCTCCCCTCTGCACAGGGCGCCCGGTGCCCTTATGGGGCTTGGGAACACATGTCCAGGAGCCAACCTCAAAGGTGATGAAATGTCACTGCCCCGTCCAAAGGGCCCTGGGGACCCACAGCTCAGGAGCATTAGCGGCTCAGTGCACATCTGCTGAAGGAATGCAGGACCATTTTGCAGTGGGAATGAGTCCCTTAAAGTATGAGTGTCCTCACCCTCTAGTTCCCTTTCTACAACACATTTTCAGGAAATAATGAGAACTGAGTATTAAGGACAAAAATATTGATCCTATCTTCATTTTTGAAAGCAAAAAGGCAATAAAATTAATGAAGGGGGGGGGGGTAAACAAAGAAGGTCAAAGATAATCCAGCTGTTAAAAAAGGATGTTTTCACAGATTATTAGGTGATAGAGAGAAAAGTCCTTTATAAAGTTTAAAATAGGTTCAGACTTGATCCCAATTTTGTACAAATAAAATTATATTTAAAAAGACTGAAATGATATATGCCAAAATGTTAACAGTAGTTAGTTTTGTGGAATGTACCTTTCTCTTATACTGTTTGCTGTATTTTCTGCAATGAACGTTAATTTAAAATTTTTAAAGGTTACTGAAAAGCGCCTCTGAAGCGACACCCGCCCACGTCTTCCCTGTGGTTCCTTTAACTCCAGTCAAGACACAGCGGGGCGGGGGTGCCAGACACGTCTGACATCACGGGCAGCCCGAAATGACACAGCGGACCGGCCAATCCCAAGTTCGGATTCCGGGAGCCGCGATTTGATTGGACACAAGTGCGGGCGGCTTCGCCCAATGACGGGAGAGGGGCAGGAGCCCGGGGGCAGCGTGGGTTTTAAATCCACGTGGTGGCGGGAGGGCGTGGCCGCGGCGGCACCGCTTCTGGGCTGGCGTCCGCTCTCCGCAGATGTGCAGGTGTGCGAGCCGCCATCCTCCACGCCTCCTGCCGTCGGGGGCCTGTTTGTATCGGCAGGTGTCTTACAGGATCTTCTGATGATGGAACCCGTCCATTCGCCGGACGTTCACTGAGCATCTACTCTGTGCCAGGCAGGGTCCGGTGGGATAACAGAATCCAGGACAGACGCCGTGAATGCCACCCTTCTATCTGAGTAACCACGGGCAAATTTCACTCTCCCCTTCTCCTCCACCGTCCCCCCCCCCCCCCCCCCCCCCACATACACACCTCTGCTCCACCTTAGTTCCTACTCAGCCTCCCCTCCCTGAGCTCCGCTGGGGAGGAGGTGATGGGGGGGGGGGGGAGGCGGGGGGAGTACATTGTGCCTTGTGAAGGATCCGCCCCATGGTTCATGCTCTATATATACTTGTTGCATAATTATCTCAAAGACCAAGTCTTAGCACAGTACTAATACAAAATGACATCTTATAAAACCTAATATTCAAAAAATTATGCCTTTCTTCTCTAATTCGATATTCACACAAAAACAAGTTAGGTGCTGTCATTATTTCCGTTTTACAAATGTGGAAATGGAGGCAGAGGGAGGCCAGGTAACTTTTCTGTGGCTCGAAAATGGTGGGGCTAGAGTCAAACCAGGTCTGTCTGTTTCCAGAGCCCTTGATCTGAACCACCACTGCACTTCTCCAGCACTCACCCAGAAACTCTCCAGTCAGGCCTGTGCTACTGGGAAGCAAGAGAGGAGCGAGGGCACAGGAATCATGTGGGCAGGGCACAGCCAGGTGAGAGAGGTCAGAGTGGTGAGTAGACTGGCTGCCACTGGGGCATACCAGGCCCCCGCTAGGCTAGGATGGGGGTACACTGGTGGGCACCACAGGCCCATTCCTGCCTCATGGAGCCGGCCGTCTAAACCAGCAACCACTAAGGTGGCCTGCGGGGACCTGCACAGGTGTTTCCACTGTCACTGACAGGAAATTGTGGGGTTTTTTTGTTTTTGTTTTTTTCTTTTTACGTCAAGCTTCATTCCACCTGCTTCATAGAGTCCAGAACTTCATGCTCCCGGCAGCATAACTGTGCTTCAGAAATTGAGGAGCAAGCTAAACATCACGGCTTTCCATTCAAGACAAACCACGTCATTCATGGAGCCCAGTGCAAACTAAAAACGTAGCTCAAAACCACTGAGTGTCCAGGTGACAACAGCAGAGCTCAGGCCCCCCTTCGAGGGCAGAGTCCCATATGATTGCACACATCCCACTCCGAGAAGCAGGCCCTGCTCCCCACCAGGGTCCTGACCCTGCACTGTCCTCCGGATCCCCGGATCCTCCCTGGCTGGCTGGGTCTGCCGGGAGCCCACGGAGAGGGGAGTTTCCGGCTGGGCCCAGGGAAAGGCACCTGCCCACGTGGTCTGTGTCTCTGCAGCTCCCTGGGGGGTCCGGGTTCACAGACCCACCCTGCTGCCTGCCACTCAGCTGCCGGCTCTCCCCTGGACTTCCTGTTGCACTCACTGTTAAGCCGGAGGCTGGTCCTCACTGTAGGCAAAGTGCTTTGTTCCTTTTGCTCTGCAGCACGGGTGGCCACCTGGACGCACCCTTCACCTTTGATTACCTGATTGATCCAGGTGGTTTCCGGCTGTTGATTTTTTTCAGACAGGGCTGCCAGGGGGACTCGGGTGCTCATTGCCCTCAGATTCTGGCGTCCTGGGAAGCAGCTCCCACGTGTTGGGCCTCACTCGGTGCCAACAGTTCTGCAGTGGGAGCGTCTTCCCTGAGGCATGGGGAGGAAGTTATAACGCACTTAAACCTGCCCAGTTACTATGGGGCCTGAATTTGAATTCAGACCCTTCTGGCCCTGGGGTCCATCTTGTCAGCCCCTGCACTGTCCTGTGACAGGAGGAAGAGAGAGCTAAGCCCTCATCTGTCCCGGAGCCCGGGGGTCTGATTTTTAAAAGTAGCAGCAATATCCTGTGACTTCCTTCTCGAAAATCTTTCATTTTTTGGCCTGAGACAGCTAATGCATGGCCAGGGTATCCACGGAAACCAGGGTGCTGGGAGCAAGCTGTACCAAATCTCCATGCTGAAGCCATCAGATGGCCAGGCCGGGCCTCTCTGGTTATTTATTTACTTTCCATCCCTCTGTATCATTTTACACTCTCCTGACCAATGAGACCATCAGATACACGCTTTCAGGGCGTGCGGGGAGGGGCCTGCCCTTTCGGAACGGGGGCGGGGGTGTGCTCGCTGTTCCTATTTGCGAGCTCCCCAGATGAGGCATGACACCCAGGTCTGCCTCTCACCCCACAGGGCAGATCCCGAGTTTCACCCCCAAGTCTTGCTCTAGGTCAGGATCTCTCAATGGTGTCACTTGACATTTGGGGACAGATGACTCTGTCTTGGGAGCTGTCATGCTCAGCAGCATCCGTGGTCCCTGGTCCCTCCTAGAGGCGAGTGGCGCTGTCCCCGGCCGGAGACAACCCGGAATGGCCCCGCACATCACCACACACCTGCTTGGAGTAGGGTTGCCTGATAAATACAGGACACCCAGTTCCATGTGGATGTCAGATGAACAACGAATCATTTTAGTATAATTATGTCCCAAATTATACTAAATGCAATATTTGAGACATATTTATAGTAAAAACTGTCTCATTGTTTATTGAAATTCAAATTTAACCTTGTGTCTTGTATTTTTATCTGCTAACTCTGCCAGCCCTAACTAGGGGGCAAAACCACTCCAGGGTGGAAACCATGGCTCTCGAGCTCGGGTTCTTAACCATCAGGCCTCAGTTCCCTCACCTGTAAAATGGATGTAGTATTAGCACTGACCTGGTTAAGGTGTCGCAGGCACTGATGGAGCCGAGGCTGGCAGCGGTAGCACGTGGGGCAAATGCCCGCTGCTCTTCTTCTCCAGGGGATATTGTGGGGCCTTTGTGATACAAGCCAGGCCTCCCTCCTTCTCCCGCTCTCTGCCCCAGAACTGGGGTGGGGACTGCTACACAGCAAGCACACTGGGCGGTGGGGCCAGGCGCTGTAGCCTACATCATCTTTAGAAGAGAACCTTTCTCCTGGGGCCAGCACTCAGCTCACAGCTGGGTCCTTCTTGGTGCCTGGCCCTGTGCTGAGTACCAGGGGGACAATGGGGCCCAAATGCAGGCCCAGGCACTGCCTTCCAGGAGCTGGGGTGGCATGGGCATAAATGACGACTGTGATGCAGGTTCTATCCCCCTTGCCCCAGTTCCTTGTTCCCCTAGGCTGGGGTTGCTCTGACACCTCCTTGATGTCCCTCCCTTACCCTCCACATCCCGGCCAGGGCCAATCCTGGGGTTCTGCCCTTACATTTAAAGATAGTGTTACTGAGGCGCTGTTGACACACATACTTAACGTGGGCGATGTGGTCAGGTGTGACTGATGTGCACACGGGTGAAGCCATCCTCACAGTCGAGAGACTGCACGTCTCTGTCGCCCCCAGAAGGGCCCTGTGTCCCCTGGTCATCTCCCTCCGCCTTCCTCACAGCAACTGCCGCTCTGCTCTGTCACTGTAGATGGCTTTATATGTTGTAGAGTTTGATATAAATGGCTTCGCACAGTCCATGCTTTTTTTGGTCAGGCTTTTTTCACTCCATATGATTGTTGTGAGGTTTGTGCGTGTTGTGTGTGGCTTTTATTTCTGGGTGGCGTTCTCCGGCATGGACCCACGCCAGCTTGCTTACCCATTCGCCTGTGATAAACCTACCTCTTTTTTACGATGCGACTATTTATTGAAATATGGCAGGCACACAGAGAAGGGCACCGGTCACACCTGACCACGAAGCGAGCACGCACACACCTGTGTTGCCAGCAGCCAGGCCGAGAAGCGGCATGACCAGTGGAAGCCCCTGTGCCCTGCTGGTCGCTGCCCCCCCTCAGAGGCCGCCCCCACCCTGTTTCCTAAGATGAGGAAGAAGCTGCTGGTTCGGGAGCTTTGCACACGTGGGTCAGACAATATGTCCTTTGTCTGCATCTGGCTTCCTCGCTCACGTCCGTCCTGTTCTCCTGTGTGTGGCAGCTTGTTCCTTTAGGACTCAGAGGTGCTCTGCGATGTGGCTGTACCGGCCTGTTTACCCAGCCTCCTGCGGAGGGCGGTTGGGCTGCTTCCAGTGTTTGGCCATCGTGAATATTGCTGCTATGAACATTTTTGCACAAATCTCTCTCTCTCTCTCTCTCTCTCTCTCTCTCTCTCTCTCTTACTCTCTCTCTCCTTCCTTCCTTCCCTCCCTCACTCCCTCCCTCCTCCTGTCTCCTACTGGCCCCTCATCCCCTACTGGCCCCTCATCCCCTTGAGGAATGAGACTGTCTCTTACTTACCTTTGTAACTTGGTGCCATGAACTGCAGTCACAGGCCCCGGCGGAGCTCAGTGGATGGACGACTTTATTTCGTTAACCAGAAGAGCACTATGTGTGAGGGCTCCAGCCCCCACTTCCTGGCCGTGTCTGGGTGTGTTCTGGCCCAGGCAAGCCAAATGCAGGGCGCTTCAGCTGAGGCACGGTGACTTGGTGCCGAAAACTTGGTTACAAAAGAGGAATTTAGGATTTGGCTCCCGTCTTTCCCAAGCTGGCCTTGCAGGGCTGTTTTCAGGGCGTCCCCCGGTCTGCCATGCAGGCCTCTCCAGCAGAAGGCAAGGATTTGCCCAAGGTCTCCACTCAGCATCTTTGCCATGAGGTCTAGTAGTGGAGCCGCCGGATGAAAAAAGGACACCCACTTAAATTTGAATTTCAATCCAACAATGAAGAATTGAATTATGACCTGAATGAGACTGAAATCCAAACCTGACTGGGGCTGTGTGTGTGTTTATTTGCTAAACCTGCAGCCTGTCTAGCAGAGCTGAGTTGGATGAATGAATGGATGAGCTTGTTATAGTTAGCTATCACTGCGTAACAAATCACCATAAATTGAGCAGCTTAAACAATAGACATTTGTTATCTCGAAGTTTCTGTGGTCCAGGAGTCTGGCCTCTGCTTCAACATCTCACCTGGCTGAGATCCAGGTGCTCATGGGGCTGTGGTCTCACCTGGCTGCCAGGTGTGGGGCTGGAAAAGAATCAGCAACAAGGCCCCTCAGGCTGCTGGTAGAATAGGTTCCCTCGTGGCTCACATGGGGCTCTCGGCTGCTTCCTTCTTCAAAGCAGTAGGAAGAGCAGAGTCTAGAGGAGTCTACTGGGAAGATGGGGGCCCTTCAACAGAATGTGGTCACAGGAGTGACACCGCCTCCTTCGCTGTCACCAGGGGACGGTTAAATAAACAGCGGTTCCTCCATACTCCAGAGCAGGTGCAGGAATAGCAACAGGGCTGTGATTTCCCTGGACCTAGAGAAAGCAAACTGCACAGTTTTCCAAATGAAAAACAGCCAAATCACTTTTCACATCTCCACCCGCCCCCAGTTATAAAAACAATCCGTGCTCATGGCAAAATAGAAAAAGCAAGAAAATTACAAGTGGAAAGAATGCAGAATATTACTGCCCATAAACACTACGTCTAACATTTGGATGCATTTCCTTCCAGTTTCATTTCTGTGCATATTTGCACACATGGGGGGGATGCACATGTATATTTAAATAGATATTGAGGCAAAAATAGAATCCCCGCGGGGGCTACTCAGCGCCTCGCTCTGCCCTCTCGCCTGTCACCGCCCCGTGCTGAGTGCGGATTTATCGTCCTCACGGCGGCGGAGCACGAGTGACTGGATGCAATCCCCGGAGGGTGGACACACAGGTTGTGTCTGGTTTTCAGAGGACACCCCTGCGTACTGCCCTTTGTGTAACTGGGGTTTCGAGAATCAATGGCATGAAGGTGAATTTGGGCTCTTCCCCTCACCCTCCGTTACACCTGGGACACGTCCCTAAACCTCTTGCTGCCTCAGTCTCCTCATCTCTAGAATGGGGACAATAACTGGACGCACCTCTGGAGCTGCTGAGGTGCGAGTGATTGGAAAGTCTGAGGACTGCTGTCGGCCAGCCCTGGAGGCACTGGGGGTCCAGTTTGGATTTGCTGTAGGGAAGGCGCTGTGAGGACTTGGGGACCTGGTGGGAAGTGGAGAATGGTGATAGCATGGTGGTGGCTAACACGTTCACCGTGACTGGGGCTCTGTTCTAACCCTTACCCACCATCCAGTGCTCCGTGAAGCCTAACATAAATTTAAAAAATAAATAAAATAAAAATAAAGCACGGCTTGGTAACATTTAAGGGGCACCTCTCCCGTCCCCTGGCAATCCCAGCGGGAGGACTGCATCCCCTGGCTCAAGTGCCCAGACACCTGGTGTGAGACCTGGAAGCACCGTTTGAAAAGTCACACTTGGGAGCCAAGCTAAGTGCCCTGTGGTCAGGACCTGGGCTGTTAATAGTACAACTGCAGGGACACCAGGAGCTGCCCACCAGGGTGGGGCTAGAGCTGGGCTGGGAAGTGCGGCCCGCTGCTTGCTTTTGTAGGTAAAGTTTTATTGGAACAAGCCATGTTGTTTACATTTTGTCTCTGGCTGCTTTTGAGCTGCAAGGGCAGAGTTGAGTGGTTTCGGCAGAGACCAGATGGCCCATGAAGCCTAAGCTATTTACTCTTTGACCCTTTTCTGAAAAATTTCGCTACATCAGTACACACCGTGGTGGAAGGCTCTCCTCACTCACTGCTGCCTGAGAAAAACACTGACAGCAGGGGGGACGCCACGGCATCGACAGTGTGCTTTCTGCTTTGTGAGGAACAATGGGAGACAAACAAAACCATGGGAACATGCGTGCAGATGGATTTTATAGGTGCACAAAAGTCTGAAAGGGTACACCCCGCTCTGCTGTGACTGTTTCCGCTGAAAGTTGAGAGGTAATATACTTTGGGGAACGTTAACTAGTTGCTAAGCACTATGCTGCATGCACACATTCTCGCACTTTAAAAAATATATATTTATTAATTAAATTGACTGAGGTTACATTGGTCAACATGAACATACAGGTTGCAGGGGTGGGTTTCTATGTTATAAGATCTGCATATTGCACGGTGTGCCCACCACCCGGAGTCAGATCTTCTGCCGCCTTCTATCAGGACTCCCTCCTCCCCCCACCTGCCAGATTCACTCACTTTTACTAGAAGACTATGAGGTTGGTGCTAGAATGATGTTCCTTTTACAGACAAGACAACAAAGGCACAGAGAGGTGAAGTCACTTGCCCAGCGTCACACAGCTTTCAAGTAGCAGAGCTGGGATTCAGTGTGGGGGAGAAGGGCAAACACTTCCTGTTTTACTGATGTCTCTGTTGTTTGACAAACATGGAAAAGAATAAAACGTGACTCAGTTGACACAGTCCCTGTCACTACCTACTTGATCGCAGGCGCCTCTCAGGCCTGCCACCCAGGGTGTTCTTCCAAGTGGGGCTCACGGCGACTTCTCAGGAAGGTCTCGGGCAGGACCCTAGACCTGCTCTAGTGATGGGTGAGTGGCCGGGAGGTGGCAGATTCTGAGCCGCAGGTAGGAGGGACCCCCCTTTAATTCAGGGCCTCCCAAACTGAGGGTGCATTTGCAGGGAAGCTGGGAGCTCCCCTGCCCCGCCCAGATTTTCCAAGGCATTGCGTTTCATGAGCATTATCAAACGGTGACATTTCGGAGTGCAAGTGGGGTGGTTGTTAATACGGATTTGATGGTGCTAAAATGATTAAGCATGGCAGGCTTTTAAACAATGGGTTCATAAAAGGTGTTAATAACTCCTAAGTGCCTCGGTGATATCATAAACTGCTCCCAATTAGGTCTCTTCACTTCTCTTTACTCAAGGAATGAGCGAGGACTTGCTGGAAGGCTGCCTGAGCCTCTGGAGCCTTGGGGAGCAGCGAGGAGCTGGGCCCAGTTGGGAAACTATTTAGCTGGGCCAGGGAGTGTGCACGAGCTTTCTAAAGGAGAACCCACTTCAGACTCTTCAGAAAGAAATGCCTAGGAAACCCCAAGAATGGGGCAAAGGAGTGAGGGTGTGGCTCTGGGTCCTCAAGGCCATTCCGGGTGTCCTGCAGGCTGCCTCCCCACAAAACCCAGGCAGCAGGGATGCGGGGGGCTTAGCGTGGGGGCTGCGTTTGAATCTGGCTCCACTACAGTCTCTGAGTCAGTGTGGGCAGCTTGCCCTCCTCCGTGTGTGCAAAATATAAATGCCTGGCCCCTCATTCAAGAGTTAGTAAGAATTTCAAGGTGGGACAGCACAGCGCCAAACTAAGCATGGAGCCTCTCTGAGCCTGGGGCCTGTGACTGTACAGGTGCACGCCCATGATGCTGGTCCTCCTGTGCCCTCGATCTCCCCATCTGTAAAATGGGCTTAGACACAAATGTCATTCAACATTTTCTAATAGTCACATCAAAGAAGTAAAAAGAAACAGACACCACTTTTGACAATATATTTAAAAGTTATGTTTAACCCAATGCATCCAACATGTTACCATCAGACATGTAATCGAATAAAACATGATCAATGAGATACTTCACATTCTTCGTTTGTTCATATCAAGCAGTGGAAATCCAGCAAGTATTTTACACTTACGGTTCATCTCATTTCAGACCAGCACGTTTCAGGGCCACACGTAGCTGCCACATGGCACAACACTGACCAAATGAAGGGTTTCCCCCCTCCCCCCGCCATGTGTTTGAAACTTAGCCAACACTCATGTAGCGTACCCACCCCTCTCCTCGGCCTGGTATGCAGAAGGCATCTGCCAACTGTACCACCTCATGATGGTGGACAGGAAAGGATACAGCACAGTATACAGTTGGTGCTCAATAGAGCTCAGCTGTGTGTATGTCTTTGGTCTCTTCTCTGCAGTGCCCTTCCCCCCTCCTGGGAATACGTTGGATCCCCATCTGAAAATGGGGTGATGACAGTGTCCCCAATGAGGCTGCAGGTGTCCCCAAGGTGGGGTGGTCTGTTCTCAGAGAGATATGCCAGATGTGCCACTGACATGCCAGACACTCCCGATATGCCAGATGTGCCACTGACATGGCAGTGCTAAGGCTCCTGGGAAGTGTCATTCTCTGTCTTGTGTTTTCAGCTTCCAGAACAACTCCCAGATTGCAGGAGGTGCTCGATAAGTGTTAGTTAAGCAACTGAATGAATGACTCATGAATAACTGAATGCCCATTAGAAGGAGGCATTTTGTTGTTTGGAGTTTGAAACTATAGAGGGAGCCCTGCCTGGAAGGGGCCCAAGGGGACAAAGGTGGAGATTTGGGACTCTGGGTGGCGACTCTGAGGCCTCTCACATCTTCTTCTGATGGGCTCACGGTCTCTGCTCTGTTAGGTCCCTTTGGCCAACTCCCAAAGCCCTGAGCCTCTCGGGGTCTATCCCAGCTCCACTGTGGGAGCCCCTCCCTGAGTCTGGGCTCTGGGTAGACCAGGAGGCCGGCTACTCCAGCTCTGAGCCTGCGGTCCCCTTGGTGGGGCCTGCAGCCAGCCTGGGAGTGACCTGTGAGGAGCCCTCCCCTGAGCCAGGCCTGCTGACTCCTGATGCGTTAGATTTCCAGATGGGAATCTGTTCAGCAATATTGCACTTCTACTCCATTGAAGGAGAAAGATGCAAAGGCACTGCCCTCTCTCCTGCCCTCCCTCCGAGGGTGGACAAGGATGAAACCAGACCACGGACCTCTCCTGCTCCCCCACCCCGACCCCACCCCAGGCAGCCTGTGGGAACCCCAGGTGCCAGCGTCTGCGCACCTCACTCATCTGCACCTCACTTGTGTTGTTTCTGCCACATCTGAGTACCTACCACTTTAGACTATGATTTAACCTTTTTCTCAAAACAGATTTCTTTTAAAAATGTTTATATATCAATAAAAGAAACCCTTTTCCAATGGAAAATTTCAAACAAAAATTTCAAACAAACATACAAAAATAGCCTAAATAACTGAATATAAGTACTCATCACATGTAATATAAAATGTATTGCAATAGAATATATTATGTATAAGTATTTATTATAATACAGTAAAACATATCATTTACACCGGTATTATATAATCTGTATATATAAAAGCCAAGTGGAACAACCGGAATGACTGGTCACTATGACACGTACTGCGGTGGCCAACTGGCCCGATGGGGGCCCCAATTGGCCCCCCAAACCTCCCACGGCCCCTTCCCCCTACTGGCCTGGCCCCGATCGGCCCCTATCAGGGCCAGCTGGCCGGACCCCACCCATGCACGAATTTGTATACCGGGCCTCTAGTTTATAATATCATATATAAAATGTATTAAAATTGTATATAAAATCATCCAAATAATTATATATATATAAACCCATCATCTAGCTTCAAAAAATGTCAACTCATGGCCAATTCTGTTTTTTCTACATTTCTACTCCCTGTCCCCCCACTCCAGATTATTTTGAAGCAAATCCTAGACATCATGTCATTTCAGCCATAAATATTTCAGTGTCTGTTTCAAAAGACTGACTTTTAAAACCAAGTTTACCTTAAAAGTGAGCTCTGGGTCACTGCCTTGAAAGGAGCTCCGGTCCACTTTCCTTGGAGGCGGGAGAGTACACAGAGGGGGCCAAGCAGCCCCCTGGCTCCGGGCGGGCATGAGCCTGCGCTCTTGGTCTCAGGGGAGCCAGCAAGTGCAAGGGGTGTGAAGGGCGAGCAGCCCAGCGACACTTGCTCCTTGGCAGTCCCCTTGCCAGGGCTGAGGCAGACGGAGAGGGAAGAACCTTTTCTGTGCATTTGCTGTGATTTGATGCTGGGTCCAAGGACCCTGAATAGCTCACCCCTGCCCGCACCCCTGCCCTGAGGGAGGCAGGCCCTGCCTAGGCAGCTCTGCAAGGGCTGCTGTGATGGCTGCTGTGAGGGGGGCAGGGCCCGGGCTGTACAGTGGCCCCCCCTGGACTCCCGTCCTGGGGCACCCCTTCCTGAGTGTGTGACCTTCGGCACAGGACAAACTCCCAGGCCTCAGTTTCCTCAGCGGTAGGATGGGGGCGAGAATAACTTGCACCACCAGGTTGTCAGGAGGCTCAGTGAGATATGGGATGGACAGAGCGAAGTCGCAGCGAATGGTAGCTGTTACTCTGTTTGTTGTTATTTTGTTAGTATTAACTAAGTATGCCACCCCATCGATTTCTCTGTGTCCCCCTGGGGAGTGGGGTTCGGCTTTCCTCTTCTCTCTCACTTTCTGGAGGAGGTAGGAGCATCTCTGATGGTAGAATCCCCCCAGCCCTGCAAGGCCTTTGGCGCCTGAATTCCTGAAGCCTTGGGCCACATCTGGGCTCTCATGAGCCCCCGAGCCCAGCCTGAAAGCCCAGGAATGCCTCCTGCTGCCTGGGGGAACCGACCAGCCCGGAAAAGAATCCAGACTCCCATGGGCGTCCCCAGCTGCCAGCGCCTGGGGGCAGCGCCACCCCCCCTTCCCTGCCAGACAGTCCGGCACGCTGCCAGGTCTGCGATTCACACCCTGGACGCGGCAGACAGCCCCGCAGGCTGGCAGGCGGTGTGCGCGTGCGGCTTCCCCTCTCCGGGGCTGGCTTGTTGTGCTCTGGGCTGCACGTTCATTTTTAGATCCCAGCCTCCTCCCTCGCCATCTCCCGCTCCTGTTCTCAGAGAGCAAACTGGGATGTGCCCGGCTTCGTGGGGAAGTCAGACAGAAGTGTGCCACGTGCTCTGGCCGCCTGAGATACGGAGTTAATTAAAAAGGAGACTCTGAGCAGCAGGTTCATTGGCCGGAAACGCAGCTGGCTGGGACTGGCTGCAGGGACGATGGCCGCTCTGGCCACCCTGGCCCGCAAGGCCGGGCAGTGTGGTGCTCCTGGGATGGGGCTGCCCTCCCGATCGGCTGGGTTGGCCGTGTGTTGGTTAAATATGAACTCTTCCAGCATGTTGAGCTGCTGAGAGTTTTAATTAGGTAAATAAATTTTAAAGGGCTTGGAAGGAGGGTTCGTTCCTTCAGGAGCCTGAGCTGCTGAAATATGCTTTGTCTGCGGAAGGACGGAAGCTGACGTCCCTCAGGGCCAGCCCCGCAGCCACAGGGCGAGGGCAGAGGTGGGGAGAGAGGAGAGGAAAGAGGGAGAGATGTTGGGGGGGGGGGGGGAGGGCCATGGTGGGGGGACTGCTGGAGAGAGGGGACACCTGCAAGGAAAGCAGTCCATTGAGACAGTGAGGTCTGGACAGAGGAGCCAGCCTGCCCGGGTCCAAATCGGCTGTGCCCTTTCCAGCTGTGTGTCCTTGGGAAGTCACTTACCGGCTCTGTGCCTCCGGGTATGTACTGCGCATATGTTATCTGTAAAGTTAGGATGTTGATCTTAATAGTACCCCTCCCTAAGTGAAGACAAGGTGCTCCAGCAACACCTGGCACGGAGTGGGGATTGTTAACCTGAATTTATTGTTGTTATAAAGGAGATGGATGCCCAAGACAGGAAAGGAGAGGCAGGGACTCCGGTGTTTGTGGGTAACGGCTCCCCATTTCTGCCTTGGCCCAGCAAATCCTCATGGCATTGGAGGAAAGAGAGGCAGGTTCTACCAGGACTTCCTCCTCTTGCTACAGAAGCAGGTGAGACCAAGCAGAGGGGCCCTCTTTAGGGCTACTCCTCCGTTGACTCAAGTAAAGGAACATTCTCTGAGAGCTCAAATGCCTCCTCCTCCAGGAAGCCTTCCCTGATGCCAGTTCTTTAGCTGCCCTCCTCTAGCTTCCTAATGGCCTGGGCTCCCCTGAGCACACCTCACACTGTCCGATGATGCCTCTTGTTTAAAATGTATGTTTTCTCAACTAAAACATCTTCATAAATATTTTGCAAACATTCTTATTATAAACAAATTAAAAATTCCATACGTATGAGAAGTAAAATGAGGTCTTACTCCCCCCCAACTCTACACCCTTCCCTACAGCATGGTGCATGTCCCTCCTGACCTTCTGGAGGGTGATTGTGTATCACTTTGTTTTATCTTTAAATGTGATTGCATTATTCGTATTAAGCAAAACAAGTAAGCATCAGAGCAGCATCTTGGCATCTTCCCATGACAACGCTTATCGAACTTATTCTTTTACTAGGGGCCCAGTGCATGAATTTGTGCACCTTGAAAGGAACTGTGGGCCACGAAGCTATGGTGGGCACAGGGGCAGATCTCAGACCATCCTCTGTGCCCCTGCCTGGCCCCTCCTGCCACGGCCCCTGGTCCCCTGTCTGCCGGCAGCGGGTGCGAGAGGCAGCTGCCGACCCCGATCGCCCCTCAGGAGCAGGGGGAGGTGGAGAAGCCCTGAGGGTCGATCGGGGCCAGCGCTGGGCACCAAAAGCGAGTGTGAGCAAGGCCAGCACCGGAGCAGGTGCAAGCGCTGGACAGGACCGCGGCGCCCAGGAGCAAAGAATTTTCAGTAACCACCAGAGGCTCTCCCTGATGACAGCGACTGGCACCCCGCCTTGGTCTGGCACCCCTACTAACCTGCTCCACCATCCCTTCGTGGCCAACGCCCACCATGTTCTGCGCGCGCCCCCTGGTGGTCAGTGTACGTCATAGCAACCAGTTGTTCGGTTGTTTGGTTGTTCTGCCATTTGGTCTATTTGAATATTAGGGTTTTATACATAGAGATTTTTAATGTTTATAAATCTTTTCTTTGAACCTGTGATATAGACACATGGTAAAAACAAACTTGTGCAAAAGAGTAGAAAGTGACAATAAGGTATCTCTCCTTTTCCCGAACTAAGACGGCTGGGGAAGAAGGAAGGGACAATGGCTACATGAAGTCAGCCAGCAGTGTCCGCTGTATTATTTTTCATACTAAGTTTCTCATTAACACGTAAGAATAAAACCAATACCCATTCATCCATTCAATTAATCAATTGGAGTATTAGCATCTGGTGCTATGTAACAAAATTATCCCAAACTGAGTGGCTTAAAGCACTGGACATTTATTATCTCAGAGTTTTTGTGGCTCGTTCTTGGCTGGTGGCTCTGGCTCAGGGTCCCTTATGAGGCTGCATCAGGGTGTTAGCGGGAGCTGCACCATCTGAAGGCTGGACCGGGGCCAGAGGGTCCGCTTCCTACACAGCTCACTTGATGGAGGTGGGCATGAGGCCTCAGTTTCTCACCATGTCGGCCCCTCCATAAGACTATCTGAGTGTCCTTATGGCAGGCAGCATCTTATCCTAGACCGAATGATCCAAGGGAAAGACCAGGAGGTGGCTGCGTGCCTCCTGTGCCCTAGTTACTTCTGCTCTATTCTGTCTGTTAGAAGCAAGTCACAAAGCCCAGCTGTCACTCAAGGGAGAGGAATGCAGCCCCACCCCTCGAAAGGAGGAGGCTTTGCAGACAGATTTTAAAGCCACCATAAGGCTCGCCATCTCTCACCTCCTTTCGCTGCTGAGGTCTACAGAGCAGACCTGCAGGCACAGGCTCTGTGCACTTGGGGCTGGAACCAGTCTTCACACAGCTCCATGCTTTCCCTCGTTGGAGGGCTTTCTGCCACAGGCCATCCCTGCTGAGCTGGAGAGGAAAGCCCAGAGCCTCATGGGTCTCCCTGGAGCCTTCCTCCTGCAAGTCTGCCAGGAGCCAGCTCCCCAGCAGGCAGCTCCTGCTGGCAGGAGAGCTCTGGAGATTTTCCTTTATCCAGTGCCGCCCTCTGCCCGGTGTCTGCACATCCATCCTCACCCTCCCTGAGGGGCATTGTCACTGCCCCCGAAGAAACTGGGACACAAGGTGAGATGGCCACCCAGGTCACCTGGTCTGTGTGATAAGTACCACCCTTGTCCTCTCTCCTGCATGGTTTCTGTTAGGGAGCATCTTCCTGAGGTTTGATCTTTTTGTTGCTAATCCTCACCTGAGGCATTGTTCCCATTGCTTTTCAGAGAGAGTGGAAGGGAGAGAAGGAGGGAGGTAGGTAGGAGGGAGAGAGAAAGAGAGAGAGAGAGAGAGAGAGAGGCCCATTGATGTGAGAGACTGGTTGCCTCCCGCACATGCCTGGACAAGAGGCAGGGAGCGAACCTGAGACCCTTAGGTGCGGGACCAACGCTTTAACCACTGAGCCCGCTGGCCAGGGCTAGAGGGTTTGCTCTATATTTGGGACTTCAGGAGTCCCCTCAGGCCGCACATGAACTACCCTCCACATTTAAACAGTATCGACACACTGTTTACAAGGACTTGCATTGCTCTGGGTGCTGTGTGACAGTCTTTGCTGCGTCATCTCATCTGGTCCCCACAGCAGTGGTCCGCGAGGAGGGTGTAAAGACACTGAGTAAAATGCCCAGGGGTCCCAGCTCCTGAGCAGCCAGGCTGGGTCTCTATCCGGGGCCTTGAGCTCAGTTCCCTTGTCCTAACTGCTGCCTAATAAACAGATCGGCAAAAGCAGGGGCTCCAGTACAGCCAGTCCCTCATCCTGAGGCAGCCTCATCACCTCAGCTGGAGCCATGCTCCCTGCTGCTGGCCAACAGCCCCAGGTGGGGGGAGACCGGGAGCCCTGCTTGTCTGCTTGGGGGTCTGTCCTCAAGCAGCTTGCAGGCGGGAGGAAAGGCTGCCTTCCGGAGCCACATCTCTATTAATGATGTGACTGACAGGCCAAAGGGGGATGAGACTTCTGGCCTCCTGGCTTTCCATTTGTTGCCGGATGATGTGTTCCATCTTGGCAAAGGCAGCGGTTCCCAGCTCACGGAGAACGATGGGCGTGCTGGGCTGGGCCGGGCACTCGGGCCTCTCCTGCTCTCTGAATGGCCAGAGATGACCAGAGCTGGGATGTGCACATCTGGGGGCGGGGTGGTCTTCATTCTCCAGCTGCAGACCCTGACGACCACCCCTCCATGCACCCAGCCTGCTCCAGAGCAACGCTGCCCAGCAGAACCCTCTGGTAACCAGCACATCCTCTTCTCCAGTGCTGTAGCCAACAGCCACATGAGTCCTTCAGTTTATATGATATTAAGTAACTTATATATATATAAAACCCCAATCCTATATAATAAAAAGGTAATATGCAAATTGACCCTCACTCTGTCACGCCGTCACAAGATGGCTGTGCCCACAGTGGAGGTGGGGTTCCCGAAATGAGCCATAACGAGAGATCAGCAGGGACCTGGGGTTGCACCCCTCGCCTGGTGGGGCTTGACAGGGTACCTCAGGCTGCACCCCCCACCCTGGCGCTGGGCCGGGGGACCTGAGGCCATGCCCCCAGCCCAGCGGGGCTTGATGGGGGACCTCAGGCCATGACCCCCAACCCAGCAGGGCTTTTCAGGGGACCTGAGGCCGCACCCCCCACCCCGGCGCCAGCCTGGGAACTTGAGGTTGCGCCCCAGGCCCAGCGGAGCTTGATATGGACCTCAGGCTGTGCCCCCCGCCTGGCGGGGCTTGACGGGATACCTCAAGCCACGCCCCCTGCCCCTGTGCCAGGCTGGGGGACCTCAGGTCGCACCCCATTCCCCAGTGCTGGGCCAGGGGACCTGAGGCTGCGCCCCCCCCCCCCCCACCTGGCAGGGCTTGACAGGGGCCCTGAGGCTGTGCCCCCTGCCCAGTGCCTGGCCGGGGGACTTGAGGCTGTGCCCCCCACCTGGCGGGGCTTGACTGGCCTTGCCCATTGGGGTTGGGACCGGCTGGGTCTGGGTCTCCCACGATTTCGAGGTGCACGTGGGTAGGCAAGGACTTGACTCTGGGTCCTGCAGTGTGCCCCAGACTCTGAGAGGAGGAAGATTTTCATATACATTTTACTAATTTTCTTTCATCTCTGACACTTCTACTATAGAGAAAGGACAAATACCAATATTAAAATATTTCCTCTAATTAATTTCCTTTTAATGTGTACAAATTTCGTGCACCGGGCCACTAGTATGCAAATAGACCAAACGGCAGAACAACCGAACAACTGAACAACCAGTCACTATGACGTGCACTGACCACCAGGGAGTGCATGTGGAACATGGCAGGCGTTGGCCACAGCAGGATGGTGGAGCAAGTGAGCGGGGGCACCAGACCAAGGCAGGGCGCCAGTTGCTGTCATCAGGGTGAGCCTCTGGTGGTTACTGAAAATCCTTTGCTCCTGTGTGCCGCAATCTCGCTGGGTGCTTGCACCCGCTACTGGAGCAGGTCTCAATTGTTCGGCACGTCAGTCAGTGCAAGCAGTGGCTGCTGGCCCCAATCGCCCCTGAGGGCTTCTCCACCTCCCTCTGCTGCTGAGGGGCGATCAGGGCAGCAGCCGGTGCTCACACCCGCTGACGGCACCGGCCCTGCTCGCACCTGCTGCTGGTGCCAGCCCCAATCGCTCTGTGCTATTAGTGGGTGCGAGCGGCAGCGACAGGAGTGGGGCTGCCGGTAGACAGGGGACCAGGGGCTGCAGTGGGAGGGGCCGGGTGGGGGCCTGGAGGATGGGTCCAGACCTGCCCCTGTGCCCACTGCAGCCTTGTGGTCCACAGTTCCTTTCAAGGTGCACGAATTTGTGCACTGGGCCCTTAGTTTAAATATAAATGTAAGCAGCTGCCTGTGGCTAGTGGTGAGACCCTTTCACAGTGAAGCCCGCCCCCTCCCCCTCAGTCAGGCGAGTTGGTGCCCCTGGGCCTTTGGGGACAGAGGACCAGCCCTGAGCAGCACGAGTAACAAGAGCCAACACCGGTCTTTGCTCTCTTTTCTATTTATTGACTCCATCGATCCGCGCCCCTGGTCCCTGCAGTCACTCTGTGTTTGCTGTGCCTCCTTTTGCTGTGTGTGTCCCTGCAAAATACACGTTATGATTTGGTGTGTGCATTTTATTTTGTGAAAATGATACATGCCTTAGAGATCTCACTGTTTCTTTTATTTTTTATTCAATATCATGTTTGGAAGCACATCCATGTACACATCCATGTACATCTGGTCCCTTGCTTCACAATGCTTCCTGTCTGTCCATGGGATTCAGGGCCCACACCTGGTGGGTCTGTGATGAACATTCTCAAGTGTGTCACCTATGCACCTGGGTGAGCAACATCCAAAGGGTGCAGAGTTGCTGAAAGTTTACTGGATGCCCCCCCGCCTCCGGGGGGCAGGGCACGAGGGCCCCTGCACCCCATGTAGCCCTCAAACCCTCTGTACTAACTGCCTTGTAAATGAATGTCAGTCAGTGTTTTCATTGGCCTATCTCCAGTTACTAATGGACTTTAACATCTCTTCCTTTGCTCACCAGCTTCATGAGTTTCCTTGTCTGTAAATTGCATTTTCATATCTTTTGTCCTTGTTTCCATTGGGGTTTTCCTCTTTCTTGTTGTTGATTTTCCAGAGTTCCTTGTATTGCTCCTTGTTTGTTCCTCATTTGTTCCCTGTTGGAGACTGAACGCTCACTAGGCGGACTCTGTTCGGCTCTGCTCACCGCTGTGTTCCGGGCACTGAGTGGGCAGCCCGGGTGCACAATCGGTGCATAATGAATGCTTGGTGGGCAGATGAGTGACGGAGGAAGTGCAGGAGTGAAGGGGACACATGGAGACCTGCAATGCTAACTGCTTCCATTTGAGCCCCGAGGCCCCGCATGTGCAGTTTGCAAGAAGCAACCCGTCTCTCTCCTTTACTCAGAAACAAACACCACAAAGAAGGGAGAACTCAGCCCTGCCTCCCCACTGCTTTGCAGCCCACGTGAGCTCGAAGAACATTGACAGAGCACATGAGATCAGCCGCATAAAACACAGAAGTTAGGTCTCATCTGATTTGTAATGGGAAGGGGAACCAGTCAATATTTGTGTGGAGATTGGGAGCAAAACCTAGGAGAAACCATGAGCACTGGGGCACAACTCAGTTACAAGAACGCTTCCAGCATATGGTCCCATGGGAGACCTCCGCAGGCCACAGGCACGGCACGGCACGGCACGGCACGGCTCTGCCCACCCCGAGGCTCCCCGCTCAGAAGTTTCGGCTGCTTGAAGGACGGGAAAACCATCTCCAGGCTTCTGTCTGACAGAAGTGAGAACAAATACCCTGGGCGATGCCCCGATTTGCCTAGAAGTGCCTGGTCCAGCAAGAGGAAGCTCCTGGGGAGGCAACCGTCCACTCAGCCAAGCCCCCTGCAGGAAACACTGACATTCAGTCACAGCAAGAAAACAACGAGGGACAGTGTGTCCTGGCAAGGAAGGGCCACAGTGCAGCCGGGAGGGAAGAGTGTGCTGGGCTGAGGGCCCAGGAGCAGCCAAC
Organism: Myotis yumanensis; assembly: GCF_028538775.1. NCBI lineage: Eukaryota > Metazoa > Chordata > Mammalia > Chiroptera > Vespertilionidae > Myotis > Myotis yumanensis. The sequence continues at coordinate 6,544,299 of NW_027223758.1, read as the reverse complement.
CGAGGGGGCGCCAAGGATTGTCCCGGGCTGGGTGTGACCACTTCCATCCATGGAAGCCAATCAGAGCACTTGTAGCTGGTCTCCACTCATTCGTCCATCCCTGTATCCACCCATCTACTTATCCATTCATATGTTCATCTATCCTTCCATCCTTCCATCCATACATCCATCTATCCATCCATCTGCCATCCATCCATGTATCTATCATCCAGCTATCTGACCATACTCTGGGAAGGAGGGCTTGAGGATGTTTGCTGTGGAAGCAGAGGAAGCTGGTACTTGGTCCAGTCACTGGCTCAAAGCAGGTGAGGCCAGGGGAAACTGAGACCCAGAAAGGGACCACATTCTTTCCTTGCTTCCTTGCTTCCTTTCCCAAATACTGAGCTCATTCATTCATTCGACCTCTGTTCATTCATTGGGCACCTGATACCGGCCTGCGCCCCCCCCCCCCCCCCCCAAACAACAACAACAACACAAAACAACAACTGTGCCAGGCATAGTGACATGGAGTGAAGCTGACATCCTGCCCTGACCTCATGAACTTACATTACAGCAGGTGAGACAAATAAACAGGCTAAACATGTACAATTGCAGGTTGAGGTAAGAGATTTGCACGAAACAAATGAGCAAGCATGTGTGATAAGCCATCTTTAGAGAGCAGAGGTGAGGAAGGCTTCCCCGGGAAGATGAGGATGAGCCGCTCTGAGGTCATATGGGGACAGAGTGTTCTATCTGTGGGACTAGCACATGCAAAGGCCCTGAGGTGGGAAGGTGCTGAGAGAGGGTCTGGCAGAGGACATATGCTCAGCCAGCATATATCAGGATGTGTAGACCGTGTCATCTTGGATTCCCACCAGGGAACCCCCAGCCATCATTTTCCAGATAGCCCCTCTCCCATCTCCCCGCTACAAGGAGTCACTTTGGATTTGGGAGTCCAGTTCAAAGGCTTCCCAAAACGTCATTAGCATGCAACAAAAGGAAACCATCAGCCAGTCGATGCAGGAAGATCGCAGACAGCTTGCCAGTTATCAGCTGGAGATAATTAAATCATGAGTTTGCAATCGTCCCCTCAGGACCAGGCACGCTTCTCTTCTTCCCTCCTGGTTTGTTGCCTGCAGTGTGGACAGGGAAGTGGGTTTGCTCCCAGGAGACAGAGGGAAAGCAACATATTCTCTACGTGGGAGAAAAGTAAAAATCCTGAAGATTCCACGCCTTATTTGATTCCCTTATCAGCAGGATAGTGCTGTCAGTCACCAGGGATGGGCGTGTCATTGAGGCATGTCCTGCTCTGAGAAGCCTTGAACTTGTGTTTGTAGGTGAAGTCCATGGGCCCTTGTGTGTGAGCAGAGGAGACAGTGTGAGTGTCCCCATCTCCTGCCGTCCCCTTCACAACACCCACCAGCACAGAATCCCGGGGGACTCCTGGGAGCTCAGCGAGACTCAGGCAAGTACAAGGTCAGGGCATCCCATCTACGACTGAGGCAGAGTAGCATGGGCACCCTGAGAGCCCACAGCCCCTGTGAGCCAGAACGTGCTTCTAACAGAAGGCAACCTTGTTCTAAGAAACAACAACGACCGAAGGAACCCTATCGCATGCTTTCTTGTGTCCCGTCCCTGTCCCAACCAGCCCCTTCCGTTAAAAATAATGCCATAGAAGGAAAAAGGAAGAGAGAGAGCAACCTTGAAGTCCTTCCTTAGTCACCAGTGAGCCCACAGGAGGGTGTGTGCAGAGTGTGTGCTATCTAGAGAGAAATAAAACAGCTGAATTCATTTTGTGCGGTGTTTCTACGGTTCCAGAAAGAACAAAATACATATGCGTGCATGAGCAACGAAATACAAATAGTGTCATTTCGGTGACTCCGCATATGAGTCAAATGCTCTCATGTTTGCATTTAAAATTGACACGGCATAATAAAAAGACGAATGATCAAATTCATGCTAATAGCTAAACATGCATTCTTAGGACGACTTTGAATGGCAAATAAAAAATACGGGACAAGTCAAGAGTCTGCAGAAGGAAGGAAAGAGGACCCAGTACACAGAGGCCTTGCTTTTGAACAAGGGGCCCCGAGTGTTCATTTTGCACTCGCTCCGCAGTCTGCGTGCTGCCTTGCTTCCAGGTGACAGGAGGGGCCTGGTTCTTCAGTGCTTGTGAGGACCTCTGACCTGTGGTTGGAAACTAAGCAGCGTGCTTTGCAAGAATCACCTCCGTGTCATCCTCCCAACAGCCCTAAACAGGTTACTGCTATGATCTGCCACTTACAGATGAGGACGCCGAGGCTCAAGGGGTGGACTGTCGCGTGCAAGCTGGAACGTGGTCAAGCTGATGAGCTCTCTGTCTCTAAACCCCAAGCTCGCCCAGCCTCTGGCGTCCCTTTCTGCAGATGTGCAAACAGCATTCACTTGGGCTCTTCGCTTTGCCAGATGCGCTTCTTCCCTCAATCCTTCGATCTAAAAGTCCCTGGAACTGTCTCCTCTCACTGTTTCCAACCCCTCTCAGAGAAGTTTCCACCTAAAAGTTCAGAGAGAGCCAGGGTTGGGAGGAGAAACTGGAAAAAGGCAGCAGATTCTTCATGTTCTGTTTATCCCTCAATGTTTCCTTGGGTTCTGGCCCGGTCCTGTTGGCTTGTCTATGCAGATCAGAGCGGAGACACCCATCTCCCCGGGACCTGGAGCGGCATTGAAGTGCTAATTATATTTTCTATCTGCCTCTAAACTCCTGTTTGGGAGAGCCTGGGCCTTCTTAAAATAAATGGTAGTATAAAATTGAAAACAGCTAGCGTTCCTGAATCAATTTTCACGTCTTATGGCTTTGAAGCATAATTCATTTCTCCCTCTTGCGCTTCGTGGGGACAGGGACGGCTTCCTGCTGCAGTGAAATTTCACGAGGAGCAAATCAGTTCGTAATCCGCAGACTTTGTGTCTCCCACCCCTCGGAGCCCTTCACTAAAAGCAAGAAATGCCCAGTCTCCCCACTGTATTAGCCCACGTGGGCAAGGAGAGGACAGAGAAGATGTATAATTTATTTTGTGAACTGAAAAGACAACTGCAAAGAATTCAACCTATAATTGTGCAGGTAATGGCTCCCATTACCTGAGCGGCGGTGGTCGGCTGCGTGGGGTGGGATGCGGGCGCCGAGCTTGCATGTGTCACAAGTGTGGCACCAGGCAGTGCCATGGCGGAGAAGCGCACCTTAGCTGCCATGTTACTTAGAAGAGGGTGTTCTTTAAATATGCACATATTTAAATTGAAGTATAACCAACATCCAGGTGCGTGCACAGGTCTTATAACACGTCCACTCCATGTGGTTTTGCACATTGAACATACACATTTTGCATTTTGCGCAAATCCACGCTTCTCTAACCCCTGTTGTGAGCAAGATACAGAGCATGTCAGCCCCTGCTTGTACCTCCTGACAAGGTGACGGCTGTCCTGCCTTCTATCACTGTAGCTTGGTTTCTCTTGTTCTTGAACGTTGTGTGGATGGAGCCACCCAGTATGCACGTAACCTTTGGTGCCATCATTTTCACTCATTAGTCCTCTGAATTTTTATCCATGTTCTTGTGCATAACAAGAGCTTTCCTTTTTCATTGCTGCATGCTATTCCATGGCATGAGTATGTCACAGTTCATTCATTCCTTCGTTTATGGATGGGCTTTTGAGTTATTTCTATTTGGGGGGGCTCTTCTGAACCAAACGTGCTGTTCTGAGTCCTGGGGGGGGGGGGGGGGGCGGGGTCTGTCTTGCTGTTATTAAAAGCTGGTTCTTCCCCCATGGAGTCATATGTCATGTACACTTGTGTGCACCCTTGAGTCCTTCCCATGTTCTCACTTGTTTTTAGTCCTTAGTTTTGACAGAAGCAGGAGCCAGGGGAGTACTCGCAGCGCCCAGCTGGGGGCTCCGGCCTGATTCTCTCAGGAAGCGCATTCATCATTTCTGAGCCACTGGCTTCTTTCTCTGAAGTCGGTGAGTCCCCGGGAGGTCCCGCTTCCCTTCCGGGTCCTGGCCGCCTGTGGCCTGGATTCTGAGTTCGCTGCTACACTAATTAAGCAGCGCCGTCTCCTCCGAGTGGCGGATTTTCTTCCCGTCTGAATACAAATGAAAGTCCCGTGCCGTTAACATTCAGGTCAGTTCATCCCAATTGGCAGCTTTCAAACTCACAGGCCAAAGTGATCTCAAAGGCGGTCACCCACGTCTGCTGGGCCGGCCCGTGTGACCGCGCACAGTTGATCCCGCCAGAGGAGCCTGCACGGGAGGAGCTTGCTCAGACCGAGGTGGCGGGCCAGTGGCTTCAGAGGGTCCACGGTGACCGGGGCCCGGGTGGGGCTAATTAGTCTGATAGCACACCCATCCCTGCTTAGCGGAGATTCAAAATCCTCTTTATTTTGTTTATGGAGTCACTTCATGGAGCACAGGTGGACCCAGCACCTTCCACAGGCCAGGCACCGCGCTGGGCCCGCGGGGCTGATGCTCACAGGACACGCGTGTGCAGGGGACAGAGAGGAAGCGATAAGCACCCACGGGTGAGAGCAGCTGCCGATGGCGGGGAGGCCGGGGAAGGCCAGGGGCTGTGAGCAGTGGGGCGGCGTCCTGTGCAGGTGGAGGCTGGCGTGTTGTCGGCAGACGCTCAGCTAGACCCTGATCCCTCTGTGCAATGTCACTGCGGCCACAGGATCCTTCTGGCAGGAAACTTCGCCGCTGGAGGGCCCAGCTTGTCCAGCCTCGGGCCAGTGTGCCCCTCCTTCTTGGGCAGATGGCACGTGGCGATGCCCAGGTCGCTGGAAGAGCAGGGTGAGCTCTCCAGGTGCCTCTGCTGGGGGATGCTCCAGGAAGGCGTGGTGCCCAGCAGCCTTGAGAGCATCACTGGGCTCCGGGACCTGCCCATTCCCAGTGTGACGATTCCTGTCCCCTCTCAGACATGGCCATGCTCGGTAACTCTTAGGGCACAGTGTGTGTTCCTCTCTAGACTGTCTGCCTCCAAGTCCAGGCTCGATAACCAATACAGATGGGCAGCCCAGGCTGGCCTCTGCTGGTCTGATGGAGGGCAGACCCTTGCAGGCTCAGGTTGAGAGCAATTAGTTAGAGCACAATAAGGGGGTGCCCAGGGGCCCAGGGGCATGCGTGCCTCCTGGATGCATTTATACACATGCAGAGCCAGCCCGACCTGGCTGGGGAGGGTCTGCTGTGTTGCCGTCATTTGGGGCACAGAAACAAGCCCCCCTGTCCTGGAATGTCCCCACCAAACCTTGATGGCCGGGACAGTCCTGCTGCCGAACATGCCAGGCAGGGGCCAGGCTCCCTGCACCCACTTTGCCTCCGTGGCCTCAGTTTCCCCATCTGTGAATTGAAGGGTACAGCAGCCATGGCTGCCTGCTCCCAGCAGCCTGTCTTTGTGCAGGGAACACCCCTCAAGTGGCCTGAGCTTCAGCCCCGTGCAGCCCCCAAGGCCTGAGGAGCCCGCCCTCCCGTCCTGAGGGTCACCCTGGACTTTCTAGTCTTTGACTAGAACCAGATATTTCAGGTCACTGTCTTCTCACGATGCTACTATTTAGCATTTACTGAGCGCCTTTAGGGGCCAAGCTCTATACTTGGATAATCTCAGGGAATCCGTCCAAGAGCTTTAGGAAGATTTGCTTCCCATCGTCTCCATTCAGTGCCTGAGGAAGTGCAGGGCGACAGCCTCCAAGCGACTTTCTCAAGGTTACTCCATAGACTAGTACGTGACAGGCTGGGTTCTCACTCGGTTGTTGTTGTTGTTATAAAAATTGTCAAATATACAGAAGCGTTGGGAGAGTAGTATTTACCTCCTACACTTAACAAAGGCTACCTTTGGGCCACTTTGCTGCATCTATGTAAGTGTGGTGTGTGTGCTTGTGTGTGTCCATGTGCCTCTGTGTGTGAACTATTTCAAAGGGAGTTGCAGGCATCAACACAGCTCCATTTCCAAAGGAAAAGGCCATTTTCCTTGATATCCACAGCACTGTTTTCTAAGAAAAGTAACCTTAAATCTTTAATATTATCTACTGTCCAGTCCACAAGCAAATTTCTCAGATTTCCTCTAAACATCTTTTTAGTTGTTTTGCTTTTGAACAATGACCCAACAACTTTCTCACATTGCACTTAATTCTCACATCTCTTGAGTCCTTAGAAATCTAGAATATTCTCCCTCCACCCTTCCTCCATGACCTTGACTTTTTGAAGCGAACATCCAGCTACCCTGCAGACTGTCCCCCATTCTGGATTTTCTTGTTCTTCTCTCTCCTCTATTTCCCATAAAAACATAACGCCAGGTGGTTCCACACTTGCAGATGCCAAGTGTGATCACTGGGAGATGGTGGCCACTAACTTTCCTCTGGGAAGTTTTATTTTCCCTTTGACATCATTCTGTAGGGAGATATTTTGGCCCCTTGCAAAGAATCTGTTTTCCCAACACCCTTTCAACTCATGGTTTATGCCCATTAGTGATTCTTTCCTGAATTAATATTTTACTGGCAGCTGCAAATGGTGAGTTTGTTAATGTTCTCCTTCCTCCCATATTGATAAGCTGGCATTCAGCTCCAGACCGTTCCTGGACGGTTCCTCCTGAAAAGGCTGGTACAATGGAACCACAGTCCAGCTTGGTGGCAGAGTGGCTGCCAGAGCCCAGGGTTTCCTCTTATTCACATAGTGGTTTACGGGGATAAGGGAGTGTCTCTATCCTTTTGGCTCCAGCAGAAATCCCAGAGAAGTCTCTCATTGGCCCTTTGTGTGTCATGGGCACATCCCTGAACCAATCACTGTGGCTGGAGGGAACCAGTGTTTTTATTGGCCAGGTTTGGGTCTGACAACACCCTTAGACTCAGATGTGGGTCAGCTATATTCTCCAAAGGAAAATTGGGTGCTGTTCCCAGAGGAGAGGAGATGGATGCTAGACAGACGAAACCGTACTGACCACTGTCCTTGGGTTATGGGTGGACTGGGTAATGAGGATGGATGGGGAGCACCCACAGGTCCGACCAGCATGAGGCAGAAGAGCAGAATCACCCCACAATGCGAGGGGCGAAGACCACCAACTCGCACTGAATTCTCAGCTTAAAGCATGATTTATATTTAGTACCAGGAAAGCTGTTGAGCTCTTAAATATGCATGGGGCTGGAAGAGCCGGGAGGGAGGGAAAGTGCAGATTCTGCATGTGCCAGCGAGGAATTAATTAGAAATAAACCCCAGACGAGAAGCTGCCGGAGTTCAATTCTGCTTTTGATCTGGCTTCCAACCCGTGACTTTGGGAATTCTCTGCCAAGCAGCCAGCTCCTGGGGGTCTCGAGAGGCCACTCTGGCACACACGCCCTGATGGGGGGGAAGGCCCTTCCTCCTGCCCCACCCTTGTCACCTCTTGGCTTGCGGGTGACTCCCTCCAGTGAGGCGTGTTGATTGAGGGGGCCCCTGGGAAGGTGGGGTTGTTCACGGAGGAGCCAGGGGCTGGGGACAGACAGGACCTGGGTGCGCCTGTGCAGGCCACCAGCGCCCTTGCTTTGCTGCTCTAGTGGCCCAGGACGCGGACCCTCTGCTAGGACCTGTGGTGGGGCCCTGGCTCTCACTGACCCTCACCACTGACCCTCATTGGTGTCCGGTTTTACCACTCAGATGTCAGATCTGGTCTCTCCTGGGTCTGACAACACCTTGCCCCGGGCTGCGTGCACACACAGTAGGCACTTTATGAATACCACTTAGCATCAGAGACTCTGAGCTGGAAGGGACAGGGAGCCAGATGGTGTTTAAACACTTAAAAACCCTCACGTCCTGACTCTGCCCAAAACACTTTGGAGACTCCTCATGTTCCCTGGGATAAAGTGCCACGACCTGCCTCAACCCCTCCCGCCCCCCCTCCCAACCCCCGGCCTCCTTGTGTGCCGGTGCCTTCTACACCGAGTAGTTGCTGATCCTCAGACGGGCTGGGCTCCTGCCACACAGCCTGTGCTTTGCGCTTCCTTCTTTCTGGGACTCTCCAGCCAGATCTTTACTGATTGGGCACATCCTGTGACATAGATTCCACGCAATTCATCACCTCCTCCTGGAGACCCCCCGTGGTGTCAGCCCTCGTATCCTCGTGCTTTATGTGTTGAAGCCTTTATATTCCGAGACAGCATCCTGTATAATCATTTATTTGCCTGATTGCGGTCTGTCCTCCAACTGGGCTTAGGTGATGTGAGAGGCCCGCCCCTGGCTAGTCACCCTGGTTCTGGACAGAGTGCTTGGTGTGGACAGAATGTTTGTGGCCCCTGAGTTCATGTGTTGAAGCCCTGAGCCCCATCTGATGGCACCAGGAGGCGGCCTTTGGGCGGGGAGCCTTTGGGGGTGGTCAGGGTTAGTTACTCACGGGTCTCTGGCTGAGCGCCATAGCCGATGGGATTAGCGTCCTCGTAAGAAGAGGAAGAGACACAGAGCACTCTCTCTGCCACATGAGGACACAGAGAGGGTGGCCATCTGCAGCCAGGAAGCGGGTTCTCGCCAGACATGGAATCTACGGGCACTTTGGTCTTGGACTTTCAGACTCCAGAATTGTGAGACATAGCTGTTGTTCAAGCCCCCAGGATAGAGTATTTTTTTATGGCAGCCCACTGAACCACTTAGTGCCATACACACACACACGCACACACACACACACACACACACACACACACACATATATATATATACTAGAGGCCCGGTGCATGAAATTCTTGCACGGTGGGTGGGGAGAGGTATCCCTCAGCCTGGCCTGCACCCTCTTGCAATCCAGGACCCCTCAGGAGATGTCCGACTGCCGGTTTAGGCCTGATCCTATCCTGGACCGCTGGCTCTTACCTCTTGCCTACCTGGCTGATCGCCCCTAACTACTCGCCTGCCGGCCTGATCACCCTTAACCACTCTGCCTGGCTGATCGCCCCTAACCGCCTCTGGAAGGACGTCCAGAATGACGTCTGGTCGTTTGGCTTTCTGGTCTAATTAGCATATTATGCTTTTATTATTATAGATGGGCTTAATGTATATTTTTGAATAAAAATAGTTTGACTGAATCCTTGGAATAAGTTAATAAATAAATAAAAGCATTCAAAGGTCATCAAGTTCATCCTACTTTTAAATTTAATTTATAATTAAAATATATATACATATATATTTTTTAACTGATGCAAGTGTAAGAAATCACACAGGGACCCTTCGTGTGTTTTGCCTGGCAGCTTGAACCCACAGTGCCCACTCCTATAGCCTCGTCTCTTCCTCCCAATCTGAGTTCTGGGGTACCTCTGGGACAGGAGCCGGTGGCTGCCCCCTGGGACATCTCCGCCAGCAGGTTCGCACATGCCCTCCGCAGAGCTCAGCCCGTCTCCACCTTCCCACAGTGAGGTGATTTATTCAGACCCCCTCGTGTGGGTCTGCCCTGCTGGAGTTCCGAGAAACCTGCTCAAGATTCTGACTTCATCCCTTCTTAATTTTTTCCTCTGTGAAGCCTGGAATTCAGGGATACTTATCTCGCTGGGTGTGTGAAAGCTTAAATAAAATAAGCTTTATCTGTTGGAAGCTGTCAACTGATAAAAAAGAAAAGAATTAAACGTGTTCCTGTTGGAGGAACTCTCCGCAGAGGCAGCTTTCTGCCCTGGGCTCAGCCCTTTCTGCAGACACAGCCTGTGCCGTCTGAGAACCACCCTGGGACGCCTTTCTCTGACCCAAACCCGTCTAGACAGAGAAATTGCAGGCGGCAGCAGCGTGAGGATGAGATGTTTGTCATGTTGGGGGGCTGAGTGAAGATTCACGGCAGAGTGGCCTAGGGACCAGCAGTTCCCGCCCCTCCTGGAGCTCTTCCCCCGCAAGGGGCTCAGGTGGCAGGGCCTCCTGCCCTCAGGGACCTCCTCACACTTTCCAGGGCAGCCTCCCGGGTGCGGGTGCGGGGCCACAGGGCTGGTGGCTAGGGAGCTGCGGCTGCTCAGGGGGGACTTCCTGGGAAATGCTCCAACCCTACCTGCGCCCCCCCCACCCCCACCCACCCTGCCCCTGAGAGAGCGCCCTGCTGAGAAGACCTCTCCCAGTCAGGAAATCAGTCAACTCAGGACCTACGCAGGTCACACCACACCTGCCCAGACCAAGGCAGTGCCCCACTCCAGTCTCCCCGCCCTGTGCCCACCCACTAAGCTCCCAGCCTTAGGGCAGGGCCTGTCAAGTCTCTTCAAAACCCTGTAATGCTTGCATTTTTGTTTCGGTCTATGATCCATTTTGAGTTGGTTTTTGTGAAATGTGTCAGGTCTGTGGTTAGGTTGAGGTTTTAACAAATGATAAAGATGATGATGACGATGATGATATGACAATGTTGATGACAATGATGGTGACAGCTGTAGCAGATGCTGGCAGGGGAACCTCATTGCGTCAGCTTCCTGCTCTCCTCTGCCTCAGGGCTTCGCTGACCACAGGAGGGTGACCTGGGGGAAGGTGGGGCCAGGGAACAGGCGTGGCCAAGGTCACAAAGCAAATCAGAGCCCAGCCAGGACCAGAGCAGCCTGCCCCGTCCCGTGGAATCAGGAGTGTGCAATTGGTAACTGTCTCATTCACTCATCCATCCTTCATTCGCAGTGTGTGTGTGTGTGTGTGTGTGTGTGTGTGTTCCTACTCACAGGTCAGGCACACGAGTACCCACCACGGTCCTTGCCGTCGTGGGGTTTGTGTCATGGGAGACGAACAAGTGTCCAGGCAGGGACAATACGGGGTCAGTGGTGTGATGAGGGAAGTTCCGGACACTGGGGGCTGGGACAGGGGCTCTGTCACCTGCCTGCACAGCAGGAAGGACGCTCCCAGGTCCTGCAGGCTGAGGAGTCCGGGTAGCATTAGGGGGATGCCCCGGGCACCCTGCGGTGGGCTTGTGGGGGCAGAGGGAGGGGGAGGGCGCCCTCTTCTCTTCTCGGCTCTGCTCGGACTTGCTTTCTGACCTTGACCACATTCCTCTCTCCCTTGGCCTCAGTGTGCTCAGCAATGAAGTGCAAGTAAAACCAGAGGTGCCTCCTGACATCTGTCCCTGGTGGGGAGGGGGCAATTCTTGTCCTGGGAACAGCCTTCTGCCGGCGGGCTGCACCCAGCATCTTTGGGGGAGGGTCTTGACCATAGGGTCCCAGGATGGGCTGAGGCTGTGGGGCAGGTGGACTAGCCTCTGGCCTGGTCCCCCCAGACCCTCTGTGACAGCTGGCGACAACCTTTTGGGGGGCCACCTTGGTGCTTTGTCAGGCAGCTGGTAGGCTTTCAGATCCTGGTCCCACAGCCCATGAAAAGACGCACGTCCTCAGGCTGGGAGCCCCACCGCCCACTGCAGAGACACTGCGCGTTTAAACGTAGGAATGAGGTCGAGGGGCAGCGTGTAAATGCAGTCTCTTGTTTGCTGCTGGGCCAGCCGCCTCCTGCCTCGTGCGGAAACACAGAGCACAGAGTTGACATGGCTCTGAGGGTGCTGCAGCCTGAGCTGATGCCTGGCAGAGCCGGGGCTGCGTGCTCCCTGGAGCGCTTGGCCCAGGAACTCGTCTGAAATCGCGGACGATAAAAAGGAAACATACTATTTCCAAGCCCCTTAACCCTAATCTTTGCGATACCGCCGCCGACGGGAGGAAGTGTCCGCTTCTGGGAGGCCGCTGGCTGTCCTTTCTCCCCCACATGTGCCCACCAGGGTGGGGTTGATCACCTGGTGAATTTAGAGTGAGTCGGGGGCCAGCGTGGGCAGAGGAAAACCGACCGTCCCAGCTCGCTTAGCTTGGCCATTACTCATCTCAACCAAGCTCTTACACTGAGCAGAATGCCACCAAATTGTTTATAATAATAATAAAAAAAATCCCTAAAAATGGGATATAAATGCAATACTATCAACAATAAAAAATATATTCAAAAAAACCCAAAACAAGCAAACGAAATTCCTATTGTGGGGAATGAGTGACCAGCCCATTTCTCCTCGTAGGCCGACCCCACACTGGAAGACAAAACCAGAACCATGACAAGGGAAGTGTCTTCTTAGTGGACGGGAATACTTCCCAGCACTGGCCGAGGACATCCTAATAATGTTCCATTCAATATAGTACATACTGGCCAGTGAGTCTTAAAAGTTTACACACTTTATCATGTTTACTCATTTCAACCATAGGACCTTTGCTTGTTACAAGGTCAAACCCTCCCATCACAGGCCCTTGTCTTTGTAGAATTTATCACAGTCATCTATACTAATAAAAGGGTAATATGCTAATTAGACCGGACATCCTTCCAGACAAAGCCACAGTGGCGGGGCCCGAGGCAGAGGCAGTTTGGTTGCCAGGGGAGGGCAGTTAGGGGTGATCAGGCTGGCAGGGGAGGGCAGTTAGGGGGCAATCAGGCTAGCAGGGGAGGGCAGTTAGGGGTGATCAGGCCAGCAGGAGAGAGCAATTAGGGGTGATCAGGCTGGCAGGGGAGGGCAGTTAGGGGAGATCAGGCCGGCAAGCAGAGGCAGTTAGGGGTGATCAGGCCAGCAGTGGAGGGCAGTTAGGGGGCCATCAAGCTGGCAGGGGAGGGCACTTAGGGGGCGATCAGGCTGGCAGGCAGAGGCAGTTAGGGGAGATCAGGCAGGCAGGCAGGCAAGCGGTTAGGAGCCAGCCGTCCCGGATTGAAGAGGGATATCCGAATGCCGGTTTAGGCCCGATCCCATGCTGAGGGACCTGTTCACGAATTTCATGCACTGGGCCTCTAGTCCTATATAATACCCTATATCAGTGGTTGGCTTGCGAGCCACATGCGGCTCTTTGGCCCCTTGAGTGTGGCTCTTGCACAAAATATCATGTGTGGGTGTACACGTACAGTGCGATTGAAACTTTGTGGCCCATGCGCAGAAGTCGGTTTTCAGAAAGGAGATAGACAAAACAAGTATACAAGATGAGTGTGGATGGGAGAGTTGGAAGGGGTCGACCTCAGTGAACGTACCTCAATCAGATTGAGGACATTTTTAGCAAAGGCCAGCTTAGGAGTATCCTAATTAAGTTAATAACAATGTACCTACCTATATAGTTTAAGTTTAAAAAATTTGGCTCTCAAAAGAAATTTCAATCGTTGTACTGCTGATATTTGGCTCTGTTGACTAATGAGTTTGCCGACCATTGCCCTATATAATAAAAGGGTAATATACAAATAGACCAAACGGCAGAACAACTGAACAACCAATCAAAGCATAATATGCTAATAAGACTGCTCAACCGCTTGCTATGACAATGCACTGACCATCAGGGGGCAGACAGTCAACTGGTCGACTAGTTGCTATGATGTGCACTGACCACCAGAGGGCAGATGCTCCGACCGGTAGGTTAGCTTGCTGCTGGGTTCTGGCCAATCGGGACTGAGCAAAATGGGCCGGACACGCCCTGGAGCCCTCCCGTGGTCCTTCCCCGGCCCAATTGTGCACCAGTGGGGTCCCTCAGCCTGGCCTGCACCCTCTCCAATCCGGGACCCTGCGGGGGATGTCCAGGAGCCGGTTTCAGCCCAATCCCACAGGCCGCTCCCCTTTGGAGGACGCCAGACACAGGGCTCATGGCTGGTGAGTGCTGCTGCTGCAGTGTGAACCTCTCCTGATGGGGACTGATTGAGCGCGAGCCCACAGCAGGCACAGTGGGCCGGGATGAGTGGGAGTGGCAGGTAGGCTGCAGGCGGCATTGGACTGCGGGTTTCGGCCTGATCTCTGCAGGCCACCCAGAGGGCCTCTAGTACTTTTATATTTACACATTTGTGATGTGATTCATGTCTGCCTCCTCCCCAGACTGTGCTGCTCATGAGGGTGAGGTCTCGTGGGTCTTATTCAATGCTGTGCGGTCAGGCCCAGCCCGGAGTAGGTGCTTGGTAACTGTTGAAAGAGTGCACAAGAACCCGGGTAAGGTGGGCTCTGTTCTTACCATGCTTCTACAGATGAGGAAACTGAGACTCAGAACCGAAGTGGCACGCTCAACGTGCACAGCTGGTAGATGGCAGAGCAGATCCACGTCCTGCTGCTGGGCCCGTGTACGTCTCTGCGTCGGCCCTCTGTGCTCTGACTCCATAGCGCAGAACGCAGCCCCAAGGCATCTCAGGGCTCATGTCCTCACTTCAGCTCTCATCTCCTGACAGTTGAATGGCCTGCAGGCCTATCTCACAGATGACAAGATGGAGGAGGGATTTGAACCCAGACACTCAGACTCCAAAGTTGTTGGGCTCCTCACATGGTGCAGTTTCACCACCCGCCCCATTCCTGGAGCCCTTACCCTGGGTGGGACACTCCTTATGCCCTGCCTTGCTGCACTGTCACCACCACACCATGAGGTTCATGCCATCTCCCAGTGCCCGCGGCGCCAGGCCCTGCTCGTGTCATGTTGGACACACTCGGGTGGTCCATCAAGGCTTCATGGAACCCAACACCTTCTCACTAGGTTGCAGGATTTTTCTCTTCACTCTCCACCCCATCTTCAACGAAGAGCTTTGTTAAATGGCAAAGGGGCACCTTGTCTTGAGAAAGTCTTGCTGAGAAATCATATTCTTTGTTAAACCTGAAGGGTTTATTTCATATATAAAGTAAAATATCAAAGTTGTCATTCTAGAAAGTTATCAGACAGGAAGCAGGTGGGGGAAAGTAATGGCTTTCAAAGATGTCCGGAAAGCCTGAGGCACAAGGCGATGAGTTGTAGTGGGTAGGAGTGGGGCTCCAGAGTCCAGCTTGGCTGTTCACCTGCTGTGTGACTTTGGGCAAGTGGCTTGCCCTCTCTGTGCTTCGGTCTCCTCATCCATGAAATAGAAATAATGCTAGTATCTGCTCCATAGGGTTGTTATGAAGACTAAACCAGTAAAAGCATGTAAAGTGCTTATGTGCAGAAGAAACAATGTATGTTAACTATTCCTTTTGGTACCATCATTGTCATCACCAGCAGCAGCACCAGCATTGTCAGAGCTCCCCAGGGCACGGGGACACGGCCTTTACATGATCCGTGGGGTCAGGAGCACGTGGTTGCTGGTAACAAACACAGAAAATTGTAGTGGCTTAAGATCAAAATGTGTTTCTCTGTATTTCTCTCTCTGGTTTGACCCAAGCGTTTTCTGGTGTTTTTTGTTTGTTTGTTTTGCTTCTCCATGTTTTGCCTGTGGCTTCCAATCTCTTTTGCCTCATGATCCAAAACGGCTGCAGGAGCTCCAGACAACACCTCTGCATTCCAGGCAGGAAGAGGGGACTGGGAGTGTAACCGCCGCCCTGACTCTCACTCCCCTGAACTTGCCGTGGCAGGGTGTCCTCCTGTCAGAGAAGGTTTGCTCTGGCTCAAGCAGGGGCAGGGCGAGCTGGAAGTGCCCCGAGGGCAGGCAGCCTTCAGTGTGAACAGAGTTGGTGGATAAATACCCACCTCCTCACCCCCTGGTGGGGTAACTCGGAGAGGCGTGTTCTGTATCATCTCCCCCAGGTCCCAGCAGGATTGAGCTCATGTTGCCCATAGTGTAACCTGTTCGTCAATGTGCTCTGTGCTGGTGTCCTTTCCTTCTCAGACTCACCTTCCCACTTCATGACCCTGAAAAAATCCATTTGCACTTGTGAGGAAACCCAGTCAAAGAGAGGGAGGGGATCCCAAGGGGCACCCGGCTGTCCACCCGCCTCTGAAGGAGCCCCCTCCACAGTTCCACCCTCATCTCAGTGCCCAGCTGCAAGGACAGCTGCGAAATGCCACCCGTTAGCCAGGGTCCCTTGTCAGGAAGGCGACAGGAGCACGGCTGTGGGAAGGCAGCCAGCACTGCCGCTGTGAACGGAAGAATAATTACAGAGTTTCCGCCTTCAGCTGGGACCAGATCTGACAAGGAAGTGCCAGGTCCCTTGGCCCCTTGCAGCTTCCTGGGAAATGTATTCATTTATTCCACTCCCGGTGCTGACTGAGCGCCCACTGCGCGCTCAGCTCTGGGATGCCTCGGGAACAAGACCTGCTTCTCTCTCTCTCGCGGCTCCTGTTGGGAGCCTACAGGAGGCAGCGGTGCTGGAGGCTGGAACAGGCCAGTGGTGGGAGACGAGGCTGGCAGGGCCTTCCCTGGGCGGGACATGGTCCGTCTGTCAGGGGAGGCTGGGTTATATTCTGCAGCAACGAAGAACTCAGCTCTCGAGGGCTCAAAGCCATGTGTAGGTTGGCAGGGAGCTGCCATCTTGAACGTGGTGGTCATTGTGCCTGTGCAGGTGGTCTGGAAGTAGAGCCATGGCCACCACGCACCGGAGATCATTCCGTGCATTTCCTTCTGGGCATCTTTCTCTGCGTTTGCATGCGTAATAGGTGCCCCGGGAACATATGCTGCACCCCACTATGAAGATCATCCTGCAACTCTTCTCGTTGTCCGTGAAAACGTATCACAGAGCCTCTGTGTCGGGGTGTGTAACTGTTTATGCTTCTGAGGCCCCATAGTTTATTCTGCCAGCTCCCATGGGGGCCTGTGAAGGTGTGAGTTTTTGCTCTGACTAACAGCCCACGATGGGTGTTCTCACTGTGCTCACTGTGTGCTGGTTCTCATTTGAGATTTTCAAACGCTGAGAATCCATCCTCCAAGGTGACTGTGTCCACAGATGCTCCCACCGGCGGCGTAAGGCGAGTCCCCACATACTGGCCAACAAGCGACATCACACAATTTGCATGTCTTTTTACGGTGACGGGAGATCCCCTTTTAATTTTTTAAATTATAAAATGTTACCTGCAAAACATTGAAGCAGTGGAGAAATATGCACGGAGCACAAATCATTTCTCCTTTCACACCCCCTTCCAGAGGGAACACTGAGAAAAGCGAACCTTCCAGACTTCTCTTTATGCATTTACACAATAGGCATTCATATATGTGTATATATATTAATGCATAAATGTGACCACTATTTTATTTTTGCCCTGAAGCTTGCTCTGCCGCCTCCTCCCCCTACATGTTTACCATCTCTTATCACACTCATTTGTATGAAATAAGAAAACCTCTACTGGCAGCTCGGGTTTTCTTTCCCCTCGTGCTCTGTCTTCTCACACATGCTTGGGTGGAGGAGGGGGAGCAGGGAAGTGGATTCCAGGGTTGTGTTTTCTCTTCCCTTCCTGAGTCCGGAGTTGCGTGGGGCGAGGGGCCCAGAGTGGAGGGGGAAGTGAGGCGGCGGCTGCAGTCCCCGGGGGAGGGAATGGGGGGGTGGGTGCTGCGGAGGAGGGGGTGTAGGGCAGAGAAGAGCCCTCCAGATTCCAGTGGGGACACAAAGCTCTCTGGTGGCAGAATTCAGCAAAATGCTATTAAAGAATGAATATTTTATTGTTCTGTCCTGCAGGCAACTTGGGAAAATGCTGTCATTTCAGCATAAATGAGTCCCTCTGTCTTATTTTATTTTTAAGTGACGCTTTCAGCACTAGTTCTGACTCTGGAACATGGAGACATCCCTGCGGCCCCACAGCAGGGGCGCTGGGATCAGAGGTGGGAGACCGGCCTCCAGGTGGGCAGGGACACGTGGCTGGTGGATCTGTCCTCCCCTCTCCGCCTCCACTCCCCTCCCCTCTCCGCCACCACTCCTCTCCCCTCTCCGCCTCAACTCCTCACCCCACCGAGGGCTAGAGGAGGGAGTTGGAGCAGTCGTCTGCTGTGTAACTGCCCAAGGAAAATCAAATAACCCGGATGACAAACCAGCCCAGCAACCACGCATGCCGGCTTCGCGTTCATGCCCGGATTTATTTGCTTACTGACCAGCTCCTATGTGGTGCTTCTTATATGCCAAGCACTGTTCCCAGTGCCTTAGACCGTCATTTATCTACTTTTACAACCACATGGGGTGATGCTTGGCTACCTGGCTGGGTGTAGGGATGGTGCGTGGATATCCATGAAGTTGGTCCGTGGTGTGAGTGCCCAGCCCAGCTTCTGTCATCCCAGGACCCCCATGGCCTCACCTGCTCCCTGGGCCGGAGGCTTTCCCGAGGGAGAAAGCGAGGGAGCATTCTGTCCCCAAGGCCATAAACCAGGGGTCCTCAAACTACGGCCCGCGGGCCACATGCAAATACAAATATTGTATTTATTCCCGTTTTGTTTTTTTACTTCAAAATAAGATATGTGCAGTGTGCATAGGAATTTTTTCATAGTTTTTTTTTAAACTATAGTCCAGCCCTCCAACGGTCTGAGGGACAGTGAACTGGCCCCCTGTTTAAAAAGTTTGAGGACCCCTGCCATAAACCATCAGCTACCTGTGTTTTTGTCACACCTTTGTACCCCACCTCTCCCCCCGCCCCCCATGATGGTCCAGCTTTAGCACAGCCACATCCTGCCCTTAGTGTTGGGGCCACAGCTGCTTCGGGCCCCATGCATGCCTGGAGTGGACTCTTAGACACTCTGGGTTCTCCAGTAGCCACCCCAAAGGGCAGAGCAATGCACCCTAAGAGGATGGGGAGCCGTCAACACCCAGCAGGGCAGAAGTTTGGCCAAGGCAAGGAAGGAGCCAGGAGGTGAGTCACTGGCCGCCTTTCTCTGCAGACTGTCCAGGATTCAAAGACCCCTCCGGCCTCGGTGGACATCCTGCCTGACCCCGCGGCCAGCTGTGTCTTCCGGACCAGCTGTGGCCTCACCCCGCTGCCCTGGGACGACACTGCTCAGGTGAGCGGTGTGCGGAGCTCGGCCTCCAGCCCCGCTTTCTGGAGCATCTGCTCAGCCAGGGAGCAGGACCCTGCGTGCAGCAGCCCCCATGCCCATGGCACGCTTGCGCCAGGGCCTGCCACGCTGCAGGCATATTAGCTCCTCTCGTCCTCTCGGCAGCACGGCCTCTGTGTGGATGAAGAGGCTGTGGCCCCACGGTCGCCACCCGGCTATGGAGGAACCCGGCTGTGAGCTGTACAACCAGCCCCACTCAGTGATGCCTCATGTGGGTTCCATTGTTCAAATGCCAAAGGATCCAGAAATGAGAACACCTTCCCTGCCCCCAGCCTCCTGGCCCGTCATTGGAGCCAATAAGGCGCATTTCCTCTCGTCCCTGCTTCTGAGGGCTAATGGGGCTCGGAGATGTGTTTCTGATGCTCTGCCCCAAAGCCCGGGCCCCACACCACAGGCAGGCGGGCGATTCCTCCGGAGATGAGCCACGAGGCAGAGTGGAGAGTGAGCGTGGACAGGGCTCCCTGCTTGAGCGGGGTCTTTCACGTCCCCAAGTACAGCTCTCCAAGGCCCGCTCAGCCCAGACGAGAAAGGTCAGACCTGGAGGCTTAGCTGCTAGAAGGGCCTGTGGGTTCCCGGGCTGAGTGATTCTGATTCTGGGGACTCGCCTTTGTTACTACGGCCGGGTTCACGCAGCGCCGCGAGCTGGGTGGCTCGGGTTGGCTGACAGAAAACTCAACCCAAACTGACTTTAGTGATTGAGGAGAGTCCTTGGGACCTGCTGGGACTGCACAGCACGGCCAGGCTGGGCCTCCAAGCCCTCCGCGCCCACGGCGGGGCGTCCTCCTCAGACCGCCCACCTCTGGTTTAAGACGACAGGCAGAGTGCCTTGCTGCTGCCGGCTTCAGGTTTGATATCAGTAGGAAAGAGAAAGTTCATTCTCCCAGAGCTCAAGCCACAGTCCCAGGACTGAGCCCTGCTGGCACCAGCGGGTCTATCTGGGGCTGGGGCCCATCTGGGTGGCAGTGCCTGGGGCCAGACCGGACCTGCTGGCCGCTTGGCTAACCGGTCAGGGCTCGTCCCGAAAGAGGGCATGGGCCATGTTCATCTAGGGTGGCCTGGGTCAGCAAATTAAAATGCAGGGTCCTGCCCTGGCCAGTGTTGCTCAGTGGATAGAGCATTGGCCTGCAGAATGAAGGGTCTTAGGTTCGATTCTGGTCAAGGGCATGTGCCTCAGTTGCAGTCTCAGTGTGTCTCTCTCACATCGATGTTTCTCTCTCTCTCTGTCTCTCCCTTCCACACTCTCTAAAAATCAATGGAAAAATATCCTCGGGTGAGGATTAACAAACATAAATACATAAATAAATAAAGCAGGGTCTTCAGTTTGACTTGAATTTCGGATAAATAATTAAAGGTTTTCAGTATAAGACTTTTAGTATGTCCCCCATAAATTAAAAAAATATATAATACAGATTATGCTATACATGTAATACTGTGTATCATAATATATATTTACATGTGTATTGAGAGTGTATATAAATGGAAATATATATCTAAGTCTATTTAAACTATTGCTTATCTGACATTCATATGTGGATATCCGTATTGTGCTGGGCAGCCTGGGGACTTTGAGGTCCAGGGAGGCTGGGGCTCAGGGACGCAGGTGGCAGCTTGTCCACTGTGGCGCAGGAAGGAAGCTCCCCCTTGCACGTGGCGAGATTTACAGCAGAAGGTGGGCAAAGGGGTGCTGGCCCACACAGGGGTTAGACGTCACTCATCTGTGGATCGATTGCTCTAACTGCAGATGACAGGGAGCTTTGGCGGCAAGAGCCTCAGCTGCTGGGGTCGCCATGACTAAGCTGAGCTTCCTGGAGGGGCAGGGGCCCCCATGCTGCCCCCATCTGAGCAGCAGCCGGCCTGGCAGCAGACTCTCCATCCACGGCTCCTGCTCTCGGGATCGTCTGGACTGCCCCATGGGCACCTGAGCTGGTTTTCCAGGCAGGTGGCCAGATGTGGGAGCCCCATGGCCCCCCTGGGCCCGGAAGTCTTCCAGCTGGACTCAGCGGAGGTCAGCCCCCGGGCACTAGCGGGCCCAGCCCTGGCCTGGAACTAGTCACCTGTGATGAGGTGGGACCTGAGGCAGCTCCGGAATGTCATCACTAAGTTTTAGCTTGACAACTGGCCTGCAGACGAGGTGTCAGCATGGGGACTATTCGTAGCAGCCTCCACCCTGGGCTGCTCTGCCATGCGAGTGGGACTCAAATTTGATTAATGACCAGATGGATTGAGACAAGCAGACTTTTAGACTGAACTATGCCAAACAGCCCTAGAGACGATATTCACTCTTCAATCATTCACTTAGTTGTTTGATGGATATTTTTTGAGCAGTAACAATGCACCAGGCAGTGTCGTAGACACTATAAAGACATGACACAGATGCAGTCCCAGTTCACACACAACTTACACGGCATGTAGTTGAATAATTGAACATTCCAAAACACCTACTCGGTGCAGGCAGTATTCCAGACATTGGAGTGAAAGCTGGGAACAAGGTAGACCCATTTCTATTCCTGACAGAGCTTATAGTCTATGCAGTTGTTTGAACAACGGGTCTTTGGTAAAGAGCCTACTGTGTGTCAGGCGGCATTCTATGCCCTGGGAGAAAGCTGGGAATAAGACAGAACTCACTAAACTCACAATCTATTCAGCCATTCAGCTGAATACTCTTTGATAAAGCACCTACTGGGAGCCTCTGAGGAAGGAACTGGGCTTCAGCTATGGAGGGAGGGCCCAGGGATCCCTGGCCTAGGGAGCATGGACACAGGCACCCTGATTGTGGGTAGGGAGGGGTTCAGGGCAAGGAGCATCTTTCCGTGCCTGCCTAGCATTCTTTCCTGAACTCTGGACAAGGTCAGGCACAAGGGGTGGAGGAAATGCCTGCACATGAGGTTGGCAAGTCCCTTAGGTTCCTGGAGGCTCAGTTTCCCCATCTGCTAAATGGGCTAATTGTCACCTTTAGATTTTAAAGTTCTGTTGTGGGCATGTGCTTGCCTGTGCCAAGTATTCTACAAATCATTGTTATTTTTAGGCAGTTGTATTAGTTTCACAGGGTTGTTGTAACAAAATAGCACAGTGGAGTGGCTTGACATGGGAAGTTTCTTCTCTCCTTGGTCTGAAGCTGGAAGGCTGGAATGAGGGTGTGCGCAGGCCAGGCTCCCTCTGAGAGTTTTTGTCTCCTGTGTTTGCTGGCATTCTGTCTCATGTTGGCTTTTAGGCACATCCTGCCAATCCCTTTGTCTGTCATCTGTGGCGTCTCCCCTCTGTGTGTTTCTCCTCTCTGTCTTTTTTTTTTTTTTTTTTTTTAATATTTTATTGATTTTTTACAGAGAGGAAGGGAGAGAGATAGAGAGTTAGAAACATCGATGAGAGAGAAACATCGATCAGCTGCCTCCTGCACATCTCCCACTGGGGATGTGCCCGCAACCCAGGTACATGCCCTTGACCGGAATCGACGCTCTATCCACTGAGCCAAACCGGTTTCGGCTCCTCTCTGTCTTTACGGACTGAATGAGTCCCCTCAGTTCATGTGTTGAAAGCCTAACCCGCATAGGATGGCATCTGGAGGTGAGACTTTGGGAGGTGAGCTCATGAGGGCGGAGCCCCATGACAGGATTAAGGCGGCCGTCTACTGGCCAGGAAGTGAGCTCCCATCAGAACCCGCCCATGTTAGCGCCTTCATCTCGGGCTTCCAGCCTCCAGAGCTGGGAGGGATCAATGTCTGTGGCTTAAACTGCCCCAACTTCAGTCTTTGTTCTGCAGCCTGAGCTGATGGTAAACGTCAATGTCTGTCTCTCTTCTTCTGAGGACACCAGCCACACAGGGACAGGGACAGCCCTACTCCAGCGTGCCTCACCCAAACTCCACACTCTAGTTCCAAACAAGATCACAGTTTGAGGCTCCAGGTGGACATGAATTTTTTGGGGGACACTAGTCAACCCAGTACACTGGCTGTCTTGCTTATTGCTTCATCTAGTCCTAAAATAACCCGGTGAGGTCAGCCCATTTCTCAGATGAGGAAACGGAGGCTCAGGGGGCCCAAACAGCTTCCAAGTGACAAACACAGGACGTGCACCCAGACCCTTAGACACCGGGACACGAGGGAGAAGGCAGGGAGTGTGCGGGTCCCGAAATTCACCTTGCCTCTCCAGCTCTGCAACCAACATAATCAGAAAAACAAAACAAAAACAAAAGAGGAAAACAGAAAGAAAACTCAACTTGACTCTGTTTACAACCCTGGGGTCTCTCCTGGGAGTTGAGGAGGAAATGTTAATGTCTTAGGCAGGCAGGCCCTGCTTCTTGTCTAGACACGGAGAAGCGCTCAGAGGCAGACTTCTTCCCGACGCTCAGCTGAGACCACGCCGCGCTGCGTCCCCAGAGGAGGGTGTCGTGTACTTTGCCTTTGGAAACAGACAGCGCAGAGGCCCCAGCGCAGCGGAGGCCTTGGCAGCAGCGCTCGGTCACGTTGCAGGGGGACCCGAGAGAGGCTGGCTGGCGTGCGTCTTCTCGCAGGCGACTGAGCTGCTTACAAATCAATGAGGACGGGTGATTGCACGAGGGCTTTATCATACTCGAGGCTGGCACCGCTGTGAGAACGAGGCGGCTGTGCAAGAGGATCATTAAACCTGTAATTAGCTTTCAGAAATACTGGGCAGGGAGGGGGAGGGGATGGGGTCGGGTTGGCGGTTCGTGTTGTTTTGCCTTGTTTCTCTCTTATTTGCCACCTGGGGAGCTAAGCAGGCGGGGGTCCTGGGTTGTGGAAGCCAGAACGGGAGCACCAGGCCCACCCTCCTCTAAGCCGTGCGCCCTTCAGCCGCTGCTTCCCCTCTGTGTCAGCTTCCTCCTTTATAAGTGGGCTCCGGCGCCAGGGGCTCACTGAGTTGGTGGAATTGGTCTCTTCGACCTTAAAGTTTGCACAGGACCACCGGGAGGCAGCTGTGGCCGTTAAGGAGCACCCACCATGTGGTCAGCACCCAGCAGTTCTCTCGTCTGCAGATGGGGAAATTGAGGCTCAGAGCCAGGTGGGGACCAGAGTTCCCCGGAGGCTCTCCCATGAATCTGACTCCCCAAACCTTCCTGGCACCGACTGCCTGGGCCAATGCTGCCTGAACCTGGTGGCGTCACTGAGCTGCCAGGGCAGAGTAGAGCAGAGCAGCGACCCTGCGCTTCCCCTGAAACCTCCATGGCAGAGCGCCCAGGGAACCGCTGAGGTGGGCCAGGTGCCATTACCTGTTCAGGCTGCTGTGGGCTTTTCCTTCTCCCTGGTGCCCACACCTGGGTGGTGTCCTGCCTTGTCTGAGCAGTGGTGGCAGAAGGGGCATCAGAATGTCAGGGTCACGTGCCAGGCCCGGCGTTGAGTCATTCCTTTATTTTACACCAGGGGCCCAGTGCACGAATTCGTGCACCTTGAATGGAATTGTGAGCTGCAAGGCTGCGGTGGGCACAGGGGTGGGTCTTGGCCCATCCTCCACACCCCTGCTGGGCCCCTCCTGCCAAGGCCCCTGGTCCCCTCTCTGCTGGCAGCCCTGCTCCTGTTGCCACCACTCCCATGCACTGATGGCGCGAGCCCCACTCGCTCACACCTGCTGATGGCGCAGAGTGATTGGGGCTGGCACCAGCAGCAGGTATAAGTGGGGCAGGTGCCATCAGTGGGTGTGAGCAGTGGCTGCTACCCTGATCGTCCCTTAGGAGCAGGGGGAGGTGGAGAAATCCTCAGGGGCAATCAGGGCCAGCAGCCGCTGCTCACACCCTCTGACGGGCGATCGGCACCAGCGCCGGGTGCCGGCAGTGGGTGTGAGCAGCGGCTCCAGCGCCAGCTGCAGGTGTGAGCAGGGCTGGCGCCAGCAGTGTGTGCAAGCACCAGCGGGACCACGGCTCGCAGGAGCAAAGAATTTCCAGTAACCACCAGAGGCTCGCCCTGATGATAGCCACAGGTGCCCCACCTTGGTCTGGCGCCCCCGCTCACCTGCTCCACCATTTTGCCATGGCCAACACCCGCCATGTTCTGCGCACACCCCCTGGTGGTCAGCATTCATCATAGCAACCGGTGTTCAGTTGTTCGGTTGGTTGTTCTGCTGTTCAGTCTATTTGCATATTAGCCTTTTATTATATAGGATTATTTGTTGCCCATACCACGTGCCACCTTTCTTCCAACATAACTGTGAGCACCTCCAAAATGCTGGCTGAGCACCACCAGCGACACTGCTGGGGCTGGGGGCGCCCCACCGCTGCCAGGCACTTACTGTTAGCCCTGTGCTCAGGACCTCTCAGCCCGATCCTCGGAGGGAGCAATGCCATCGTCCCATTTCACAGGTGGTGAGAGTGAGGACTGGTGAGAAGAGGGCGGATGGCAGAATAACGGCCCCTGACGGTGACCTCTGAACCTGGGGACACGTCAAGTCTTGGGGCAAAGGGAGATGAGAGCTGCCGGTGGCATGAAAGTCACTAATCAGCCGACCTGAGCCGGGGAGAGGATCCTGGCTTGTCAGGTGCCCCATGGAGCACAGGGTGGTCACCGGTGAAAGAGGTGCAGGACAGCCACCGTGTCAGCGATGCGACACCAGGCAGACTTGCGGCCGTTGCTGGCTTTGATCCACCCAGACCAGGGATGTGGGAAAAGGCAAAGAAATGGATCCCCCCAGGGCTTCCAGAAGGAACGCACCTGCTGACACCTGGGCTTTATCCCCCTGTCACCCATTTTGGGCTTCTGACCTTTGGAACTTTAAGAAAATAAATTGTGCTGCTTACGTGTGTGGACATTTGTCATGGCAGTCACAGCCCAGGGGTACGCCTGCTCATCCTTGGGCACACATGCAGCGGGTGGTTGGCTGGATTCACACTCAGGCTCAG
Organism: Myotis yumanensis; assembly: GCF_028538775.1. Taxonomy (NCBI): domain Eukaryota; kingdom Metazoa; phylum Chordata; class Mammalia; order Chiroptera; family Vespertilionidae; genus Myotis; species Myotis yumanensis. The sequence continues at coordinate 6,518,814 of NW_027223758.1, read as the reverse complement.
CGACTGGGTCGGGGACGGGCACGCGACGAAGGATGGCACGTCAGCAGCCCCCCTGGGAGTCCCGTCGGAACAAACGGGAAAGGACAGCTGTCCTGCCCTCCGGGAGGCCAAGGGGGAGGGGAGTCTGGAGGCGCCCCCACTAGGTAAACGTCTGTCTGAATGACAGAAGCTGGGGTGACAGGACAACAAGAGGGTGACATTTGCCCTGGCCGGTTTGGCTCACTGGATGGAGCATCGGCCTGGGGACTGAAGAGTCCCGGGTTCGATTCCGGTCAAGGGCATGTACCTTGGTTGCAGGCACATCCCCAGTGGGGGGTGTGCAGGAGGCAGCTGATCGATGCTTCTCTCTCATTGATGTTTCTGGCTCTCTATCCCTCTCCCTTCCTCTCTGTAAAAAATCAATGAAATATATATTAAAAAAAAAAAAAGAGGGTGACATTGCTGGAGGCCCTGGGTGCCACCGTGCCTGACCACCAACGGCTTTCCACTCCAGGAAACGGTAAACGTTGGCTCTGCAGAGGACCAAGTTGATAGTTTCTCCTGTGCAAACGCCCCCTTCCCGGTTCTCAGAGACGAGCTGGAATCAGACGCTGAGGCTAGAGTCACATGCTGCACAGCGGCCCAGCCCCGGGCAGCCTCTTTCCCTTGCTTTATGCTTTTCACACGGAGGCACCGAGGGGGAAGGTGACTTACCCAAGGCCCCAGAGCCGTGAGAGACTGTGGAGACTCAAATCTGGGTCTCCTCCCCCCGCGCCTCCCTTTGTCCCTGTAGTTCCACAGGAAGGGGCTCCGGTGCGCGACATCGGGCGCTTTTCCCGCTGACGGGACTCACCAAGAGCCGGGCCTGTCCAGCCTCGAGTCCGCACACTCGTGAGGTGGCTCTCATTCGCTTGTGGTCGAGGCCTGAGAAGTCAGCATCTGGCTGAGCCACTCTCCAGCCCAGGATTCGTCTGGAAGTCATTTGTGGGGCCTGCCCTCTGGTTAGCTGTGGTTGTGCAGTTAATATTTCCCAGGCGAGGCATTCTTCCTGGGCCCCGGGTTCTCTGCCCCCTCAAGGCTCTGCGAAGAGAGGAATGTGCCACAGGCAGGTCGCCCTGGCTCGCCTGACGGGTACCTGCCCCGCTCAGGGTGACCGATGGCTCCAATACAGTGCAGTCACAGCCACTCTCCGACCCAGGTGGGTGCTATCAACCGCCAGGTGTGTCCAGGGCAGGCTCCTGCTGGTCCTCTGCTTCCTCCCTTTCCTCATCTCCGTCTGCTGTTGTTTCCGTGGGCAGCCCCGCCATGTTCGTTGCTGAGGCCCACCCCCGCTTCCTGCGAGCTGGTCCGAGCAGACGCCCAGTCTCTGATCCTGAGCCAGAAACTCACTGAGCACTTGCCAGGTGCCAGGACGTTGCAGAACATGTTAGTTCAATGGCACCCCATGCGGTTGGTACAACTAGTGTCCCATTTTAGACACTGAAGGTGCAGAGTGGCCACCTTTGGGCAGCACGGCTGGGAAGAGCCACCGGTGGGGACAACAGTAGCATGAATCTTTTTGTCCGTCTTACTGTTGAGGTAACCGAGGCCCAGAATGGCGAACTGACCTGCTCAAAGGCACACAGCAAAGGAGTGGCCTGTTTTCTGACTCCCGATTCTCTCTCCCCCCTAGGGCTCCACGGGCTCCAAGGGCACCAGGCTATGTATGGCACGTGGATGGACCTTCACCATGGGCCACCATGGGTCCCTTCGGGAACCTGCCATGGCCAAGGTGATTGAAAACCCTCCCTGGTCATGGGAGCCTTGTCCTCCAGTGAGAGGTCCTGTCCAGCCCATGGATCGATCACAGTGACACCCCCATCTGCCCCAGTCTGACCCCCAGGAACTTCAGTGGCTCCTGGGGGTGGGGGGAAGGTCAGTGGAGTAGCTCAACTGGATGCATCGCTTGAAGCTTCAAAACAAGTTCCATTCTAGGCACAGCCTCTCCTTCCCAGAGGGAAGGCTGCTTTCTCAAGTCTTTGAAAGTGAGCAGAGCGGACTTCATTCAACCACAGTTTATCGTGCGTCTATTATAGTCCAGGCATTGCAGTAGGCGATGGGAAGGTGGCATTGAGATAAAACCCGAACAAGGAGGAGGAGGCGGCCACGTCCATATTTGAAGACAAGTTCTGAAGGGCTCCAGGCAGAAAGCATGGCATGTGCAAAGGCCCTGAGGTGGGAATGAGCTTGTCTCACGGAGAAACCAGAAGGTCAGTGAAGCGGGGGAGGGTGGTAGGAGATGAGGTGGAAGAGACAGTCCTTCTTAGAGAGAGACGTAACCAATCAATGGCATATTTTGCAACCCAAATACCCAGTTGCCATTGGGCAAGGGGGAGGGCGAAGGGAACTTAGGTGTGTGCATGTCAACTGTGCGCCATCTACATCCTTTCACGCCACCCTCGCGGAAAGGGGAAGCGAGAGCTCCCGTTGTGCCCATTGAACAGGCGAGGAGCCTGAGGCTCAAGGAGGTGGAACTGCCCAAGGAAGCTGTTACTGGCCAGGCTGGTCCCTGAGGGGCCTGTGGGCTGAGGAGGCTGGGCTCTTTGTTAAACACAGGAAGCCCAGGGAGGGACTTGCGGCATCTTAGCTTTCCTCCGAGTCACATGGCCACACATTTTGGAAACTCTGGGAGGCGTCAGCCCCTACAGTCCCGGGAGCCGCTTCCATAGCGGCTCGCTCTGGATTTCCGCCAGCCTCCTCGCTCAGGCCGGGCGGGGATCTGGGAAGACTGCAGCTACAGGCTTTTCGGAGAGTCTGGAAAGCTGTGCTCGCCAGGAAGGAACTGAAAGCGGGCGTTGTTTGGGCAGCAAGGCCAGATCCGCTCCCAACTGGCTAGACTAGGCCTGGCGCCTGCGAGCTCTGGCTCCTGGCCCGGGAGGGCTGCCTGCACATCGCTGGGGGCTGTCACCCACGAAGCTTCCTCGAGCCGGGCCTGGTGGCATCTGGGGTCTCCCGGGCACTGCTCTGTGCGGGCTCAGGTGCGATGGGACTCAGGACCACCTGTTCAGGAGCTTGTCTCAGTTGAAGCCCAGAGTCTGTCCTTGGCACCGAGGCCGCCAGAGGCAGGACTGATGAAGTCTTTTCTCATGAAGCTCATGACGCACTGGAGAGCCACACACCACACAGAGAAACAAACACAAACATACCACCTGTGAGTGACGAATGACGGGGGACTAGGGTGGCAGGGAGAAGGAGGGATCGGAGAAGAACACTGTGAGGAGGTGGCCTTGAGAGACCTGAGTGGGGACAGAAGATCCCAGGAAGGATAGGATGGCAGGGCCTCACGCACCACCTTAGTGCTACCTACCAACTGTGCCCTCCTGGGGGCCCATTTCACAGGCCAGGAAACTGAGGCAAAGAAAACCTAAGCAACTTGCCAAGGTCATACAGCTGAGGAACAGGACAGGTGAGACGCGAACCCAAGCCCCCTCCCTCCAGGGCCTGCACACATAACCACTAGGCTACACTGCTCCTTGAAGATACTGATCCCCACTGTAGCCCGTGGCTCCAAACTGAGGTCCTGTGCACATCCGAAGACCAAAGGAAGGTGGCACTGGGCACTACAGCCTGACTGATGGACAGCCGTGTCATCCCCTCCTGGCCCCACCCCTGCCAAGGGTCCCCACCATTTCTGGGTGCTCTCGATGGGGGCCTTGAGCAGGCTCACTGGACTGCAGTTGCCCACACGTGTGGCGAAGGGCTGGATGTTTCCTCTCGTGTGTCAGTCCCGGGGGTGGTCCCACTGCGAGCGGCTCTGAAGCTCCCGGGACACACGACTCCTTCGAGTTCAGCCTGGCCAGGCCGGCCAGGTCCGGCTCCCCGCAGTGTCTGTTGCTACACCCCTTTCTGGACACTGCCAGTGTCTGTCCTCTCACTGTGGACGAGTGCCAAGAAGGCCCAGGCCACGAGGAGCGCTGGGCTGGCGTCACCACACAGCGTCGCCCCGACCCCCCAGCGCCTCCCCACAGAGTCCCCTCCGCCCGCCTGAGGAGCCACCGGCATGTCTCCCCGATGTCACCGCGGGAACAGCAGTGCCAGGCTGCGGCTCTTCCCCAGAGGCCTCCCGAGCCCCGTTCCCTGGTCGCCGGGCTGGTTTGTGCTTCTGGGAGAGGCAGGGGCGAGTCCGGCTGCTCAGCTCTGTGCTGGCCTTTCTGAGGCTCGCAGCACAAACTGATGCCGTGGGCCCCGGTGACCTGTCTCACAGGATCACGCCTGCTTCTGGCCTTTAAGCGGCTGCCCACGGCCCACCCATCCCTACCCCTGAGCCCCAAGCGTTTCTTCCAGCTCTGGCTCACACCACAACCACCATCTCAGGAACACCCAAAGCCGCCTGTCTCTGGGCGGCCCAAGCCTGTGCTGGCAGGAGGGGTGGCTCAGGCACTGCCCAGCCCAGCCAGCCCCAACGGGATGGAGGGAGGGCTCCCGGCAGCCGGTGAAGCAGAAAAAGGAGAAGCACAGCATGTTGCCTGAAACTCAGGCAGGAAAAGAATCGACTCGTTTCCTCCCTCCCGCCTTTATTTTTCTTTCCAAAGCAATCGCTAAGCTTTTTCCATTTCCAGCCCCCAAAGCTCAGGACATCCTTTGTCAGGTTGGGTTTGGCTGTAGATCAACTCCAGTCATGCTTGGTTCTGTTAGGCACTCCGTCTCACCAACCAGGTTGGGGTCTCTCAAGTTTGGGGTCTCCACCCTTTGCCCAACTTCACCTGTGCTGTAGGGTGGGCAGAGGGAAACCCTGAGCATGAGCTCCTGGGGGGTTGGGGCTACTGCTGGTTTGACCTGCTCTTGGTGGCACCGTGGCTGCTTGGTTTTAAGGCGCTAAAGGTCACAAGGTCGCTGAGGGACGGTGGGAAAGCTGCAGCGGCCCTTCCATTCGCAGCCCGAGGAGGCACTTCGTCATCGCGTCCTCTCCAGAATCTCCGCCAGAAATATGCGACATTAAGATGCAAAGCTATTTGTCGATGTCATCACACTGCAGCCGAAAAACACAGCATTTTTTCCCACCATGACTTTCCTCTTCCGTCACCAAGAAAAGGGAAGCATAAAATCCAGCAGGCACTCCGCCTCCCGGAGCGGCGTCTGCTCAGGCCCAGGGCTCTCTCCATGCCGGGGCTCCGCCTCATGCAATGGGAAACCCATTGTGCTTAATTAGGTTGTAGTAGGAGGGAACAGCCAGGCCAACGGAAGAGCTGTGATGCATATTCGAGGAACTTACACAAGTGGTATCAGGAAGCTCACTGTTACTGCTGGGGAGAAGAGCAAAAGTCATCTGCGTTCTGTTCAGATGACTGGAGAGGCCCCGAGGACTGTCCCTTCTCTAAGGCGCTGAGTTTTGATTGGGTCCTGGCTCCCTCCGGCCTCTGGGCTGCCTCCTCTCAGAATGGAGGGACCTTATCGCAGGCCGTTATCTGGAGAAATTCCTTGCGCTTCGGTGCCCGGTGTGGGAGCAGACATGTTCATGCCTCATTTTCTTGGGGCACGCGGTTCAAAGACAGGCCGAGGGTCTGAAGCCCGGGGTAAAGGAAGCCACTCATCATGCTGCCTGTCTCCGTGGGCCATGGTTTAGGGCCTGCAAGAAAGTAACTGAAAGATGCCAGCTGGGATATAACCTCACAGTCCAAGTTCAAGGTTAACTCACTTCCTGACAGTCGGGAAAGCTGCCAGGCCGGGGGAAGAAACCGACCGTCTCCAGCCTGAACGTACGTGAACCTGCCTCGTCCTCACAGACGTGCACAGGGTTTCTCAGATACCCACCCGCTTCTCTGAGAACAAGGACTCCTGTTCAGCCATTAGACCAATTTCTGGACCAAGGACCCTAAGAGAAGACCCTCCCCTCACCTCCTCTGTGTCTTTATTTCCAGACAGTAAAATGAGGGTTAAGAGAACGTAACTGCATATTAGTTCACGTGTCATTCCTCAAATGTTTATTTCCAAGCATCGGAGAGAAAAATAAAGGAATAAGACATGTCCCTGTCCTCCAGGAGCAAGGGCCTGCGGGAGCAGAGCCTGAGGCCAGGATGGGGGACTGAAGGTGCCGGCCCAGGGCGGGCAGGTGAGGGCCAGGGAGCGAGGCAGCCAGGCAGGTGTGACCTGCAGGGGCCCTGGCTGCCAAGCCCGGACACACTGAGGGTGGACACCCACAGGGGTGCTCACTGAGCACAAGAACTTCACTGGAAAGGCCACGGGCGACACACACCTGTGAGGATCCCCCGGAGAAAGAGCGAAGGAATTCTGCCGGCTGCCTTGTCCCCCTGGGAATGAGCGCCTTCCAGGTTCCTCACCCAGCCCCTCGGTGGCTGCTCAGAAGCCAGCGGCCCTGCCCCAGCTCTGCTGTGTGAGGCTTCATCCACGGATGAAGCTGGAGATGTGGTGGCGAAGCGTAGTGCTGCCCACGAGGGCAGGAAGGGTGCCTGGAGATCCGAGGAGGTGCGCCAGGTTTTCGACCCATTTCAGGAAGAAGGACCAATCACAGGGCAGGGGGCGTGTGAAAGGGGGCGGGACAGCGCAGAGGGAGCCGACGCAGTGTCCACCCTCGAAGTCGCCACGTCCGTGGGGCACAGCGACTGACTAGGAAGGAGTGTGTATCCCGACACCAGAAAGGTGAGGAGGACTTGGCCAGAGGGAGGATGTGGGGCGGGGACAGTGTCTGGGCAGCTGGCCCACGAAGGCGAAGCCAGAGGCTGGGGAGAGCATGGGCTGGGAGGAGCCTGGAGATTCAGGGGCAAGAGCTGGGACAGGCGGGGCCTGTCAGCGGGCTGGGGCTGGATTTTACTCCCAGGACAATGGGGAGCCCCCCTCCCGCATCCAGCCTGGCCCACGGCTGTCTGCTTCTCTTTCACCTTTCCTCACTTTCTCTGTCCTGTTCCTCCCTCCCTCCTCCTGGGCAGGGAGCCGAGAACTGGCAGCCTCCTTCGCTGCTGGCCGAGCAGCAGCAAAAAGGAGGGCAGGGGGGTGGGCATGGGTGGCCGGCTCTGCTGTCCCCAGAAGGGCCCCACCTGGCTGGCTGGTGGGCTAAGGAAAGCCCTCGATGTGAGACCGGCCAGCCTCCGGTGGGAGACCTGGGGATGGGGCTTGTGTAGGGCCTGTCGTGGTGTCCCAGGGCCTCCCTGAGCACAGATCCACCTGATGGCTGTTCTTCAGAGCTACCTAGCAGAATCTCCCCTTTCATTTCTCTGGTAGCTTCAGTGATTGGATCAGCAATGGACATGTGACCCAAACTGGGCCAATCAGAAGTCCAAGACTGAGGCTCTGAGCTGCTGCCTAAATGAATGAATGAGGAGGTCCCAACTGGCCAAGATGCCCGTCTCTGAGTGCGACAGGCAGAAGTGTGGCCCCCAAAGATGTGCATGTCCTAATCCCCAGAACCTACCAACGTCACCTTAAATGGCAAAAGGGACTTCGCACATGTGATTACCTTTAGGATCTTGTGACGGGGACATTGTCCTGGGTTATCTGGCCGGGCTCCGTGTATTCACGGGGTCGTTATAAGAGGGAGGTGGGAGGGTCGGAGAGAGAAGAGATGTGAGGCCGGAAGCAGAGGTGTGAGTGATGCTGCCGGTGTCTGAAGAGCCAGGCACCAAGGACGCAGTGGCCTCTGGAAGACGCCGAAGCAAGGAAACGGATTCTCCTCTGGCACCGCCAGCAGGAACCCAACCCAGGTTACACCTTCGTTTTGGTCCAGTGAGACCCGTCTCAGACGGCTGACCTCCAGGCCTGTACGGGAGTAAATCTGAACGCCGTAAGCCACTGGCCTTAGTAATCAGTCAGAGCAGCAAAGGGAACAAGGACTGTGGGAGCCCCTTCATTGCAGAGTAACGACACGCGCCCCTCGTCAGAGAGCTGGGGCTTGCACCACTTGCAGGGTTCTGGGGGGACGCCTTCTTCCTGTGTAACACACAGGAAGTGCATCCTGATCGTGTGTATGTTTGCACACACCTGTGTAATCTCCGCCCGCATCTAACACAGACCATTTCTAGCCTCCCAGTTGGCCATTAACACTCCCCTCACCCCACAAAAGGTACCCTCTGTCCTGATGGATGTCTGTGACCACCAGGCACTTTTGCCTGTGCTCCTGGGTCCTGCCACCCATGGAATTTTATTTTTGTGTGTCTGGCTCCCTGCACTTGGAGATACCTCCTGCTGCTGTGTGTGTCACTCATTGGTGCCGGCAGTATTGCGTTGTACGGATGAATCACATTCTCCTGTTGACGTACGTTTGGGTTGTTTTCAGTTGGGGCTGTTACGGATGAAACTGCTGCAAACATTCGCGTGCACGTCTTTGTCTAGACAGATGCACTCATTTCCAGCAGGAACACCCTCCACGTGAAATTGCTGTGTCGTAAGGTCGCTGTATGTTTGTTGTAATTCTTTCTTGGATTAATCTCTCACTGGTTGCATTTCATAGTGAAGAAGTTCCATTTTCTTCCAAAAAAACTCTAGTCAGGGAGTCTTCTTCGTGGGTGTGAGACCCCTGAGTGCTCTCGCAGCTTCCTGCTGTGTTGGTATGACGTCTGGACTGTTCGTAATGCTTCCAGAACTTTGTGGGAGCTGTTAGCTGCGTTCTGCGCTGTGTGTTGCTGTGGAGATGGCTGAGGTCAGCGTGCCATTCCTTGCTTTTCCATGACTTGTTGTCTGACTCGGTATTTAAAGTCCTCCTCTATCTTTGAAATGCAATCGTCCCATTAGGAAATGTCTCAGTGTTGAGCATTTTTCATAAAATTTTCTTGGAATATAATGAGAGGTTTTAAATGTAATTTATAGGAGTGTTTTCTTCATTTCAGGGAAGAAGAAAGGAAGGGAGGGCTTCGGATCCATGGTCCTTGCCGGCTCTGTAATTCAGGGACACCTCACGCCCTTCACTGGCGGCCTTAGCTTTGCTCAGCTTTAATTCTTTGCCTCTTTCAGGTTTAGTACTCATTTTATCTCGAGGCTTTTTTCTATGTTAAATAATCGGATTTCCAACTGTAGCTGTTGCGTTGTTTGTCACTTAAAATTTTATTTCTTAGTAATGCAGTGATGTTATTTTTGTTTTTAATCTGTTTTCTTAGGCCAGTTTTTAAAAATATTAAATAGGATTATTTTTTTCATCATTTTGTCTTTGAGCATTTGTTTAATTGAATTAATAATTTTAACTAACGTTTTCTATAGAGTGAAGCAAATGGGAGAAATTATCTTCTGTTTCTGGAGACACGTTTTCTTCCAAATTGGGCTTTTATTTTTGTATACCTCTTCCTTCCTTTCCTATTTTGTTCTTCCTTCCCCCCACTCCCTTCCCTCCCTCCTCTCCTCCCTTCCTCCCTTTCTTCCTTTCTTCCTTCCTCTTCCCTCTCTTCTACTATCCCTCCCTCTACCTCTCCCTTCTCCCTATTGTAAGTGTCCTTACTCCGAAGTCTGCTCTGTCTGAATTAAAATAACTACATCTTCCCTGGCTCAGTGGTTGGAGCATCAGCCTGTGCATTGAAGGGTCACGGGTTCGATTTCTAGTCAAGGGCATGTACCTGGGTTGCAGGTTTGACCCCTGGCCCCATCAGGCCACATGCAGGAGGCAACCAATCAATGTATTTCTCTCGCATCAATGTTTCTCTCTTTCTCTCCTCTCTCCCTTTCTTTCTCCCCCTCCTTCCCCTTCCCTTCCATTCTCTCTGAAAATCAATGGAAAAAAATATCCTCAGGTGAGGTTTAACAACAACAATGAAAAATAGCTACGTCTGCCTTCTTTTGATTATTGTTAGCATGGTATATCTTTCTCCACTTCTTTATTTTTAATCTGTCTGTGTATTTGTATTTAAAGCATCTTTCTTATAGACAACATATAGTTGGGTCTTATCTACGCTGTCAGTCTCTGTCTTTTAATTGGTAAATTTAGACTATTGATGTTTAAAGTGATTATTGATTTGGTTAAATTAATATCTACCATATATTACTATTTCGATTCATTGCACTTATTATTTTTGTCTTCTCTTTTTCTGCCTTCTCTGGTTTTAATTGATAATTTTGCTTTATGGCTTCATTTCTCTCCTTTCTTAGCACATCAATTTTGCTTTACAATTTTTTAGTGGTTTCCTTAGAGTTTGTAATAATACATTTATGACTAATCAAAGTCGCTGTCAACTAACACTATACTATTCCATGGGTAGTAAAGGTACCTGACTACAGAGTATTTTCAATCCAATTCCTCCTTCCGTTGCTTATAACATCGCTGTCATTCATTGTATTATAAAAACCCAATGCACTTTGGCTATTACTATTTTGAACAAAGTTATCTATTAGATCACTTATAAATAAGAAAAACAAAACATTTTATTTTACCTCAATTTATTCTTCCTCTAATATGCTTCCTTTATGTTCATCTGAATATTCTTTTTCTTTGAAGAACCTATTAAAACAGTTCTTACAAGGCAGGTCTACTGGTGTTAAAAGCCCTCAGCTTTTGTTTGTTCAAGAAAATCTTTCTTTTTCCTTCAAATTTGAAGGATAATGTCACTGGACACAGAATTCTAGGTTGATGTTTTTTTTCTTTCAACACTTTAAATATTTCACCTGAATCTTTTCTTACTTGATGATTTCTAAAGCGAAGCTGATGTAATTCTTATCCTTGTTTCTCTGTAGGCAACACATTCCCTCTCCACCAGCTTCTTCCAAGATTTTCTCTTTGTCTTTGGTTTTCTGCTGTTTGAATATGATATGCTTTGGTGTAGATTTTTTAGTATTTTTCCTACTTGGTGTCCTTTGAGTTTCCTGGTATCTGGCATTAATTGCGGAAAATAGGAGCCACATTGTTACTCCTAGTGCACTGATTTGTTCTCTCAGCCATGTCCAGTCAACTGATGAGCTTGTCAAAGGACATTCTTGTTTTTTGTTATGGTGTTGTTCCCTGCCAAGCCCTGTGCTCCGTCCTCCCCACACACACATACACACCCAGCATTTCCTTTTGATTCTTTCTTAGAGTTTACATCTCTTTGCTTACATTATCCAGCTGTGCTTGCATGTGGTCCATTTTTCCCATTAGCATCCTTAACATATAATCATAATTATTTTAAGTTTCTGGTCTGATAATTCAAAAACCTCTGTCATATCCAAGTCTGCTTCTGATGCCTGCTTTATCTGCTCTTTTTTTCCTTGCCATTTAGTCTGCCTTCCTTGTAACCTTTTGTCGAAAGCTGGACATGTTGTATGGGGGAACTGGGACTGAGGTAAGTGCACTTTCGTGTGAGGATCTCGTCAGTCTGGCTCAGAGCTTCACTGTGGCTGAGGCTTCCAAGTCCTCGAGGGTCTGTTTTTGTCTTCCCTGGCGTCTTTGGGTTTCCCTGGAAATTCCCTCTTAAATCGAGTCTGTGTCTTGCACTCTCTTGGTTGTAATCTACTGTTATCATTCTGGAGCCCTGTTGCTGTGATGGTAAGGCAATGGGGAGAGAAAGGCTTTTATAATCTCACATTTAAATCTTTTCAGTGGGCCACATTCTCTGGGATGTGACATTCAGAGGAGTTTCATAGTCTCTTTTCCTTTCCCCTGAAGTGAGACGGAAAGCTAGGAGGGGCTCCAGCTGTCTGGCTGCCCTTGCTTGGGTCAGAGGAGGCCCTGGTAAGGTACTGCCCTGCGAGCGAAGACCTTTGTTAAGAAGAGCAGCTGTTGGGGAGTGTATTTCACAAACGGCACTGTCCCTCCTCCTGCTGGAAGCACAGGTGGGGCTCCTGAGGGGAAACTCCTGACAGTGGCCCCCCCCCACCCCGAGACGGGGCACCTTGAAGTTCTCATCGTAAGCTATTCACACTCAGCCTTCAGCAGTGACTCAGCTACTGCTCGGAGGTTCCGCCTGCTCCCGGCTCCAGAAGCTTCTCCTCTCGGGAAGCTGTGACTCCGCATCCCTGCACCCGCCGTCTGTCTCCTGGCCACTGGGGTGGCCGTCTGCCCTGTGACCTCATTCTCTGAGGATCTAAGAAGAGATGTTGATATTCGGTTAAGACACCCCCAAGCTACACGAGTTGGAGCAGAAACTGGACGTCAACTGAATGCACTTTAAAATCAAACTGCAATGTATTTTATTACCAGTTACTTAAAGCCTCTTGAAACACGCAGATCAAAGGGACGAATTATTTCTTGCATAAGCTATCTGCATAATTATCTCAATTACCCCCATAGCCTGCTGCGTGTGGACGCGTGGGACCTGAGGTCAGCCTCAGAACCAGACCAGCACTCCCCCAGCTCATATGCAGGGGATGCTAATGGGCAGGGGTAGGATTGTGGGGGAAGCTCATCCCAGGGAGTAGTTTGCACAGGGTCCTGACCAGGGCGGGGACTAGGGTGAGGCACCCAGGTTCAGTTAGGGAGGTCTCGCTCCCAGGTGCCGACCCTGCACCCGCAGAGCCCTGAGGTGACACCCCCCAGGTTTTGCAGCCTGCGTGCCTGGCTTCTTCACCCTAGCCCCAGCCTTGGTTATGAACACAAGCTCTGCACTCTTCCCCACCTAAGTGACTGTGGGTGAAATAGCAACCTCTTTGTGCCTCAGCTTCCTCACTTGTAAAGAGCAGATAAAGCTGGTGGGGCTATTGTGAGGAATAAATGAATAAACATGGACAGAAACATTTAGTTGGGAGCCTGGCAGCTTCAGACTGAATGTCTGTGTCTCCCATATCATTGTGTTGGAACCCTAACTCCCAATGTGATGAATTTCGGGGGGTGGGGGCGGGGGGGCCTTTGGGAGGTAATTAAGTCATGAGGGTGGAGCCTTCATGAAGAGGATTAGTGCCATTAAAAATTATTATTTTCTTTATTTAAAATTTTTTTCATCGCCATTTATCCCCACCATGCCTTCTTCCACCTCTCCCCCCCTTCCCCCAGGATTGTGGTCTTTTAAAAAAGACCCCTGAGAGGTCCTTCTACAGGCGAGGACATAGTGAAAAGATGCTCATTATGGACACTAGGTCTGCTGGAGCCCTGATGTGGGGCATTCAGTCTCCAAGGCTGTGAGAAGTTAATGACTTGGTCCTAAGCCACGAGGTCTGTGTATCTGTTACAGCAGCCGAATGGCCTGAGACACTAGCGAACAGAAAGACCTCAGACACGTCCCTTCCTTTTGCTCCTCTCTCCGGATTCCTGTAGCAGAAGCTGCTGGACCACTGGGTCCCTTGGGCGCCGTCAGCCCATCTCGCTGCCTCCCACTCTCCACTAAGCGCCACATGCAGGGGCAACCAGGAAGCGCCCATGGCAGCCCTCCTCCTAGTGAGCACAGCAGTCAGTGAGTGGAGACCCCGGCTACCCAGCTACGGCAGGTCATTTAAGATGTCTTCCACGAGTGATTGGAGGAAATCGGCTCATACTTCAGCTTTATCATCCTTTCTCCTCATCCCTACTTCCTGCAGCCGCTGCCCTATGGCCACCCGCACCCTCACCCTGTCTCAGGGCCTGCACTGTGGGAGCCCAAATGAGGCCATTGGTCAGCAGAGGTTGTCCTCTCTGGAAACGCCCGTTTCCCAGGACATCTGTCCAGGATGCACTCGTGGTGATGGTCCGTTCAGTCAGCCAATAGCACAGACCGTGCACCTGCTGTGTCCTCAGGCTCCGCCGAGGCTGGGGCTGTCCCTGTGGGCGTCAGGTCTCCTCTGTGCCCAAGGCGAGAGAGGAGGAGGCTGGTCAATGAGGAAGGGCGTGACTTCTGGACGATGCCTGCGGGGGCTGAACCGGGCTCCACCCCAGGTAGTCATGAGACCTCCAGCAGGTGAGGGATGCGGCTGATGCTCAGGTTGCCCATCTGTGAAATGGGCAGGTGGCCCGGGGACTCAGGGCTTCAGTGAGCCTAAGACACGATGATGCCCGGGAAGGCCCGTGCTCATTTGCTTGCTCTGTGTCTGGCTGGAAGAAAAGAAAAACAGAGTTAAAGGGGCCTGAAGCAGCGACCGCTCATTTCTGGGGGATTGGAGGGAGCTGGGTGTACCCTGTCCCTTGATTTGGGGCCTAGTTATGTGGGCGAGTTCTCTGAGGAAACCCATTGGGCCGTGCACCGTGATGGGCGCATAGTTCAGTGAATGAGTTACCGCACACGTAGCATAGAGTCTAACAAGGCCCGCCCCCTCGGCCTCCGGATTCCTGGATGAATTCTACGTTGTCTACACGGAAACAAAATTGCCTCCATGCCCCCTGCAACCAAGACCGCACTCCCCTCAGGAGAGAAGATGATCACTGACTTGCAGAGGCCGGGAAGGACGCTTCCTGATCCTGCCACTGGCGACTCTGGGACCAGGCTGTCCTGCAAGTCCATCGAGTCCACACTTTGCCCCAAAGACAATTGGCTTCTCCTTGATGGTGTGGCAGAGAGGCGGGGCCGGGACAGCTTATGCGGAAACTCCAGAAGGGACTGAGGAATCTGACTACATGCCAAGCGGCTGCAATGCTGACAGTTCACTGATGAAGGAAAAAATAGATGGAACAAAATCCATCTTCTTAGCACTGAAGAAATCTGACTGGTGAAGGAGGGAGGTTTCAGGGGAACAAAGTGGAAAATTTTCCTCTGAGTTTTCCTTTCTCGGTGGAACATTGGCCTATGTTGCTGGTTCCCTTTCTCGCTTGCTGTCCCACCATTTCTGTCTAGTTCTCTCTCTCTCTCTCTCTCTCTCTCTCTCTCTCTCCCCTCACAATTTCTGATTCCTCAGCCACGCTTGCTCACCTTGAGTCCCTTCTGCCACCCCCCTGCACTGCTTCTGAGACCTCCCGACTTCCCCACCAGCTCCTCTGTCACTAAGCTGGAAGCCCTCCCCGTGCACTCCCGATTCTAGCTCCGTGCTACATGCGCTGTGACTGGTACCCAAAAATGCTCTGCGAGCTGTCACAGCCCCGGGGGACCAGCCGTCTGCACCCAGAGAACCTTCCTTCTGGGCTCTAAGCGTTCCTTCTGCCAACACATCGCCCCGCCTGGAGATTCCAGGTCTTCCCGACACTCAGGTGGAACGGGACCGCTGGGCGCCTGTCTAGCTCACCCCGGCTGCCGGCTTCCTGTGCTCCCGTCTTCACTGAGCCCCAGAGCACTTCCTACACTGAGTCAGGACGAAGGCCCTCGCACCCTGCAGACGCCGCGTGCCCCCTGCCCAGCGTCCACACTGATGTTTGTGAAGACCTGGTCCCTGGGTCTCTGGGGTTTGCCATTGGACAGCCCCGCCCTCCCTGTGTGGCTCAGCATCCTGGCAGGACGAAGCCCAGCAAAGTGTTTACTGAAGTCCGTGGCTTTGGGCACCACTCTCTCTGGGACAGGCCAGCCTCTGGGCTCCTTGAAAATCCAAGACTGAAAAGTCCAAACCCATGAAACCCTCAGCTTGGAGGGCTGGGGGCCCAGGCGAGGGCACAGGGCTCCGGGCAGTGAGGGGGTTAAGGCTGCTGGGCAGAGAGGGTCAGAGAAGCCAGGCAGCACCCCCCCCATTGCCCCACTTCCAGCCCAGGACTGTCCCCCAGAGACACAGAACCCCCCTCCCCCCAAATTCCAGGTGAGCAGAGTGAGGGGTTAGGAAAGAAGGCCTGGAGCTGGGACATTGGCCAGAAACTGCCCTTCCCTGGGGGCCACGGTGGGAAGGAATGAGAGCGTCTGGAAGCACTTGGCCAACTCAGTCCATGTGCATAAGGTGAGGGCGACTGGTGTTCCATTGTATTCAGTCCTGGGAGCCTGCCTTCCAGGGCCCCCAACCTGCAGAGGAGCCGCGCACCCTCCTCCCAGGGCCTCCTCCCAGGGCCAGGCTGGGAAGCAGCTTCCCTTGGGTCCACAGCTCTGGGACCCCTTTGCTGAGGACAGTGGTTCCCTCTCGCCCCATAGGACAGCCCCTCCCCAGGGCCCCAGGACCGGGATCATGCTGCCCCAGACAAAGCCAGGGTACAGACCGCACTGCCTGCTCCTGACCAGTGCGTGGCTGTTCTCTGACTTCTCTGCTCAGGGTACAGTTAAGCCGAGCTGTGTCTGGGAGGCGGGCAGGGGACCCGTGGGCGGGACCCCGGGAAGCTGGCAGCGTGGCTGGTCCAGGACACTCCGAAGGCAGGCACTGGCGGCTTTCATGTCCGAGGCCGGGAGTCAGTGCCCCGGAGCCCAGGGGGTGCAGCTCGGCTGGGAGCAGCCCCTCTGTGTCTCTGTATGCCCACCATCCCTCTCTACCCCGCACCCCCCAGCCTCCTGGGCTCAGGCTGGAGTTTCGGGAGAGGGACGCTCACCGAGGCAGGCCCCTGACGCAGACCGACTAACCTCGCTGCGTGTTTTGCTTGAGTTGGGCTTATGACTGTGTGGGATCCGGCCGTGTTTGTGCCCCAAATGAAACCCGAGCGGCACGGTTCCTTTTTCCCACGGATCCTTCTGGACATTTCCAAGGTCAGTTCCCGCCCCGCGGTGCGTGGGTTCGGAACTGCGTGGTTACACGGACTCATCTGACCTCGGGCAGCCTCCGCTGACTCCGGCTGGGAAGTGGGGCTTGGGGAGCCTTCTGGGGGGGCTGCTGGGAAGGGGGTGCTTTCACACTAAGGATGCTCTTCAGACAAACCTGCTGCAACCGAGGGGCTCCCGGGAGGTGGATGTGGGCGGGGAAATTCCACGCCTGTCTGAGTAGCCTCCATTCAAGGCTGGCCCCTGAGGAGACACCTACTTCGAGGGCCACCCACTGTGGACCCCACCCAGCTCCGTTGCGCGCCCGCCCTGCTCAGGGCTCGTCTCAAGACCCGGGCAAGCTCTTCCTGGCCTCATTCTCCGCTGTGTGACTTTGAGCCTCATCAAACCTTTCTGCCTTAGTTTTTGTGTCTTACAAAGAGGATTCTAAATTAATCTACTGTAAGGGGTTGTTTGGATTAATAAGTGTATTAATACATGCTCAGGGCTTAGCACAGTCCCGGCCATAGCATAAAACAGCCACTAACTGGGTCAACATCGTTGTTCTTAAAATAAGGTCCATATTTTATGCCCCCGAGCCTCGTCCCTTCCCCCCTCCCTCCCTTCCCCAGGACAGGCCCCTGCCTGGCTGAGCTGCCTGGGAGCCCTCTGCAAACCTTCCCGGGGACACCTGCTCATCCATCAGGTCCTGGGCCCATTTCTGCCTCCAGCGTCTCAGGAAGGGGGGCTTCTAGCAACTAAAACTATTGTCACCCCTCAATCCCACCCGCCGCTGGGCCCAACACCGAGACGCGGTTTCTGCAAAACCACGTTACAAAATGAGAGCAGTCGAGCGCTCCGCGTGTAGGAGTAATTACCATCCCAGGTTCTCTGAACATTCTTCTCACTGGATCTTTTTGTGTCGCTGTCTCAGAATAGACACGCTTGTGGGCTTTCCTGGGCCCAAAATAGTTGGGCGATAGGAGTTGCAATCGACATCTGAGTTTGAATTATAACAACTTGGGTACAACTTGTGATTGGACGAGTCTCAGCAGCCAAATGTGGCTCCTTCTGCAAATACCGCTTCCTTTTATGGAAGAAGAAAGTTCCTGCCGAGGCCTGTGCCTCCGCGTGGGTCTTTAGCAGCCGGCGCGGCCTGGGCAAGGAGCAGGCATCTTGCTGGGTCAAGGCCTCTGAGGAGGACAGAGTGCCCACTGCCAGGCTGGACCGGAAGGCGTGGCAGGTCTCTCTCTGCCTCAGTCGGGGCCTCTTGCAATCTGGGCTTATGCTCTGGTCTAGGCCTTGTAGCACAGCGGGTAAGGGCCTCGGCTGTGATGCCAGCGGGGCAGCATTGGAACCCTGCCTCCTCCACTCTGACCATCCTAACTTTGGGTAATTTACTCCACTTCCGGTGCCTCAGTTTCCTCTTCTGTCCAGGGGATACGCCCCTGCACACCTCCCAGGGTGGCTGTGAAGGTTAAGTGAGCTGAGAAGTGTGTGGGTCTTAGGACCGTGACTGACATGGGGTGAGTGTTGCTCATTTTGATTGCTAGGCACACAGTAGGTGCACAATAAATGTCTGAGGACCCAAACCAAGCAGGAAGCCACTGGTCCTCCTACTTCACCACTTCACCTCAAAAGACACACCGAGTCTCCGATGGGGCATGTTCCCCGGGGCGTGCGGTGGCGGCCACAAATGATTCAGGAGGAGCGGCGGGGGGTGGGGGGGGTGGAGATGGCACCGGTGCCCCACCAGCCACAGGGAAAAGGGGCATTTCTGTCCAGGACTCTGCATTCCCCTCCTTCAAAAATGCACTTAAAAAGGATCAAAAAAGAAAAGTTGGCCCTCACCCCGAGCCCTGGCCCTGGCCCAGGGCGCCGCGTTTCAATAGCCTGAATTCCTTCTAGAAGCCTGACTCCTTGGAGCGGCGGGGCTGTGGGCAGGAATCACCGTGGGGCCTGTGTCTCCGCCAGCGTCCCAGGTGAAACCCAACCACGCAGGGGAAAGATAATGCACTTCACTTCATATTTTAAAACAATATTTTCTTGGTTTAACTGAGACTGTCTAGTCGCGGCTCCCCTCCCACACGCCCTGTGCAGACAGGGCGGAGGCTGTGTGAGTTCACTGCCGTGTGAAGCGCGGCTGAAAGTACCTCGGCCGAGGGGCTCGCGGAGGGCTGGCTGGGGGGTGGGCCCTGAGCCGGGCTGTGCGGCGCCCGACCCCATGCCTGTCCCCTCGGGGTTGTCCCGGTGCGCTGATGCCGCGGGTCTCTGCACCTCCACGTCTCATACTCCCAGGAGAACGCAGTCACACTTCACAGCCAGGGAGCTCTCGGACCCCGGAGCCTTTTTCTCTCCAAGGAGATGCAAGGAAAGGGGAGAGGTGAAGAGGCCGCTGGGCACGAGCAGCCTGGGCGGCACGTATGCCCGTGGCTGCGGTCTCCTCTCTGCAGGTGGTCGCTGGATCTAAGGAAGGTAAGACCTCCTGCACTCGGGGCTTCCCTCCTGCGCTTCGAGTGAGCCTGCAGCCCGGGGACAGTTCCATTGTGATTGCCTCCCAGGCCTCTGAGTTCAGGTGAAGCAGGAACAAATGCGGAATTTTAAAAAGTGCTCACAGTCCCTTACCGCTGGGGAAAGGACTTTCACAGTCCAGTGTCGTCCCCTTCGCCTCCCTGTCACTGCTCAGTGCTCATAACAGTGGCCAACGGCAGGGCCACCTTTTTCTCCAGTTTCTCTGCGCACGGAGCTGAGTGTCTTAGCTGAATTTAATCAGGATTTACTAGTAAACAGCAAACCGCAGAGGCTCCGAAGGCAGGGGCCGCTTTGAGACCCAGGCTCCAGGCGTTCCAGGCCGAGTCCGATGGCCGCTATAGTTCGCCCAGAGGACAGACAGGCTACAAAACAGCACCTTCTCCCCCTAATACTCTTTTTCATTAATTGAGGCATAATTTACATACAATTAGATGTGCACATTTTAATCTTCACCTTGATGATTTTTGACAAATTTCTACTCCACATAATCACTATCAATCATGACCTAGATTCTAGAACATGCCCCAAACTCTAGGATATTCTGAGCATCATCTTAACAAGAGAACCCATTTACAAATGAAACACACACAAAAATGAATGAAAACCTCTTGTTTATTTGTGAATTTAGGTAGCTTTTCAGCTGACTCCTTGTCCCAGAGACTGTCATGGTGTCTCCTTTCCTGAGGAGGACTTGCTGGCCCTAGTAGACCACAAGCCTTCACTGCAGACCTGCTGCAGCACCCTGAAGCCAGAACAGCTACAGCCTGCTCGGACGCCGACATGGCTCCCCACCCTATTCTGAAGCCTCCTCTCTGATTTTGAAGGGCTGATAACACGTGGAGTCCTCCAGCCTGCAATGACAGCTGGCTGGCCCCGAAGCAGGCTTGGTCGAAGGGCAGGTGATAGGACTGGGGTGCCAGCAAGTGCAATAGGAAGGTGATCCCTTTCCCATCCTCACCCCAAATCCCAAACATGCTTCCTCACTAAATGCCACTCCCAGGCCATCCACTGAGAAGGAGTCTGAACCAAGGAGGTGCAACATCAGAGTGTCCTTAGAGCTCCCGGGTCACTGGCGGGCTCTCCGGTGCCTTTGAGACTCTGTGCCTAGAAAACTCCTACACACCCCTCAACAACCCAGCCTGAATGTTACCTCCTCTGCAAAACCTTTTCCCTAGTTCCTCAGTCAACCCTCTGACATTCCTTAGTTTTATGTGCTTATTTTTTTAAAAATGAAGTTTATTTCTTTAATTTTACTTTTCGGACCTCAGGTCCAGAGATTTGAATGAATCTATCTTCTGGGCTCAAGACTCCGGATCTTTCCTGGTCCCTGGAAAGCCCCTGCTTGTTTCTTGTATTCTCTTACTTGCTCCCTCTCTACCTCCATCCCCAGCTCCCCCCCCCTCCCCCATACCCCCTGTGTCCGGGCTCCCACTCCCTCCACAGCCCCACCCTGGACTGGATATGGAGCCTTCAACTGTGTGTGTCCTCCCCTGAGAAAAACCCAGAGAACACAGAGTTACATAGAATGAGTGCCCTTTCGACGTCCTTCCCTCCCTGCACCCGGCCCCCACTCCGTGGAGCTGTGCTTTTATCACCGAAACTCCTGCTGCCGTCTTTGGGGCCCCAGGGAGTGGGAGGCTCTGAAGCAAGAGGACTGTGCTGTGGTTCCAGATGTTTCTTGTCTCCCACATCTGGGTCTTTCTCTTTGCACATAACAATTGTCAGGTTTTACTATTGTCACGTTCCAACGAGACCAGCCAGCAGCCCTCAGCTCCATGTTGCTCCCATCACACGGTCGACTCCGGAGTCTCCTGCTTCATGACCCGGTGGCGAGCCAAGAAGGGGGCTGGAGGGCATTTGAATGATCAAGACATGGTTGAAATCAAAGCCGTTATTGAAGCCAGGATCGACCACGGTCTCTCACCAACTCTTGGTCAAAGCGAGTTTTCAAGAAGAAGCTCTGTCTTAAATTATTTCTATGGATTGTTCCAGTATTTTAAACTTGAAGTGAATATTTAGACTGTAATTCACAGAGACCTCCCTCTTTGGGGGGAAAAGAAAACTGGTTTTCATGTTACAGTTTTTGTCTTTGTCAGCATTTCTAGCGGCAAGAATGACAAACTGTGCTTGGGAAACGCCAGCGCCCACAGCTGTGTTTTATTATTGAATATTTCTGGTGGCGAGGTTGGCGGCCGCTCTGTTTATAGTGCTCATAAGATTTTATGCACGACTCTGCGAGGCCCTGGGTCTGAGCCTCGGGATAATTCATCCCATCCCCTTTATTCCTGGTCCCTTTCTTTCCAATTTTCCAATGGCAAGTTGAGCAGAGTCAGAAAATGGAATCTGACGGCGGCATGCTGCAGACCCTGCCACCCGCCCGTCCGCCGCCCCAGGTCGCCCCCTTGGTCCACGAGGGTGCCAGTGACGCGAGGTGCCACTTCTCCACTGAGCTACTTGTCCCCAAGGTCAAGCAGACCAGTTCCAGATTCTGCCTCCACACAGGCCTCTTGGGAGCCACCTCCCTGCCCTCAGCCCATGGGGTCCTGCTGCAGACTTTCTGGGGGGGGCTCCGTGCTCACAGACAGAGGGGAGCTGCATTTCATCTTTCAAAACGTTCTGTTTCTCCTAAAGTCAGCCGGCCCATCTCAGAGCGTTAAGCCTGGCTCTGGAGGTACCAATGGGGCCTCAGCCTCTTGGATGGTCTTTTTTCCTTTATTCTTCATGAACATGAAACAAACAAACCACAAGAAGAGATGCCTGGCTCACTGGGAACCCCCGAGACCAGCGGTTTTCAACCTTTCCCATCTCATGGCACATGAACTAATTACTGAAATTCTGTAGCAAACCAAAAAATGTTATATTTTTTGCCAATCTGCCAAAAAAAAATAGGTATAATTTTGATTCATTCACATTGGATGGCTATTGCTGTTCTGGCTGCTGTCATTTTGTTATTTGTCCATCTAAGAGGCTGGTGCCCCTGAGAGAGTCAGCTATTGCGTGGCTTAAAAGTTCTGTGGCTCACCGGTTAGAGATCTCTGCCCGAGGCCGGTGGTGTACTGCTTTGTCCTTGGACATCGGCCGTAGCTCCTGAGCGGGGACAGAACTGAGGTCCACATGTGGGCGGTGATCTCCCTGCCCCCTAAGAAAAGATCGTCTCCAGCCCCCCTTACACACCCACTGAAAGTCCGAACTCTCTGCTCGGCGCCTGCGAATCTGTGGGGGGCGCCGATCTGTCACAGTCTCTCTGGTCCTCACCGTCATGAGTTCCAGCCATAGGCCCTCAGCATCGGTCTCCAGGCTTCACCGTGCTGTTCAGCGGAGGGGGTTGGCCTCCCCTGTCTCCACCCAAAGCCATTGCTCACAAGACATGTGAGGGCAGGAGGGTGTGCTGGGGACTGGGGATGTCGGGAGCATTCACATCCCAAAGGAACAGACAACATTTACTCTCCACTTATTTTTCTGAAAGTTCTCGGCCGTGTCTGCTACGGGGGCTGCCCACCCCCAGGCGAGAGCCAGGACGCCCCCAGCTGTTCATTCACTCTTTGATTCGTTCCCTTTCTGTTTATCCAGCGTCTACTCTGCGCCTGATAACCCGGGGAGCGCGGAGACCCCGCCAGCTGCTGGGTGGGGTGTGCAGCGGACTTGGGGTGAAGGTTAGAAGTGGCTGGGCTTGCCAAGAATGACAGCACGCTCTGGCGACCTGGATCAGTCCTCTGTGACCCAGCCCGGAGGAGCTGATGGTCAGGCCAGGCCTGCAGGAGAGCCAGGGCTGGTGGGTGTGCTCCTTGGGGGGCGGGGAGTGCGTGTTCTAACCCTCCTCAAGGTCCCTGGGAGGGCGCCAGTTCACCATCAAGAGAAGCTCAGGAGGGAGGGAGGGAGGGAGGGAGGGAGGGAGGGGGAGAAGATTCCGTGGGGACACAGGGTCCTAGGCCAGGCGGCTGAAGGCCATTGTCACAGGCTCTGCCCCTCAGGGACCCCCTCCCATGGCTCCTTCCCCTCCCAGCACACTCCCCGCATGGTCTTCTCTCGGGCTCCTGCTGCCATGGGGCACCTGGCCTCTCGGGGTGCCAGGACCCTCAGCCCGGCTCGCTCTCCCTCAGCATCCTCTTAGAATGTTCTGGTTCAGAGTTGCATGGCCCAGATCTAACTCACCTGCCTCTTCATCCTGGATTTGCCTAAATGCTGGGCTGTTGGTCCGCCATGGACCCGG
This sequence comes from Myotis yumanensis, assembly GCF_028538775.1. NCBI lineage: Eukaryota > Metazoa > Chordata > Mammalia > Chiroptera > Vespertilionidae > Myotis > Myotis yumanensis. Next base: position 6,495,729 of record NW_027223758.1, on the reverse strand, counting down.
AGCTTCACCCGGTGGCTGGAGCTCCCGGTGGCTGGAGCTCCCGGTGGCACGTTCTGTGTGGGGTTGTGGGGCAGTTTCTGGCATCCCCCCAACTCCTTCCCCCGCCTGGCCCTGGGGGGCCTTCCCCCATCCTTCCAGCTGGCCAGGGACACAAGCCCATGGTGGTCTCCATTTCAACAGTCTGCCTGTTCCCACAGGGAAAGGGAGGGTGGTCACAAAGTCACTGTAGTTGTTTGGGGCCTCAGCATGTCCCCTCGGCCCGTGCTGAGCGCGGTGCTGGACACCCCCTCAAAGGGTAGCCTGAGTCATTTCCTCCTGAAGGTGGAGCCCCCAGTTCCCCTCACTTCTGAGAAGCGGGCGAAGAGGCGTCAGTGCCTGGCGGGTGCCCACGGGTGGCATCTAGGGAGGCATTTTGAGCCCAAGCAGCCTCCCAGCCTTCTCTCTCTCTCTCTCTCTCTCTCTCTCTCTCTCTCTCTCTCTCTCTTTCTCTCTCCTGTCCCACCCTCCTCTCAGCCCTCCCTCCTGACGGAGAGAAGTCATGGGCAGGCGGCAGAGTGTGTTCGCACAGAGCCGGGCAGGAGGGTGCGGTTGCGTGTGGACATTTCGAGGCTCCTTGTGCAGGCGTCCCCTCCGCTATGAAACAGGAAGGTGAACATGCGGGGCTTGGTCAGGACCGCGGGGACAGCCAGCTCGGGGAGGCCCCGGCACTGTGACGCCTGCTTTACACACGGGAACGCGGCTGCTGGAGGCCCAGGGCTGGTGAGTGGCCGCTGGAGTCTGCCCCAAACGCAGGGCCCTGTCTCTACCCTCCCTGCAGGACTCAGCGGTAACCACACACCAGCAAACATTGGGCACCTACTGTGTGCACGCACTCTAGCGTACTCAGTCCTCACAAGCCAGGCTGGCATCGTCATCTTCATTCCCCGATGGGAAACGGAGGCTCACCCACGGCCACAGGAGGAGCGGGCGGCCGAGCTGGGGTTCGTTGTGCTGTCCTCCCGCTGCCACTGAGAGGGGAGCGGTGGTGGTCGGGTGAAGGCCGCGCCCTGCCTGCACCTTCCCCACTCCCCACGGAGGACCCGGCTCAGCCTCCACAAGACGGTCTCTGCATCACCAGGACATTCCGCTGAGATGAGGCTCCAGACGCCTTTTGCTCCATCTAGACGGCTGCTTGTTGGTGGCACAGCCTCCCTGCGTGCTCCTGCTGCCTTTGAGCGTGGTTTCCCTCCAGCCCCTGCCGAGGTCCCCCTCCCCCGACTCCAGGCCCCAGCTGCGCTCAGGCCACGCTGCAGAGGCCGAATGCTGGGTGTTGGGCCTCTGCTTCCCCACCCTCCAGGAGAGACCCCGCCAGCCCTCCGCCTGGCCCCAGAGCTGACAGCCCAGAGGTCCCGGGCCCCCTGAATTATACACAGAAAAGAAGGTGCTACCCTAGCCCTCATTTCTGGATGTGACTTTTTTTTAAGTGAAATGGGTTGGCTCAGGGCTTCTTAGAGTCCCAGCCCCCACCCACTAGATGCCAGTCAGCAGCAGCCACCCCACCATTTGTGATGGCCAAGTGCCCCCTGAGGGCAAAGGCACTGAGACTGAGAACACTGCTGGGACCAGCGAAGGCGCACGCGGGGGACGGAGGCCCAGTGCCGATGCCGCCCCATTCCATGTTCAAAAGGCGCTGGACACTGGGAGTTAGCGTCCTGTCTTCCACATTTCAAGACCTGGGCCGGCCACAGCACACTCGTCTGAGGACCAGCTTTGGCCCTCCCCCCAGCCCCCCATCATGGCTGGGACCCTCGAGTCCTCGGTGTTTCTCTTAGCTTCCTTCTGAGAGCCCGGCCCATGCGGGAAGCCAGGCTCGCTCTTGTCGCTGGGCATGCCCAGGGGTTTCCTGAGAGTTCTGTGCCCTGGGTCCCTGCCCCCGCCCTCCCCCCACCCCCCCCGCCCCCCGTGCATGGGGGACTTTGGAAGAACAGCTCCTGGCAGCCTCAGGGATGAGGCCCCGGGAGGCCAGGGGCCGCCACAGTCTAACTCACTTTGGGCGGCTTCCCGCTAAGCCCTTTATGCCTTAAAAAGAAACTGAGCCAACCAAGCCCCCAGTGAGTGAAATCCCAGCCCGGAGCCTGAGGCGACTGCGTTAGAAAGGGGAGCGAGGCTTGTCTCAGTCCCGGGACGGGCAGGAAGTGGGCCCAGTTCCCACCTGCACCCCTTGCCTTGCCTTGGCTTCAGCGAGGACTTCCTGGGCAGCAGTGCTGAGCACCTACTGTATACCCTGCGCCATGCTCACAGGGGAGCCCACTGTAGTCCTAGCTCAGGACATCACCAGGGGTCCCCACATCCAGCCCCTCTTCCCCTGAGAACTGCCTGCCCCACCTGCCGTCTGCGTGGGCCCGTGGCCGGGCTGGAGGGAGGCTGGCAGGAGGAAGGGGGGTGAGAGACCCAGGAGCCTCTTCTATTTCCAACAGCCTCTCAGGCAGAGAAGGAGGCTCCTCGGAGGCCCCAGCCCCCCTGGCAGCCCCCTGTGCCCCTCTAGCCTGGGCGGGGGAGCCGCTGCCGCTAATCTGTGCTGCCCCTGTGCCCGGTGTCGGCTCTTCGGCCCTTCCATCCGCTGGGCCAGGCGTTCCGGCCTCCCGGTGCTGCTGGGTTATCTGGGCTCCACGTCTCGTCTGGACTCTGACCAGCACACCTTCTGCCCGCCCCAGTGTCAAGTCCTTTGCAAAGCGCCTCAGATGGTGGGAGGGGCGCCTCCAGCTGCCCCTCTTCCTCCTGGTGCTCTCCGCCTCCTCAGTGACAGTCTGTGGTCTGGGAGCAGTGCCCCGTGTCCGTCCTGAGGAAACCAGTGTCCAGGCCGATGGCGCTCAGGGGTCAGGAAGAGGTGAGCCGCCAGCCATGCAGGGGCCCTCTCTGCTGACTCCTGTGATATTCTGTGTTTTCTAAGAGGTTTATGACAAATAAAAATTGGAATTAAAAGAAGATAACTAAAGCTTGCTCAAGTCCAGGGCTGTTCAATGGAACGTTCTAGATGATGGGAATGTCCTTTCTGTCTGCCCTGTCCAGTACACTGGCCACCCGCCACGTGTGACCGTCCCCTGCCTGAAGTGTGGCCAGTGCAACCACGGAGCTGGATTTCAAAGTATGTTTCGTTTCCCTTCACTAAGGACACGGCTGGCCAGCACAGGGAAGCACGGATCTGGACGCTGCCGCTTCCTGGACCCACGCGGCAGGCTACCAGCGACTGCTCCTGCTCCTGAGGCTTCCTCCCGGCATGCTCCACCTGGGTACGACGCCTCGTACAAAACCCAACCATCATCACTCCGCATGATCCTTGTGCACAGCCTCGTGTGGTGGGCTGGGGAGCAGGCTGGAGGGTCCAGTGCCCGCGGGCTCTGGGCAGCGTGACTAACGTGGTAGCTTAGAGGACAGTCGGAAGCCCATCACTCCTCCCTGCCTTCCTCCCCCAACCCTTAGTGCAGCAACCTTAGTTCAAGGTCCTTCCAAATCCCTGAATGGCACAGGAGGGGGGAATAGAGAGAGCGCAACATGGAGCTTTTAATTTTTTATGTAAATAGATCTGCCCACTCAGCTGGCTGCAGAAGGCAAGACCCGTCCCCGCCCCCGCACCCCCCGCCCCCCCCCCTCCCCCGAGAAGCAGCCCTCTCCAATCCTGGTCCCAGGGCTCAGCGGAATGGGGGGAACCGCAGGGAGCCATTGCTTCCCGGTGAGTGGACAACTTTGGGGAGCAAGTCCCCAAATGCCAAGGCCTTCCCTCCCTTGTCAGTGTGGATCACTTCCTTCCTCTTTCCCCCCATTTATTAAGAACTAACCCCCCCCTCACCCCCCTGTCTCTCTTCTCACTCGGCCTCCAGTGAGATGACTAGATGCTGTTTGCTCATTTCTTCGGCCATTTAACCATTTCTGATAGAGCCGGATCCCATCCACGGTGTGAGTGGGCAGGAAGGATCCAACCCAGAGGATGGGCTTCCACGAAGCCCCAGTGAGGCCCCAGGTACTGGGACTCCCAGGAGTGACCGCAGCTTATTCCCCCCACCTCCCCATCCGTGTCATCTTCTTAGGAGAAAAGGCAATTGTGGTGGAGAGAAGTAGCAACTGGTCCAAGGTCCCACCATCCATGAGCAGAAGGGCTGGGATCCTGGACTGTAGAAGATTCTGGAGGATTCTAGAGTCTGGGTTTGCTTTGTAGACCAAGCCCAGCACATCCTTCCAGGAGACATAAATGCCAGCAGCCACAGGACTGGCTGACAGAGGATTTAAGCCACAGAGAAGAGAGAAAGTAGGGCAGCCTGGGGGAAGCTCTGGATAAATGATTGCAGGGCTTATCTAGCCTGGGATGACCCACAGGGAAGGATGCTAGCTGCTGGGGCCATGAGGATCAATTTCCGTATTGCACAGTAAAGGGCTTTTCATTATTGCTTCTTACAAATTGGCAACTTCCCCATGCGGGGATGCTGCTGCTATCTCCCCTGTTTCACAGCTGTAGGCATGGCTCTGAGAGGTGAGATGACTGCCAAGGTCACACAGTGGATGAGGGTGGGGCAGGGCCTTGACCCAGACCTGGAAAGCGGGAGCTGTCATGAGCACACAGCCTCCTCTCTGGGTCTGGGAGGAAGTGCAGCTTGGCCTGGCAGAGCTGGGGCCTACCCAGGTCCCATGGCCTCTGTTCCCAAAATAGTCCTTTCAAAGGCTGTCGGAACTCAGCCCACACCGTGCCCAAGCGATGATGACGTTTCCCTTTCCCTCTTGACATTGAAGTCCCACACCCTCTACCCCTGCAGCCCTAAGAAGGGAGAGCAGCTCCAAGGAGCGACTCCAAGTGGTCAGACCAGGGCACGCATGGCGCCTTCTGAATCAGATAGTGAGGGCACAGACCCCAGGGCCTTGGATGAGTAGAAGGTGTGAGTGACAGCCCATGAGGAGGAGATGGGCAGCCAGACATGGAAGGGTCTTGGCATCGTAGTCCGGTCCATGACCAGCAGCCCCGGCGGTCCACTTTCTCTCCATCCTCGCCTCTCTCCATCCCTGCCTCTTGCTAAGAGAAAGAAGGGGTATTCAGGGTTTAAATAAAACAAGTTCTGAAGTTATAGAGACCTGGGCCAAATCTGGCTCAGCCTCTTATTTGCTATTGACCCTTGACCCTGTCATGTGACTCCTCTGACTTTCCTTACTCCTCAGGCATGAAAGAGAAAACAATGGTACCTAAAACGTTAAGAGTCTGTTGTGGGAGATAGAGGAAGATGTGAGTGCTTGGCCTGAGGCTGGGTGCAGAGCAAGGCTCCAGTATGGTGGTTGCCATATGCTGTGGACACCTGCTCCTGACTGGCTCCGTCCTGAGTGGCCACAGGGGACGAATTTGCAGGGGTCCCACCCTGATATTTGATGTCCTGGGGCCTTTCTAGGAATGCTGGACTGAGCTGATACAAGACTCAGAGATTCAGCAGGTGGGCCAGCCGAGTGCCAAGGATGGAAAGATAAGCCAGGTAAGACATTGTCCTTGGCCATGACTGTCCTGCCTCCATGCTAACAGAACCCCAGTTGTATGGGCTTATGAGGTCCCAGCCCGAGGGAAGGACTCATGAGTGGTCTGAGCCAGCATGATTCTTTTTCACTTTGTCAAATTTCACTTTGTCAAATGCTTGCTTTCCAAGCCTTTTTTTTAAACCAGGAGTGGCCATGTGACCCAGTTTTAAATGATGAGAACAAAAAACCATCTGCTGGATTACATCTGGAAACGGTTTTCTTCCTGGATAAAAAGACTCGATCTCAGAATCTCAGAAGGTCTTTGGTTCCTGTGGATGCTGCATACGCAAGCATGATGTTTGGAGTTAAGTAGCTATCTTGTGACTAAGAGGCAATGAGCATTAGGCCAAAACTACATTGGGTATAAGAATGGACAAAGCATGGATCCTTGATGAGTTTGTTGAATGTCTGAACCTGCCCTGTGACCCTGCATAGCTGGGTCTCTGGTTAAGTGAACAATAAATAGCTATGGTTGGAACTAATGTTGATTGGGTTTTCTGATGCTTACAACTAATTAAAGAAGTCCCAACATCAGCCCCAGAGGCTGTGTTCAGGAGCATGAGCAGTGAGTGGGAGCTGGAGCACTGCTAAAGGAGGCTCTACGCAGGTGCTGGGTATGAGAGAGCAGGGAGGAGGCAGAAGGCATTTTGTGGAAGTGTCTTGTGGGTTGTGATTTGGCCCTTAATTTCCTTTGAAAATGCAAGTGAGCACTGGAATTATATTTTGTTTCCTTTGGACTCTTTATTGTGTTCTTTGACTGGCAGAGATTGAGTCCTCTGGGACATAGAAGTTACTTGGGTTCCATCAGAAACCACAACTGGGCTCTGAAAAAAAAATCAGGGCTTAAAAAGGAGATCAAGTTAAAAGGAACTTAAATGACAATATTTGTATTCCTTGTGCTTGGGTTTCTCATTTGGAATAACTTGAGGGGTGGGGGCGTGTAAAATAGGTTTATGGCCACAGGAACTGGGGAACAGGGGCTAATGTCAAAGTATAATATTCAAAGAAGTTAAAAACATAACTCTCCTGTAAGGAAACAGTAAGTCCACATCACAATGCATTCATTCATCAAGGAGGGAACTGCCAGGGTGGCAGAGTTAGCTCAAAAGAGGAGATGAGAGAGGTAAAAAGTTAGAAACAAAATTGGCTAGAGCAAAGAGACAAGAAAGAAAGAACCCCAGGAACACAGCTACCTGACATTTTTATAGACAGGGACTAAATCCCTCCATCCCTCCTCTCCATAATCAGTCATCAGGAGCTCTCAACATTAAAGAGGCCAAGATTTAAAATGGCAGTGGAGTAAGAGGATGCTGCATGGACATGCTCACAGGACCAAACTTGAATTAACTAAAATACAGAAAAACTTCCTGAATAATCAATAGAAGACTCACTGGAGAGAACCCTGATAACTGAGGACGGAAAGTGGAGACCACATACCAGTAGAGACTGGTAGGAAGGCAGAAGTGCAAAAGGTCTGGCTGGGCTCCCACAGATAGCAACTGAAGTTCTGGAGAGATATCTCAGCTGTGGGGGATTGCCACTGAGAACTCTGGGGTCTAATCCCCGAGCCAATGCACAAAATACCCTGTGAAGCCACTCAGCTTGTGCTCTGGCAGTGGAAGGGCAGATTGGACTGGACCAGTGTGAGCAGAAGCCAGGATTGGGAGCTCTGGGGTTCGAGCTCAGAAAGCAGATAATCCTGTTTCCTATGCTGAGTCATTCACTCACGCTTTGGAGGTTATCTTTCTCACATAGAAAATTGCTAGACAGGCAACTTTGCCTGGGGGGAAGACAGCAGACCCACCCTATTGGAATACACCTTGCCCCACAGTGTGGAGTTTCTGAGACACATTAAGAGACTGAGAAAAACAGTTAGCTTCCAGGCAGAAGCAATTGCCCCACCTTGTTGAAAAAACAACAACAAACAACTCTTGCCACACCTGTGGACAACTGTGCACAGGCAATTCAAGACAGAATCCTATCAGTTTGTAGGCAGAGGTGGTCAGAGGAGAATTTGAGTCTCTGCCTGATCAAATTAGTCAGAAACAGCATTTGACACTGTCCTGCACTGTAGATTGAGAGGCATAGCAGATCTACCTAATACAGAGTCACAAACCCAAACAGGCAGCCAAAAGGAGGAGAAAAAGAAACAACCTATAAATGAAAGAACAAGAGAATTCTCCAGAAAAAGAGATAAATGAAATGGAGATAAGAAATTTATCTGATATAGAATTCAGAACAATAATGGTAAAGATGCTCAAAAGCATGAGAAAAGATATTGTAACTATGAAAACAGAAATAAAGAATGACATCACACAAGTAAAGAACACACTGGAAGGAATACACAGCAGATTAGGGGAAGCTGAGAATCGAATCAATGATTTAGAAGACAGGGTTGAAAAAAATCACTCAACCAGAGAACCAAAAAGAAAAAAAACAATTAAAAAACAAGAAGACAGCTTAAGGGAGCTGTGGGACAATGTAAAGTGTCATAATATTTGAATAGCAGGGGTGTCAGAAGAGGCAGAAAGGGATAAAAGGATAGAGAACATGTTTGAAGAAATAATGGCTGAAAACTTCCCTAACCTGGTAAAGGAAAAAGTCATACAAGTTCAGGAGTCACAGAGAACCTCAAGCAAGAATCCAAATAGGCCCCTGCCTAGATACATCATAATTAAAATGCCAAATATTAAAGACACATAGAGAATCTTAAAGGCAGCAAGAGAAAAGCAAACTGTTGCCTACAAAGGAGCTCCCATAAGGCCGACACCTGATTTCTCATCAGAAACCCTACAGGCCAGAAAGGAATAGCATGAAGTACTCAAGGTAATAGAAAGCAAGGATCTGAAATCAAGATTGCTATATCCAACAAGGCTATCATTCAAAATAGAAGGTCAAATAAAGAGTTCCCCAGAGCAAAAAAGGCTTAGGGAGTACATTACCATCAAGCCAGCATTACAAGAAATGCTAAAGGGACTGCTGTAATGAGAAGTAGAAATAGAGAGAGAAACCTAGGCACACAGAATTAAAATGGCAATAAGTAAGTACCTATCAATAATAAATAAGTACCTATCAAAATAAGTACCTATCCATTAGTAAATGTAAATGGATTAAATGCTCCAATCAAAACACATAGGGTAGATGAATGGATACAAAAACATGACCCAAATATATGCTTTCTACAAGAGACATACCTCAGAACAAAAGACACCCACAGTATGAGAGTGAAAGGATGGAAAAAATTTTTCCATGCATGGAAAAAAAAAAAAAGGTGGAGTAGCAGTAGTTATATCCTACAAAATGTACTTCAAAATGAAGGCCATCACAAAAGACAACAAAGGTCACTACATAATACTAAAGAGATTGATCCAACAAGAGTATATAACTTAACAGTATATACTCTTGGTAAACTTATATGCAGCCAATATAGGAGCACCTGAATAGATAAAAACTTCAAGATGACTTTAAGGGAGAGATCAACAAGAATATAGTTATAGTAGGGGACTTTAATACCCACTGACTTCACTGGATAGATCTTCCAGACAAAAACTTAACAAGAAAGCAGTGACTCTAAAGGACACACTGGATCAGATGGATTTAATTTACATGTATAGAACATTTCACCCCAAAACAGCAGAATATACATTCTTCTCAAGTGCACATGGGTAATTCTAAAAGATAAACCACATGTTCGGACACAAAGCAAGTCTCTACAAGTTCAAGAAGATGAAAATCATATCAAGTATCTTCTCAGATCACAGTGGAATGAAATTAGAAATCAACTACAGCAAAAACACCCCCAAACATTCTAACACATGGAGGCTAAATAGTGTGTTACTAAACAATGAATGGATTACCAATGAGATCAAGAAAGAAATCAAATACTTCCTGGAAACAAATGAAAATTAACACACAACAACCCAAAATCTCTGGGACACAGCAAAAGCAGTCCTGAAAAAGAAGTTCATAGCACTACAGGCCTACCTCAAAAAACAAGAAAAAATTAACAATATACTACTTAACCTTACAACCTAAAGAACTAGAAAGAGAACAACAAAAAAGGGCCAGAGTAAGTAAAAGGAAGGAAATAATAAAGATTAGAGCAAAAATAAATGACATGGAGACTAAAAAAATACAAAAAAATCAATGAAACCAAGAGCTGGTTCTTTGAAAGGATAAACAAAATTGATGAACTGTTAGCCAGACTCATTAAGAAACAAAGAGAGAAGGTCCAAATAAATAAAATAAAAACCGAAACTGGAGACATAACCACTGACACCACAGAAATACAAAGGATTGTAAGAAAATACTATGAACAATTATATGCCAACAAGCTGGACAATGTGGATAAAATGGACAAATTCATAGAAAAATACAATCTCCCAAAACTGAATCAGGAAGAATCAGAAAACCTGAATAGGCCAATAACAACCAATGAAATAGAAGCAGTAATCAAAACACTCCCAACAAACAAAAGCCCGGTGCAGACAGTTTCACAGGGGAGTTTTACCAAACGTTCAAAAAAGAACTAATACCTCGACTCCTCAAACTATTCCAAAACATCCAAGAGGAAGGAACACTTCTAAGCTCTTTTTATGAGGCCAGCATTACCCTAATCCCAAAACTAGATAAAGACACTACAAAGAAAGAGAATTACAGGCCAACATCCCTGATGAAATCCTCAACAAAATATTAGCAAGTCGCATCCAGCAATATATTGAAAAGATCATACAACATGACCAAGTGGGATTCATTCTAGGGAAGCAAGGCTGGTACAATATTCGCAAATCAACAAACATGATACATCACATAAAGGAATTGAAAGATAAAAATCACACAATCATATCAATAGACACAGAAAAAGCATTTGACAAAATCTAACACCCATTTTTGATAAAAACTCTCAGCAAAGTGGGAATAGAGGAATATCTCTATCAAAGTGGGAATAGCTCAACATGATAAAGGCCGTATATGACAAACCTACTCAATGGGCAGAACCTAAAACCATTTCTCCTAAGAACAGGAACAAGACAGGGATGCCCTCTTTCATCACTCTTATTCAACATAGTACTGGAAGTCCTAGCCACAGCAATAAGATAAGAAGAAGAAATAAAAGGAATTCAAATTGGAAAGGAGGAAGTAAAACTTTCATTATTCACAGATGACATGATATTGTACATAGAAAACACTGAAGACTCTACCAAAAAACTACTAGATTTAATAAATGAATTTGGCAGTATAGCAGGATACAAAATCAACACCCCAAATCAATGGCTTTTTTATACACCAATAATACATTCTTAGAAAGAGAAACTAAACAAATAATCCCATTTACCATTGCAACAAAAAAGTAAGATACTTAGGAATAAACTTAAGTAAGGAGGCAAAGACCTGTACTTGGAAAACTACAGGACATTGAAAAAAGAGATAGAGGAAGATATAAACAAGTGGAAGAATATTCCATGCGCATGGACTGGCAGAATCAGCATCATTAAAATGTCCATAGATTCAATGCAATCCCTATTAAAATACCAGCGGCATATACCACAGATCTAGAACAAATACTCCAAAAATTTATATGGAATCAAAAAAGACCCCAAATAGTTGCAGCAATCTTGAGAGAGAAAAACAAAGTTGGAGGAAGTACAATACCAGATTTCAAGTTATACTGTAAAGCCACCGTAATCAAACAGCCTGGTACTGGCACAAGAACAGGCATATAGATCAATGGAACAGAAGAGAGACCCCAGAAATCAACCCAACCCATTATACTCAATTAATATTTGACAAAGGAGGCAAGAGCATACAATGCAGTAAAGGCAGTCTCTTCAATAAATGATGTCGGGAAAATTAAACAGATACATGCAGAAAAATGAAACTAGACCACCAACTTACACCATACACAAAAGAATGAACTCAAAATGGATAAAAGATTTAAATGTAAGTTGTGAACCATAAAAATCCTAGAAGAAACCATAGGCAGCAAAATCTCAGACATCTCTCACAGCAATATGTTTACAGATACATCTCCTAGGGCAAAGGAAACTAAGGAGAAAATAAACAAATGGGACTACGACAAAATAAAAAGCTTCTGCACAGCAAAAGAAAGCATCAACAAAACAAAAAGGGAGCCACTGCATGGGAGAACATATTTGGCAACGATACATTTGATAAAGGGTTAATATCCAAAATACATAAGGAACTCATACAACTTAACAAAAAGGAGACAAACAATCCAATTTAAAAATGAGCAAAGGACCTAATAGACACTTCTCCAAAGAGGATATACAGTTGGCCTGGAGACATATGAAAAAATGCTCAAAATCACTGATCATCAGAGAGACGCAAATTAAAATGACGAGATATCACCTCACACCTGTCAGAATGGCTACCATCAACAAATCCACAAGTGACAATGCTGGCGAGGATGTGGAGAAAAGGGAACCCTAGTACATGGATAGTGAGAATGCAGACTGTGCAGCCATTATGGAAAGCCAGTATGGAGTTTCCTCAAAAAATTAAATATGGATCTGCCATTTGACCCAGTGATCCCACTTCTAGGAATATATCCTAAGAAACCTAAAACACCAATCAGAAAGAATGTTTGAACCCCTATGTTCATTGCAGCACAATTTGTAATAACTAAGATCTGGAAACAGCCCAAGTGCCCATCAGTAGATGAGTGGATAAAAAGCTATGGTACACTTATATCATGGAATACTACGCAGCAGTAAAAAAGAAGGATCTCTTACCTTTTGAGACAGCATGGAGGGCCCTGGAGAGTCTCATGCTAAGTGAAATAAGTCAGTCACGGAAGAATAAATATCACATGATCTCACTCATATGTGGAATCTAAGTAACAAAATAAACTGATGAATGGAGTGGATCCAGCGACATGGAAGCAGGGAACAGAGTGCGGAATCTCAGAGGGAAGGCGGGGGAGGGTGGGTGGGTGTGGAGGTAACTAACCAAGGACCTTCTATGCATATATGCATGGCCCTTGGACACAGACAATAGGGTGGTGAAGGCCGGGGATGGGCAGGAGTGGGCTGGATGGGGTCAATGGGGGGAAAAGGAGGCGTATGTAATACTTTCAACATTATAGAAATATTTAAAAACAAACAAACAAACAAACAAACAAACAAAAACCTGGCTAGTGTCCTCTGTCCCACAGGATAAAAAAATTGTCAACTCTGAGGTTATCTTTTCTATTACCAACAGTTAATCATTTCTATCTCTCTGGACAATGATTTGTAAATGGCCAATCTTCTATAATTAACATTTCACTGCACATGGTCTGGGCTCTGATCACTTGTAAGTGGTGTGTCACAGAAGGTACCTCAGAAAATCAGCTTCCTTTCTTTTTTAAAAAAAATATATTTTATTGATTTTTTTACAGAGAGGAAGGGAGAGGGATAGAGAGTTAGAAACATCGATCAGCCGCCTCCTGCATACTCCCTACTAGGGATGTGCCCGCAACCAAGGTACATGCCCTTGACTGGAATCGAACCTGGGACCCTTCAGTCCGCTGGCCGACGCTCTATCCACTGAGCCAAACCGGTCAGGGCACAATCAGCTGCCTTTCATCCAGGCGTGAGACCTTGCTCTGGTCCGCGCTGGAAGAGCAGGCGTCATCTTTCCCCTCCTCCCACGCTTGAGTGACGCCTCTTAACATCACAGAAGGGAAATCCATGATGGTGCTTTGTGACTTCTGAAGCTGTGAGACCTGGTAGCCCATTTTCCATATTCATACACGCACATGTACACACACATGCACACTCAGAGGCGTGCATGTGCCTGGGTAAGAGAATCCTTGGATTGGAGTGTGATCTACAACCCGGGCCCCGTGTTGCCCTGGTGATATACTCCTTACAAAGAGTTGCTATGCTGGATGGAGCTGGGGTATGTGGTTGCTACAACCCAAAGTCAGCACAGGCATGAGCCCCAGTGGACCCACTCATGACCACCAGCATGACTGGCTCAGACTGCATCTGCTCTGGAGGGCTCGCCGGCCGAAACTCCAGCCCTGCTGCCTGTTGAGTTTTAGTCTCTCTTCTTTTGACCAAATCTCTCTGATTGTCATGTGGACAAACTTGACTTCTCTGGGCAGGTCCTCCTCTCTTCCCTCTGCCTCTCTAGTCTTGTTTCTGTCCAACCTCCTGATCCTGCACCACAAAATTCTGGGAAGCGGTTGTCAAAGAGCAGCCCTCAATGGGGGACTGGGAGCAGGAGCGGGTCAGGGGGTGGGCACTGTGACACGGTGACACATCTTCCTTATTTCACTCTGTGGCTGGGACTCCAGTCCGAAGAAGGCTCAGGTACGAAACATCAGCTGTGCATGCCCATCCTCTCTCTCTCTCTCTCTCTCTCTCTCCCTCTCTCTCTCTCTCTCTCTCTCTCACACACACACACACACACACTTCCTGTGCAGCTGGAATTGCAGGGTCTCCTACTTGCATGTCCCCTTTCAAGGCCCTGGAAAGGGCTCTGACAATTCCGCGTTCACAAGTTTCTAATCATCTCCTCCGTGAAGACCCCCAACTGTGTAAGCCACAGGCTCCACAGAACCTCATGGGCCCCCAGTCCTTCTCCACTAATACACTCAGCAGAGCGGCCATGTGGTAGCAGCTGGAGTTTCCCTCCAGTTGAGGCTTTGGGGTGCGCACAGCACCCGTTCTCGGTGGTTTATCCTGCTCCAGAGAAGTGGGACTTGCTGTAACTGGAGGCCTCTGTCAGCCTGGCTGCTTCCTGGTGGCTCAGGACAAGTTGTGACCCAGGGTGACTAGGCCCTTGGAGACATGTCCTTTTCCTTGTGATAACCAGAGGAGGGAAGGGCTGGCACATGGCCCTGGAGAGGGTATAGGGGGCTGTAGCAGAACTAAAATGATTCTTAGTCACTGGGATCTCACCTTGGCTTCCGCTCCCAGCCCCACAGCCGGGGAGCCCTGACCCCGCCTCAGGCTGCCGGATCTGAGCTCTCCCAGCCTCCGCCAGCTCCTGGGCCTCTGTTGCTCACTGATTTGGGGAACGGGGAGGGGGGGTTGTCTTATCTTTAAAGAGCAGATGGAGAAGTTCTCATTTTTTATTAAAGCCATCCAGTCTCAGAAAAAGCAATCTGCTGGCAGCTGCTGGAATAGCGATTTGAAATGCATGTCCACTGCCCCTCGGCTGTCCGGGGGGCTGGGCTTCTCTTTCCCCCCATCTCTTGGAAATTGGCCAAATGCTGGTATCCTGCTCATATCGGGGGACCTCCTTTATGACAGGGGGACAGAGAAGGAGCCAACCTGAGCCTGTGCCGGTGTCCAGGGTCCAGGACAGGCTCCTGTGGACACTCATCGCCAACTGGTCGGAATCTTGGGAATGTGGGCAAATTCAGGGCTTCCCTTTCAAGCCCCCATCCTTTGCTCCTCCAAAATCTGGCGTTGCCTCCATCCATCCATGCATGCATCCATCCATCCATCCATCCATCCATCCATTCACTCATACCTTCATTAATTCTTCCTATTAGTGGTCTTTGAACACCAGGGTTCTTCTGCTAGAGGCAGCAGAGACTGGCCCTGTCCTGCTGTGACAGAAACAGGAGCGGGCGGTGTGGGGGACACGTGTGGGCACTGGCGGCAGGTGTGTGGGCTGCCTTAGTCGGGGCCCCGAGAAGCAGACCCTGACACAGGCAGGGGAAGCAGTTCACTTGGGGGTCCATCCCAGGAGGCAAGTGGGTGTGGGGGACTGGGACAGGGAAGGGATGACAATGGGTAGAGGCCACTGCTATGGGCACCTGGGCTCAATTGCCCTGGGGACCCCAGAAGTGTCCCCTGAGGGTGAGGGGATGTTGATGCCCCAGCTCCATCCAGCATAGCTGAGGCCTTGGGGCCTGAGGACGCCTGCTGCTGAGGTCGCAGCTGTGCCATGGGAAGCCCCCCAGGGTGGGACACAGCAGAAAAGAGGGGCCAGTGAGTATGAGGGGGCCTCCTCTGGGCAGTGGAAGCGTGAGTCCCTGCTCAGGGTTTTGGGGGGCTGAGGGTAGGGGGTCAGCAGAGAGCCTAGCACAGTGTGAGGCCGCCTTGGCCTCACTTTTATAGTAAGAATGGGGTGGCCCTGCCCAGCTCTGGGGAAGGTGCCCCCGGGGAGAGAGCAGGTGGAGGGAAGATGAGGAAGGAGGCCAGGGTGGTGTCCAGAAGGGACAGCTGCAACCCCAACAGTCTGCGTCCTGCCGAGGCGGTTTCTGAGTCCCCCTCGGCCCGGTCCCCTCACACTTGGCTCACTTCCCACAGGGACCCGAGGATTTGCTCAGCTTCCCATCAGCCGCCCCCGTTGGGCCCCTCCAAAGCCATTACCCCTGCAGAGGCCCAGGAGAGCTTGTTTAATGAACAGTGAGAACAGGACACCCCAGAAAGCAGCCAGGGGCCTCCCGACTGGGTCCTGAGCAGGCGTGCGGCTCCTGGCCACGGCCACTGCGGGCAGGTCTGGCTCTCCCAGTCTGTGTCCCTGTCTGAGACGGCATCCCACGGCAGCCCTGTGAGGAAAGAGTGGGTGATTCGCAGTGTGGTCACCCCGAGGTGGGGTGGCTGCTCCTGCCATTGTGGGCAGAGGCCAGGGAAGTGCCACACAGGGCGGCTCCCACAACAGAGAATATCCTGCCCAAGTGTCAATCGTGTCAACGTTGGGAGAACCCCCTCTTGTGGAAAGATGAATATTCCAGAATATTCTGGAAACATGGGCTGGGCTCCTATCACCTGGAGACTGCCTCTCTGTGCTGGCTCCCTCCACCTGGAGCTGGGTGACCCCTTCCTTCCTCCCCCGCTGCACCCCCCCCCCCCCCCCCCCCCGGCTCCTATAGGGATGAGGCCTGATAAATAAAGGCCCGGTTTTATCCCACTGCCCACAATCCAAGGGAAAGAAGAAAACCCTGGCCGCCTTGTTTTTTCCTGGAAATAATCTGCTCTTAAACCCCAGCCAGGCGGCCGGGCTCTGGGCGTCCTGCCCTTCAAGGCAGATTGGTTTGTACGTGGCTGTGTCTCTTCAAAGAGCTGGCAGTCCAGGCTGCGGGGCACCAGCCTTTTCAGGAGGCCCTTAGAATAGGAGCTGCTCAGCTGGTACCTGGGCAGGTAAGCTTCTTAGAAGGGAGTGTGCCCACTCCTCTCAAAGGTTCTGAAGAGGCTCCGTGGGGAGCTCCTCCTGATTTATCTGGCAGGTCCCCTGGCTCGCTGGGTTGTTACCGGAAGGAAGGTCCTGGAAGCTCAAGGCAATTTTGCGTCTCCCAGCCAACCCTCACATTTGCCAGCCCAGTGCTCAAGGACCATCGGTGCCATCCCCTGGGGCAGGAGGACTGTGCAGAAATGCACGTCAGGATGTTATTAGAGCTCCAAGAACGTGCAGTTACCTGGTCCCGCCGGAAACCCCTGTCGATATGTGTCCATGCAGGGATCACATAGGGCCTGGGCTATGCCACCAGCATTCACAGCGCCCATTTGGGGTGGAAAATGCCAGCATTCTTTCCAGGGCTTCTGTTTAAATTCTGCCACACATTCTAAATATTATCCGCGTTATTTATTGACTCCAAATTCTTCCCCCATGGAGCCTCTGTGTGCTGGGGATGATGAATGGGAGAAAGGAGTTAAGGGCTCTGTCGCTGGGATCAGGTGGCCTTGGTTTGAGTCTGGCTCTGCCACTTGTTGGCTGTGTGCCCTAAGGAAACTTATGCAACCTCTCTGAGCCCAGGTTAGATCATCTGGGAAATGGTATGGACGGGGGCTCTCATCCCAGGGCTGGCAGGAATGAGGATGAGGTGAGAGGAAAAGCTCTCTGCACAGTCAGTGCTCGGGCCCGGGAAGACAGAATGGAAGGAATTGGAGCTGACAGTCTTTCCCTGGGGCCAGGTAAGAAAGCAGGAAAAGACTTGATCGCATCAGCCTTGGACACTTGATGGAAACTATCGTCTCTGTTGGAGAAATGAAGGACAGAGCAGGAACCCTGGGGTCACACAGACCTGGTTTCAGTCCTGGCTCTACCCCTTCTGAAGTAGTGACCTTGGTCATAGGACAGCTGCTCTGAGCCTGTTTCCTCATCTATGAAGTGGGGATCCAGGCGGCACCCACGCCCTGGGGCTGCTGGCACTGGCCACAGGAAGGAAGGCTTGTTACATGTGTGGTGTGGTGACAAGCAATCACTGAAAATATTTGAGGCTGTTTCATTATTTAAGAGTGACTGCACAGGACACAAAGCGAACCTTTATTTTTGTTATGAACAGTCACACAGAATGCTGTTCTTGATCTATCACGGTTGGGCTGAAGGAACCGGGGGTCCCAGAGTTTGCTGGGCACCGTCACCCTGGGTGTCCCAGTCTGCCCTGGCAGGCGGGGTCAAGGCTGCTGCCCTGGTGGGGCTGTTAGAAGCGCCCTCCTGCTTTGCTCCCCATGGAGTGGACAGTGCATCACGGTCTCACTCACCTTCTGCTGGACGCTGCAGCCCTGCCACTCCCAGGGCCCCCGGCAGAGCACACCCCTCCTTTGCCCCAGAATGCTTAGCCATGTCTGTGGATCTGAACAGTGACAACGCCACCCCAGCATCCTCTTCAGATGGCTGAGTGCACCTCCCTCCTGTGAGGCAGAAAAAACCCCAGCTCACAAAGGATATGACACACAAAAGTGATATCAAACAAGACAACAGGAACTCACGTGTCCAGGGGCCCCGCCCTGCCTTGTGTCTAACAAGCACTCGGCAGGTAGGTGGCATCCCTCAAAAGGCTGAAAAGAGTTGTGGGTTTTTTTGGTCATTATTACTTTTATTTATAAGGTCTCTTCCCCCTTCCATCCCCACCCCTCAGTAATGTTTGTCGTTTTATTTTTCTTTTAGTCTTTATTATTTAAAGTATTACATGGGTCCTTCTTTCCCCCCATTAACCTCTTCCACCCCGCTCCTGTCCTCCCCACCCCCAGGCCCTCACCACCCCATTGTCTGTGTCCACAGGTTACGCATACAAGTTCATTAGTTGATCTCTTCCCACACATTCTCCCCTGCCTTCCTCTGAAGTTCAATAGTCTGTTCATGCTTCTATGACTCTGGGTCTACTTTTGATCATCAATTTATTTGGTTCATTAGATTCCACATATGAGTGAAAGAAAAATCATGTGATACTTGTCTTTCTCTGACTGGCATATTTCGCTCAGCATAATACTCTCCAGGTCCATCCATGCTGTTGCACACGGTAAGAGTTCTTTCTTTTTTATTGCCATGTAGTATTCCATTGTGTAGATGTACCATCGTTTTTTTATCCACTCATCTGCTGATGGGCACTTAGGCTGTTTCTAAGTCTTAGCTATTGTAAATTGCACTGCTATAGACATAGGGGTGCATATATTTTTTGTGATGAGTGTTTCAGGTTTCTTAGGATATATTCCCAGAAGTGGGATGACTGGGTCAAATGGGAGTTCCATATTTAATTTCTTGAGGAAACTCCACACTGTTTTCCATAATGGCTGCACCAGTCTGCATTCCCACCAGCAGTGTACGAGGGTTCCCTTTTTTCCACAACCTAGCCAACACTTGTCATTGGTTGATTTGTTGATGATAGCCATTCTGACAGGTGTGAGGTGATATCTCCTTATCATTTTCTTGCATCTCTTGGATGATTAGTGACTGAGCATTTTTTCATATATCTTTTGACCATCTGTATGTCCTCTTTGGAGAAGTGTCTATTTAGGTGCTTTGCCCATTTTTTTAATTGGATTGTTTGTCTCCCTTCTGTTAAGTTGTATGAGTTCCTTATATATTCTGGAGATTAACCCCTTATCAGATGTATTATTGCCAAATATGTTTTCCCATGCAGTGGGCTCCCTTTTTGTTTTGTTGATGGTTTCTTTTGCTGTGCAGAAGCTTTTTATTTTGATGTAGTCCCATTTGTTTATTTTTCTCCTTAGTTTCCTTTGCCCTAAGAGATGTATCAGTAAACATATTGCTATGAGAGATGTCTGAGATTTTGCTGCCTGTGGTTTCTTCTAGGATTTTTATGGTTCACAACTTACATTTAAGTCTTTTATCCATTTGAGTTTATTCTTATGTATGGTGCAAGTTGGTGGTCTAGTTTCATTTTTTTGCATGTACCTGTCCAATTTTCCCAACACCACTTATTGAAGAGACTGCCTTTACTCCACTGGATCTTCTTGACTCCTGTGTCAAATATTAATTGAGCATAGTGGCTTGGGTCGATTTCTGGGTTCTTCGTTCTGTCCTATTGATTCATTTGGCCATTCTTGTGCCAGTACCAGGCTATTTTGAGTACAGTGCCTTTGTAGTATAAATTGAAATCTGGTATTGTGATTTCTCCAACTTTGTTCTTCCTTCTCAAGATTGCTGCAGCTATTTGGGGTCTTTTTTGGTTCCATATAAATTTTCGGAGAGTTTGTCCTAGGTCTGTGAAATATGCTATTGGTATTTTAGGGATTGCATTGAACCTATAGATTTCTTTGGGTAGTATGAACATTTTAATGATGTTGATTCTACCAATCCATGAACATGGTATATTTTCCCACTTGTTTATATCTTCCTCTATCTCTTTTTTCAACACCCTGTAGTTTTCAGAGTACAGGTCTTTTACCACCTTGGTTAAGTTTATTCCTAAGTATCTGAATTTTTTTTTCTTGCAATGGTAAATGGGATTGTATTTTTTAGTTTCTCTTTCTGAGAGTCTACTATTGGTGTATAAAAATGCTATGGATTTTTTGGGTGTTAAATTTGTATCCTGCTATGTTTCAGAATTCATTCATTAAATCTAGCAGTTTTTTTACAGAGTCTTTAGGGTTTTCTATGTGCAATATCATGTCATCTGCAAATAATGAGAGTTTTATTTCCTCCTTTCAAATTTGAATTTCTTTTGTCTTCCTCTTGTCTGATTGCTATGGCCAGGACTTCCGGAACTATGTCGAACAAGAGTGGTGAAAGCGGACATCCCTGTCTTGTTTCTGTTCTTAGGGGATATGGTTTTACTTTTTGTCCACTGAGTATGATGCTGGCTGTAGGTTTGTCATATATGGCCTTTATTGTGTTGAGGTATGTTCCCTCTATTCCCACTTTGCTGAGAGTTTTTATCAAAAAAGGGCGTTGGATTTTGTCGAATGCTTTTCTGCATCAATTGATATGATCATGTGATTTTTTTGTCTTTCAATTTGTTTATATGATGTATCACATTTATTTATTTGCAAATATTGTGCCAGCCATGCATACCTGGAATAAATCCCACTTGGTCATGGTGTATGATCTTTTTAATGTGTTACTGGATCCAGTTTGCTAATGTTTTGTTGAGGATTTTAGTGTCTATGTCCATCAGGGATGTTCGCCTGTAGTTCTC
Organism: Myotis yumanensis; assembly: GCF_028538775.1. NCBI lineage: Eukaryota > Metazoa > Chordata > Mammalia > Chiroptera > Vespertilionidae > Myotis > Myotis yumanensis. Next base: position 6,474,860 of record NW_027223758.1, on the reverse strand, counting down.
TCTCTTTTTTTTGTGGTGTCTTTATCTGGTTTTGGAGTTAGGTGATAGTGGCCTCATAGAAAGAGTTTGGAAGTGTTCCTTCCTCTTGAATTTTTGGAATAGTTTGAGGAGTAAGGTGTTGATTCTTCTTTGAATAGTTGGTAAAATTCCCTGTTAATCTGTTTGGACCAGGGCTTTTGTTTGTTGGCATATTTTTTATTACTGCTTCAATTTCATAGTAGTTATTAATCTACTCAGGTTTTCAGATTCTTCCTGATTGAGTTTTGGAAGGTTGTATTTTTCTAGGAATATGTCCATTTTGTCCAGATTGTCCCATTTATTGGAATAAAGTTGTTCAGAATATTTTATTACAAACCTTTGTATTTCTGTGGGGTTAGTTGTTACTTCACCTCTTTTGTTTCTGATCTTGTTTATTTGAGTCCACCCTTTTTGTTTCCTGGTGAGCCTGGCTAGAGGTCCATCAATCTTGTTTATCCTTTCAAAGAACCAGCTCTTGTTTATCCTTTTTTTTTTTTGGTCTCTATATCATTTATTTTCACTCTGATCTTTATTATTTTCTTCCTTCTACTTGTCCTGGGTTTTTCTCTTTTGTAACCCATTCATTGTTAAATAGAATGTTATTTAGTCTCCATGTATTTTATTGTTTTTGAGTGTTTTATTGTAGCTGATTTCTAATTTCATGCCTTGTGGACAGAGAAGATGGTTGATATGTTTTCAATCTTCTTGAATTTGTAAAGACTTAGCCTGTGTCCTAAACGTGGTCTATCTTTGAAAATGTCCCATGTGCACTTTAGAAGAATATATATTCTGTTGCTTTGGGGTGGAATGTTCTGAAGATGTCAATTAGTTCCATCTGTTCTAGAGTGTCATTTAGGATTGCTGTTTCTTTGTTGAATTTTTGTCTAGAAGATTTATCCAGTGATGTTAGTGGGGTATTAAAGTCCCCTACTATGATTATATTGCTGTTGATCTCTCCCTTGATATATATCATCTAGAAGTTTTTTAACCCATTAACTGCCATAAGCATCTAATAGACGCAAGCGGCAGACCTTTTTTAATTAAATTCAAAATATCATGGCAGTTAACTGGTTAATATATTTAGATGCTTCTGCATTGTGTGCATATATCTTTACCAGAGTTATAGCATCTTGTTGTATTGATCCCTATAGTATTATGAAGTTGCCTTCCTTATCTCTTGTTATGGCCTTCACTTTGAGGTCTATTTTGTCAGATATAAGTACTGCTACTTCAGCTTTTGTTTCATTTCCATTTGCCTGGAAACTTTTTTCCATACCTTCACTTTCAGTCTATATGAGTCCTTTGTCCTAAGGTGGGTCTCTTGTACACAGCATATATATAGGTCATGTTTTCTTTTCCATTCAGCCACCCTATGTCTTTTGATTCGAGCATTTAATCCATTTACGGTTAAGGTTATCATTGATAGATACTTGTTTGTTGCCATTTTTATTCTTTATGCCTGTGTTCCTTTTTCCCTTTCTATTTTTTCTTTTTACAACAATCCCATTAGCATTTCTTGCATTGCTGGTTTGGTGGTAATAAATTCACTTAGCCTTTTTTTGTCTGCGAAGCTCCTGATTTCACCTTCAATTTTGAATGATAGCTTTTCTGGGTAGAATATTCTTGGAGTCAGTCCCTTGCTTTGCATCACTTTGTATACTTCATTCTATTCCCTTCTGGCCTGATGTGTTTCTGTTGAAAAAAATAAGTTGATAGTCTAATGGGAGATCCCTTGTAGGTAACTTTCTGTCTCTCTCTGGCAGCCTTTAAGATTTTTACTTTGTCATTGATGTTTGCCAATTTTTTTTGAAAAGGAGAATAGAGGTGAGAGCAGATAGGCCTAAATTTAGGAAGTGAAACAAGTTAAAAAATTAGGAGAAGAAAAGAGCAAGAGAAGAGAGAAAAAAATTGAGTAGTGAAGAAAAAGAAAAGATAAGGGGAAATGGAGTAGGAGCAGGAAAGAGGAATTAGATATATGAATAAACCCACAGAGACTAGCATAATAACACATCTATAAAGCAGGTAAAGAAGATCCATTTTTTATAAGGAGATAAAAGAAAGGAAAGAGGAAAACTGAAATGGGGAAAGGAGAAGAAAAACGAGAGAAAGAAAAGAGAAATGGGGAAGAAAAAGGTGCAAAAAATAAAATAAGGTAAAATGAAAAAAATTTAAATAAAAAAGTCATGTGTAATTTGCTTCAGCCGAATTTTACTGCCCATGAGGGCTGGTTGAGGACCCCACTCTTCTGTTCTGTCTGCCAATTCTGGGCTTCCTGTTAGGTACATAGGTGCTGGTCACCGCCAGGCACTGTCTTTGGCTTTTAGCACCCGGTTGAAGCTCCGAGCGATCCACCAGTCCACTGCTTGTGTCTGTCTCCACAGGCCTTGGCTGCAAGCAGGCGGGGCCAGTCTGCCCTCTTTGCCTGTCTGCCAGCTGTCAGTCTTAATCACTCAAAAGTCTGTTTCTGACAGGGCTGTAGGTGGGGTTGGTCCTGTTTCGCTTTCAGGGAGTAATATGGGTGTTTTTTTCTGATACAGTTACTCCTCCTTGAGTGGCCCAAAATATTATCCTGGCCTTGGTTGGTCAGAGAACCTTGTATGGAGACCAATGGGGTTGGCTGGCAACCTGGAGTTTTTATTGGTCTGGTTCCCAGAATAGCTGGGCAGACAGTCCCTCTTCCAACCCAGGGCTCCTTGGGACTATTCAGACCCGTAACCTTGGCCTCTGCCTTTGTTTCCTCTGGGAGGCTCAGGGTGTGGCAGCTGTATCACCTGTCTCGAGGCTACTGGGAGGGGCTAGCTCTTCTGGGGAGAAATGGCCACTTAGGTTTGGAAGCTTAAGAATGTCCCAATGCAGGACTCCTGGCCATGTCCCCCTGCCCTGCTTCCCTCCCCGGCCTCTCCTCAGGCACCTCAAGTCTGTGTCTCCCTCCCTGCGCCAAAGCCTCAGGTGAGTGTTTGCAATTGAAAAGGCCTGTGTTCTGGGCTTAGAGAATAAAAGGAAAGACAAAACAGAACCAAAACAAGGAACCTTTGGTCCACTCCCCCCCGTCACCCCCCCCCCCCCTTCCCCTGCCCCACCACCACGCTGCTTTCCCACCCTGCGCAGCCTTTTGAGGCTGTGGTCTTGGGTCGGTTCCCCGGCAGCCAGTAGCCCTGTGGCTTTTTCTTTTCATAGTTGGAAGTTACACCTGTTGCCAAGGGACTTGGCTTTGGTGCAACGCAGCTTCCTCCTCACCCTCTTGGCCCACTGGCCCACTGCCTCTCTCAAGCCCACGTTCCCGTTCCTACCAGTCTCCAGGCGTCCTCTGCCCTTCCTTGTTGTAAATTGTCTCCTCAGCTGTGTTTAATTTGTTAATTCCGGGCCGATGTTCTCTGATTTAGTTGTATTTCCAGTCTGACCCCGGGATGAGGTGTATGACACGTCTGCCTATTTATTTGGCCAATATCCGAGTTTGTCATTTTCATACAGAATACCACGAACCTGTCCACTGATGTGCCATGGGGCTCACCTGCATTCAGTGTGAGTCGCTTTTTTTCTTTTTAATTTAAAGGTGATCAAAATAATAGGCTCTAGCTACCAGAGTAATTCAGGTCAGTTTCAACCCAGCCAAGCCCATGTCTCAGCGCTAACACTGCTGTTGCCCTGGAATTCTGTTGTCCAGGAACGTTGTTGAATGATTCGGGCTCATCCCTCTGGTCTCGAGAGTCTGGTGTGACTCACCCCCTGGCCAGCAGTTTAAACTACTTCAGGCGGGAGGAAGTGCCCAGGTGCAGTCCTGGTGCTACTTTGATTCTTTTCAAAAAGGCAGTTCACGAAAGACGATTCCATTTAGATCCCTCAGCAAAACCTCTCATACCAATAAACTCACATATCACACAAAAATTCTTGGTCCGACCATATGTACCATTTTTTTTATATTGAGAAAATGCTAATCATTAGAATAAGATATTTGTTCCCATTAAGGAAACGAGGAAAAAGGAGTCTTGAAAAGCCTAGACAAAATTTAACGGTGCCTTGGAAGCGGCCAAAGTGGCATAAGGAGCTCTGGGGTCTGGCAGACTTGAACTTGCACCTCCTAATGCTAACCACCAGACCTAGCTCTCAGAAGACACTGGCTTTGCAGGGTCTCGCATCGCTAGCATGAATGAGGTCAGGCATGGAATAAACCAGGCACATAGTAGGTGCTTTTACGAGGAGCCTACACTTCTCTGCGGGCCCCCGGGCCTGAAGAGGTGCCCTCAACAGGCTCATCCAAATGCTGGGGTGCGGGGCGGGACACCTGTCCGAAACAGGGGATGCTGGCCCTGGCCGCACACACAGGATGGAGATTTGAAATGCATTCCTGAGAGGTGTTTCATTTCAGTCGGCTGATGAATTGATAACCATGAATACTTTATGTCTCTCTCTGGGCTTGTCTGGACAACATGTCGTGCTGAGAACTTGACAGAAAAATTGGATTCAGGATCCAAAGAGCCTGGGAGGCAGAGCCCAGACCCCCAAACCCACCTGACCCAGGCTGGTCCCTCCCCCCACCTTTTCCAAGGGTCAGGGAGCTTTGGAATAATGAGAGGTCCAGGGTGTTTTTGAAATAATAGAGGAATATGTTTAGTTGGGGGTCTTTAGTTCGGGCAATCAATTCCTAATAGCCCTCCCCCGTGACCTGGGCTAAGGTGAGTGGGCCAGCCCCCAAGGCAAGGTCAACAGAAAGGAGACAATCAACTTAAACTCAAGAAGAACTTGAGGATATATAAGAGAAACTCAGGCCCGGAGAGGGTGGACATACCCAAGCTCACCCAGCAAGTCAGGGGTGGACCACAACCCACATAGGTGAATAGGTGTTATTCCTGGACTCCCTCCATCCCTCCCTCCATCCATCCCTCCATCCCTCCATCCATCCCTCCATCCCTCCATCCATCCATCCCTCCCTCCATCCATCCATCCATCCATCCATCCATCCATCCATCCATCCCTCCATCCATCCCTCCCTCCATCCCTCCCTCCATCCCTCCATCCATCCCTCCATCCATCCATCCATCCATCCATCCATCCATC